>NW_028127588.1:5000-605000 GCF_965231255.1 Vanellus vanellus
CCGACTGCGGTACGTCAGTGTGCAACTTGGATAATGAGGTGAAGTCTCAGTGCTCAAAGATCAATTAAGCCTGGCCTTGATGACTCGGGCGAGCAGAGACTGCTCTGGCTGTAACGGGATGCAGATAAGGAGGGAGCCCTGTGTAGGCAGGACAGCCCTGCCTTTCATCAGCTAAGACAACCAGATAACAGGAACCCGTGTACTTCTTTGTTTCTTCAAAAGGCTGTCATGCCCGGTCACTGACCTCTGCCTCATCACCTGTGAAATGCATATCAAAGCTGACATCCCTGCATATGCTAACGAAGATTATAGAGATCATGCTAAACATTCATGACTATAGCACTCGTCTCTCCACCCAAATCACACTACACGCCACCTGGGGGAAGGAAACCTCCTAAGTTCGGGGATAAAAAGATGGGACGGTTCAATTGGGAGAGAAGAACCTCGATACCTGACAGACCAGTTGCGTTCTCTTCCTCCAGCCCAGGCAGGGACGCCTTTCTGGGTAAGCGCTCGGGTGAATGGCACACCCGGGCCATGGTAGTAGTATTATTATTACTTTTGCTAGCAATACTAACCTTAATTAGTAGCACTATTGTAGTCGGTGAATTTATACACGTCAATCTTGAATCTGTTTGGTCACTCTCAATAAAATAACTCACTTGGATTGTTGTGAATCTGACTCAGTGAAAGTCCTTTGCTGAGACTCTGACAGATAAATCAGGGAAAGTCCTGGGACTCTGACAGGCAAAGATTGAAACTACATCCCTTTTGACGCAACAATAAGAAAAAGCTTCAAAGATATGCGCAAGAGAACTTGACCGACTGTGACCTTGCCCATTTAAGTGAGTCTATTGTTAAAAGAAACCAGATGGAAACGAGCTGAAAGTGGCAAATTTCAAACAAAACAGTGCCAACTCAGCTCATAAATATGCATTAAGTGTGCTTGCACAGGGGGGCACGTGAACAAATACTCAAAAGTCAATGGTAGAAGGCAACCTCCTGGCCAAAGCAGTAGGTTTTTCAAACTGTAACCATCAATATGTGAGTAGCCTTAAGATGGTGCATAAGGAACGAAGAATTGTAACACAGGGTCCTTCTCAGGCTCCCAGCTGAGAGGCACCTTTATGGCCAGAAATAAAAAGGGGGTTTAGCTCGTGTGTACGTCTGCTGCCTTCTTTCCTGTACCCACGCATGGACTAGAAGAGAAGTGCCAGCAAATCCGTTTTGGTACAAGTTCAGGTCAACAGTTAAACAGCCAAAATTCTGAATAGTTACACTGACCCTTACTTAGATACTGATTTTATCTGCCTTTGATGTGTAACTAAGCACATTCCCTCCTCCCCACAGTCTTACCTCCCAGCCTCACAGCTCTCCTATGCAACAAAAACTGCACACCAAAACACCAGTGACTTTCTCAAACTCTTCACTGCCCGATCTGAGTCAAGGGACAGGATCTCCTGAAGGCTCTTTCACAGGCACTGCCCTCAAAAACCCCCGCTGCTTCTCTACTAGTGCACAAAGACATCAGGAAGAGTTGCATTTCTACGTCAATGGACACGGTTTCTGAAATGAGACAAATAGTTTTAAATGAGGATAAGCCCTTTGCCTTGCATCTGGCAAACAACAGAGATGCAGACCCGGCACATCAGACCAGGGCCAGGCACAAAACACCACCCTAGGCACAGGGAAAGTACAACATGCCAGATGTGGTAGTCAAGAACGACAACAAACGGCTCTTCCTATCACTTCTCTCTATGATCAGCTTAGTTCTTGTAGTCAGACACAGAAATTGGAAGTGATTTCTTCTTCTGCTGCTGAAGTAGACTTTAGAGTAGATATTGCCAAAGAATGCACAAACAACCCCAAAAAGTTAAAGCAGGTACTTTCACCCTCAAGAGACGCAGCTCACTGAAGTGGTTCTCACGTTCTCTTCTCTACTCTAAAGGGGGTCCACTTAAGATCCGTTTGAGTTACACTACCGCTAAGCATACACCGCTACCAGACATTTCTCTAGTCTGAAGGCTGACAGCAGGGTACAAGCACAGCCCTTTCTGGACATCTCACTCCTGGCTAGAAATCTTAGAGGCTTAGAAGGCGTCATGTCACCACCACAGCAGATATTCAAACCCAAAGCATCTAGAACACACAGAGAAACCTCCACCATTTGTTCAGCAATGTTTCAAGTCACGCCATACTCAGGCCAGGACTTTACAAAATGTCACCAAACATAATGATAGTAGCCTCTTTGCTCCAAAGCAAAGAAACAAAGAGCCACCTAGCCTTGGAGAAACCCTTGTCCTTCCGTGTGGCTGGTGTCGTCACAGGGCTCTTCCTCAAAACAGGAGAAATGACCATGAATTTGGCATTCAGAAGTACACTTAGTCCTCTGGCGGACGTTGCTTACAAGCCAGAAGTCCACTCACCCCGCCCCAGAAGTGCCTGTTAGTCGTTTGGCAGTCGTTCTCCATGAACCCCAAGTCCTCCACACCTACCTACCTACCGACTCGCCAGAAAGGAGTCGGACCGCACCAGAATTGACACTGCCTGACCTGCACTAGACCTGCAGCAGGCCAGAAATGACGGCTTCAAGAAAGAAAACACAACCCAATTGAACAGAGCAGCAAAAAATCAACCAGAAGAAACATTGGACAAATTATACAAAAATCCAAACCCTAAACAGAGAAACAAGCTAAAAAAAGGATCCCCCACCCCCCCAAAAAAGACCACACAGAACACAAGATAAGGTAAAAACAACCTAACTTCCCTCTTTCCCGGGACCAACAAACCCAGATTCTGTCCATAACAATAACACACTTTAATCCTAACTCGCTTCAACTCTGGCATAGCATAGCCCTTGCCACCCCGTAACCCGAGCAAACTGCAACCCTACCAGTCCATAACCCGCATCCCTGCAGGACGCTCTCCAGCACTAGGTACATCTCTGCTTAATCTCCCTTTGGACAAAGATCGAAAGGGAGGGATGGGGTTTGCTTGGCCCCGTTCCCAGGGTGCCGCAAGAGAGACCTGCCGCCCCCAAATCACCGGTGTGTTGTGGACACCACATATGAACTGCAGACAAGGGTCAGGACAGCTTTGGGGAGCAGACAAGCCGTTTTGCGGTGCCCCCGCTGCTGGCAGAAAGCAGAGCTGGAGACAACATGGGGAAGTCCAGGGTAGCCAGTGGTGGTGGTGGGGCCCTGTAGGGTGCAGCACCCGCAGGAATGCCCGGCTCCTTAAGCCTCGGCCCCACGGCTGCAGCTCGGGACCAGCACCGGTTGGGGCTTCGCTGGGAAAAAACAGGCGAGGGTGACCCTGACACTCAGCAGGCGGACCTGGTCCCACTAACCTGTCGCTCTGCCTGTCACCACCACGGGATGCAGAAAGCAGTTCTGCTGGTCCTGGCGTGGTCCTGAGCCACGTCTCAACAGATGAGTCTTTAACCAGAGGGCCTAAAAAGAGGAAAAGGTGCCCAGAATTAGCCTGTGCTTAAGTTTTTACAGGCATTTTGGGCTTTTGAGCTACACAGTGGTGCTGCTCCAGGGGAGCGCTCAAGCGCCCCTGGGCCAGGGCAGCCCGAGGAGGAGGCCGGGGTGGCTGCGGGGTGGGGCGGGGGCCCGAGGGCAGGAAGGGGTGCCGCGGGGCATGCTGGGAGCAGGCGCGCCCCGGGGCATGCTGGGAGCTGTAGTCCCGGGGCACGGGGCTGCCCGGCAGCCATGCTCCTGCCCGGGGCACGCCGGCAGCTCTCATGGGCCCACAGGCCGCTGCCGGGCTGCCCTGGCGGTCTCAGGAGGCGCAGTCCCTGCTCCAGCTGCCGCTGGGCTGAGGGGAGGGCTGGGGCCACCCGAGGGCAGCGGGGGAGCCCCAAACCGCCCGCAGCCATGGGGTCCCAGTCAGCATGAGCCGGGAGTGGCAGGGGCAGCCCCGCGAGGGACCCGGGAGTCGGGGAGGGGAAGGGGATGGAGAGAGGCCCCCCCGGGCACAGGCAGCGCGCACCCCGACTCCCAGAGCCCCCTCAACTGCCCTGGCCCCAGCGCCAGTGATGTATGATCTGAGAGAGACAGAGACAGAAGTGCCTGAACTGTCAAATTCTGCCGGCAGCACCGAGAGCAGGAACTGCGTTGAGTCCTGTGCCCTTGGGGCTGTGTCGCCCCTGTGCTGCATCTGGATCCCTCCCTGTGCCTGTGCTCCCCCAGCCTTTCCCTAGCTGGTTCCCTCTTTTGCTTCCCTGTACCTCTCTTAATCTGGCGATTCTTGTATCCTGCTCCCTGCCCCTGCTCTAGTCTCCAGCCCCTCTCTTTCTCTGGCATGCTACCTGTCCCTTTGTTGTTCTTGCTCTTCCTCTGTCCTGCTCCGTTTTCCTCTTTTTCTCTTCCTCTCACTCTGTCCTGAAGCACACTGCTGTTTTCTCATTCTCTGCCTCTTTGTCCCGCTCTGCATCCCTCTGTTGTTAACAGTCTCTCTGGCCTCTTCCCGCTCCTGCTTTTTCTGCCTGTATGTCTCACTCCCTGTACCCGTCCTCCTTGTGGTCTCTCTCCTTCCTCATCATCATAGAATCATAGAGGAAGGAATCATAGAGGAATCATAGCTTGGAAGGAACTTTAAAGATTGTCTCCTTCCAACCCCCCTGCCCTGGGCAGGGACACCTCCCACTAGACCAAGTTGCTCTAAGCCCTATCCGGCCTGGCCTTGAACACCTCCAGGATGGAGCTTCCACAGCTTATCTGGGCAACCTCTTCCAGTGTCTTACCACCCTCAGAGTGAAAAATTTCTTCCTAATAGCTAATCTAAATCTACCCTCTTCCAGCATCAAGACATTACCCCTTGCCCTATGACTATAAGGTCTCCCCAGAGCCTTCTCTCCTCCCGGCTGAACATCCCCAACTCTCTTACTGGAAGATTCAAGCTTCCTTCTTCTCATAATATTTTGTGCCTAGTTCTGTGGAAAAACAGGCCCATGTTCTCTCATGGCAGGCACAGCCTCTCTCCTTTTGTGGTTCTTCAGGCACCAAGCAGACATTAGGAAAGCTCTCGACTGGAGTATTCTACAGGAATACCGAAGTATTGCCTCCAATCAGTCAAGGGGAAACAATATATCCATGATACTTGTGTTGCGTTGAGGGGCAAAGTAGTTTCTGAATACACTAACAGAGGACTGCACCTTCAGCCCAGCTGTGCTCATGAACTAACACGGCCACGCTTCGGTCGCGTTCAATGAGAAACCCAAACGACGAGCTGCCTACACAGTACAGTTTATTTAAACAACAGCTACACAAGTTCTTTCGGATTGCCGGTGATAGTGACTGTCTGCAAAGCACGTGCAAATACGAAAGATGCTAGCAATAGAGCTCGGTTACAAAAGCGCTAAGTTATAAACCCACTCTGTACAGAGATTTCTAAGTTTCCGGGGGAAGCACTTGGTATAGCCAAGTGTTCGAATCTTACCCACAAGCGTCCTTATTGCGGGGGAAGAGAGACCTAGCCCGTCGACTGGTCCCAGAAGTCCACAATGGTGTCTTCACTCACATCCCCCTTTTCTTGGGCTATTTTTATACTATTTTTTATCTTCAAGGTGGAGTTTGAGTGACTCTAGTCATAAATACTTTCATTATGATAGGTGTAAAATTTCCTTGCCTCGCATTTAAAGGTATAGCTGACGAAAAATTCAGGGCGCAGACTCAAGGAGGAATGGTCGCACCTTGGAGGCGGGGAGCTTTTGGGATGGAGGTGTGTTTTGGTATTATAATGACACTCTAATGAGCAAAGTTCACTAAAGGACAGCCTTTCATCAAAAAAATGACAGATTGTTGGCTCAGGGTAACAAGTGGGCCGTTTATCAGTTCCATAAGACCTTCGAGGGCTCCATTTGGTCCCCAGGTTCTCAGTTTATCCCAAAGTTTTAGCTGCAGTGTCTCCACTCTGCTCCATCCTTCGCACTGTTTTCCTTCCGTGGTACCACCTCGTTCCCATGCTTTCCGGATTATCACAGGGTTTGGCCTTGGAGTCTCCAGCCCCCTCCACTCCCCGCGTTGCTTTGTAAGCAATATGGTACAGGCAATCACAGATGTAGCGGATTCTTCACCTACCAGCTGCGGCTGTATTTTGCCCTAGAAGCCTTTTGAGTTTATACCTTTCCTTAATGCGTGAACAATGATGTATTGTTGATCAGTTTTAGTAATCATTCCACAACTTGTATACAACCCTAGGGTAATACTGCAGAAGAATTGAAAAAATACCCAACAAAACAAATCCCACTGAAAAAAAAAAAAAAAAAAAAAGAAACCAAACCCCCAAATCCAGAATTGACAGTCAATGTATTAACTGCCATTTCAAACAGAAGCCTAAACAGAAAGTGACATAAAGTAAAGGGGCAGAAAGTAACATAGTAATACTAAAAGTGACATAGTGACACTAAAAGTGACATAGTAATACTAAACCGAATACTAATACATAGTAACACTAAACCAAATACATAGTAACACTAAACAAAATACACTAAGCCGAATACTAAAACATAGTAATACTAAAGCAAAACGCATCTGCTTTCAGGAAAATCCATCTGAAATAGATCCTAAGTGCTGCTTCTTTGTTTCTTGAAGGGAGAGTCTGTTCTAACATCTTCTGCTGTAACTGGCTGTCTTGGTTTTCTCGCACCTTCTAACAAATCAGCCTTGCAAAATCCTTCCTTCTCATCCCCTCTTCTTCTCTTCCGGTGTTTCTTCTGCATATCTCCTGGTCTTAACGTGGAGTAGGTATACGAACTGGAGTAAAACGAAGCACTATAGGGAGACTTGGACCTTTAAAAAAACACAACGCAAAAGCAATAAATGAAAGTATTCTTTTTCCTCCCAAGTTTGGTTTGCTTTGGGTTTTCTTCCTCTCCATATGCTTATGTGCAACCTTCTTTCAGCTGCTGACAGCGCTACTGCAAATTGAAGAACTTGATGGCATGTAAATGTTTCTGCTTCCAAGACAGAACAGCTGCTGCTTTGTTAGTGTCAAAGCATACGTAAGGGTAAGTCTGTTTCCACTCACTTCTAGCACACGAGCTACCATAGCTGTTGATTGATTTAAGGTGCTGTGCACTGGCCTCTACTGGTATGTCAACGCACACGTTTCACTACTGGGCAACTACGTGCAGTGCAAACCCGTTTGGTTGCAGTAAGAGGCAAAAAGAGAAATCTTAATGTGTACAGCGCATTATCAAACATCAAGAAAACACGATTCAGCCTGAAGACAGTCAACCGCAAGTTTAAAATGCCAGCTTAGGCTACTGAGCTTCACTGAATATTTGGCAATTTGTACAGGTGGCAAAATACTTGTACTGCAATCCTACGCGCAGGACTATTTAACCAACACTTCTAGCCAGCTGTCCTAGCAAACTTTAGCACATAATCGCTCACACCAAGGACAGTGACGGCATTTAAGGAAATGTCCCATCTAAAGGCATCTCTAAACTCAGCCTCTAGTACTATGACTCAATGCCGTTTCTCGAGGAAAGATACTGGCAGCATTACTAATAGAGAGCGATTCAGACTCCTGCCCAAGTGATTTTGGGCGATAGAAACATCAGCTACCCTGAGATATGTCTTCACAAGTTTTTCTTGCATTATGTGGAGGAGGAGGCACGGGCACAGAGACAGGTGGTGATGCTGGCAGTGTTGGGGCTCGGGTCCCGCTGTCTAATTGGGAAATCAATTTCTTCAGCTCTACTCAGCAGTAATCAAAAGGGTGACTTTCCATCTGATCCTTTCCTTATGTTTAGTTTTCATGTGTAATTATGGTTTTCTCAAAAAGCACTCCATTTTCAGAGTCCTCTTTGCAGTCCTGCACTGGGGTTTTATTTTAAGTAATTTTACTGCATGCACACATCCCCTCTGTTAAAGCCAACTGATATTAAGCCGTTTAAAAATCAGTTACCACTTGTATTCTCCACAACTGTCCGTGCATGCTTTTTTCATTATAAATCAGCTGCTGTGTGAGTGACACCTTATGGCCTCATTTAACAGGTTACAAGTAGGAACATATGGAATTTCGGTAGAATACTTACAGTTGGCAGCCCGGTCTGCCACCTGCTGAGCGAGGTGTACTGGCTCTCACTGGGTGACCTTTTGAAGTGGGGAGAGGAAAAAGAATAAAAATCCCATTCGGTTGATCTGCAGGTAATTTGTTTAAAGACATTCGGAAGATGCAGGTACTTACCAGTTGTGGGTAGGGATTGTCCTTGGGGGCACCTCTGTGACACCGACACCGGATGTGCCGTCACCAGAGCAGCAGGAGGTAGAACACTATTGGCACCACTACAACAAAAACAAAACAAAACAAAACAAATTTCTATAATTCAAAGCGTGTTTTGGAGTGCTACGTGAAAGATAAAGCCACTTCAGAGGCTGCCCGAGAGGTTCTTTTGAATTGTGACCCTTTGTGTTCAACGGTACGGCTGAGCCTGACCGTCTGCTGGGCAGAGTGGCTGTTTGCATTCAAGGCGTAAAGTCGAAAGGGTATAAGCCCGAAGGGATCATCCAGATTTTTCATGTAGTTTCATGTGACTGCACTGGGTTGCACACTTAGACGGTCAGGTTTGTAAATTCCTCAAGTGTACAGTGTTTCAATGTTTATTATCCAATCTCTATGCGTCACTGACTACACTGTGTATTACTGAGGATGACTCTGACTTATCATAATATTGATGACAGAAATACTACAGAAAAAAAGTAGTGTGAACACGCCTGGCCAATTTTACCTAGGACTGTACTTCTACACTTTCCATGAAAATATTATTCCCCCAGTAGTAACGAGAAATTAATGCACCCAGGAAGGTTTGACATAGCTGAATGGCTTCTTTAGGAATTGCTAGCCACTTACAATCAAAGGGCTCCTGGGGAAAAAACTTTCCTCTCTCAGGGTAAACCTGTACTGAGCGACTGATAAGGGAACCAAACGGGAAATGCTTTGGAGAAAATTCGTGCAGGACGCACCCTTCCAACTTACCAAAGTGTCCTCGTTCAAAGTAAAAACGAAAAAGAGAGCTTCCACACTTATGTGGAACTGTCACTAATGATATCTATAAACCGCTAGCAGAGAAGCTCAAGAAGAAGAATCTGACTCCAGCATTTTGGTGTCTCTTCTATTCATGTTGAGCTACAGATTGCCTACCAAAAAGGTCCAGGAGGTGTAACAGGCATGAGCGGTGGTGGAGGTGGTGGCGCTGGCGGCAGCTGCTGCTGCTGCTGCTGAATCCGCTCAGGGAGCCTTTTTGTGTAGCCAATCCCGTTGCTGAAGTTGTTCACGGCCTGGAGGCAGAAAAACAGTTACAGAAAGGGAATATGAAACTTCAGCAGATGTACAAACAAAAGCCTCCCCCGAGTAACATTACTTGTCTGTTCCTGCAAGTGCTACCAATCCTAAAATGAATCAACATACCCATGTACGAGCACGTGGCATCAAACGCTGATGTTAATGACGCGTAACTCAGAGGATCTGAACTTAAAGTACTTCAGTGTTAACACTGAATTTGAAAACAAAAGTGGGACCTGAATTGGCCTGATTGTCTCTGAAGAGTTGTACGCTTCTGTGACGAGAGAGAATGTGTTTGAGAAGTACGTGTAGCCCTATTCAATCTAGCCTTGCTTAAGGAGATGTAAATTATTATTGTCTTCCCTTTCAGCTTTTTACTAAGACCCTCTTCTTACAAACAGTTTGCGTAGAAGTCATCACGTTACCTTGCGTAGGAAGTGGTTGGCAACTAAAGCATCAGGGGAAACGTCTGTCTGGTGGCACGCTGGGCATGTGTGTTCCTCCGAGTCCAGTAATGCCGTTCTAATACCTGTGTATCGTTAGAGTCATCCAAGGAGGTTTAGCCAAAGTAAAGCAGTTTCGGGGATTCTCATCAAGTTTAAAAAAAATTATATGTTCGATGGGTGAAGATGGTCTTGAGCTGAGAGCATGAAGCTCTAGATGTTCAACAGTGTCAAAAATTTCTCGGATGCAGCAAATAACTATACAGTTCTGGTATTTCACTAGTTAACACTTGAAGCTGTCTGTGTCTTGATGTTCCGACTGGTCTGTTTTCCACTGTCGAGTACAGTGAGAAGTCACCAGCCTCAAGGCTCATGGATAAAACGCACCTCAACAAAACATTAATAGGTTTGAGTCCTGAAGGGTTTAACCGACTGTCCCGTGCGGAAGAATGCGGATTACATGCCCAACGACCCGTTTGTTGCAGACCACAGTAAGTCACCAGAGTTGGCTGCGTAATTTTGTGTGAGAGAGAGGGCTGTGAAAAAACTAAACGCGTTCGATATCTAATACTGTAATCCCCGGTGCAGTTATGCACTCTTCTCATACTCGTCCTTCCGCATGTAAAGAGGATTTAACTAGATACCTAAAAAGGAGAATAAAGCTTTCTGCCTTTTTTTTCCCCTTTTACGAGAAGCGTCCTTCCCTATTCAGGGGATACTTAAGTATGAAATAGAACAGGTGACAAAGTAATTTCCTCAGCTCTGATTTCTGCTTTCAGAAAATCAGATGTGATGTTTGGAATGAACAAAGACGGGAATAACACGTACATTCGTCACAGTAACTGTTTCCACAGCAGGGAATAACAGCGGCATCAGTCATGATCTCATTACAAAGGAGACACAACAACTCCTCTGGAATAGGGTCTTCTGAGGAGGAGGAGGAGGAGGAAGAGGAGGAGGACGGCTCCTCTGGTAAAAAGAGAGGCTTCTCCTTCTCTCCTCGAGCATAAGCTTCCCTGGAGGGCGGGGTGGAGAAGGAAAAAGCAAAACGTTAAAGCTGGGTAAAGGAAAACTGTTCCAAGCTTTGCATGTTATCAGAGGAAGCAAACAGATGGAATTCTCACTCTGCATTAGCCTTCGGAGAGGTGGGCATACAGTTTAAATTGCTTTGCAATAGCCACAGCGCTAGCAGAGGGAGGGGGAACCAATTTTCCTTCTGCAGAACTCTCCCATTCATTGGATCAACATCATTTTTTGACAGCTGTGAATCAAGTGACCTGAATCCCACCTCTGCCTTCCAAGAGAACGACTCCACTGAAAATACTACGGAAATGTTTGGCAGAAAGCCAGATTCTCAGCACATCGCAAGTCTAACCTAGTTGCCGGGGCAGGAACAGTAGGACCACCCCGTTTTAATACTAGCGAGTATCACAGTTTAGAAGGTTACGATACAGTGACAGTGCTTCCTCCCCCGTCACTACAGACGCTGGCCAACTCGGTTGCAGTGCCACTCAGGCATTTGCCCATGGTTTCTCTCGTTCCCTTTGTGCTCAGTCCAGTTCATTCCATACGTACGCATTAATGATTGGTATTGCGTATTGCCCGGTGCTTGTCAGCATAACACCCTTCGTATTGGGATCTTCCACCTCCATCATGAAACTCCGTGGAATTCCTGTGCTCTTTTTAATTCTGGGAGGAGGCTTGAAATTTTTGTCCTGTTAAGAAAAGAAATGCAGACATCTCTCATCTGAAGACCCACACTTAAAATGATATTTCAACGGTGATTTTAAGCAGCACAAGCCCTTTATCCTCTCCTTTTACCTAGCCTAAGGGTTTCTCTTATTGTCCCAAACTAATACAACCAGGATGCTGCAAAGACTTGAGCAGCGTTTTGCGCTCAAGCGACATTCTTTTGCTTCACTCCAGGTTCCGTAAGGGTTACATATTGCTTGGCTCACCACCCACCCCGACAAGAGACACAAACCCGCTCCTCCTCCAAGGCGCAATTCAGAGGGAGAGCTCGTCTTACTTCCCTTCACCGTCTCTAGAGAGGAAGGCTGCATACACATCCAGCGAGTAACGTTACAGGGCATGAATACTCAGCCACAGACGTGTGTCATTAAAACACGCACATATTCAATAGGCGGGAGCGACAGAAACGCCTTGTTTTTCTATGGAATACTAAAAACTGTCAACTGCCATTAAAAAGCATTAAAACGCAATCTTACCCCGTTGGTTGGGCAGTGCTTCCTATAGTGGCCAGGTATTCCGCAACGAAAGCAAATATATGATGGTGGAGGTGGAGCCAAGGGTTTCTTCCCGTAACTAAAATTTTTGGGGGAAAAGAAGAGAAAGGTACGCATGTGTCTCTCTTGTTCAAACAAACACCTCTACAACTTTTCCATAATCTTTGAAGAAGAGATGTGACATTATCAACACTTACTTCATTGGATCGTATTCACGGCACGACTGGAGCATCGTAGCTTTTGTTACATCTTCTTCGGAAGCACCGGCCACATTGTCAGTCTGTGTAACGGGGAAGGATTTGACACACACACCTTAGAAACATGTTTAAGCCCACACAGCCCAAGACAGCACCGCTCACCCCATCCTGTAAAGAGCAGCACAACGCTAGCTGAGGTTGCATGAAAACTGCTGCTTCGATCAAATACAGTCGTCCTGAAGATGTTCTGGGGAGTCCTTATGCCATCGCGTGATGTTTATGTGCCCGTTCACCCACTTGAAAAGAGCATTCTCGGGCACTCGGAACCTTCGGCTCTGTTTGTACCTCACACAAAGACTGCTGTAACCAATCCAATTTTCTCCCAAGTGGACTGAAGCTACATGTAGAAAAAATTATACTATCCAGTACTTCCAAACTGATTTTTAAGCTCTGGCCTGCTGGAAGGAGAAGCTATCCACCGTGCATTTAATGGGGAAAGATGCATGCAACTCTCATTCTTTACATTTTGCAGCATTAAAAGGACACTCAGGGGTCGGGGATGTTGTTTCTGCTTGCTGAACTTCAGCTTCAGACACAGAAGCCTGAAAAGGAATCATGCTTTTCAGAATCCCTCGGCAAGACAAAAGATTCTTTGCAGTAGAAATTTGACAATCATGTGCTCGAGACTGTCCAAACTGCACGTTCTCCCCCCCAGTCTAACTTCTTCCTATTAGGTGATGTAACTAGAGTAAGCAAAACCTGCAGTGTTTTTGCAGTTGGCTCTGTCCATCTAACAGGCAAATGGTACCAAAAACCTTATGCAGAGCTAGATCTTCCAATTATGGAAGCCAGCTGATTAGGTTAAGCAGGATTTCTTAAAACGTTTTTATTATACACTAGTCCAGGTACAAGCAGGGTCCAAGGGAGTGGCTGTCAATGACTTGGACCTTCAAGTACCCATCATTCACATCAACCCCTTCTTGGTTTTGGTTTTACATGCGCTCATTCACAAAAGAAACAAACTAGGTTCACAATTTTATTAAATGCTTGTTTCATAGGCAGTTTCTTTTCAACAGTAACATAATCCAAATCGACAGCTATGAAATAATTTCCATGAACATTTAGAGGAACCTTTACCGATGCTTGACTAATTTGTCGGAATCCAAACGGTTTAGAAAACTCATCCAAACCCCACAAAACATTACTCGGGATAGACCCAAATGCAAATATGGCAGTTAATACGCAGGAATAACAGACCCGAAGACTGTTAGCACCTCGCCTCCAGGCTAAGCCAGTCTGCACTAAAGTGGTCAGAGAAAGTAACAGTTTTGAGCTGCTTTCACAGAATCACAGAGTCACAGAATTTTCAGAGTTGGAAGGGACCTCTAGAGATCATCTAGTCCAACTCCGCTGCTAAAGCAGGGTTGCCTAGAGCACATTACTCAGGACTGCATCCAGGCGGGTCTTGACGATCTCCAGAGAAGGGGACTCCACAACCTCCCTGGGAAGCCTGTGCCAGTGCTCTGTCACCCTCACTGTAAAGAAGTTTTTCTGTGTATTTGAACGGAACTTCCTGTGTACTAACTTGTGCCCATTACCCCTCGTCCTGTTACTTGGAACCATTGAAAAGAGCCTGGCTCCATCCTCCTTCAACCCACCCTTCAGATACTTGTACGCCATAATAAGGTCTACCCTCAGCCTTCTCTTCTCCAGGCTAAAGAGTCCCAGCTCTCTCAGCCTTTCCTCATAAGGCAGATGCTCCAAGCCCTCAGTCATCTTAGTTGCCCTTCGCTGGACTCGCTCCAGCAGTTCCCTGTCCCACTTGAACAGGGGAGCCCAAAACTGGACACAGTATTCCAGTTGTGGCCTCACCAGTGCAGAGTAGAGGGGGAGAATGACCTCCCTCGACCTACTGGCCACACTCTTCCCTATGCAGCCCAGGATTCCATTGGCCTTTTTGGCAACAAGGGCACACTGCTGGGCTATGGATAATTTACTATCTACCACAACCCCCAGATCCTTCTCCTCTGAGCTACTTCCCAGCAGGTCCGCCCCTAACTTGTACTGGTGCCTAGCATTCTTCCTCCCCAAGTACAGGACCTTGCACTTGCTTTTGTTGAACCTCATTAGGTTCTTCTCTGCCCAGCTCTCCAGCCTGTCCAGGTCACGCTGCATGGCAGCACGGCCCTCTGTCACATTCCTGGATTTCTCTGAAATACCGAAATTTTTTCAAAAGCTTAAATGTGTACAGAGTTTTTCACATTTCAGAGTAAAACTTCACATGAGTTTACCGAACCACGGACACGATTAGGGACAGCACTAATGCAGACCAATGCCTTTTGGTTGCTGCCTTCCAAACCTTTCCTTTTTTTCCCCGAAATGAACACATTGTGAAATGTGTCTCACTGCAGTGAGAGAGGGAAATGAACTCCTGCCTTTATTTTCAGAAGGAAGAACTATTTTTATGGACTCGCGCTACGCCTTTTCACAAGGTGCAATCACCAGTGCTTTGCCAGGCAAAGTTACGCACTGTTGAGCAAAAAACGCAAGCAGTTCTGTAGCGAGACATGGTGTTACAACAGTTTCAGAAGGTCACGTCTGTGAATATGCCACACAGACACACTGGTATATTCCGATAAACAAGGAGGTACATTTACAGCATTTACGGAGTCTGTGTTCAAACCCATGAGTTTGTGTTGCCCACTGTATATGCAGAGTAGAATTTATGAAGTTGTGCAGCATTCAGAGAATGGATCTGTACATCTACTCTTTACAGGACAGTATGACTTTTACAAAGGCATCCAACAACCCATACAAACCTACGCATTCCTAGCTCCAGACAGACAGATGTAGAACATGGCACCGAGTTCACCTCTGCAAGCCTTGAACCTGCATGATCTAAAAACGGTCCTACACTATCTGAACAACACAAAGTCATACAGGAAATAGTCCGGCACAGTCACTGTGAAATACAATACGTGGCTAGGCACAAACACCAATATTCACATGAGAACCGTGCAAAGGATGGCATTCCTCACTTTCTACTAGGCTGAATTAAATACATTGCATTTGCAACAAATACTACATTTTACTGGAAAATAGGTCAAGTTAATGTTTGGAAAATTACTACAAGGCTCCATTGTTTAGGATTAAGTGCAGTGTGTAGAAAAAAGAGTGAGATTGTGTTTTTACGTACTGCTTTAACTCCTCCAGCGGGGACTCTTCTGACTATTACTGATGAATTCTTGGGAATCAGGGCATTGTCGTCTGTGTACTCTGAAAACAACATGAATGCAGAAAAAATATCAGTCAGTTTGTGAGAATGTCTGTTACTATGTAGTTACATCGCACTTCAGAGAATCCTTTTACAGATATGAAAGCAAAACTTTACATGTAACATTGCGCTGTTACCATCTCAACACTCTAACGCTACGTTTCAAGAGATCTTCAGGTTTCATAATCAAACACAAGCAGCAAAATCATCTTTTTTTTTATATATATAGTTTGAATGCCAACAGCACAGTTATCTCAAAGTCACAAAAAGGAAGTCTGCTAAGGCATGAGGCTCTTTCCGGATCTAGCTTAAGCTGCTTTTGCTTCAGTTGAGGCTACAAACCCAAGAGATCTTTTGAGAAAAACAAACCACAGCAGTCTCCCCTGCATAAAGCAGATACTAAGGTCTGACACGCTTGCCCTGCAGCAAAACACGCCCTTGGCTAAAGCATGGAAACTCTGCGCCATGGCTTTCATAGCTATTACCTAAAAATGATTCACCTAACACCACCGGTGCTCGAGACTGACAGAACACAGAAGAGAGCCCGCCATTTCGCTCTATTTCTTGGAGCATCAACAACCAAACTGACCAAACTGCTCAGTTTCTGTTTCTGTTACGTTTAAACAGAAACAAAGCTGGCAGTGCTAGAATGTGGACCGCAGAAATTTGGGGGTATTTCAAGCTTGCTTTCACAAGTAGGGCAGAAGTGGCTCCAACGAAAATGGTATCTCCCCTCTTAAGCTGATCATCCAGTTTGAATTAACCACAGGGACGTGAATTCCTTCTATTCGTTTTTCACAGAGCAGACAGACTTGAACAAAATTACTGATGGAAACAGCCTGGAAATGCCTTTCAAAAACAGCACGTGCCAGAAGCTCTCCATGCTTTGCCTTGTCTTACACATCCTTAGTCTTTTGCAGAGACAAAACCAAAACAAATCTGGTTAGAAATGAATGACGAAATGGGGCTCAGTAGCGTCTGAATGACAATGTCTTTGGTGTAGAAAAGAAGTTATATTAAAAAGAAATTCCAGAGTAGAATTCAGATACGGAGAACACTCCTGTGCAAGATGGCTTTCAAGGGTCTGCATAGATTATAACTCACAGAGACACTCTGGATCCAAAATGTTGCTGGTGAGCAGTTTCTGCAACAGCCACAAAACCAGTTTCCCGACGCAGTGCATTAAAACACGTTGAAACAAAAGTAAGTCACCCAAACAACTTCTTTGCTTCAGACTATGCATCTGTTCTATCACTTTCACATTTCTCCACCAGCTTTCAAAGAAATCTGGCAAGTGTGTTACCATAAGGTATCCTCCCACTTTTCCCCGCGCCCGCCCTCCCCCGCACCTTCTTCCGTCTGGGCGTTGCTGATCCTCAGGTCGCAGTGGGCCGCCTTCAGCTTCTCGCGGCCCATGATCTGGCGCCTGAGGTCCCTCAGGGAGATGTCTTGGCCCTGGAAGATGACCCTGTCATGCCGCAGCCTGGACGCGAACTTGTAGTGGATGCAGGACATTGCCAGAGGCGGGCAGTGCCTGCTCCACGACAGCGTCTCCTGCGGCAGAGGCTGTGGCGGCCCCTGTGCCGGGCTGGGGTGCGCGGCGGCGCGGGGAAGGGTCCAAACAGGGGCTGGGGCAAGCGGTGCGGGCTGAGCCCAGAGCTGCTGCTGCTCCTTCTCTGGCACGCAGCGCGGCCAGGCCTGACCGGTCACTATGGCCACGGGGACACGGCACGCCGCCCCCCCACGCCTCACGCCCATTGTGACCAAAGGCCTGTCACTGCCCCAGGCTGCTGCTGTCCCTGCTGTCCCCCAGCCTGCCCCCACCCGCTCTCCTGGCACCCTCCAAGGCTCCGGGGTCCCTCCTGTCCCCCAGGGGCCTTCACCACCTGGAGTCACCTCCCGGCAGCCCCTGGCCAGTGCTGGCTCTCCCCGCAGCCCTGGGCCCATCCTGCCACCCCCCATGCCTCTCACCGCCTGCTGGCCCTCCTGTCACCCCCCTGGCTGTCACCCCCGCTCTCCCCTCCTCTCCGCAGCCAGCCAAGGCCACACAGCCCGGGGCAGATGCAGCGCGCTTTGCCCTGCGGCTCCTGGCTGCCCACGACGCAGGGCCAGCCAAGGCAGGGGACATCTCGGGGACTCTGAGTGGACCTTGGGGCAGGGACGGAGAGTGCAGCCAAAGAGGTCAACGGCCACCTACGCTCATTGCCGTAAAGCAATGCACTTCCCAACCGTGGCGCACCCACACTTGCTTCAACTCTGCAGAGGAGGACGAAGCAGTCAGGAATGAACCGTGAGCGTTACGAGGTGCCCCAGGACGACACGTCTTGCTCTCTCCATCACTACAGCTGCTGCTGCAACAGCCCTAGCGCATGAAATCCTGCCCTGAATGACGAGGTCTGGCTCTGATGACTGAGATGCTGTGGCTTGCAGACACTTCTGGGCCAAGTGGCTACTCCTTTCTGGTCATGTAAATACAATATGAACACCTTGTTGTGGTCTGGCAGGGCTAACGAGGGACTTCCCACCACTGCTGGGTTTAGGTCTTTCAATGCCTTTTGCCTTTTCGGAGGGAGGAAACCCTTTTGATTTCAGGGCTGTCCTCTCTATCCGAGGGCGAGTTATTTTTGCTACGGGCGGCTGGTTGTTTTTCCTCTTCATCGGGATTCGGAAGCCTAGGTTTTCATACACTAGCCTTGCCCGTAAGCCTGCATCAGAGGCCAACAAGCCTGACCGATGGATATGCACTAAAAGCCCATCCTCTACCGGAAACAACTCGCCAGGGAAGCTGTCCCGCCAAATGCTCAGTGGCACAGGGACGGGCATCTGCGTTATGAATTTTCACTGAAGAAAGGAAGGATACATCCCTTCCGCCAAGAAGGGTCTGTCACTAGTCTGAAAGGAGACCCCTGGGTATGCTTGGAGAGCAAGCCTATTGACAAGCTGACTCACTCTGTAGGGGCTGAGAACTGGAGATGCCAGTAGAGTCTTAAGATTAATCGAATGGATGGAAATGGACAACTCAGATCTAGGGGCCACACAGATGAACAGGGGAGTCTTATGCAGGGAGCATTCCATACAGTTGTTCCTATGCCTAAAGGCAATTGGTTTTCCTTTACAGATTACTCCAAAACCTTACACCTCCACTGACCTTGAAAGGCAGATTCTCCAGAACCCCTTACATCAAACCTATTGTAATGAGCCATCACGCCGTGGATTTCTTCCTAGATGGAGTTTATCACACCCGGCAGACTCTGAGACCGTGTGGATACTTGCAGACAGATTAAATGGGTATTCTGCAGGAATCAATAATCATGCTGAAGATCAGGTTAAAAGTTTGGTTCCCACTATGGGCCTATAGGATCCTGATTGCTCTCAGTCATCTCCTCTGGATCCCAACCTTACTGGTTTACCTAAACAACCAAATCCGGCACGTGCTGACCCTTGACAGGAAATCATTTCCACGATTCAGACTTACGTGCACATTATACTACCCGTTGACACAACTACCCGGGCAATATTAGATAGGTGGGGAAAGGGCAGTCGAGGGGATTTACCCTCAACCTGAGCTGAAACGGGTATTCTGAGTGCATTAAGAGCATCCACACAGGTTAGAACCAGGATCTCTTCTGTCTCTGTAGCTCCCAGTTACCCTGACAGAACGTGGCACCGAGTTCCACCTGCCTGTCACAGCTTGTAGCCCACAGCTAGGGCTTGCAAAACTAGAAAGAGCTACTGCAAATGTGTCAAGAGAATCAGAAAAAGCCATTCATCAAAGCACAGGCACTATTACACCCTTACCGGAAGAAATCAAATTATTACCAAAAATGGTAATATTGAATCAATTAGCTCTCGAGCCACTGTTAGAAGTACACGACAGAGTATGTCAGTTATTGAGTAAGAGCTGCTGGGGTTTTTATGTAGATCCAGAGCAGAAAAGCAAACGCGAGAGAAACAAGATTTAAACAACATTTAAAGTATTACCTGAAGTAAGGCGGGGATCTCCCCTACATCTGTTTGGGTGGCTAACCTCTTGGCTCCCAGATGCAGGGACAGGACTGTGAACTACAAGGATTTGGGTTGTTGTATTCACTCTCTTCTTTTCCTTTGTAATGAGATGTGTGTGTTTACAGGGCGGTATTACCTTAGGAACTCAACTTACGACTTAAATAATGAAGAGTATAGTGTGACCCTGATGGTGAAAAGAAAGGCTGGGACTGTGGGGAAAAGCTCATTCCCTAACTATTGTCCTAATTAGTCCTTAGAGTCTGAAATGGAATGAACTTTCTCAAGGTATACCGAGTTTACATTGTACCCTGCATAGCCATGGTTCAGTCAGCATGACCAAAGGACACAGCTCGTTGCAGGCAGGAGAAGGACAGCCCCCACCCCGAAGAAGAAAGGATACTCCGGGACTACGCAGATGACGCCAGCCTCCCAGCCCCTCCGACACCCCTGTGAAACCCTCCCCTCATCTGGCATCAGAGAGAAGGAACTGCAGCAAGACCCACTGCAGGGACATCTACATCAGGAAAGACGCAGGTGGATGATGATTCCACGCAGGCAGAGTTGCTTCGCAAAACAGCAGTCCATGTGTGCGTGCTATGAGCGATCAGTCAAATTGCATTGTACCTGAACGCTTGAAAGGCATAAGAACCATGCGTAAAACCGCATTCGGGGCACCCCAATTTGACTGGGACACCTCGTGCGCATGAATAGAGAATCACTCTTGTCGCCCTATACTTTGTGTCCTGGCCTCTCTCCTCGGACGGCATGGGCCAGTTGCAGAATCTTCATGAAAATACCCCTCTCCCCAGTCTGAAAGTTACCCTCCAAGACCGAGAATTGCCCCCAGGGCTGGCCCAGAAGCCGCTTTACTGCTTTTATCGTGCTGTCCTCCCAGGCAATGACCGTTCAAGAAGGACTCTCCCTGAAACCATAACTCGAATCGCACTGCCTCAGGAGTAGGTGAGCGGTGCGCCATCCTCTCCTGCGCACGATGCTCCCCCTTCCCACCTCGGTCATACTTTAGGAGTACCGTTTACAGACAGAAACGCCCACTTGAAAAATGCTGTTTGGTTTGGTAAATCCACAGCCTTTTCTGCAGACAGGAACGCAGAGTGAACGGAGGAAATCAAAGGTTCCCCCCAACGAGCTGAGTCCCTGGCCACCAGCCGAGCCTTTGAAGCTGGAGCCAGCACAGCTTCTGCTGACTCCCATGCTGCATGGGCTGGAGCCACGCAGTGCCTTGGCCCTGGGCAAGAGCTGCTGCGCTCCCTTCAGAGAAGCTGCAGGCAGGGATCCATCTCCGCCTGTGCTTTGCCTGGGAGAATCAGGACAACAGCAGCGGCCTCAAGCCCCACCTGCTATTTGGGCCCTGCACTGCTGTCATGCCTGTACTTCAAAAAGGCAAAGAAAAATTGCCTTTCTTAAGAAAAAGGTATGAAAAATAGGACCCCTGGTCGGTCATATGGGTGGCAGAACAAACACCATTTTATCAGACAAACGGACATGCTCTGTGAGCGAGCTGGTTACGTGTCAGTCCCCTTTCTCCTCCTCATCAGGCCCTGGAGGTCCTGTGTACCACGCAGACTTCTTCTCCCCCTCCCCATAAGCCTGAAGGTTCCTGGGTGCCAGGCAGACTTCTTCCCTCCTTACGGGCCTTGAAGCTCCCGGGCACCCCAACAGCCAGGTTGTGAACACCCCGTCACAGAGCAGGGAAGCGCAGCAGCACACCCAGCAGCCTCTAGAAAATCAAGCAGCACTCTTCCCCTCTTCTCCTCCATTTACGGCCTCATTGATGGAGGCAATGACAAACGGCACCGTCCCCTCTGGCGGTGAAGAGGTTTCCTACCTTGATACCACACATAAAATTGTACAGGAAAGGTGTGAACCTCACAGTCACCTGGGTCTTCCGCCTGCCCTACAGACCAAAAACTAACAGCACTTAATTAACAACACATTAAGAACGGGCAGGTACCCACCAGATGGCATGTGGAATGCGCTCATTCTCCTGCTCTCTGCAACCCACAAACACTTTAAACCCCCCCACTGGCAGCCCGTGGTGGTTCTCACGGTGACACGTGAAAAGGGCACGTGGAAACCAAGAGCCCAGAGAGGCGGTGGAGTCTCCTTCACTGGAGACGTTCAGGACAGAAGTGCCTGTCACCACCACGTGCTCTTTATTTTGCCTTCCAAGATCAAGCCAAGCTGTGATACAAGAGCTTTGGCCCTCCCCCTCTCCCATGGAAAGTTTGAAATCCTGTGGGATAGGAAGAAACTTGCCAGGCAGCAGCTGCGTCTTGCTGCATAGGCTTTGAACTAGCCCTGGGGAAAAAGCTGACCAGCCGACTGCGGTACGTCAGTGTGCAACTTGGATAATGAGGTGAAGTCTCAGTGCTCAAAGATCAATTAAGCCTGGCCTTGATGACTCGGGCGAGCAGAGACTGCCCTGGCTGTAACGGGATGCAGATAAGGAGGGAGCCCTGTGTAGGCAGGACGGCCCTGCCTTTCATCAGCTAAGACAACCAGATAACAGGAACCCGTGTACTTCTTTGTTTCTTCAAAAGGCTGTCATGCCCGATCACTGACCTCTGCCTCATTACCTGTGAAATGCATATCAAAGCTGACATATGCTAACGAAGATTATAGAGATCATGCTAAACATTCATGACTATAGCACTCGTCTCTCCACCCAAATCATACTACACGCCCCCTCGGGGAAGGAAACCTCGTAAGTTTGGGGATAAAAAGATGGGACGGTTCAATTGGGAGAGAAGAACCTCGATGCCTGACAGACCAGTTGCGTTCTCTTCCTCCAGCCCAGGCAGGGACGCCTTTCTGGGTATGCGCTGCGCCTTTCACCCTCGGGTGAATGGCACCCCCGGGCCGTGGTAGTATTATTATTATTACTTTTGCTAGCAATACTAACCTTAATTAGTAGCACTGTTGTAGTCGGTGAATTTATACACGGCAATCTTGAATCTGTTTGGTCACTCTCAATAAAATAACTCACTTGGATTGTTGTGAATCTGACTCAGTGAAAGTCCTTTGCTGAGACTCTGACAGATAAATCAGGGAAAGTCCTGGGACTCTGACAGACAAAGATCGAAACTACATTCCTTTTGACGCAACAATAAGAAAAAGCTTCAAAGATATGCGCAAGAGAACTTGACCGACTGTGACCTTGCCCATTTAAGTGAGTCTATTGTTAAAAGAAACCAGATGGAAACGAGCTGAAAGTGGCAAATTTCAAACAAAACAGTGCCAACTCAGCTCATAAATATGCATTAAGTGTGCTTGCACAGGGGGGCACGTGAACAAATACTCAAAAGTCAATGGTAGAAGGCAACCTCCTGGCCAAAGCAGTAGGTTTTTCAAACTGTAACCATCAATATGTGAGTAGCCTTAAGATGGTGCATAAGGAACGAAGAATTGTAACACGGGGTCCTTCTCAGGCTCCCAGCTGAGAGGCACCTTTATGGCCAGAAATAAAAAGGGGGTTTAGCTCGTGTGTACGTCTGCTGCCTTCTTTCCTGTACCCACGCATGGACTAGAAGAGAAGTGCCAGCAAGTCCGTTTTGGTACAAGTTCAGGTCAACAGTTAAACAGCCAAAATTCTGAATAGTTACACTGACCCTTACTTAGATACTGATTTTATCTGCCTTTGATGTGTAACTAAGCACATTCCCTCCTCCCCACAGTCTTTCCTCACAGCCTCACAGCTCTCCTACGCAAAAAAAACTGCACACCAAAACACCCGTGACTTTCTCAAACTCTTCACGGCCCCATCTGAGTCAAGGGACAGGATCTCCTAAAGGCTCTTTCACAGGCACTGCCCTCAAAAACCCCCGCTGCTTCTCTACTAGTGCACAAAGACATTAGGAAGGGTTGCATTTCTACGTCAATGGACACAGTTTCTGAAACGAGACAAATAGTTTTAAATGAGGATAAGCCCTTTGCCTTGCATCTGGCAACCAACAGAGATGCAGACCCGGCACATCAGACCAGGGCCAGGCACAAAACAACACCCGAGGCACAGGGAAAGCACAACACGTCAGATGTGGTAGTCAAGAACGACAACAAACGGCTCTTCCTATCACTTCTCTCTATGATCAGCTTAGTTCCTGTAGTCAGACACAGAAATTGGAAGTGATTTCTTCTTCTTTTGCTGAAGTAGACTCTAGAGTAGATATTGCCAAAAAATGCACAAACAACCCCCAAAAGTTAAAGCAGCTACTTTCACCCTCAAGAGACCCACTTACTGAAGTGGTTCTCACGTTCTCTTCTCTACTCTAAAGGGGGCCCACTTAAGATCCGTTTGAGTTACACTACCGCTAAGCATACACCGCTACCAGACATTTCTCTAGTCTGAAGGCTGACAGCAGGGTACAAGCACAGCCCTTTCTGGACATCTCACTCCTGGCTAGAAATCTTAGAGGCTTAGAAATCAGGAGCTAAGGACTGCGTGATGGCACCACCACGAGCAGACGTTCAAACCCAAAGCATCTGGAACACACAGAGAAACCTCCACCATTTGTTCAGCGATGTTTCAAGTCACGCCATACTCAGGCCAGGACTTTACAAAATGTCACCAAACATAATGATAGTAGCCTCTTTGCTCCAAAGCAAAGAAACAAAGAGCCACCTAGCCTTGGAGAAACCCTTGTCCTTCCGTGTGGCTGGTGTCTTCACAGGGCTCTTCCTCAAAACAGGAGAAATGACCATGAATTTGGCATTCAGAAGTACACTTAGTCCTCTGGCGGACGTTGCTTACAAGCCAGAAGTCCTCTCACCCCGCCCCAGAAGCACCCGTTAGTCGTCTGGCAGTCATTCTCCATGAACCCCAAGTCCTCCACACCTACCTACCTACCGACTCGCCAGAAAGGAGTCGGACCGCACCAGAATTGACACTGCCTGACCTGCACTAGACCTGCAGCAGGCCAGAAATGACGGCTTCAAGAAAGAAAACACAACCCAATTGAACAGAGCAGCAAAAAATCAACCAGAAGAAACATTGGACAAATTATACAAAAATCCAAACCCTAAACAGAGAAACAAGCTAAAAAAAGGATCCCCCACCCCCCAAAAAAAGACCACACAGAACACAAGATAAGGTAAAAACAACCTAACTTCCCTCTTTCCCGGGACCAACAAACCCAGATTCTGTCCATAACAATAACACACTTTAATCCTAACTCGCTTCAACTCTGGCATAGCATAGCCCTTGCCACCCCGTAACCCGAGCAAACTGCAGCCCTACCAGTCCATAACCCGCATCCCTGCAGGACGCTCTCCAGCACTAGGTACATCTCTGCTTAATCTCCCTTTGGACAAAGATCGAAAGGGAGGGATGGGGTTTGCTTGGCTCCGTTCCCAGGGTGCCGCAAGAGAGACCTGCCGCCCCCAAATCACCGGTGTGTTGTGGACACCACATATGAACTGCAGACAAGGGTCAGGACAGCTTTGGGGAGCAGACAAGCCGTTTTGCGATGCCCCCGCTGCTGGCAGAAAGCAGAGCTGGAGACAACATGGGGAAGTCCAGGGTAGCCAGTGGTGGTGGTGGGGCCCTGTAGGGTGCAGCACCCGCAGGAATGCCCGGCTCCTTAAGCCTCGGCCCCACGGCTGCAGCTCGGGACCAGCACCGGTTGGGGCTTCGCTGGGAAAAAACAGGCGAGGGTGACCCTGACACTCAGCAGGCGGACCTGGTCCCACTAACCTGTCGCTCTGCCTGTCACCACCACGGGATGCAGAAAGCAGTTCTGCTGGTCCTGGCGTGGTCCTGAGCCACGTCTCAACAGATGAGTCTTTAACCAGAGGGCCTAAAAAGAGGAAAAGGTGCCCAGAATTAGCCTGTGCTTAAGTTTTTACAGGCATTTTGGGCTTTTGAGCTACACAGTGGTGCTGCTCCAGGGGAGCGCTCAAGCGCCCCTGGGCCAGGGCAGCCCGAGGAGGAGGCCGGGGTGGCTGCGGGGTGGGGCGGGGGCCCGAGGGCAGGAAGGGGTGCCGCGGGGCATGCTGGGAGCAGGCGCGCCCCGGGGCATGCTGGGAGCTGTAGTCCCGGGGCACGGGGCTGCCCGGCAGCCATGCTCCTGCCCGGGGCACGCCGGCAGCTCTCATGGGCCCACAGGCCGCTGCCGGGCTGCCCTGGCGGTCTCAGGAGGCGCAGTCCCTGCTCCAGCTGCCGCTGGGCTGAGGGGAGGGCTGGGGCCACCCGAGGGCAGCGGGGGAGCCCCAAACCGCCCGCAGCCATGGGGTCCCAGTCAGCATGAGCCGGGAGTGGCAGGGGCAGCCCCGCGAGGGACCCGGGAGTCGGGGAGGGGAAGGGGATGGAGAGAGGCCCCCCCGGGCACAGGCAGCGCGCACCCCGACTCCCAGAGCCCCCTCAACTGCCCTGGCCCCAGCGCCAGTGATGTATGATCTGAGAGAGACAGAGACAGAAGTGCCTGAACTGTCAAATTCTGCCGGCAGCACCGAGAGCAGGAACTGCGTTGAGTCCTGTGCCCTTGGGGCTGTGTCGCCCCTGTGCTGCATCTGGATCCCTCCCTGTGCCTGTGCTCCCCCAGCCTTTCCCTAGCTGGTTCCCTCTTTTGCTTCCCTGTACCTCTCTTAATCTGGCGATTCTTGTATCCTGCTCCCTGCCCCTGCTCTAGTCTCCAGCCCCTCTCTTTCTCTGGCATGCTACCTGTCCCTTTGTTGTTCTTGCTCTTCCTCTGTCCTGCTCCGTTTTCCTCTTTTTCTCTTCCTCTCACTCTGTCCTGAAGCACACTGCTGTTTTCTCATTCTCTGCCTCTTTGTCCCGCTCTGCATCCCTCTGTTGTTAACAGTCTCTCTGGCCTCTTCCCGCTCCTGCTTTTTCTGCCTGTATGTCTCACTCCCTGTACCCGTCCTCCTTGTGGTCTCTCTCCTTCCTCATCATCATAGAATCATAGAGGAAGGAATCATAGAGGAATCATAGCTTGGAAGGAACTTTAAAGATTGTCTCCTTCCAACCCCCCTGCCCTGGGCAGGGACACCTCCCACTAGACCAAGTTGCTCTAAGCCCTATCCGGCCTGGCCTTGAACACCTCCAGGATGGAGCTTCCACAGCTTCTCTGGGCAACCTCTTCCAGTGTCTTACCACCCTCAGAGTGAAAAATTTCTTCCTAATAGCTAATCTAAATCTACCCTCTTCCAGCATCAAGACATTACCCCTTGCCCTATGACTATAAGGTCTCCCCAGAGCCTTCTCTCCTCCCGGCTGAACATCCCCAACTCTCTTACTGGAAGATTCAAGCTTCCTTCTTCTCATAATATTTTGTGCCTAGTTCTGTGGAAAAACAGGCCCATGTTCTCTCATGGCAGGCACAGCCTCTCTCCTTTTGTGGTTCTTCAGGCACCAAGCAGACATTAGGAAAGCTCTCGACTGGAGTATTCTACAGGAATACCGAAGTATTGCCTCCAATCAGTCAAGGGGAAACAATATATCCATGATACTTGTGTTGCGTTGAGGGGCAAAGTAGTTTTGGCAGAAAATATACCCCCTCGCGTTCTAACACTCCTCACCGAGGTGGGAGGCGAGGTGCGGCTAGGTTTACATTCTGAGCGATGCCCACTTCACCCCTATCAGTCCAGGCGCGTTTCATATATTACACTGTTACGCTTCTGAATACACTAACAGAGGACTGCACCTTCAGCCCAGCTGTGCTCATGAACTAACACGGCCACGCTTCGGTCGCGTTCAATGAGAAACCCAAACGACGAGCTGCCTACACAGTACAGTTTATTTAAACAACAGCTACACAAGTTCTTTCGGATTGCCGGTGATAGTGACTGTCTGCAAAGCACGTGCAAATACGAAAGATGCTAGCAATAGAGCTCGGTTACAAAAGCGCTAAGTTATAAACCCACTCTGTACAGAGATTTCTAAGTTTCCGGGGGAAGCACTTGGTATAGCCAAGTGTTCGAATCTTACCCACAAGCGTCCTTATTGCGGGGGAAGAGAGACCTAGCCCGTCGACTGGTCCCAGAAGTCCACAATGGTGTCTTCACTCACATCCCCCTTTTCTTGGGCTATTTTTATACTATTTTTTATCTTCAAGGTGGAGTTTGAGTGACTCTAGTCATAAATACTTTCATTATGATAGGTGTAAAATTTCCTTGCCTCGCATTTAAAGGTATAGCTGACGAAAAATTCAGGGCGCAGACTCAAGGAGGAATGGTCGCACCTTGGAGGCGGGGAGCTTTTGGGATGGAGGTGTGTTTTGGTATTATAATGACACTCTAATGAGCAAAGTTCACTAAAGGACAGCCTTTCATCAAAAAAATGACAGATTGTTGGCTCAGGGTAACAAGTGGGCCGTTTATCAGTTCCATAAGACCTTCGAGGGCTCCATTTGGTCCCCAGGTTCTCAGTTTATCCCAAAGTTTTAGCTGCAGTGTCTCCACTCTGCTCCATCCTTCGCACTGTTTTCCTTCCGTGGTACCACCTCGTTCCCATGCTTTCCGGATTATCACAGGGTTTGGCCTTGGAGTCTCCAGCCCCCTCCACTCCCCGCGTTGCTTTGTAAGCAATATGGTACAGGCAATCACAGATGTAGCGGATTCTTCACCTACCAGCTGCGGCTGTATTTTGCCCTAGAAGCCTTTTGAGTTTATACCTTTCCTTAATGCGTGAACAATGATGTATTGTTGATCAGTTTTAGTAATCATTCCACAACTTGTATACAACCCTAGGGTAATACTGCAGAAGAATTGAAAAAATACCCAACAAAACAAATCCCACTGAAAAAAAAAAAAAAAAAAAAAGAAACCAAACCCCCAAATCCAGAATTGACAGTCAATGTATTAACTGCCATTTCAAACAGAAGCCTAAACAGAAAGTGACATAAAGTAAAGGGGCAGAAAGTAACATAGTAATACTAAAAGTGACATAGTGACACTAAAAGTGACATAGTAATACTAAACCAAATACTAATACATAGTAACACTAAACCAAATACATAGTAACACTAAACAAAATACACTAAGCCGAATACTAAAACATAGTAATACTAAAGCAAAACGCATCTGCTTTCAGGAAAATCCATCTGAAATAGATCCTAAGTGCTGCTTCTTTGTTTCTTGAAGGGAGAGTCTGTTCTAACATCTTCTGCTGTAACTGGCTGTCTTGGTTTTCTCGCACCTTCTAACAAATCAGCCTTGCAAAATCCTTCCTTCTCATCCCCTCTTCTTCTCTTCCGGTGTTTCTTCTGCATATCTCCTGGTCTTAACGTGGAGTAGGTATACGAACTGGAGTAAAACGAAGCACTATAGGGAGACTTGGACCTTTAAAAAAACACAACGCAAAAGCAATAAATGAAAGTATTCTTTTTCCTCCCAAGTTTGGTTTGCTTTGGGTTTTCTTCCTCTCCATATGCTTATGTGCAACCTTCTTTCAGCTGCTGACAGCGCTACTGCAAATTGAAGAACTTGATGGCATGTAAATGTTTCTGCTTCCAAGACAGAACAGCTGCTGCTTTGTTAGTGTCAAAGCATACGTAAGGGTAAGTCTGTTTCCACTCACTTCTAGCACACGAGCTACCATAGCTGTTGATTGATTTAAGGTGCTGTGCACTGGCCTCTACTGGTATGTCAACGCACACGTTTCACTACTGGGCAACTATGTGCAGTGCAAACCCGTTTGGTTGCAGTAAGAGGCAAAAAGAGAAATCTTAATGTGTACAGCGCATTATCAAACATCAAGAAAACACGATTCAGCCTGAAGACAGTCAACCGCAAGTTTAAAATGCCAGCTTAGGCTACTGAGCTTCACTGAATATTTGGCAATTTGTACAGGTGGCAAAATACTTGTACTGCAATCCTACGCGCAGGACTATTTAACCAACACTTCTAGCCAGCTGTCCTAGCAAACTTTAGCACATAATCGCTCACACCAAGGACAGTGACGGCATTTAAGGAAATGTCCCATCTAAAGGCATCTCTAAACTCAGCCTCTAGTACTATGACTCAATGCCGTTTCTCGAGGAAAGATACTGGCAGCATTACTAATAGAGAGCGATTCAGACTCCTGCCCAAGTGATTTTGGGCGATAGAAACATCAGCTACCCTGAGATATGTCTTCACAAGTTTTTCTTGCATTATGTGGAGGAGGAGGCACGGGCACAGAGACAGGTGGTGATGCTGGCAGTGTTGGGGCTCGGGTCCCGCTGTCTAATTGGGAAATCAATTTCTTCAGCTCTACTCAGCAGTAATCAAAAGGGTGACTTTCCATCTGATCCTTTCCTTATGTTTAGTTTTCATGTGTAATTATGGTTTTCTCAAAAAGCACTCCATTTTCAGAGTCCTCTTTGCAGTCCTGCACTGGGGTTTTATTTTAAGTAATTTTACTGCATGCACACATCCCCTCTGTTAAAGCCAACTGATATTAAGCCGTTTAAAAATCAGTTACCACTTGTATTCTCCACAACTGTCCGTGCATGCTTTTTTCATTATAAATCAGCTGCTGTGTGAGTGACACCTTATGGCCTCATTTAACAGGTTACAAGTAGGAACATATGGAATTTCGGTAGAATACTTACAGTTGGCAGCCCGGTCTGCCACCTGCTGAGCGAGGTGTACTGGCTCTCACTGGGTGACCTTTTGAAGTGGGGAGAGGAAAAAGAATAAAAATCCCATTCAGTTGATCTGCAGGTAATTTGTTTAAAGACATTCGGAAGATGCAGGTACTTACCAGTTGTGGGTAGGGATTGTCCTTGGGGGCACCTCTGTGACACCGACACCGGATGTGCCGTCACCAGAGCAGCAGGAGGTAGAACACTATTGGCACCACTACAACAAAAACAAAACAAAACAAAACAAATTTCTATAATTCAAAGCGTGTTTTGGAGTGCTACGTGAAAGATAAAGCCACTTCAGAGGCTGCCCGAGAGGTTCTTTTGAATTGTGACCCTTTGTGTTCAACGGTACGGCTGAGCCTGACCGTCTGCTGGGTAGAGTGGCTGTTTGCATTCAAGGCGTAAAGTCGAAAGGGTATAAGCCCGAAGGGATCATCCAGATTTTTCATGTAGTTTCATGTGACTGCACTGGGTTGCACACTTAGACGGTCAGGTTTGTAAATTCCTCAAGTGTACAGTGTTTCAATGTTTATTATCCAATCTCTATGCGTCACTGACTACACTGTGTATTACTGAGGATGACTCTGACTTATCATAATATTGATGACAGAAATACTACAGAAAAAAAGTAGTGTGAACACGCCTGGCCAATTTTACCTAGGACTGTACTTCTACACTTTCCATGAAAATATTATTCCCCCAGTAGTAACGAGAAATTAATGCACCCAGGAAGGTTTGACATAGCTGAATGGCTTCTTTAGGAATTGCTAGCCACTTACAATCAAAGGGCTCCTGGGGAAAAAACTTTCCTCTCTCAGGGTAAACCTGTACTGAGCGACTGATAAGGGAACCAAACGGGAAATGCTTTGGAGAAAATTCGTGCAGGACGCACCCTTCCAACTTACCAAAGTGTCCTCGTTCAAAGTAAAAACGAAAAAGAGAGCTTCCACACTTATGTGGAACTGTCACTAATGATATCTATAAACCGCTAGCAGAGAAGCTCAAGAAGAAGAATCTGACTCCAGCATTTTGGTGTCTCTTCTATTCATGTTGAGCTACAGATTGCCTACCAAAAAGGTCCAGGAGGTGTAACAGGCATGAGCGGTGGTGGAGGTGGTGGCGCTGGCGGCAGCTGCTGCTGCTGCTGCTGAATCCGCTCAGGGAGCCTTTTTGTGTAGCCAATCCCGTTGCTGAAGTTGTTCACGGCCTGGAGGCAGAAAAACAGTTACAGAAAGGGAATATGAAACTTCAGCAGATGTACAAACAAAAGCCTCCCCCGAGTAACATTACTTGTCTGTTCCTGCAAGTGCTACCAATCCTAAAATGAATCAACATACCCATGTACGAGCACGTGGCATCAAACGCTGATGTTAATGACGCGTAACTCAGAGGATCTGAACTTAAAGTACTTCAGTGTTAACACTGAATTTGAAAACAAAAGTGGGACCTGAATTGGCCTGATTGTCTCTGAAGAGTTGTACGCTTCTGTGACGAGAGAGAATGTGTTTGAGAAGTACGTGTAGCCCTATTCAATCTAGCCTTGCTTAAGGAGATGTAAATTATTATTGTCTTCCCTTTCAGCTTTTTACTAAGACCCTCTTCTTACAAACAGTTTGCGTAGAAGTCATCACGTTACCTTGCGTAGGAAGTGGTTGGCAACTAAAGCATCAGGGGAAACGTCTGTCTGGTGGCACGCTGGGCATGTGTGTTCCTCCGAGTCCAGTAATGCCGTTCTAATACCTGTGTATCGTTAGAGTCATCCAAGGAGGTTTAGCCAAAGTAAAGCAGTTTCGGGGATTCTCATCAAGTTTAAAAAAAATTATATGTTCGATGGGTGAAGATGGTCTTGAGCTGAGAGCATGAAGCTCTAGATGTTCAACAGTGTCAAAAATTTCTCGGATGCAGCAAATAACTATACAGTTCTGGTATTTCACTAGTTAACACTTGAAGCTGTCTGTGTCTTGATGTTCCGACTGGTCTGTTTTCCACTGTCGAGTACAGTGAGAAGTCACCAGCCTCAAGGCTCATGGATAAAACGCACCTCAACAAAACATTAATAGGTTTGAGTCCTGAAGGGTTTAACCGACTGTCCCGTGCGGAAGAATGCGGATTACATGCCCAACGACCCGTTTGTTGCAGACCACAGTAAGTCACCAGAGTTGGCTGCGTAATTTTGTGTGAGAGAGAGGGCTGTGAAAAAACTAAACGCGTTCGATATCTAATACTGTAATCCCCGGTGCAGTTATGCACTCTTCTCATACTCGTCCTTCCGCATGTAAAGAGGATTTAACTAGATACCTAAAAAGGAGAATAAAGCTTTCTGCCTTTTTTTTCCCCTTTTACGAGAAGCGTCCTTCCCTATTCAGGGGATACTTAAGTATGAAATAGAACAGGTGACAAAGTAATTTCCTCAGCTCTGATTTCTGCTTTCAGAAAATCAGATGTGATGTTTGGAATGAACAAAGACGGGAATAACACGTACATTCGTCACAGTAACTGTTTCCACAGCAGGGAATAACAGCGGCATCAGTCATGATCTCATTACAAAGGAGACACAACAACTCCTCTGGAATAGGGTCTTCTGAGGAGGAGGAGGAGGAGGAAGAGGAGGAGGACGGCTCCTCTGGTAAAAAGGGAGGCTTCTCCTTCTTTCCTCGAGCATAAGCTTCCCTGGAGGGCGGGGTGGAGAAGGAAAAAGCAAAACGTTAAAGCTGGGTAAAGGAAAACTGTTCCAAGCTTTGCATGTTATCAGAGGAAGCAAACAGATGGAATTCTCACTCTGCATTAGCCTTCGGAGAGGTGGGCATACAGTTTAAATTGCTTTGCAATAGCCACAGCGCTAGCAGAGGGAGGGGGAACCAATTTTCCTTCTGCAGAACTCTCCCATTCATTGGATCAACATCATTTTTTGACAGCTGTGAATCAAGTGACCTGAATCCCACCTCTGCCTTCCAAGAGAACGACTCCACTGAAAATACTACGGAAATGTTTGGCAGAAAGCCAGATTCTCAGCACATCGCAAGTCTAACCTAGTTGCCGGGGCAGGAACAGTAGGACCACCCCGTTTTAATACTAGCGAGTATCACAGTTTAGAAGGTTACGATACAGTGACAGTGCTTCCTCCCCCGTCACTACAGACGCTGGCCAACTCGGTTGCAGTGCCACTCAGGCATTTGCCCATGGTTTCTCTCGTTCCCTTTGTGCTCAGTCCAGTTCATTCCATACGTACGCATTAATGATTGGTATTGCGTATTGCCCGGTGCTTGTCAGCATAACACCCTTCGTATTGGGATCTTCCACCTCCATCATGAAACTCCGTGGAATTCCTGTGCTCTTTTTAATTCTGGGAGGAGGCTTGAAATTTTTGTCCTGTTAAGAAAAGAAATGCAGACATCTCTCATCTGAAGACCCACACTTAAAATGATATTTCAACGGTGATTTTAAGCAGCACAAGCCCTTTATCCTCTCCTTTTACCTAGCCTAAGGGTTTCTCTTATTGTCCCAAACTAATACAACCAGGATGCTGCAAAGACTTGAGCAGCGTTTTGCGCTCAAGCGACATTCTTTTGCTTCACTCCAGGTTCCGTAAGGGTTACATATTGCTTGGCTCACCACCCACCCCGACAAGAGACACAAACCCGCTCCTCCTCCAAGGCGCAATTCAGAGGGAGAGCTCGTCTTACTTCCCTTCACCGTCTCTAGAGAGGAAGGCTGCATACACATCCAGCGAGTAACGTTACAGGGCATGAATACTCAGCCACAGACGTGTGTCATTAAAACACGCACATATTCAATAGGCGGGAGCGACAGAAACGCCTTGTTTTTCTATGGAATACTAAAAACTGTCAACTGCCATTAAAAAGCATTAAAACGCAATCTTACCCCGTTGGTTGGGCAGTGCTTCCTATAGTGGCCAGGTATTCCGCAACGAAAGCAAATATATGATGGTGGAGGTGGAGCCAAGGGTTTCTTCCCGTAACTAAAATTTTTGGGGGAAAAGAAGAGAAAGGTACGCATGTGTCTCTCTTGTTCAAACAAACACCTCTACAACTTTTCCATAATCTTTGAAGAAGAGATGTGACATTATCAACACTTACTTCATTGGATCGTATTCACGGCACGACTGGAGCATCGTAGCTTTTGTTACATCTTCTTCGGGAGCACCGGCCACATTGTCAGTCTGTGTAACGGGGAAGGATTTGACACACACACCTTAGAAACATGTTTAAGCCCACACAGCCCAAGACAGCACCGCTCACCCCATCCTGTAAAGAGCAGCACAACGCTAGCTGAGGTTGCATGAAAACTGCTGCTTCGATCAAATACAGTCGTCCTGAAGATGTTCTGGGGAGTCCTTATGCCATCGCGTGATGTTTATGTGCCCGTTCACCCACTTGAGAAGAGCATTCTCGGGCACTCGGAACCTTCGGCTCTGTTTGTACCTCACACAAAGACTGCTGTAACCAATCCAATTTTCTCCCAAGTGGACTGAAGCTACATGTAGAAAAAATTATACTATCCAGTACTTCCAAACTGATTTTTAAGCTCTGGCCTGCTGGAAGGAGAAGCTATCCACCGTGCATTTAATGGGGAAAGATGCATGCAACTCTCATTCTTTACATTTTGCAGCATTAAAAGGACACTCAGGGGTCGGGGATGTTGTTTCTGCTTGCTGAACTTCAGCTTCAGACACAGAAGCCTGAAAAGGAATCATGCTTTTCAGAATCCCTCGGCAAGACAAAAGATTCTTTGCAGTAGAAATTTGACAATCATGTGCTCGAGACTGTCCAAACTGCACGTTCTCCCCCCCAGTCTAACTTCTTCCTATTAGGTGATGTAACTAGAGTAAGCAAAACCTGCAGTGTTTTTGCAGTTGGCTCTGTCCATCTAACAGGCAAATGGTACCAAAAACCTTATGCAGAGCTAGATCTTCCAATTATGGAAGCCAGCTGATTAGGTTAAGCAGGATTTCTTAAAACGTTTTTATTATACACTAGTCCAGGTACAAGCAGGGTCCAAGGGAGTGGCTGTCAATGACTTGGACCTTCAAGTACCCATCATTCACATCAACCCCTTCTTGGTTTTGGTTTTACATGCGCTCATTCACAAAAGAAACAAACTAGGTTCACAATTTTATTAAATGCTTGTTTCATAGGCAGTTTCTTTTCAACAGTAACATAATCCAAATCGACAGCTATGAAATAATTTCCATGAACATTTAGAGGAACCTTTACCGATGCTTGACTAATTTGTCGGAATCCAAACGGTTTAGAAAACTCATCCAAACCCCACAAAACATTACTCGGGATAGACCCAAATGCAAATATGGCAGTTAATACGCAGGAATAACAGACCCGAAGACTGTTAGCACCTCGCCTCCAGGCTAAGCCAGTCTGCACTAAAGTGGTCAGAGAAAGTAACAGTTTTGAGCTGCTTTCACAGAATCACAGAGTCACAGAATTTTCAGAGTTGGAAGGGACCTCTAGAGATCATCTAGTCCAACTCCGCTGCTAAAGCAGGGTTGCCTAGAGCACATTACTCAGGACTGCATCCAGGCGGGTCTTGACGATCTCCAGAGAAGGGGACTCCACAACCTCCCTGGGCAGCCTGTGCCAGTGCTCTGTCACCCCCACTGTAAAGAAGTTTTTCTGTGTATTTGAACGGAACTTCCTGTGTACTAACTTGTGCCCATTACCCCTCGTCCTGTTACTTGGAACCATTGAAAAGAGCCTGGCTCCATCCTCCTTCAACCCACCCTTCAGATACTTGTACGCCATAATAAGGTCTACCCTCAGCCTTCTCTTCTCCAGGCTAAAGAGTCCCAGCTCTCTCAGCCTTTCCTCATAAGGCAGATGCTCCAAGCCCTCAGTCATCTTAGTTGCCCTTCGCTGGACTCGCTCCAGCAGTTCCCTGTCCCACTTGAACAGGGGAGCCCAAAACTGGACACAGTATTCCAGTTGTGGCCTCACCAGTGCAGAGTAGAGGGGGAGAATGACCTCCCTCGACCTACTGGCCACACTCTTCCCTATGCAGCCCAGGATTCCATTGGCCTTTTTGGCAACAAGGGCACACTGCTGGGCTATGGATAATTTACTATCTACCACAACCCCCAGATCCTTCTCCTCTGAGCTACTTCCCAGCAGGTCCGCCCCTAACTTGTACTGGTGCCTAGCATTCTTCCTCCCCAAGTACAGGACCTTGCACTTGCTTTTGTTGAACCTCATTAGGTTCTTCTCTGCCCAGCTCTCCAGCCTGTCCAGGTCACGCTGCATGGCAGCACGGCCCTCTGTCACATTCCTGGATTTCTCTGAAATACCGAAATTTTTTCAAAAGCTTAAATGTGTACAGAGTTTTTCACATTTCAGAGTAAAACTTCACATGAGTTTACCGAACCACGGACACGATTAGGGACAGCACTAATGCAGACCAATGCCTTTTGGTTGCTGCCTTCCAAACCTTTCCTTTTTTTCCCCGAAATGAACACATTGTGAAATGTGTCTCACTGCAGTGAGAGAGGGAAATGAACTCCTGCCTTTATTTTCAGAAGGAAGAACTATTTTTATGGACTCGCGCTACGCCTTTTCACAAGGTGCAATCACCAGTGCTTTGCCAGGCAAAGTTACGCACTGTTGAGCAAAAAACGCAAGCAGTTCTGTAGCGAGACATGGTGTTACAACAGTTTCAGAAGGTCACGTCTGTGAATATGCCACACAGACACACTGGTATATTCCGATAAACAAGGAGGTACATTTACAGCATTTACAGAGTCTGTGTTCAAACCCATGAGTTTGTGTTGCCCACTGTATATGCAGAGTAGAATTTATGAAGTTGTGCAGCATTCAGAGAATGGATCTGTAACTCTAACGACTAGAAACTCAGAAATAGCCATGCCATTGTACGTGTTACAGAAATGCTTCTGTTTTGGCTGTGGCAAAGCCTCCTGAAATGTCCATAACTTGCAGCCAATTAGACTCTTCTGTAAAAATTGTGTTAGATTCCAATGCAAAAATAACAAGACGCATGAAAAACGGTAAACAGCATGTGAAGGGCTTCTTTGTGCCTTGGAGATGAGTGATACTGCTCCATTACGCTGAGGCTGATAAGGTACTCCCCTTCTATCTCCCCAAACCGGGAGCTACTCTTTACAGGACAGTATGACTTTTACAAACAAAAGGCATCCAACAACCCATACAAACCTACGTATTCCTAGCTCCAGACAGACAGATGTAGAACATGGCACCGAGTTCACCTCTGCAAGCCTTGAACCTGCATGATCTAAAAACGGTCCTACACTATCTGAACAACACAAAGTCATACAGGAAATAGTCCGGCACAGTCACTGTGAAATACAATACGTGGCTAGGCACAAACACCAATATTCACATGAGAACCGTGCAAAGGATGGCATTCCTCACTTTCTACTAGGCTGAATTAAATACATTGCATTTGCAACAAATACTACATTTTACTGGAAAATAGGTCAAGTTAATGTTTGGAAAATTACTACAAGGCTCCATTGTTTAGGATTAAGTGCAGTGTGTAGAAAAAAGAGTGAGATTGTGTTTTTACGTACTGCTTTAACTCCTCCAGCGGGGACTCTTCTGACTATTACTGATGAATTCTTGGGAATCAGGGCATTGTCGTCTGTGTACTCTGAAAACAACATGAATGCAGAAAAAATATCAGTCAGTTTGTGAGAATGTCTGTTACTATGTAGTTACATCGCACTTCAGAGAATCCTTTTACAGATATGAAAGCAAAACTTTACATGTAACATTGCGCTGTTACCATCTCAACACTCTAACGCTACGTTTCAAGAGATCTTCAGGTTTCATAATCAAACACAAGCAGCAAAATCATCTTTTTTTTTATATATATAGTTTGAATGCCAACAGCACAGTTATCTCAAAGTCACAAAAAGGAAGTCTGCTAAGGCATGAGGCTCTTTCCGGATCTAGCTTAAGCTGCTTTTGCTTCAGTTGAGGCTACAAACCCAAGAGATCTTTTGAGAAAAACAAACCACAGCAGTCTCCCCTGCATAAAGCAGATACTAAGGTCTGACACGCTTGCCCTGCAGCAAAACACGCCCTTGGCTAAAGCATGGAAACTCTGCGCCATGGCTTTCATAGCTATTACCTAAAAATGATTCACCTAACACCACCGGTGCTCGAGACTGACAGAACACAGAAGAGAGCCCGCCATTTCGCTCTATTTCTTGGAGCATCAACAACCAAACTGACCAAACTGCTCAGTTTCTGTTTCTGTTACGTTTAAACAGAAACAAAGCTGGCAGTGCTAGAATGTGGACCGCAGAAATTTGGGGGTATTTCAAGCTTGCTTTCACAAGTAGGGCAGAAGTGGCTCCAACGAAAATGGTATCTCCCCTCTTAAGCTGATCATCCAGTTTGAATTAACCACAGGGACGTGAATTCCTTCTATTCGTTTTTCACAGAGCAGACAGACTTGAACAAAATTACTGATGGAAACAGCCTGGAAATGCCTTTCAAAAACAGCACGTGCCAGAAGCTCTCCATGCTTTGCCTTGTCTTACACATCCTTAGTCTTTTGCAGAGACAAAACCAAAACAAATCTGGTTAGAAATGAATGACGAAATGGGGCTCAGTAGCGTCTGAATGACAATGTCTTTGGTGTAGAAAAGAAGTTATATTAAAAAGAAATTCCAGAGTAGAATTCAGATACGGAGAACACTCCTGTGCAAGATGGCTTTCAAGGGTCTGCATAGATTATAACTCACAGAGACACTCTGGATCCAAAATGTTGCTGGTGAGCAGTTTCTGCAACAGCCACAAAACCAGTTTCCCGACGCAGTGCATTAAAACACGTTGAAACAAAAGTAAGTCACCCAAACAACTTCTTTGCTTCAGACTATGCATCTGTTCTATCACTTTCACATTTCTCCACCAGCTTTCAAAGAAATCTGGCAAGTGTGTTACCATAAGGTATCCTCCCACTTTTCCCCGCGCCCGCCCTCCCCCGCACCTTCTTCCGTCTGGGCGTTGCTGATCCTCAGGTCGCAGTGGGCCGCCTTCAGCTTCTCGCGGCCCATGATCTGGCGCCTGAGGTCCCTCAGGGAGATGTCTTGGCCCTGGAAGATGACCCTGTCATGCCGCAGCCTGGAGGCGAACTTGTAGTGGATGCAGGACATTGCCAGAGGCGGGCAGTGCCTGCTCCACGACAGCGTCTCCTGCGGCAGAGGCTGTGGCGGCCCCTGTGCCGGGCTGGGGTGCGCGGCGGCGCGGGGAAGGGTCCAAACAGGGGCTGGGGCAAGCGGTGCGGGCTGAGCCCAGAGCTGCTGCTGCTCCTTCTCTGGCACGCAGCGCGGCCAGGCCTGACCGGTCACTATGGCCACGGGGACACGGCACGCCGCCCCCCCACGCCTCACGCCCATTGTGACCAAAGGCCTGTCACTGCCCCAGGCTGCTGCTGTCCCTGCTGTCCCCCAGCCTGCCCCCACCCGCTCTCCTGGCACCCTCCAAGGCTCCGGGGTCCCTCCTGTCCCCCAGGGGCCTTCACCACCTGGAGTCACCTCCCGGCAGCCCCTGGCCAGTGCTGGCTCTCCCCGCAGCCCTGGGCCCATCCTGCCACCCCCCATGCCTCTCACCGCCTGCTGGCCCTCCTGTCACCCCCCTGGCTGTCACCCCCGCTCTCCCCTCCTCTCCGCAGCCAGCCAAGGCCACACAGCCCGGGGCAGATGCAGCGCGCTTTGCCCTGCGGCTCCTGGCTGCCCACGACGCAGGGCCAGCCAAGGCAGGGGACATCTCGGGGACTCTGAGTGGACCTTGGGGCAGGGACGGAGAGTGCAGCCAAAGAGGTCAACGGCCACCTACGCTCATTGCCGTAAAGCAATGCACTTCCCAACCGTGGCGCACCCACACTTGCTTCAACTCTGCAGAGGAGGACGAAGCAGTCAGGAATGAACCGTGAGCGTTACGAGGTGCCCCAGGACGACACGTCTTGCTCTCTCCATCACTACAGCTGCTGCTGCAACAGCCCTAGCGCATGAAATCCTGCCCTGAATGACGAGGTCTGGCTCTGATGACTGAGATGCTGTGGCTTGCAGACACTTCTGGGCCAAGTGGCTACTCCTTTCTGGTCATGTAAATACAATATGAACACCTTGTTGTGGTCTGGCAGGGCTAACGAGGGACTTCCCACCACTGCTGGGTTTAGGTCTTTCAATGCCTTTTGCCTTTTCGGAGGGAGGAAACCCTTTTGATTTCAGGGCTGTCCTCTCTATCCGAGGGCGAGTTATTTTTGCTACGGGCGGCTGGTTGTTTTTCCTCTTCATCGGGATTCGGAAGCCTAGGTTTTCATACACTAGCCTTGCCCGTAAGCCTGCATCAGAGGCCAACAAGCCTGACCGATGGATATGCACTAAAAGCCCATCCTCTACCGGAAACAACTCGCCAGGGAAGCTGTCCCGCCAAATGCTCAGTGGCACAGGGACGGGCATCTGCGTTATGAATTTTCACTGAAGAAAGGAAGGATACATCCCTTCCGCCAAGAAGGGTCTGTCACTAGTCTGAAAGGAGACCCCTGGGTATGCTTGGAGAGCAAGCCTATTGACAAGCTGACTCACTCTGTAGGGGCTGAGAACTGGAGATGCCAGTAGAGTCTTAAGATTAATCGAATGGATGGAAATGGACAACTCAGATCTAGGGGCCACACAGATGAACAGGGGAGTCTTATGCAGGGAGCATTCCATACAGTTGTTCCTATGCCTAAAGGCAATTGGTTTTCCTTTACAGATTACTCCAAAACCTTACACCTCCACTGACCTTGAAAGGCAGATTCTCCAGAACCCCTTACATCAAACCTATTGTAATGAGCCATCACGCCGTGGATTTCTTCCTAGATGGAGTTTATCACACCCGGCAGACTCTGAGACCGTGTGGATACTCGCAGACAGATTAAATGGGTATTCTGCAGGAATCAATAATCATGCTGAAGATCAGGTTAAAAGTTTGGTTCCCACTATGGGCCTATAGGATCCTGATTGCTCTCAGTCATCTCCTCTGGATCCCAACCTTACTGGTTTACCTAAACAACCAAATCCGGCACGTGCTGACCCTTGACAGGAAATCATTTCCACGATTCAGACTTACGTGCACATTATACTACCCGTTGACACAACTACCCGGGCAATATTAGATAGGTGGGGAAAGGGCAGTCGAGGGGATTTACCCTCAACCTGAGCTGAAACGGGTATTCTGAGTGCATTAAGAGCATCCACACAGGTTAGAACCAGGATCTCTTCTGTCTCTGTAGCTCCCAGTTACCCTGACAGAACGTGGCACCGAGTTCCACCTGCCTGTCACAGCTTGTAGCCCACAGCTAGGGCTTGCAAAACTAGAAAGAGCTACTGCAAATGTGTCAAGAGAATCAGAAAAAGCCATTCATCAAAGCACAGGCACTATTACACCCTTACCGGAAGAAATCAAATTATTACCAAAAATGGTAATATCGAATCAATTAGCTCTCGAGCCACTGTTAGAAGTACACGACAGAGTATGTCAGTTATTGAGTAAGAGCTGCTGGGGTTTTTATGTAGATCCAGAGCAGAAAAGCAAACGCGAGAGAAACAAGATTTAAACAACATTTAAAGTATTACCTGAAGTAAGGCGGGGATCTCCCCTACATCTGTTTGGGTGGCTAACCTCTTGGCTCCCAGATGCAGGGACAGGACTGTGAACTACAAGGATTTGGGTTGTTGTATTCACTCTCTTCTTTTCCTTTGTAATGAGATGTGTGTGTTTACAGGGCGGTATTACCTTAGGAACTCAACTTACGACTTAAATAATGAAGAGTATAGTGTGACCCTGATGGTGAAAAGAAAGGCTGGGACTGTGGGGAAAAGCTCATTCCCTAACTATTGTCCTAATTAGTCCTTAGAGTCTGAAATGGAATGAACTTTCTCAAGGTATACCGAGTTTACATTGTACCCTGCATAGCCATGGTTCAGTCAGCATGACCAAAGGACACAGCTCGTTGCAGGCAGGAGAAGGACAGCCCCCACCCCGAAGAAGAAAGGATACTCCGGGACTACGCAGATGACGCCAGCCTCCCAGCCCCTCCGACACCCCTGTGAAACCCTCCCCTCATCTGGCATCAGAGAGAAGGAACTGCAGCAAGACCCACTGCAGGGACATCTACATCAGGAAAGACGCAGGTGGATGATGATTCCACGCAGGCAGAGTTGCTTCGCAAAACAGCAGTCCATGTGTGCGTGCTATGAGCGATCAGTCAAATTGCATTGTACCTGAACGCTTGAAAGGCATAAGAACCATGCGTAAAACCGCATTCGGGGCACCCCAATTTGACTGGGACACCTCGTGCGCATGAATAGAGAATCACTCTTGTCGCCCTATACTTTGTGTCCTGGCCTCTCTCCTCGGACGGCATGGGCCAGTTGCAGAATCTTCATGAAAATACCCCTCTCCCCAGTCTGAAAGTTACCCTCCAAGACCGAGAATTGCCCCCAGGGCTGGCCCAGAAGCCGCTTTACTGCTTTTATCGTGCTGTCCTCCCAGGCAATGACCGTTCAAGAAGGACTCTCCCTGAAACCATAACTCGAATCGCACTGCCTCAGGAGTAGGTGAGCGGTGCGCCATCCTCTCCTGCGCACGATGCTCCCCCTTCCCACCTCGGTCATACTTTAGGAGTACCGTTTACAGACAGAAACGCCCACTTGAAAAATGCTGTTTGGTTTGGTAAATCCACAGCCTTTTCTGCAGACAGGAACGCAGAGTGAACGGAGGAAATCAAAGGTTCCCCCCAACGAGCTGAGTCCCTGGCCACCAGCCGAGCCTTTGAAGCTGGAGCCAGCACAGCTTCTGCTGACTCCCATGCTGCATGGGCTGGAGCCACGCAGTGCCTTGGCCCTGGGCAAGAGCTGCTGCGCTCCCTTCAGAGAAGCTGCAGGCAGGGATCCATCTCCGCCTGTGCTTTGCCTGGGAGAATCAGGACAACAGCAGCGGCCTCAAGCCCCACCTGCTATTTGGGCCCTGCACTGCTGTCATGCCTGTACTTCAAAAAGGCAAAGAAAAATTGCCTTTCTTAAGAAAAAGGTATGAAAAATAGGACCCCTGGTCGGTCATATGGGTGGCAGAACAAACACCATTTTATCAGACAAACGGACATGCTCTGTGAGCGAGCTGGTTACGTGTCAGTCCCCTTTCTCCTCCTCATCAGGCCCTGGAGGTCCTGTGTACCACGCAGACTTCTTCTCCCCCTCCCCATAAGCCTGAAGGTTCCTGGGTGCCAGGCAGACTTCTTCCCTCCTTACGGGCCTTGAAGCTCCCGGGCACCCCAACAGCCAGGTTGTGAACACCCCGTCACAGAGCAGGGAAGCGCAGCAGCACACCCAGCAGCCTCTAGAAAATCAAGCAGCACTCTTCCCCTCTTCTCCTCCATTTACGGCCTCATTGATGGAGGCAATGACAAACGGCACCGTCCCCTCTGGCGGTGAAGAGGTTTCCTACCTTGATACCACACATAAAATTGTACAGGAAAGGTGTGAACCTCACAGTCACCTGGGTCTTCCGCCTGCCCTACAGACCAAAAACTAACAGCACTTAATTAACAACACATTAAGAACGGGCAGGTACCCACCAGATGGCATGTGGAATGCGCTCATTCTCCTGCTCTCTGCAACCCACAAACACTTTAAACCCCCCCACTGGCAGCCCGTGGTGGTTCTCACGGTGACACGTGAAAAGGGCACGTGGAAACCAAGAGCCCAGAGAGGCGGTGGAGTCTCCTTCACTGGAGACGTTCAGGACAGAAGTGCCTGTCACCACCACGTGCTCTTTATTTTGCCTTCCAAGATCAAGCCAAGCTGTGATACAAGAGCTTTGGCCCTCCCCCTCTCCCATGGAAAGTTTGAAATCCTGTGGGATAGGAAGAAACTTGCCAGGCAGCAGCTGCGTCTTGCTGCATAGGCTTTGAACTAGCCCTGGGGAAAAAGCTGACCAGCCGACTGCGGTACGTCAGTGTGCAACTTGGATAATGAGGTGAAGTCTCAGTGCTCAAAGATCAATTAAGCCTGGCCTTGATGACTCGGGCGAGCAGAGACTGCCCTGGCTGTAACGGGATGCAGATAAGGAGGGAGCCCTGTGTAGGCAGGACGGCCCTGCCTTTCATCAGCTAAGACAACCAGATAACAGGAACCCGTGTACTTCTTTGTTTCTTCAAAAGGCTGTCATGCCCGATCACTGACCTCTGCCTCATTACCTGTGAAATGCATATCAAAGCTGACATATGCTAACGAAGATTATAGAGATCATGCTAAACATTCATGACTATAGCACTCGTCTCTCCACCCAAATCATACTACACGCCCCCTCGGGGAAGGAAACCTCGTAAGTTTGGGGATAAAAAGATGGGACGGTTCAATTGGGAGAGAAGAACCTCGATGCCTGACAGACCAGTTGCGTTCTCTTCCTCCAGCCCAGGCAGGGACGCCTTTCTGGGTATGCGCTGCGCCTTTCACCCTCGGGTGAATGGCACCCCCGGGCCGTGGTAGTATTATTATTATTACTTTTGCTAGCAATACTAACCTTAATTAGTAGCACTGTTGTAGTCGGTGAATTTATACACGGCAATCTTGAATCTGTTTGGTCACTCTCAATAAAATAACTCACTTGGATTGTTGTGAATCTGACTCAGTGAAAGTCCTTTGCTGAGACTCTGACAGATAAATCAGGGAAAGTCCTGGGACTCTGACAGACAAAGATCGAAACTACATTCCTTTTGACGCAACAATAAGAAAAAGCTCCAAAGATATGCGCAAGAGAACTTGACTGACTGTGACCTTGCCCATTTAAGTGAGTCTATTGTTAAAAGAAACCAGATGGAAACGAGCTGAAAGTGGCAAATTTCAAACAAAACAGTGCCAACTCAGCTCATAAATATGCATTAAGTGTGCTTGCACAGGGGGGCACGTGAACAAATACTCAAAAGTCAATGGTAGAAGGCAACCTCCTGGCCAAAGCAGTAGGTTTTTCAAACTGTAACCATCAATATGTGAGTAGCCTTAAGATGGTGCATAAGGAACGAAGAATTGTAACACGGGGTCCTTCTCAGGCTCCCAGCTGAGAGGCACCTTTATGGCCAGAAATAAAAAGGGGGTTTAGCTCGTGTGTACGTCTGCTGCCTTCTTTCCTGTACCCACGCATGGACTAGAAGAGAAGTGCCAGCAAGTCCGTTTTGGTACAAGTTCAGGTCAACAGTTAAACAGCCAAAATTCTGAATAGTTACACTGACCCTTACTTAGATACTGATTTTATCTGCCTTTGATGTGTAACTAAGCACATTCCCTCCCCCCCACAGTCTTTCCTCACAGCCTCACAGCTCTCCTACGCAAAAAAAACTGCACACCAAAACACCCGTGACTTTCTCAAACTCTTCACGGCCCCATCTGAGTCAAGGGACAGGATCTCCTAAAGGCTCTTTCACAGGCACTGCCCTCAAAAACCCCCGCTGCTTCTCTACTAGTGCACAAAGACATTAGGAAGGGTTGCATTTCTACGTCAATGGACACAGTTTCTGAAACGAGACAAATAGTTTTAAATGAGGATAAGCCCTTTGCCTTGCATCTGGCAACCAACAGAGATGCAGACCCGGCACATCAGACCAGGGCCAGGCACAAAACAACACCCGAGGCACAGGGAAAGCACAACACGTCAGATGTGGTAGTCAAGAACGACAACAAACGGCTCTTCCTATCACTTCTCTCTATGATCAGCTTAGTTCCTGTAGTCAGACACAGAAATTGGAAGTGATTTCTTCTTCTTTTGCTGAAGTAGACTCTAGAGTAGATATTGCCAAAAAATGCACAAACAACCCCCAAAAGTTAAAGCAGCTACTTTCACCCTCAAGAGACCCACTTACTGAAGTGGTTCTCACGTTCTCTTCTCTACTCTAAAGGGGGCCCACTTAAGATCCGTTTGAGTTACACTACCGCTAAGCATACACCGCTACCAGACATTTCTCTAGTCTGAAGGCTGACAGCAGGGTACAAGCACAGCCCTTTCTGGACATCTCACTCCTGGCTAGAAATCTTAGAGGCTTAGAAATCAGGAGCTAAGGACTGCGTGATGGCACCACCACGAGCAGACGTTCAAACCCAAAGCATCTGGAACACACAGAGAAACCTCCACCATTTGTTCAGCGATGTTTCAAGTCACGCCATACTCAGGCCAGGACTTTACAAAATGTCACCAAACATAATGATAGTAGCCTCTTTGCTCCAAAGCAAAGAAACAAAGAGCCACCTAGCCTTGGAGAAACCCTTGTCCTTCCGTGTGGCTGGTGTCTTCACAGGGCTCTTCCTCAAAACAGGAGAAATGACCATGAATTTGGCATTCAGAAGTACACTTAGTCCTCTGGCGGACGTTGCTTACAAGCCAGAAGTCCTCTCACCCCGCCCCAGAAGCACCCGTTAGTCGTCTGGCAGTCATTCTCCATGAACCCCAAGTCCTCCACACCTACCTACCTACCGACTCGCCAGAAAGGAGTCGGACCGCACCAGAATTGACACTGCCTGACCTGCACTAGACCTGCAGCAGGCCAGAAATGACGGCTTCAAGAAAGAAAACACAACCCAATTGAACAGAGCAGCAAAAAATCAACCAGAAGAAACATTGGACAAATTATACAAAAATCCAAACCCTAAACAGAGAAACAAGCTAAAAAAAGGATCCCCCACCCCCCAAGAAAAGACCACACAGAACACAAGATAAGGTAAAAACAACCTAACTTCCCTCTTTCCCGGGACCAACAAACCCAGATTCTGTCCATAACAATAACACACTTTAATCCTAACTCGCTTCAACTCTGGCATAGCATAGCCCTTGCCACCCCGTAACCCGAGCAAACTGCAGCCCTACCAGTCCATAACCCGCATCCCTGCAGGACGCTCTCCAGCACTAGGTACATCTCTGCTTAATCTCCCTTTGGACAAAGATCGAAAGGGAGGGATGGGGTTTGCTTGGCTCCGTTCCCAGGGTGCCGCAAGAGAGACCTGCCGCCCCCAAATCACCGGTGTGTTGTGGACACCACATATGAACTGCAGACAAGGGTCAGGACAGCTTTGGGGAGCAGACAAGCCGTTTTGCGGTGCCCCCGCTGCTGGCAGAAAGCAGAGCTGGAGACAACATGGGGAAGTCCAGGGTAGCCAGTGGTGGTGGTGGGGCCCTGTAGGGTGCAGCACCCGCAGGAATGCCCGGCTCCTTAAGCCTCGGCCCCACGGCTGCAGCTCGGGACCAGCACCGGTTGGGGCTTCGCTGGGAAAAAACAGGCGAGGGTGACCCTGACACTCAGCAGGCGGACCTGGTCCCACTAACCTGTCGCTCTGCCTGTCACCACCACGGGATGCAGAAAGCAGTTCTGCTGGTCCTGGCGTGGTCCTGAGCCACGTCTCAACAGATGAGTCTTTAACCAGAGGGCCTAAAAAGAGGAAAAGGTGCCCAGAATTAGCCTGTGCTTAAGTTTTTACAGGCATTTTGGGCTTTTGAGCTACACAGTGGTGCTGCTCCAGGGGAGCGCTCAAGAACGAGGCGGCTGCCTCTTCCTGCAGACAGGCAGTGGGGTGTGTGCAACAGAAGCGAGTGCCGGTGTGTGCGGCTGTTGAATGGGTTTGGTTTTCAACTGTGCCCACCCTGGTACGACGGGTTCCTTTTCCCAGGAGGTTCTGCTCCGGGACCTGGCCCTGGGCCAGGGCAGCCCGAGGAGGAGGCCGGGGTGGCTGCGGGGTGGGGCGGGGGCCCGAGGGCAGGAAGGGGTGCCGCGGGGCATGCTGGGAGCAGGCGCGCCCCGGGGCATGCTGGGAGCTGTAGTCCCGGGGCACGGGGCTGCCCGGCAGCCATGCTCCTGCCCGGGGCACGCCGGCAGCTCTCATGGGCCCACAGGCCGCTGCCGGGCTGCCCTGGCGGTCTCAGGAGGCGCAGTCCCTGCTCCAGCTGCCGCTGGGCTGAGGGGAGGGCTGGGGCCACCCGAGGGCAGCGGGGGAGCCCCAAACCGCCCGCAGCCATGGGGTCCCAGTCAGCATGAGCCGGGAGTGGCAGGGGCAGCCCCGCGAGGGACCCGGGAGTCGGGGAGGGGAAGGGGATGGAGAGAGGCCCCCCCGGGCACAGGCAGCGCGCACCCCGACTCCCAGAGCCCCCTCAACTGCCCTGGCCCCAGCGCCAGTGATGTATGATCTGAGAGAGACAGAGACAGAAGTGCCTGAACTGTCAAATTCTGCCGGCAGCACCGAGAGCAGGAACTGCGTTGAGTCCTGTGCCCTTGGGGCTGTGTCGCCCCTGTGCTGCATCTGGATCCCTCCCTGTGCCTGTGCTCCCCCAGCCTTTCCCTAGCTGGTTCCCTCTTTTGCTTCCCTGTACCTCTCTTAATCTGGCGATTCTTGTATCCTGCTCCCTGCCCCTGCTCTAGTCTCCAGCCCCTCTCTTTCTCTGGCATGCTACCTGTCCCTTTGTTGTTCTTGCTCTTCCTCTGTCCTGCTCCGTTTTCCTCTTTTTCTCTTCCTCTCACTCTGTCCTGAAGCACACTGCTGTTTTCTCATTCTCTGCCTCTTTGTCCCGCTCTGCATCCCTCTGTTGTTAACAGTCTCTCTGGCCTCTTCCCGCTCCTGCTTTTTCTGCCTGTATGTCTCACTCCCTGTACCCGTCCTCCTTGTGGTCTCTCTCCTTCCTCATCATCATAGAATCATAGAGGAAGGAATCATAGAGGAATCATAGCTTGGAAGGAACTTTAAAGATTGTCTCCTTCCAACCCCCCTGCCCTGGGCAGGGACACCTCCCACTAGACCAAGTTGCTCTAAGCCCTATCCGGCCTGGCCTTGAACACCTCCAGGATGGAGCTTCCACAGCTTCTCTGGGCAACCTCTTCCAGTGTCTTACCACCCTCAGAGTGAAAAATTTCTTCCTAATAGCTAATCTAAATCTACCCTCTTCCAGCATCAAGACATTACCCCTTGCCCTATGACTATAAGGTCTCCCCAGAGCCTTCTCTCCTCCCGGCTGAACATCCCCAACTCTCTTACTGGAAGATTCAAGCTTCCTTCTTCTCATAATATTTTGTGCCTAGTTCTGTGGAAAAACAGGCCCATGTTCTCTCATGGCAGGCACAGCCTCTCTCCTTTTGTGGTTCTTCAGGCACCAAGCAGACATTAGGAAAGCTCTCGACTGGAGTATTCTACAGGAATACCGAAGTATTGCCTCCAATCAGTCAAGGGGAAACAATATATCCATGATACTTGTGTTGCGTTGAGGGGCAAAGTAGTTTTGGCAGAAAATATACCCCCTCGCGTTCTAACACTCCTCACCGAGGTGGGAGGCGAGGTGCGGCTAGGTTTACATTCTGAGCGATGCCCACTTCACCCCTATCAGTCCAGGCGCGTTTCATATATTACACTGTTACGCTTCTGAATACACTAACAGAGGACTGCACCTTCAGCCCAGCTGTGCTCATGAACTAACACGGCCACGCTTCGGTCGCGTTCAATGAGAAACCCAAACGACGAGCTGCCTACACAGTACAGTTTATTTAAACAACAGCTACACAAGTTCTTTCGGATTGCCGGTGATAGTGACTGTCTGCAAAGCACGTGCAAATACGAAAGATGCTAGCAATAGAGCTCGGTTACAAAAGCGCTAAGTTATAAACCCACTCTGTACAGAGATTTCTAAGTTTCCGGGGGAAGCACTTGGTATAGCCAAGTGTTCGAATCTTACCCACAAGCGTCCTTATTGCGGGGGAAGAGAGACCTAGCCCGTCGACTGGTCCCAGAAGTCCACAATGGTGTCTTCACTCACATCCCCCTTTTCTTGGGCTATTTTTATACTATTTTTTATCTTCAAGGTGGAGTTTGAGTGACTCTAGTCATAAATACTTTCATTATGATAGGTGTAAAATTTCCTTGCCTCGCATTTAAAGGTATAGCTGATGAAAAATTCAGGGCGCAGACTCAAGGAGGAATGGTCGCACCTTGGAGGCGGGGAGCTTTTGGGATGGAGGTGTGTTTTGGTATTATAATGACACTCTAATGAGCAAAGTTCACTAAAGGACAGCCTTTCATCAAAAAAATGACAGATTGTTGGCTCAGGGTAACAAGTGGGCCGTTTATCAGTTCCATAAGACCTTCGAGGGCTCCATTTGGTCCCCAGGTTCTCAGTTTATCCCAAAGTTTTAGCTGCAGTGTCTCCACTCTGCTCCATCCTTCGCACTGTTTTCCTTCCGTGGTACCACCTCGTTCCCATGCTTTCCGGATTATCACAGGGTTTGGCCTTGGAGTCTCCAGCCCCCTCCACTCCCCGCGTTGCTTTGTAAGCAATATGGTACAGGCAATCACAGATGTAGCGGATTCTTCACCTACCAGCTGCGGCTGTATTTTGCCCTAGAAGCCTTTTGAGTTTATACCTTTCCTTAATGCGTGAACAATGATGTATTGTTGATCAGTTTTAGTAATCATTCCACAACTTGTATACAACCCTAGGGTAATACTGCAGAAGAATTGAAAAAATACCCAACAAAACAAATCCCACTGAAAAAAAAAAAAAAAAAAAAAGAAACCAAACCCCCAAATCCAGAATTGACAGTCAATGTATTAACTGCCATTTCAAACAGAAGCCTAAACAGAAAGTGACATAAAGTAAAGGGGCAGAAAGTAACATAGTAATACTAAAAGTGACATAGTGACACTAAAAGTGACATAGTAATACTAAACCAAATACTAATACATAGTAACACTAAACCAAATACATAGTAACACTAAACAAAATACACTAAGCCGAATACTAAAACATAGTAATACTAAAGCAAAACGCATCTGCTTTCAGGAAAATCCATCTGAAATAGATCCTAAGTGCTGCTTCTTTGTTTCTTGAAGGGAGAGTCTGTTCTAACATCTTCTGCTGTAACTGGCTGTCTTGGTTTTCTCGCACCTTCTAACAAATCAGCCTTGCAAAATCCTTCCTTCTCATCCCCTCTTCTTCTCTTCCGGTGTTTCTTCTGCATATCTCCTGGTCTTAACGTGGAGTAGGTATACGAACTGGAGTAAAACGAAGCACTACAGGGAGACTTGGACCTTTAAAAAAACACAACGCAAAAGCAATAAATGAAAGTATTCTTTTTCCTCCCAAGTTTGGTTTGCTTTGGGTTTTCTTCCTCTCCATATGCTTATGTGCAACCTTCTTTCAGCTGCTGACAGCGCTACTGCAAATTGAAGAACTTGATGGCATGTAAATGTTTCTGCTTCCAAGACAGAACAGCTGCTGCTTTGTTAGTGTCAAAGCATACGTAAGGGTAAGTCTGTTTCCACTCACTTCTAGCACACGAGCTACCATAGCTGTTGATTGATTTAAGGTGCTGTGCACTGGCCTCTACTGGTATGTCAACGCACACGTTTCACTACTGGGCAACTATGTGCAGTGCAAACCCGTTTGGTTGCAGTAAGAGGCAAAAAGAGAAATCTTAATGTGTACAGCGCATTATCAAACATCAAGAAAACACGATTCAGCCTGAAGACAGTCAACCGCAAGTTTAAAATGCCAGCTTAGGCTACTGAGCTTCACTGAATATTTGGCAATTTGTACAGGTGGCAAAATACTTGTACTGCAATCCTACGCGCAGGACTATTTAACCAACACTTCTAGCCAGCTGTCCTAGCAAACTTTAGCACATAATCGCTCACACCAAGGACAGTGACGGCATTTAAGGAAATGTCCCATCTAAAGGCATCTCTAAACTCAGCCTCTAGTACTATGACTCAATGCCGTTTCTCGAGGAAAGATACTGGCAGCATTACTAATAGAGAGCGATTCAGACTCCTGCCCAAGTGATTTTGGGCGATAGAAACATCAGCTACCCTGAGATATGTCTTCACAAGTTTTTCTTGCATTATGTGGAGGAGGAGGCACGGGCACAGAGACAGGTGGTGATGCTGGCAGTGTTGGGGCTCGGGTCCCGCTGTCTAATTGGGAAATCAATTTCTTCAGCTCTACTCAGCAGTAATCAAAAGGGTGACTTTCCATCTGATCCTTTCCTTATGTTTAGTTTTCATGTGTAATTATGGTTTTCTCAAAAAGCACTCCATTTTCAGAGTCCTCTTTGCAGTCCTGCACTGGGGTTTTATTTTAAGTAATTTTACTGCATGCACACATCCCCTCTGTTAAAGCCAACTGATATTAAGCCGTTTAAAAATCAGTTACCACTTGTATTCTCCACAACTGTCCGTGCATGCTTTTTTCATTATAAATCAGCTGCTGTGTGAGTGACACCTTATGGCCTCATTTAACAGGTTACAAGTAGGAACATATGGAATTTCGGTAGAATACTTACAGTTGGCAGCCCGGTCTGCCACCTGCTGAGCGAGGTGTACTGGCTCTCACTGGGTGACCTTTTGAAGTGGGGAGAGGAAAAAGAATAAAAATCCCATTCAGTTGATCTGCAGGTAATTTGTTTAAAGACATTCGGAAGATGCAGGTACTTACCAGTTGTGGGTAGGGATTGTCCTTGGGGGCACCTCTGTGACACCGACACCGGATGTGCCGTCACCAGAGCAGCAGGAGGTAGAACACTATTGGCACCACTACAACAAAAACAAAACAAAACAAAACAAATTTCTATAATTCAAAGCGTGTTTTGGAGTGCTACGTGAAAGATAAAGCCACTTCAGAGGCTGCCCGAGAGGTTCTTTTGAATTGTGACCCTTTGTGTTCAACGGTACGGCTGAGCCTGACCGTCTGCTGGGCAGAGTGGCTGTTTGCATTCAAGGCGTAAAGTCGAAAGGGTATAAGCCCGAAGGGATCATCCAGATTTTTCATGTAGTTTCATGTGACTGCACTGGGTTGCACACTTAGACGGTCAGGTTTGTAAATTCCTCAAGTGTACAGTGTTTCAATGTTTATTATCCAATCTCTATGCGTCACTGACTACACTGTGTATTACTGAGGATGACTCTGACTTATCATAATATTGATGACAGAAATACTACAGAAAAAAAGTAGTGTGAACACGCCTGGCCAATTTTACCTAGGACTGTACTTCTACACTTTCCATGAAAATATTATTCCCCCAGTAGTAACGAGAAATTAATGCACCCAGGAAGGTTTGACATAGCTGAATGGCTTCTTTAGGAATTGCTAGCCACTTACAATCAAAGGGCTCCTGGGGAAAAAACTTTCCTCTCTCAGGGTAAACCTGTACTGAGCGACTGATAAGGGAACCAAACGGGAAATGCTTTGGAGAAAATTCGTGCAGGACGCACCCTTCCAACTTACCAAAGTGTCCTCGTTCAAAGTAAAAACGAAAAAGAGAGCTTCCACACTTATGTGGAACTGTCACTAATGATATCTATAAACCGCTAGCAGAGAAGCTCAAGAAGAAGAATCTGACTCCAGCATTTTGGTGTCTCTTCTATTCATGTTGAGCTACAGATTGCCTACCAAAAAGGTCCAGGAGGTGTAACAGGCATGAGCGGTGGTGGAGGTGGTGGCGCTGGCGGCAGCTGCTGCTGCTGCTGCTGAATCCGCTCAGGGAGCCTTTTTGTGTAGCCAATCCCGTTGCTGAAGTTGTTCACGGCCTGGAGGCAGAAAAACAGTTACAGAAAGGGAATATGAAACTTCAGCAGATGTACAAACAAAAGCCTCCCCCGAGTAACATTACTTGTCTGTTCCTGCAAGTGCTACCAATCCTAAAATGAATCAACATACCCATGTACGAGCACGTGGCATCAAACGCTGATGTTAATGACGCGTAACTCAGAGGATCTGAACTTAAAGTACTTCAGTGTTAACACTGAATTTGAAAACAAAAGTGGGACCTGAATTGGCCTGATTGTCTCTGAAGAGTTGTACGCTTCTGTGACGAGAGAGAATGTGTTTGAGAAGTACGTGTAGCCCTATTCAATCTAGCCTTGCTTAAGGAGATGTAAATTATTATTGTCTTCCCTTTCAGCTTTTTACTAAGACCCTCTTCTTACAAACAGTTTGCGTAGAAGTCATCACGTTACCTTGCGTAGGAAGTGGTTGGCAACTAAAGCATCAGGGGAAACGTCTGTCTGGTGGCACGCTGGGCATGTGTGTTCCTCCGAGTCCAGTAATGCCGTTCTAATACCTGTGTATCGTTAGAGTCATCCAAGGAGGTTTAGCCAAAGTAAAGCAGTTTCGGGGATTCTCATCAAGTTTAAAAAAAATTATATGTTCGATGGGTGAAGATGGTCTTGAGCTGAGAGCATGAAGCTCTAGATGTTCAACAGTGTCAAAAATTTCTCGGATGCAGCAAATAACTATACAGTTCTGGTATTTCACTAGTTAACACTTGAAGCTGTCTGTGTCTTGATGTTCCGACTGGTCTGTTTTCCACTGTCGAGTACAGTGAGAAGTCACCAGCCTCAAGGCTCATGGATAAAACGCACCTCAACAAAACATTAATAGGTTTGAGTCCTGAAGGGTTTAACCGACTGTCCCGTGCGGAAGAATGCGGATTACATGCCCAACGACCCGTTTGTTGCAGACCACAGTAAGTCACCAGAGTTGGCTGCGTAATTTTGTGTGAGAGAGAGGGCTGTGAAAAAACTAAACGCGTTCGATATCTAATACTGTAATCCCCGGTGCAGTTATGCACTCTTCTCATACTCGTCCTTCCGCATGTAAAGAGGATTTAACTAGATACCTAAAAAGGAGAATAAAGCTTTCTGCCTTTTTTTTCCCCTTTTACGAGAAGCGTCCTTCCCTATTCAGGGGATACTTAAGTATGAAATAGAACAGGTGACAAAGTAATTTCCTCAGCTCTGATTTCTGCTTTCAGAAAATCAGATGTGATGTTTGGAATGAACAAAGACGGGAATAACACGTACATTCGTCACAGTAACTGTTTCCACAGCAGGGAATAACAGCGGCATCAGTCATGATCTCATTACAAAGGAGACACAACAACTCCTCTGGAATAGGGTCTTCTGAGGAGGAGGAGGAGGAGGAAGAGGAGGAGGACGGCTCCTCTGGTAAAAAGGGAGGCTTCTCCTTCTTTCCTCGAGCATAAGCTTCCCTGGAGGGCGGGGTGGAGAAGGAAAAAGCAAAACGTTAAAGCTGGGTAAAGGAAAACTGTTCCAAGCTTTGCATGTTATCAGAGGAAGCAAACAGATGGAATTCTCACTCTGCATTAGCCTTCGGAGAGGTGGGCATACAGTTTAAATTGCTTTGCAATAGCCACAGCGCTAGCAGAGGGAGGGGGAACCAATTTTCCTTCTGCAGAACTCTCCCATTCATTGGATCAACATCATTTTTTGACAGCTGTGAATCAAGTGACCTGAATCCCACCTCTGCCTTCCAAGAGAACGACTCCACTGAAAATACTACGGAAATGTTTGGCAGAAAGCCAGATTCTCAGCACATCGCAAGTCTAACCTAGTTGCCGGGGCAGGAACAGTAGGACCACCCCGTTTTAATACTAGCGAGTATCACAGTTTAGAAGGTTACGATACAGTGACAGTGCTTCCTCCCCCGTCACTACAGACGCTGGCCAACTCGGTTGCAGTGCCACTCAGGCATTTGCCCATGGTTTCTCTCGTTCCCTTTGTGCTCAGTCCAGTTCATTCCATACGTACGCATTAATGATTGGTATTGCGTATTGCCCGGTGCTTGTCAGCATAACACCCTTCGTATTGGGATCTTCCACCTCCATCATGAAACTCCGTGGAATTCCTGTGCTCTTTTTAATTCTGGGAGGAGGCTTGAAATTTTTGTCCTGTTAAGAAAAGAAATGCAGACATCTCTCATCTGAAGACCCACACTTAAAATGATATTTCAACGGTGATTTTAAGCAGCACAAGCCCTTTATCCTCTCCTTTTACCTAGCCTAAGGGTTTCTCTTATTGTCCCAAACTAATACAACCAGGATGCTGCAAAGACTTGAGCAGCGTTTTGCGCTCAAGCGACATTCTTTTGCTTCACTCCAGGTTCCGTAAGGGTTACATATTGCTTGGCTCACCACCCACCCCGACAAGAGACACAAACCCGCTCCTCCTCCAAGGCGCAATTCAGAGGGAGAGCTCGTCTTACTTCCCTTCACCGTCTCTAGAGAGGAAGGCTGCATACACATCCAGCGAGTAACGTTACAGGGCATGAATACTCAGCCACAGACGTGTGTCATTAAAACACGCACATATTCAATAGGCGGGAGCGACAGAAACGCCTTGTTTTTCTATGGAATACTAAAAACTGTCAACTGCCATTAAAAAGCATTAAAACGCAATCTTACCCCGTTGGTTGGGCAGTGCTTCCTATAGTGGCCAGGTATTCCGCAACGAAAGCAAATATATGATGGTGGAGGTGGAGCCAAGGGTTTCTTCCCGTAACTAAAATTTTTGGGGGAAAAGAAGAGAAAGGTACGCATGTGTCTCTCTTGTTCAAACAAACACCTCTACAACTTTTCCATAATCTTTGAAGAAGAGATGTGACATTATCAACACTTACTTCATTGGATCGTATTCACGGCACGACTGGAGCATCGTAGCTTTTGTTACATCTTCTTCGGGAGCACCGGCCACATTGTCAGTCTGTGTAACGGGGAAGGATTTGACACACACACCTTAGAAACATGTTTAAGCCCACACAGCCCAAGACAGCACCGCTCACCCCATCCTGTAAAGAGCAGCACAACGCTAGCTGAGGTTGCATGAAAACTGCTGCTTCGATCAAATACAGTCGTCCTGAAGATGTTCTGGGGAGTCCTTATGCCATCGCGTGATGTTTATGTGCCCGTTCACCCACTTGAGAAGAGCATTCTCGGGCACTCGGAACCTTCGGCTCTGTTTGTACCTCACACAAAGACTGCTGTAACCAATCCAATTTTCTCCCAAGTGGACTGAAGCTACATGTAGAAAAAATTATACTATCCAGTACTTCCAAACTGATTTTTAAGCTCTGGCCTGCTGGAAGGAGAAGCTATCCACCGTGCATTTAATGGGGAAAGATGCATGCAACTCTCATTCTTTACATTTTGCAGCATTAAAAGGACACTCAGGGGTCGGGGATGTTGTTTCTGCTTGCTGAACTTCAGCTTCAGACACAGAAGCCTGAAAAGGAATCATGCTTTTCAGAATCCCTCGGCAAGACAAAAGATTCTTTGCAGTAGAAATTTGACAATCATGTGCTCGAGACTGTCCAAACTGCACGTTCTCCCCCCCAGTCTAACTTCTTCCTATTAGGTGATGTAACTAGAGTAAGCAAAACCTGCAGTGTTTTTGCAGTTGGCTCTGTCCATCTAACAGGCAAATGGTACCAAAAACCTTATGCAGAGCTAGATCTTCCAATTATGGAAGCCAGCTGATTAGGTTAAGCAGGATTTCTTAAAACGTTTTTATTATACACTAGTCCAGGTACAAGCAGGGTCCAAGGGAGTGGCTGTCAATGACTTGGACCTTCAAGTACCCATCATTCACATCAACCCCTTCTTGGTTTTGGTTTTACATGCGCTCATTCACAAAAGAAACAAACTAGGTTCACAATTTTATTAAATGCTTGTTTCATAGGCAGTTTCTTTTCAACAGTAACATAATCCAAATCGACAGCTATGAAATAATTTCCATGAACATTTAGAGGAACCTTTACCGATGCTTGACTAATTTGTCGGAATCCAAACGGTTTAGAAAACTCATCCAAACCCCACAAAACATTACTCGGGATAGACCCAAATGCAAATATGGCAGTTAATACGCAGGAATAACAGACCCGAAGACTGTTAGCACCTCGCCTCCAGGCTAAGCCAGTCTGCACTAAAGTGGTCAGAGAAAGTAACAGTTTTGAGCTGCTTTCACAGAATCACAGAGTCACAGAATTTTCAGAGTTGGAAGGGACCTCTAGAGATCATCTAGTCCAACTCCGCTGCTAAAGCAGGGTTGCCTAGAGCACATTACTCAGGACTGCATCCAGGCGGGTCTTGACGATCTCCAGAGAAGGGGACTCCACAACCTCCCTGGGCAGCCTGTGCCAGTGCTCTGTCACCCCCACTGTAAAGAAGTTTTTCTGTGTATTTGAACGGAACTTCCTGTGTACTAACTTGTGCCCATTACCCCTCGTCCTGTTACTTGGAACCATTGAAAAGAGCCTGGCTCCATCCTCCTTCAACCCACCCTTCAGATACTTGTACGCCATAATAAGGTCTACCCTCAGCCTTCTCTTCTCCAGGCTAAAGAGTCCCAGCTCTCTCAGCCTTTCCTCATAAGGCAGATGCTCCAAGCCCTCAGTCATCTTAGTTGCCCTTCGCTGGACTCGCTCCAGCAGTTCCCTGTCCCACTTGAACAGGGGAGCCCAAAACTGGACACAGTATTCCAGTTGTGGCCTCACCAGTGCAGAGTAGAGGGGGAGAATGACCTCCCTCGACCTACTGGCCACACTCTTCCCTATGCAGCCCAGGATTCCATTGGCCTTTTTGGCAACAAGGGCACACTGCTGGGCTATGGATAATTTACTATCTACCACAACCCCCAGATCCTTCTCCTCTGAGCTACTTCCCAGCAGGTCCGCCCCTAACTTGTACTGGTGCCTAGCATTCTTCCTCCCCAAGTACAGGACCTTGCACTTGCTTTTGTTGAACCTCATTAGGTTCTTCTCTGCCCAGCTCTCCAGCCTGTCCAGGTCACGCTGCATGGCAGCACGGCCCTCTGTCACATTCCTGGATTTCTCTGAAATACCGAAATTTTTTCAAAAGCTTAAATGTGTACAGAGTTTTTCACATTTCAGAGTAAAACTTCACATGAGTTTACCGAACCACGGACACGATTAGGGACAGCACTAATGCAGACCAATGCCTTTTGGTTGCTGCCTTCCAAACCTTTCCTTTTTTTCCCCGAAATGAACACATTGTGAAATGTGTCTCACTGCAGTGAGAGAGGGAAATGAACTCCTGCCTTTATTTTCAGAAGGAAGAACTATTTTTATGGACTCGCGCTACGCCTTTTCACAAGGTGCAATCACCAGTGCTTTGCCAGGCAAAGTTACGCACTGTTGAGCAAAAAACGCAAGCAGTTCTGTAGCGAGACATGGTGTTACAACAGTTTCAGAAGGTCACGTCTGTGAATATGCCACACAGACACACTGGTATATTCCGATAAACAAGGAGGTACATTTACAGCATTTACAGAGTCTGTGTTCAAACCCATGAGTTTGTGTTGCCCACTGTATATGCAGAGTAGAATTTATGAAGTTGTGCAGCATTCAGAGAATGGATCTGTAACTCTAACGACTAGAAACTCAGAAATAGCCATGCCATTGTACGTGTTACAGAAATGCTTCTGTTTTGGCTGTGGCAAAGCCTCCTGAAATGTCCATAACTTGCAGCCAATTAGACTCTTCTGTAAAAATTGTGTTAGATTCCAATGCAAAAATAACAAGACGCATGAAAAACGGTAAACAGCATGTGAAGGGCTTCTTTGTGCCTTGGAGATGAGTGATACTGCTCCATTACGCTGAGGCTGATAAGGTACTCCCCTTCTATCTCCCCAAACCGGGAGCTACTCTTTACAGGACAGTATGACTTTTACAAACAAAAGGCATCCAACAACCCATACAAACCTACGTATTCCTAGCTCCAGACAGACAGATGTAGAACATGGCACCGAGTTCACCTCTGCAAGCCTTGAACCTGCATGATCTAAAAACGGTCCTACACTATCTGAACAACACAAAGTCATACAGGAAATAGTCCGGCACAGTCACTGTGAAATACAATACGTGGCTAGGCACAAACACCAATATTCACATGAGAACCGTGCAAAGGATGGCATTCCTCACTTTCTACTAGGCTGAATTAAATACATTGCATTTGCAACAAATACTACATTTTACTGGAAAATAGGTCAAGTTAATGTTTGGAAAATTACTACAAGGCTCCATTGTTTAGGATTAAGTGCAGTGTGTAGAAAAAAGAGTGAGATTGTGTTTTTACGTACTGCTTTAACTCCTCCAGCGGGGACTCTTCTGACTATTACTGATGAATTCTTGGGAATCAGGGCATTGTCGTCTGTGTACTCTGAAAACAACATGAATGCAGAAAAAATATCAGTCAGTTTGTGAGAATGTCTGTTACTATGTAGTTACATCGCACTTCAGAGAATCCTTTTACAGATATGAAAGCAAAACTTTACATGTAACATTGCGCTGTTACCATCTCAACACTCTAACGCTACGTTTCAAGAGATCTTCAGGTTTCATAATCAAACACAAGCAGCAAAATCATCTTTTTTTTTATATATATAGTTTGAATGCCAACAGCACAGTTATCTCAAAGTCACAAAAAGGAAGTCTGCTAAGGCATGAGGCTCTTTCCGGATCTAGCTTAAGCTGCTTCTGCTTCAGTTGAGGCTACAAACCCAAGAGATCTTTTGAGAAAAACAAACCACAGCAGTCTCCCCTGCATAAAGCAGATACTAAGGTCTGACACGCTTGCCCTGCAGCAAAACACGCCCTTGGCTAAAGCATGGAAACTCTGCGCCATGGCTTTCATAGCTATTACCTAAAAATGATTCACCTAACACCACCGGTGCTCGAGACTGACAGAACACAGAAGAGAGCCCGCCATTTCGCTCTATTTCTTGGAGCATCAACAACCAAACTGACCAAACTGCTCAGTTTCTGTTTCTGTTACGTTTAAACAGAAACAAAGCTGGCAGTGCTAGAATGTGGACCGCAGAAATTTGGGGGTATTTCAAGCTTGCTTTCACAAGTAGGGCAGAAGTGGCTCCAACGAAAATGGTATCTCCCCTCTTAAGCTGATCATCCAGTTTGAATTAACCACAGGGACGTGAATTCCTTCTATTCATTTTTCACAGAGCAGACAGACTTGAACAAAATTACTGATGGAAACAGCCTGGAAATGCCTTTCAAAAACAGCACGTGCCAGAAGCTCTCCATGCTTTGCCTTGTCTTACACATCCTTAGTCTTTTGCAGAGACAAAACCAAAACAAATCTGGTTAGAAATGAATGACGAAATGGGGCTCAGTAGCGTCTGAATGACAATGTCTTTGGTGTAGAAAAGAAGTTATATTAAAAAGAAATTCCAGAGTAGAATTCAGATACGGAGAACACTCCTGTGCAAGATGGCTTTCAAGGGTCTGCATAGATTATAACTCACAGAGACACTCTGGATCCAAAATGTTGCTGGTGAGCAGTTTCTGCAACAGCCACAAAACCAGTTTCCCGACGCAGTGCATTAAAACACGTTGAAACAAAAGTAAGTCACCCAAACAACTTCTTTGCTTCAGACTATGCATCTGTTCTATCACTTTCACATTTCTCCACCAGCTTTCAAAGAAATCTGGCAAGTGTGTTACCATAAGGTATCCTCCCACTTTTCCCCGCGCCCGCCCTCCCCCGCACCTTCTTCCGTCTGGGCGTTGCTGATCCTCAGGTCGCAGTGGGCCGCCTTCAGCTTCTCGCGGCCCATGATCTGGCGCCTGAGGTCCCTCAGGGAGATGTCTTGGCCCTGGAAGATGACCCTGTCATGCCGCAGCCTGGAGGCGAACTTGTAGTGGATGCAGGACATTGCCAGAGGCGGGCAGTGCCTGCTCCACGACAGCGTCTCCTGCGGCAGAGGCTGTGGCGGCCCCTGTGCCGGGCTGGGGTGCGCGGCGGCGCGGGGAAGGGTCCAAACAGGGGCTGGGGCAAGCGGTGCGGGCTGAGCCCAGAGCTGCTGCTGCTCCTTCTCTGGCACGCAGCGCGGCCAGGCCTGACCGGTCACTATGGCCACGGGGACACGGCACGCCGCCCCCCCACGCCTCACGCCCATTGTGACCAAAGGCCTGTCACTGCCCCAGGCTGCTGCTGTCCCTGCTGTCCCCCAGCCTGCCCCCACCCGCTCTCCTGGCACCCTCCAAGGCTCCGGGGTCCCTCCTGTCCCCCAGGGGCCTTCACCACCTGGAGTCACCTCCCGGCAGCCCCTGGCCAGTGCTGGCTCTCCCCGCAGCCCTGGGCCCATCCTGCCACCCCCCATGCCTCTCACCGCCTGCTGGCCCTCCTGTCACCCCCCTGGCTGTCACCCCCGCTCTCCCCTCCTCTCCGCAGCCAGCCAAGGCCACACAGCCCGGGGCAGATGCAGCGCGCTTTGCCCTGCGGCTCCTGGCTGCCCACGACGCAGGGCCAGCCAAGGCAGGGGACATCTCGGGGACTCTGAGTGGACCTTGGGGCAGGGACGGAGAGTGCAGCCAAAGAGGTCAACGGCCACCTACGCTCATTGCCGTAAAGCAATGCACTTCCCAACCGTGGCGCACCCACACTTGCTTCAACTCTGCAGAGGAGGACGAAGCAGTCAGGAATGAACCGTGAGCGTTACGAGGTGCCCCAGGACGACACGTCTTGCTCTCTCCATCACTACAGCTGCTGCTGCAACAGCCCTAGCGCATGAAATCCTGCCCTGAATGACGAGGTCTGGCTCTGATGACTGAGATGCTGTGGCTTGCAGACACTTCTGGGCCAAGTGGCTACTCCTTTCTGGTCATGTAAATACAATATGAACACCTTGTTGTGGTCTGGCAGGGCTAACGAGGGACTTCCCACCACTGCTGGGTTTAGGTCTTTCAATGCCTTTTGCCTTTTCGGAGGGAGGAAACCCTTTTGATTTCAGGGCTGTCCTCTCTATCCGAGGGCGAGTTATTTTTGCTACGGGCGGCTGGTTGTTTTTCCTCTTCATCGGGATTCGGAAGCCTAGGTTTTCATACACTAGCCTTGCCCGTAAGCCTGCATCAGAGGCCAACAAGCCTGACCGATGGATATGCACTAAAAGCCCATCCTCTACCGGAAACAACTCGCCAGGGAAGCTGTCCCGCCAAATGCTCAGTGGCACAGGGACGGGCATCTGCGTTATGAATTTTCACTGAAGAAAGGAAGGATACATCCCTTCCGCCAAGAAGGGTCTGTCACTAGTCTGAAAGGAGACCCCTGGGTATGCTTGGAGAGCAAGCCTATTGACAAGCTGACTCACTCTGTAGGGGCTGAGAACTGGAGATGCCAGTAGAGTCTTAAGATTAATCGAATGGATGGAAATGGACAACTCAGATCTAGGGGCCACACAGATGAACAGGGGAGTCTTATGCAGGGAGCATTCCATACAGTTGTTCCTATGCCTAAAGGCAATTGGTTTTCCTTTACAGATTACTCCAAAACCTTACACCTCCACTGACCTTGAAAGGCAGATTCTCCAGAACCCCTTACATCAAACCTATTGTAATGAGCCATCACGCCGTGGATTTCTTCCTAGATGGAGTTTATCACACCCGGCAGACTCTGAGACCGTGTGGATACTCGCAGACAGATTAAATGGGTATTCTGCAGGAATCAATAATCATGCTGAAGATCAGGTTAAAAGTTTGGTTCCCACTATGGGCCTATAGGATCCTGATTGCTCTCAGTCATCTCCTCTGGATCCCAACCTTACTGGTTTACCTAAACAACCAAATCCGGCACGTGCTGACCCTTGACAGGAAATCATTTCCACGATTCAGACTTACGTGCACATTATACTACCCGTTGACACAACTACCCGGGCAATATTAGATAGGTGGGGAAAGGGCAGTCGAGGGGATTTACCCTCAACCTGAGCTGAAACGGGTATTCTGAGTGCATTAAGAGCATCCACACAGGTTAGAACCAGGATCTCTTCTGTCTCTGTAGCTCCCAGTTACCCTGACAGAACGTGGCACCGAGTTCCACCTGCCTGTCACAGCTTGTAGCCCACAGCTAGGGCTTGCAAAACTAGAAAGAGCTACTGCAAATGTGTCAAGAGAATCAGAAAAAGCCATTCATCAAAGCACAGGCACTATTACACCCTTACCGGAAGAAATCAAATTATTACCAAAAATGGTAATATTGAATCAATTAGCTCTCGAGCCACTGTTAGAAGTACACGACAGAGTATGTCAGTTATTGAGTAAGAGCTGCTGGGGTTTTTATGTAGATCCAGAGCAGAAAAGCAAACGCGAGAGAAACAAGATTTAAACAACATTTAAAGTATTACCTGAAGTAAGGCGGGGATCTCCCCTACATCTGTTTGGGTGGCTAACCTCTTGGCTCCCAGATGCAGGGACAGGACTGTGAACTACAAGGATTTGGGTTGTTGTATTCACTCTCTTCTTTTCCTTTGTAATGAGATGTGTGTGTTTACAGGGCGGTATTACCTTAGGAACTCAACTTACGACTTAAATAATGAAGAGTATAGTGTGACCCTGATGGTGAAAAGAAAGGCTGGGACTGTGGGGAAAAGCTCATTCCCTAACTATTGTCCTAATTAGTCCTTAGAGTCTGAAATGGAATGAACTTTCTCAAGGTATACCGAGTTTACATTGTACCCTGCATAGCCATGGTTCAGTCAGCATGACCAAAGGACACAGCTCGTTGCAGGCAGGAGAAGGACAGCCCCCACCCCAAAGAAGAAAGGATACTCCGGGACTACGCAGATGACGCCAGCCTCCCAGCCCCTCCGACACCCCTGTGAAACCCTCCCCTCATCTGGCATCAGAGAGAAGGAACTGCAGCAAGACCCACTGCAGGGACATCTACATCAGGAAAGACGCAGGTGGATGATGATTCCACGCAGGCAGAGTTGCTTCGCAAAACAGCAGTCCATGTGTGCGTGCTATGAGCGATCAGTCAAATTGCATTGTACCTGAACGCTTGAAAGGCATAAGAACCATGCGTAAAACCGCATTCGGGGCACCCCAATTTGACTGGGACACCTCGTGCGCATGAATAGAGAATCACTCTTGTCGCCCTATACTTTGTGTCCTGGCCTCTCTCCTCGGACGGCATGGGCCAGTTGCAGAATCTTCATGAAAATACCCCTCTCCCCAGTCTGAAAGTTACCCTCCAAGACCGAGAATTGCCCCCAGGGCTGGCCCAGAAGCCGCTTTACTGCTTTTATCGTGCTGTCCTCCCAGGCAATGACCGTTCAAGAAGGACTCTCCCTGAAACCATAACTCGAATCGCACTGCCTCAGGAGTAGGTGAGCGGTGCGCCATCCTCTCCTGCGCACGATGCTCCCCCTTCCCACCTCGGTCATACTTTAGGAGTACCGTTTACAGACAGAAACGCCCACTTGAAAAATGCTGTTTGGTTTGGTAAATCCACAGCCTTTTCTGCAGACAGGAACGCAGAGTGAACGGAGGAAATCAAAGGTTCCCCCCAACGAGCTGAGTCCCTGGCCACCAGCCGAGCCTTTGAAGCTGGAGCCAGCACAGCTTCTGCTGACTCCCATGCTGCATGGGCTGGAGCCACGCAGTGCCTTGGCCCTGGGCAAGAGCTGCTGCGCTCCCTTCAGAGAAGCTGCAGGCAGGGATCCATCTCCGCCTGTGCTTTGCCTGGGAGAATCAGGACAACAGCAGCGGCCTCAAGCCCCACCTGCTATTTGGGCCCTGCACTGCTGTCATGCCTGTACTTCAAAAAGGCAAAGAAAAATTGCCTTTCTTAAGAAAAAGGTATGAAAAATAGGACCCCTGGTCGGTCATATGGGTGGCAGAACAAACACCATTTTATCAGACAAACGGACATGCTCTGTGAGCGAGCTGGTTACGTGTCAGTCCCCTTTCTCCTCCTCATCAGGCCCTGGAGGTCCTGTGTACCACGCAGACTTCTTCTCCCCCTCCCCATAAGCCTGAAGGTTCCTGGGTGCCAGGCAGACTTCTTCCCTCCTTACGGGCCTTGAAGCTCCCGGGCACCCCAACAGCCAGGTTGTGAACACCCCGTCACAGAGCAGGGAAGCGCAGCAGCACACCCAGCAGCCTCTAGAAAATCAAGCAGCACTCTTCCCCTCTTCTCCTCCATTTACGGCCTCATTGATGGAGGCAATGACAAACGGCACCGTCCCCTCTGGCGGTGAAGAGGTTTCCTACCTTGATACCACACATAAAATTGTACAGGAAAGGTGTGAACCTCACAGTCACCTGGGTCTTCCGCCTGCCCTACAGACCAAAAACTAACAGCACTTAATTAACAACACATTAAGAACGGGCAGGTACCCACCAGATGGCATGTGGAATGCGCTCATTCTCCTGCTCTCTGCAACCCACAAACACTTTAAACCCCCCCACTGGCAGCCCGTGGTGGTTCTCACGGTGACACGTGAAAAGGGCACGTGGAAACCAAGAGCCCAGAGAGGCGGTGGAGTCTCCTTCACTGGAGACGTTCAGGACAGAAGTGCCTGTCACCACCACGTGCTCTTTATTTTGCCTTCCAAGATCAAGCCAAGCTGTGATACAAGAGCTTTGGCCCTCCCCCTCTCCCATGGAAAGTTTGAAATCCTGTGGGATAGGAAGAAACTTGCCAGGCAGCAGCTGCGTCTTGCTGCATAGGCTTTGAACTAGCCCTGGGGAAAAAGCTGACCAGCCGACTGCGGTACGTCAGTGTGCAACTTGGATAATGAGGTGAAGTCTCAGTGCTCAAAGATCAATTAAGCCTGGCCTTGATGACTCGGGCGAGCAGAGACTGCCCTGGCTGTAACGGGATGCAGATAAGGAGGGAGCCCTGTGTAGGCAGGACGGCCCTGCCTTTCATCAGCTAAGACAACCAGATAACAGGAACCCGTGTACTTCTTTGTTTCTTCAAAAGGCTGTCATGCCCGATCACTGACCTCTGCCTCATTACCTGTGAAATGCATATCAAAGCTGACATATGCTAACGAAGATTATAGAGATCATGCTAAACATTCATGACTATAGCACTCGTCTCTCCACCCAAATCATACTACACGCCCCCTCGGGGAAGGAAACCTCGTAAGTTTGGGGATAAAAAGATGGGACGGTTCAATTGGGAGAGAAGAACCTCGATGCCTGACAGACCAGTTGCGTTCTCTTCCTCCAGCCCAGGCAGGGACGCCTTTCTGGGTATGCGCTGCGCCTTTCACCCTCGGGTGAATGGCACCCCCGGGCCGTGGTAGTATTATTATTATTACTTTTGCTAGCAATACTAACCTTAATTAGTAGCACTGTTGTAGTCGGTGAATTTATACACGGCAATCTTGAATCTGTTTGGTCACTCTCAATAAAATAACTCACTTGGATTGTTGTGAATCTGACTCAGTGAAAGTCCTTTGCTGAGACTCTGACAGATAAATCAGGGAAAGTCCTGGGACTCTGACAGACAAAGATCGAAACTACATTCCTTTTGACGCAACAATAAGAAAAAGCTCCAAAGATATGCGCAAGAGAACTTGACTGACTGTGACCTTGCCCATTTAAGTGAGTCTATTGTTAAAAGAAACCAGATGGAAACGAGCTGAAAGTGGCAAATTTCAAACAAAACAGTGCCAACTCAGCTCATAAATATGCATTAAGTGTGCTTGCACAGGGGGGCACGTGAACAAATACTCAAAAGTCAATGGTAGAAGGCAACCTCCTGGCCAAAGCAGTAGGTTTTTCAAACTGTAACCATCAATATGTGAGTAGCCTTAAGATGGTGCATAAGGAACGAAGAATTGTAACACGGGGTCCTTCTCAGGCTCCCAGCTGAGAGGCACCTTTATGGCCAGAAATAAAAAGGGGGTTTAGCTCGTGTGTACGTCTGCTGCCTTCTTTCCTGTACCCACGCATGGACTAGAAGAGAAGTGCCAGCAAGTCCGTTTTGGTACAAGTTCAGGTCAACAGTTAAACAGCCAAAATTCTGAATAGTTACACTGACCCTTACTTAGATACTGATTTTATCTGCCTTTGATGTGTAACTAAGCACATTCCCTCCCCCCCACAGTCTTTCCTCACAGCCTCACAGCTCTCCTACGCAAAAAAAACTGCACACCAAAACACCCGTGACTTTCTCAAACTCTTCACGGCCCCATCTGAGTCAAGGGACAGGATCTCCTAAAGGCTCTTTCACAGGCACTGCCCTCAAAACCCCCCGCTGCTTCTCTACTAGTGCACAAAGGCATTAGGAAGGGTTGCATTTCTACGTCAATGGACACAGTTTCTGAAACGAGACAAATAGTTTTAAATGAGGATAAGCCCTTTGCCTTGCATCTGGCAACCAACAGAGATGCAGACCCGGCACATCAGACCAGGGCCAGGCACAAAACAACACCCGAGGCACAGGGAAAGCACAACACGTCAGATGTGGTAGTCAAGAACGACAACAAACGGCTCTTCCTATCACTTCTCTCTATGATCAGCTTAGTTCCTGTAGTCAGACACAGAAATTGGAAGTGATTTCTTCTTCTTTTGCTGAAGTAGACTCTAGAGTAGATATTGCCAAAAAATGCACAAACAACCCCCAAAAGTTAAAGCAGCTACTTTCACCCTCAAGAGACCCACTTACTGAAGTGGTTCTCACGTTCTCTTCTCTACTCTAAAGGGGGCCCACTTAAGATCCGTTTGAGTTACACTACCGCTAAGCATACACCGCTACCAGACATTTCTCTAGTCTGAAGGCTGACAGCAGGGTACAAGCACAGCCCTTTCTGGACATCTCACTCCTGGCTAGAAATCTTAGAGGCTTAGAAATCAGGAGCTAAGGACTGCGTGATGGCACCACCACGAGCAGACGTTCAAACCCAAAGCATCTGGAACACACAGAGAAACCTCCACCATTTGTTCAGCGATGTTTCAAGTCACGCCATACTCAGGCCAGGACTTTACAAAATGTCACCAAACATAATGATAGTAGCCTCTTTGCTCCAAAGCAAAGAAACAAAGAGCCACCTAGCCTTGGAGAAACCCTTGTCCTTCCGTGTGGCTGGTGTCTTCACAGGGCTCTTCCTCAAAACAGGAGAAATGACCATGAATTTGGCATTCAGAAGTACACTTAGTCCTCTGGCGGACGTTGCTTACAAGCCAGAAGTCCTCTCACCCCGCCCCAGAAGCACCCGTTAGTCGTCTGGCAGTCATTCTCCATGAACCCCAAGTCCTCCACACCTACCTACCTACCGACTCGCCAGAAAGGAGTCGGACCGCACCAGAATTGACACTGCCTGACCTGCACTAGACCTGCAGCAGGCCAGAAATGACGGCTTCAAGAAAGAAAACACAACCCAATTGAACAGAGCAGCAAAAAATCAACCAGAAGAAACATTGGACAAATTATACAAAAATCCAAACCCTAAACAGAGAAACAAGCTAAAAAAAGGATCCCCCACCCCCCAAAAAAAGACCACACAGAACACAAGATAAGGTAAAAACAACCTAACTTCCCTCTTTCCCGGGACCAACAAACCCAGATTCTGTCCATAACAATAACACACTTTAATCCTAACTCGCTTCAACTCTGGCATAGCATAGCCCTTGCCACCCCGTAACCCGAGCAAACTGCAGCCCTACCAGTCCATAACCCGCATCCCTGCAGGACGCTCTCCAGCACTAGGTACATCTCTGCTTAATCTCCCTTTGGACAAAGATCGAAAGGGAGGGATGGGGTTTGCTTGGCTCCGTTCCCAGGGTGCCGCAAGAGAGACCTGCCGCCCCCAAATCACCGGTGTGTTGTGGACACCACATATGAACTGCAGACAAGGGTCAGGACAGCTTTGGGGAGCAGACAAGCCGTTTTGCGGTGCCCCCGCTGCTGGCAGAAAGCAGAGCTGGAGACAACATGGGGAAGTCCAGGGTAGCCAGTGGTGGTGGTGGGGCCCTGTAGGGTGCAGCACCCGCAGGAATGCCCGGCTCCTTAAGCCTCGGCCCCACGGCTGCAGCTCGGGACCAGCACCGGTTGGGGCTTCGCTGGGAAAAAACAGGCGAGGGTGACCCTGACACTCAGCAGGCGGACCTGGTCCCACTAACCTGTCGCTCTGCCTGTCACCACCACGGGATGCAGAAAGCAGTTCTGCTGGTCCTGGCGTGGTCCTGAGCCACGTCTCAACAGATGAGTCTTTAACCAGAGGGCCTAAAAAGAGGAAAAGGTGCCCAGAATTAGCCTGTGCTTAAGTTTTTACAGGCATTTTGGGCTTTTGAGCTACACAGTGGTGCTGCTCCAGGGGAGCGCTCAAGCGCCCCTGGGCCAGGGCAGCCCGAGGAGGAGGCCGGGGTGGCTGCGGGGTGGGGCGGGGGCCCGAGGGCAGGAAGGGGTGCCGCGGGGCATGCTGGGAGCAGGCGCGCCCCGGGGCATGCTGGGAGCTGTAGTCCCGGGGCACGGGGCTGCCCGGCAGCCATGCTCCAGCCCGGGGCACGCCGGCAGCTCTCATGGGCCCACAGGCCGCTGCCGGGCTGCCCTGGCGGTCTCAGGAGGCGCAGTCCCTGCTCCAGCTGCCGCTGGGCTGAGGGGAGGGCTGGGGCCACCCGAGGGCAGCGGGGGAGCCCCAAACCGCCCGCAGCCATGGGGTCCCAGTCAGCATGAGCCGGGAGTGGCAGGGGCAGCCCCGGGAGGGACCCGGGAGTCGGGGAGGGGAAGGGGATGGAGAGAGGCCCCCCCGGGCACAGGCAGCGCGCACCCCGACTCCCAGAGCCCCCTCAACTGCCCTGGCCCCAGCGCCAGTGATGTATGATCTGAGAGAGACAGAGACAGAAGTGCCTGAACTGTCAAATTCTGCCGGCAGCACCGAGAGCAGGAACTGCGTTGAGTCCTGTGCCCTTGGGGCTGTGTCACCCCTGTGCTGCATCTGGATCCCTCCCTGTGCCTGTGCTCCCCCAGCCTTTCCCTAGCTGGTTCCCTCTTTTGCTTCCCTGTACCTCTCTTAATCTGGCGATTCTTGTATCCTGCTCCCTGCCCCTGCTCTAGTCTCCAGCCCCTCTCTTTCTCTGGCATGCTACCTGTCCCTTTGTTGTTCTTGCTCTTCCTCTGTCCTGCTCCGTTTTCCTCTTTTTCTCTTCCTCTCACTCTGTCCTGAAGCACACTGCTGTTTTCTCATTCTCTGCCTCTTTGTCCCGCTCTGCATCCCTCTGTTGTTAACAGTCTCTCTGGCCTCTTCCCGCTCCTGCTTTTTCTGCCTGTATGTCTCACTCCCTGTACCCGTCCTCCTTGTGGTCTCTCTCCTTCCTCATCATCATAGAATCATAGAGGAAGGAATCATAGAGGAATCATAGCTTGGAAGGAACTTTAAAGATTGTCTCCTTCCAACCCCCCTGCCCTGGGCAGGGACACCTCCCACTAGACCAAGTTGCTCTAAGCCCTATCCGGCCTGGCCTTGAACACCTCCAGGATGGAGCTTCCACAGCTTCTCTGGGCAACCTCTTCCAGTGTCTTACCACCCTCAGAGTGAAAAATTTCTTCCTAATAGCTAATCTAAATCTACCCTCTTCCAGCATCAAGACATTACCCCTTGCCCTATGACTATAAGGTCTCCCCAGAGCCTTCTCTCCTCCCGGCTGAACATCCCCAACTCTCTTACTGGAAGATTCAAGCTTCCTTCTTCTCATAATATTTTGTGCCTAGTTCTGTGGAAAAACAGGCCCATGTTCTCTCATGGCAGGCACAGCCTCTCTCCTTTTGTGGTTCTTCAGGCACCAAGCAGACATTAGGAAAGCTCTCGACTGGAGTATTCTACAGGAATACCGAAGTATTGCCTCCAATCAGTCAAGGGGAAACAATATATCCATGATACTTGTGTTGCGTTGAGGGGCAAAGTAGTTTTGGCAGAAAATATACCCCCTCGCGTTCTAACACTCCTCACCGAGGTGGGAGGCGAGGTGCGGCTAGGTTTACATTCTGAGCGATGCCCACTTCACCCCTATCAGTCCAGGCGCGTTTCATATATTACACTGTTACGCTTCTGAATACACTAACAGAGGACTGCACCTTCAGCCCAGCTGTGCTCATGAACTAACACGGCCACGCTTCGGTCGCGTTCAATGAGAAACCCAAACGACGAGCTGCCTACACAGTACAGTTTATTTAAACAACAGCTACACAAGTTCTTTCGGATTGCCGGTGATAGTGACTGTCTGCAAAGCACGTGCAAATACGAAAGATGCTAGCAATAGAGCTCGGTTACAAAAGCGCTAAGTTATAAACCCACTCTGTACAGAGATTTCTAAGTTTCCGGGGGAAGCACTTGGTATAGCCAAGTGTTCGAATCTTACCCACAAGCGTCCTTATTGCGGGGGAAGAGAGACCTAGCCCGTCGACTGGTCCCAGAAGTCCACAATGGTGTCTTCACTCACATCCCCCTTTTCTTGGGCTATTTTTATACTATTTTTTATCTTCAAGGTGGAGTTTGAGTGACTCTAGTCATAAATACTTTCATTATGATAGGTGTAAAATTTCCTTGCCTCGCATTTAAAGGTATAGCTGACGAAAAATTCAGGGCGCAGACTCAAGGAGGAATGGTCGCACCTTGGAGGCGGGGAGCTTTTGGGATGGAGGTGTGTTTTGGTATTATAATGACACTCTAATGAGCAAAGTTCACTAAAGGACAGCCTTTCATCAAAAAAATGACAGATTGTTGGCTCAGGGTAACAAGTGGGCCGTTTATCAGTTCCATAAGACCTTCGAGGGCTCCATTTGGTCCCCAGGTTCTCAGTTTATCCCAAAGTTTTAGCTGCAGTGTCTCCACTCTGCTCCATCCTTCGCACTGTTTTCCTTCCGTGGTACCACCTCGTTCCCATGCTTTCCGGATTATCACAGGGTTTGGCCTTGGAGTCTCCAGCCCCCTCCACTCCCCGCGTTGCTTTGTAAGCAATATGGTACAGGCAATCACAGATGTAGCGGATTCTTCACCTACCAGCTGCGGCTGTATTTTGCCCTAGAAGCCTTTTGAGTTTATACCTTTCCTTAATGCGTGAACAATGATGTATTGTTGATCAGTTTTAGTAATCATTCCACAACTTGTATACAACCCTAGGGTAATACTGCAGAAGAATTGAAAAAATACCCAACAAAACAAATCCCACTGAAAAAAAAAAAAAAAAAAAAAGAAACCAAACCCCCAAATCCAGAATTGACAGTCAATGTATTAACTGCCATTTCAAACAGAAGCCTAAACAGAAAGTGACATAAAGTAAAGGGGCAGAAAGTAACATAGTAATACTAAAAGTGACATAGTGACACTAAAAGTGACATAGTAATACTAAACCAAATACTAATACATAGTAACACTAAACCAAATACATAGTAACACTAAACAAAATACACTAAGCCGAATACTAAAACATAGTAATACTAAAGCAAAACGCATCTGCTTTCAGGAAAATCCATCTGAAATAGATCCTAAGTGCTGCTTCTTTGTTTCTTGAAGGGAGAGTCTGTTCTAACATCTTCTGCTGTAACTGGCTGTCTTGGTTTTCTCGCACCTTCTAACAAATCAGCCTTGCAAAATCCTTCCTTCTCATCCCCTCTTCTTCTCTTCCGGTGTTTCTTCTGCATATCTCCTGGTCTTAACGTGGAGTAGGTATACGAACTGGAGTAAAACGAAGCACTATAGGGAGACTTGGACCTTTAAAAAAACACAACGCAAAAGCAATAAATGAAAGTATTCTTTTTCCTCCCAAGTTTGGTTTGCTTTGGGTTTTCTTCCTCTCCATATGCTTATGTGCAACCTTCTTTCAGCTGCTGACAGCGCTACTGCAAATTGAAGAACTTGATGGCATGTAAATGTTTCTGCTTCCAAGACAGAACAGCTGCTGCTTTGTTAGTGTCAAAGCATACGTAAGGGTAAGTCTGTTTCCACTCACTTCTAGCACACGAGCTACCATAGCTGTTGATTGATTTAAGGTGCTGTGCACTGGCCTCTACTGGTATGTCAACGCACACGTTTCACTACTGGGCAACTACGTGCAGTGCAAACCCGTTTGGTTGCAGTAAGAGGCAAAAAGAGAAATCTTAATGTGTACAGCGCATTATCAAACATCAAGAAAACACGATTCAGCCTGAAGACAGTCAACCGCAAGTTTAAAATGCCAGCTTAGGCTACTGAGCTTCACTGAATATTTGGCAATTTGTACAGGTGGCAAAATACTTGTACTGCAATCCTACGCGCAGGACTATTTAACCAACACTTCTAGCCAGCTGTCCTAGCAAACTTTAGCACATAATCGCTCACACCAAGGACAGTGACGGCATTTAAGGAAATGTCCCATCTAAAGGCATCTCTAAACTCAGCCTCTAGTACTATGACTCAATGCCGTTTCTCGAGGAAAGATACTGGCAGCATTACTAATAGAGAGCGATTCAGACTCCTGCCCAAGTGATTTTGGGCGATAGAAACATCAGCTACCCTGAGATATGTCTTCACAAGTTTTTCTTGCATTATGTGGAGGAGGAGGCACGGGCACAGAGACAGGTGGTGATGCTGGCAGTGTTGGGGCTCGGGTCCCGCTGTCTAATTGGGAAATCAATTTCTTCAGCTCTACTCAGCAGTAATCAAAAGGGTGACTTTCCATCTGATCCTTTCCTTATGTTTAGTTTTCATGTGTAATTATGGTTTTCTCAAAAAGCACTCCATTTTCAGAGTCCTCTTTGCAGTCCTGCACTGGGGTTTTATTTTAAGTAATTTTACTGCATGCACACATCCCCTCTGTTAAAGCCAACTGATATTAAGCCGTTTAAAAATCAGTTACCACTTGTATTCTCCACAACTGTCCGTGCATGCTTTTTTCATTATAAATCAGCTGCTGTGTGAGTGACACCTTATGGCCTCATTTAACAGGTTACAAGTAGGAACATATGGAATTTCGGTAGAATACTTACAGTTGGCAGCCCGGTCTGCCACCTGCTGAGCGAGGTGTACTGGCTCTCACTGGGTGACCTTTTGAAGTGGGGAGAGGAAAAAGAATAAAAATCCCATTCAGTTGATCTGCAGGTAATTTGTTTAAAGACATTCGGAAGATGCAGGTACTTACCAGTTGTGGGTAGGGATTGTCCTTGGGGGCACCTCTGTGACACCGACACCGGATGTGCCGTCACCAGAGCAGCAGGAGGTAGAACACTATTGGCACCACTACAACAAAAACAAAACAAAACAAAACAAATTTCTATAATTCAAAGCGTGTTTTGGAGTGCTACGTGAAAGATAAAGCCACTTCAGAGGCTGCCCGAGAGGTTCTTTTGAATTGTGACCCTTTGTGTTCAACGGTACGGCTGAGCCTGACCGTCTGCTGGGCAGAGTGGCTGTTTGCATTCAAGGCGTAAAGTCGAAAGGGTATAAGCCCGAAGGGATCATCCAGATTTTTCATGTAGTTTCATGTGACTGCACTGGGTTGCACACTTAGACGGTCAGGTTTGTAAATTCCTCAAGTGTACAGTGTTTCAATGTTTATTATCCAATCTCTATGCGTCACTGACTACACTGTGTATTACTGAGGATGACTCTGACTTATCATAATATTGATGACAGAAATACTACAGAAAAAAAGTAGTGTGAACACGCCTGGCCAATTTTACCTAGGACTGTACTTCTACACTTTCCATGAAAATATTATTCCCCCAGTAGTAACGAGAAATTAATGCACCCAGGAAGGTTTGACATAGCTGAATGGCTTCTTTAGGAATTGCTAGCCACTTACAATCAAAGGGCTCCTGGGGAAAAAACTTTCCTCTCTCAGGGTAAACCTGTACTGAGCGACTGATAAGGGAACCAAACGGGAAATGCTTTGGAGAAAATTCGTGCAGGACGCACCCTTCCAACTTACCAAAGTGTCCTCGTTCAAAGTAAAAACGAAAAAGAGAGCTTCCACACTTATGTGGAACTGTCACTAATGATATCTATAAACCGCTAGCAGAGAAGCTCAAGAAGAAGAATCTGACTCCAGCATTTTGGTGTCTCTTCTATTCATGTTGAGCTACAGATTGCCTACCAAAAAGGTCCAGGAGGTGTAACAGGCATGAGCGGTGGTGGAGGTGGTGGCGCTGGCGGCAGCTGCTGCTGCTGCTGCTGAATCCGCTCAGGGAGCCTTTTTGTGTAGCCAATCCCGTTGCTGAAGTTGTTCACGGCCTGGAGGCAGAAAAACAGTTACAGAAAGGGAATATGAAACTTCAGCAGATGTACAAACAAAAGCCTCCCCCGAGTAACATTACTTGTCTGTTCCTGCAAGTGCTACCAATCCTAAAATGTATCAACATACCCATGTACGAGCACGTGGCATCAAACGCTGATGTTAATGACGCGTAACTCAGAGGATCTGAACTTAAAGTACTTCAGTGTTAACACTGAATTTGAAAACAAAAGTGGGACCTGAATTGGCCTGATTGTCTCTGAAGAGTTGTACGCTTCTGTGACGAGAGAGAATGTGTTTGAGAAGTACGTGTAGCCCTATTCAATCTAGCCTTGCTTAAGGAGATGTAAATTATTATTGTCTTCCCTTTCAGCTTTTTACTAAGACCCTCTTCTTACAAACAGTTTGCGTAGAAGTCATCACGTTACCTTGCGTAGGAAGTGGTTGGCAACTAAAGCATCAGGGGAAACGTCTGTCTGGTGGCACGCTGGGCATGTGTGTTCCTCCGAGTCCAGTAATGCCGTTCTAATACCTGTGTATCGTTAGAGTCATCCAAGGAGGTTTAGCCAAAGTAAAGCAGTTTCGGGGATTCTCATCAAGTTTAAAAAAAATTATATGTTCGATGGGTGAAGATGGTCTTGAGCTGAGAGCATGAAGCTCTAGATGTTCAACAGTGTCAAAAATTTCTCGGATGCAGCAAATAACTATACAGTTCTGGTATTTCACTAGTTAACACTTGAAGCTGTCTGTGTCTTGATGTTCCGACTGGTCTGTTTTCCACTGTCGAGTACAGTGAGAAGTCACCAGCCTCAAGGCTCATGGATAAAACGCACCTCAACAAAACATTAATAGGTTTGAGTCCTGAAGGGTTTAACCGACTGTCCCGTGCGGAAGAATGCGGATTACATGCCCAACGACCCGTTTGTTGCAGACCACAGTAAGTCACCAGAGTTGGCTGCGTAATTTTGTGTGAGAGAGAGGGCTGTGAAAAAACTAAACGCGTTCGATATCTAATACTGTAATCCCCGGTGCAGTTATGCACTCTTCTCATACTCGTCCTTCCGCATGTAAAGAGGATTTAACTAGATACCTAAAAAGGAGAATAAAGCTTTCTGCCTTTTTTTTCCCCTTTTACGAGAAGCGTCCTTCCCTATTCAGGGGATACTTAAGTATGAAATAGAACAGGTGACAAAGTAATTTCCTCAGCTCTGATTTCTGCTTTCAGAAAATCAGATGTGATGTTTGGAATGAACAAAGACGGGAATAACACGTACATTCGTCACAGTAACTGTTTCCACAGCAGGGAATAACAGCGGCATCAGTCATGATCTCATTACAAAGGAGACACAACAACTCCTCTGGAATAGGGTCTTCTGAGGAGGAGGAGGAGGAGGAAGAGGAGGAGGACGGCTCCTCTGGTAAAAAGGGAGGCTTCTCCTTCTTTCCTCGAGCATAAGCTTCCCTGGAGGGCGGGGTGGAGAAGGAAAAAGCAAAACGTTAAAGCTGGGTAAAGGAAAACTGTTCCAAGCTTTGCATGTTATCAGAGGAAGCAAACAGATGGAATTCTCACTCTGCATTAGCCTTCGGAGAGGTGGGCATACAGTTTAAATTGCTTTGCAATAGCCACAGCGCTAGCAGAGGGAGGGGGAACCAATTTTCCTTCTGCAGAACTCTCCCATTCATTGGATCAACATCATTTTTTGACAGCTGTGAATCAAGTGACCTGAATCCCACCTCTGCCTTCCAAGAGAACGACTCCACTGAAAATACTACGGAAATGTTTGGCAGAAAGCCAGATTCTCAGCACATCGCAAGTCTAACCTAGTTGCCGGGGCAGGAACAGTAGGACCACCCCGTTTTAATACTAGCGAGTATCACAGTTTAGAAGGTTACGATACAGTGACAGTGCTTCCTCCCCCGTCACTACAGACGCTGGCCAACTCGGTTGCAGTGCCACTCAGGCATTTGCCCATGGTTTCTCTCGTTCCCTTTGTGCTCAGTCCAGTTCATTCCATACGTACGCATTAATGATTGGTATTGCGTATTGCCCGGTGCTTGTCAGCATAACACCCTTCGTATTGGGATCTTCCACCTCCATCATGAAACTCCGTGGAATTCCTGTGCTCTTTTTAATTCTGGGAGGAGGCTTGAAATTTTTGTCCTGTTAAGAAAAGAAATGCAGACATCTCTCATCTGAAGACCCACACTTAAAATGATATTTCAACGGTGATTTTAAGCAGCACAAGCCCTTTATCCTCTCCTTTTACCTAGCCTAAGGGTTTCTCTTATTGTCCCAAACTAATACAACCAGGATGCTGCAAAGACTTGAGCAGCGTTTTGCGCTCAAGCGACATTCTTTTGCTTCACTCCAGGTTCCGTAAGGGTTACATATTGCTTGGCTCACCACCCACCCCGACAAGAGACACAAACCCGCTCCTCCTCCAAGGCGCAATTCAGAGGGAGAGCTCGTCTTACTTCCCTTCACCGTCTCTAGAGAGGAAGGCTGCATACACATCCAGCGAGTAACGTTACAGGGCATGAATACTCAGCCACAGACGTGTGTCATTAAAACACGCACATATTCAATAGGCGGGAGCGACAGAAACGCCTTGTTTTTCTATGGAATACTAAAAACTGTCAACTGCCATTAAAAAGCATTAAAACGCAATCTTACCCCGTTGGTTGGGCAGTGCTTCCTATAGTGGCCAGGTATTCCGCAACGAAAGCAAATATATGATGGTGGAGGTGGAGCCAAGGGTTTCTTCCCGTAACTAAAATTTTTGGGGGAAAAGAAGAGAAAGGTACGCATGTGTCTCTCTTGTTCAAACAAACACCTCTACAACTTTTCCATAATCTTTGAAGAAGAGATGTGACATTATCAACACTTACTTCATTGGATCGTATTCACGGCACGACTGGAGCATCGTAGCTTTTGTTACATCTTCTTCGGGAGCACCGGCCACATTGTCAGTCTGTGTAACGGGGAAGGATTTGACACACACACCTTAGAAACATGTTTAAGCCCACACAGCCCAAGACAGCACCGCTCACCCCATCCTGTAAAGAGCAGCACAACGCTAGCTGAGGTTGCATGAAAACTGCTGCTTCGATCAAATACAGTCGTCCTGAAGATGTTCTGGGGAGTCCTTATGCCATCGCGTGATGTTTATGTGCCCGTTCACCCACTTGAGAAGAGCATTCTCGGGCACTCGGAACCTTCGGCTCTGTTTGTACCTCACACAAAGACTGCTGTAACCAATCCAATTTTCTCCCAAGTGGACTGAAGCTACATGTAGAAAAAATTATACTATCCAGTACTTCCAAACTGATTTTTAAGCTCTGGCCTGCTGGAAGGAGAAGCTATCCACCGTGCATTTAATGGGGAAAGATGCATGCAACTCTCATTCTTTACATTTTGCAGCATTAAAAGGACACTCAGGGGTCGGGGATGTTGTTTCTGCTTGCTGAACTTCAGCTTCAGACACAGAAGCCTGAAAAGGAATCATGCTTTTCAGAATCCCTCGGCAAGACAAAAGATTCTTTGCAGTAGAAATTTGACAATCATGTGCTCGAGACTGTCCAAACTGCACGTTCTCCCCCCCAGTCTAACTTCTTCCTATTAGGTGATGTAACTAGAGTAAGCAAAACCTGCAGTGTTTTTGCAGTTGGCTCTGTCCATCTAACAGGCAAATGGTACCAAAAACCTTATGCAGAGCTAGATCTTCCAATTATGGAAGCCAGCTGATTAGGTTAAGCAGGATTTCTTAAAACGTTTTTATTATACACTAGTCCAGGTACAAGCAGGGTCCAAGGGAGTGGCTGTCAATGACTTGGACCTTCAAGTACCCATCATTCACATCAACCCCTTCTTGGTTTTGGTTTTACATGCGCTCATTCACAAAAGAAACAAACTAGGTTCACAATTTTATTAAATGCTTGTTTCATAGGCAGTTTCTTTTCAACAGTAACATAATCCAAATCGACAGCTATGAAATAATTTCCATGAACATTTAGAGGAACCTTTACCGATGCTTGACTAATTTGTCGGAATCCAAACGGTTTAGAAAACTCATCCAAACCCCACAAAACATTACTCGGGATAGACCCAAATGCAAATATGGCAGTTAATACGCAGGAATAACAGACCCGAAGACTGTTAGCACCTCGCCTCCAGGCTAAGCCAGTCTGCACTAAAGTGGTCAGAGAAAGTAACAGTTTTGAGCTGCTTTCACAGAATCACAGAGTCACAGAATTTTCAGAGTTGGAAGGGACCTCTAGAGATCATCTAGTCCAACTCCGCTGCTAAAGCAGGGTTGCCTAGAGCACATTACTCAGGACTGCATCCAGGCGGGTCTTGACGATCTCCAGAGAAGGGGACTCCACAACCTCCCTGGGCAGCCTGTGCCAGTGCTCTGTCACCCTCACTGTAAAGAAGTTTTTCTGTGTATTTGAACGGAACTTCCTGTGTACTAACTTGTGCCCATTACCCCTCGTCCTGTTACTTGGAACCATTGAAAAGAGCCTGGCTCCATCCTCCTTCAACCCACCCTTCAGATACTTGTACGCCATAATAAGGTCTACCCTCAGCCTTCTCTTCTCCAGGCTAAAGAGTCCCAGCTCTCTCAGCCTTTCCTCATAAGGCAGATGCTCCAAGCCCTCAGTCATCTTAGTTGCCCTTCGCTGGACTCGCTCCAGCAGTTCCCTGTCCCACTTGAACAGGGGAGCCCAAAACTGGACACAGTATTCCAGTTGTGGCCTCACCAGTGCAGAGTAGAGGGGGAGAATGACCTCCCTCGACCTACTGGCCACACTCTTCCCTATGCAGCCCAGGATTCCATTGGCCTTTTTGGCAACAAGGGCACACTGCTGGGCTATGGATAATTTACTATCTACCACAACCCCCAGATCCTTCTCCTCTGAGCTACTTCCCAGCAGGTCCGCCCCTAACTTGTACTGGTGCCTAGCATTCTTCCTCCCCAAGTACAGGACCTTGCACTTGCTTTTGTTGAACCTCATTAGGTTCTTCTCTGCCCAGCTCTCCAGCCTGTCCAGGTCACGCTGCATGGCAGCACGGCCCTCTGTCACATTCCTGGATTTCTCTGAAATACCGAAATTTTTTCAAAAGCTTAAATGTGTACAGAGTTTTTCACATTTCAGAGTAAAACTTCACATGAGTTTACCGAACCACAGACACGATTAGGGACAGCACTAATGCAGACCAATGCCTTTTGGTTGCTGCCTTCCAAACCTTTCCTTTTTTTCCCCGAAATGAACACATTGTGAAATGTGTCTCACTGCAGTGAGAGAGGGAAATGAACTCCTGCCTTTATTTTCAGAAGGAAGAACTATTTTTATGGACTCGCGCTACGCCTTTTCACAAGGTGCAATCACCAGTGCTTTGCCAGGCAAAGTTACGCACTGTTGAGCAAAAAACGCAAGCAGTTCTGTAGCGAGACATGGTGTTACAACAGTTTCAGAAGGTCACGTCTGTGAATATGCCACACAGACACACTGGTATATTCCGATAAACAAGGAGGTACATTTACAGCATTTACGGAGTCTGTGTTCAAACCCATGAGTTTGTGTTGTCCACTGTATATGCAGAGTAGAATTTATGAAGTTGTGCAGCATTCAGAGAATGGATCTGTACATCTACTCTTTACAGGACAGTATGACTTTTACAAAGGCATCCAACAACCCATACAAACCTACGCATTCCTAGCTCCAGACAGACAGATGTAGAACATGGCACCGAGTTCACCTCTGCAAGCCTTGAACCTGCATGATCTAAAAACGGTCCTACACTATCTGAACAACACAAAGTCATACAGGAAATAGTCCGGCACAGTCACTGTGAAATACAATACGTGGCTAGGCACAAACACCAATATTCACATGAGAACCGTGCAAAGGATGGCATTCCTCACTTTCTACTAGGCTGAATTAAATACATTGCATTTGCAACAAATACTACATTTTACTGGAAAATAGGTCAAGTTAATGTTTGGAAAATTACTACAAGGCTCCATTGTTTAGGATTAAGTGCAGTGTGTAGAAAAAAGAGTGAGATTGTGTTTTTACGTACTGCTTTAACTCCTCCAGCGGGGACTCTTCTGACTATTACTGATGAATTCTTGGGAATCAGGGCATTGTCGTCTGTGTACTCTGAAAACAACATGAATGCAGAAAAAATATCAGTCAGTTTGTGAGAATGTCTGTTACTATGTAGTTACATCGCACTTCAGAGAATCCTTTTACAGATATGAAAGCAAAACTTTACATGTAACATTGCGCTGTTACCATCTCAACACTCTAACGCTACGTTTCAAGAGATCTTCAGGTTTCATAATCAAACACAAGCAGCAAAATCATCTTTTTTTTTATATATATAGTTTGAATGCCAACAGCACAGTTATCTCAAAGTCACAAAAAGGAAGTCTGCTAAGGCATGAGGCTCTTTCCGGATCTAGCTTAAGCTGCTTCTGCTTCAGTTGAGGCTACAAACCCAAGAGATCTTTTGAGAAAAACAAACCACAGCAGTCTCCCCTGCATAAAGCAGATACTAAGGTCTGACACGCTTGCCCTGCAGCAAAACACGCCCTTGGCTAAAGCATGGAAACTCTGCGCCATGGCTTTCATAGCTATTACCTAAAAATGATTCACCTAACACCACCGGTGCTCGAGACTGACAGAACACAGAAGAGAGCCCGCCATTTCGCTCTATTTCTTGGAGCATCAACAACCAAACTGACCAAACTGCTCAGTTTCTGTTTCTGTTACGTTTAAACAGAAACAAAGCTGGCAGTGCTAGAATGTGGACCGCAGAAATTTGGGGGTATTTCAAGCTTGCTTTCACAAGTAGGGCAGAAGTGGCTCCAACGAAAATGGTATCTCCCCTCTTAAGCTGATCATCCAGTTTGAATTAACCACAGGGACGTGAATTCCTTCTATTCGTTTTTCACAGAGCAGACAGACTTGAACAAAATTACTGATGGAAACAGCCTGGAAATGCCTTTCAAAAACAGCACGTGCCAGAAGCTCTCCATGCTTTGCCTTGTCTTACACATCCTTAGTCTTTTGCAGAGACAAAACCAAAACAAATCTGGTTAGAAATGAATGACGAAATGGGGCTCAGTAGCGTCTGAATGACAATGTCTTTGGTGTAGAAAAGAAGTTATATTAAAAAGAAATTCCAGAGTAGAATTCAGATACGGAGAACACTCCTGTGCAAGATGGCTTTCAAGGGTCTGCATAGATTATAACTCACAGAGACACTCTGGATCCAAAATGTTGCTGGTGAGCAGTTTCTGCAACAGCCACAAAACCAGTTTCCCGACGCAGTGCATTAAAACACGTTGAAACAAAAGTAAGTCACCCAAACAACTTCTTTGCTTCAGACTATGCATCTGTTCTATCACTTTCACATTTCTCCACCAGCTTTCAAAGAAATCTGGCAAGTGTGTTACCATAAGGTATCCTCCCACTTTTCCCCGCGCCCGCCCTCCCCCGCACCTTCTTCCGTCTGGGCGTTGCTGATCCTCAGGTCGCAGTGGGCCGCCTTCAGCTTCTCGCGGCCCATGATCTGGCGCCTGAGGTCCCTCAGGGAGATGTCTTGGCCCTGGAAGATGACCCTGTCATGCCGCAGCCTGGAGGCGAACTTGTAGTGGATGCAGGACATTGCCAGAGGCGGGCAGTGCCTGCTCCACGACAGCGTCTCCTGCGGCAGAGGCTGTGGCGGCCCCTGTGCCGGGCTGGGGTGCGCGGCGGCGCGGGGAAGGGTCCAAACAGGGGCTGGGGCAAGCGGTGCGGGCTGAGCCCAGAGCTGCTGCTGCTCCTTCTCTGGCACGCAGCGCGGCCAGGCCTGACCGGTCACTATGGCCACGGGGACACGGCACGCCGCCCCCCCACGCCTCACGCCCATTGTGACCAAAGGCCTGTCACTGCCCCAGGCTGCTGCTGTCCCTGCTGTCCCCCAGCCTGCCCCCACCCGCTCTCCTGGCACCCTCCAAGGCTCCGGGGTCCCTCCTGTCCCCCAGGGGCCTTCACCACCTGGAGTCACCTCCCGGCAGCCCCTGGCCAGTGCTGGCTCTCCCCGCAGCCCTGGGCCCATCCTGCCACCCCCCATGCCTCTCACCGCCTGCTGGCCCTCCTGTCACCCCCCTGGCTGTCACCCCCGCTCTCCCCTCCTCTCCGCAGCCAGCCAAGGCCACACAGCCCGGGGCAGATGCAGCGCGCTTTGCCCTGCGGCTCCTGGCTGCCCACGACGCAGGGCCAGCCAAGGCAGGGGACATCTCGGGGACTCTGAGTGGACCTTGGGGCAGGGACGGAGAGTGCAGCCAAAGAGGTCAACGGCCACCTACGCTCATTGCCGTAAAGCAATGCACTTCCCAACCGTGGCGCACCCACACTTGCTTCAACTCTGCAGAGGAGGACGAAGCAGTCAGGAATGAACCGTGAGCGTTACGAGGTGCCCCAGGACGACACGTCTTGCTCTCTCCATCACTACAGCTGCTGCTGCAACAGCCCTAGCGCATGAAATCCTGCCCTGAATGACGAGGTCTGGCTCTGATGACTGAGATGCTGTGGCTTGCAGACACTTCTGGGCCAAGTGGCTACTCCTTTCTGGTCATGTAAATACAATATGAACACCTTGTTGTGGTCTGGCAGGGCTAACGAGGGACTTCCCACCACTGCTGGGTTTAGGTCTTTCAATGCCTTTTGCCTTTTCGGAGGGAGGAAACCCTTTTGATTTCAGGGCTGTCCTCTCTATCCGAGGGCGAGTTATTTTTGCTACGGGCGGCTGGTTGTTTTTCCTCTTCATCGGGATTCGGAAGCCTAGGTTTTCATACACTAGCCTTGCCCGTAAGCCTGCATCAGAGGCCAACAAGCCTGACCGATGGATATGCACTAAAAGCCCATCCTCTACCGGAAACAACTCGCCAGGGAAGCTGTCCCGCCAAATGCTCAGTGGCACAGGGACGGGCATCTGCGTTATGAATTTTCACTGAAGAAAGGAAGGATACATCCCTTCCGCCAAGAAGGGTCTGTCACTAGTCTGAAAGGAGACCCCTGGGTATGCTTGGAGAGCAAGCCTATTGACAAGCTGACTCACTCTGTAGGGGCTGAGAACTGGAGATGCCAGTAGAGTCTTAAGATTAATCGAATGGATGGAAATGGACAACTCAGATCTAGGGGCCACACAGATGAACAGGGGAGTCTTATGCAGGGAGCATTCCATACAGTTGTTCCTATGCCTAAAGGCAATTGGTTTTCCTTTACAGATTACTCCAAAACCTTACACCTCCACTGACCTTGAAAGGCAGATTCTCCAGAACCCCTTACATCAAACCTATTGTAATGAGCCATCACGCCGTGGATTTCTTCCTAGATGGAGTTTATCACACCCGGCAGACTCTGAGACCGTGTGGATACTCGCAGACAGATTAAATGGGTATTCTGCAGGAATCAATAATCATGCTGAAGATCAGGTTAAAAGTTTGGTTCCCACTATGGGCCTATAGGATCCTGATTGCTCTCAGTCATCTCCTCTGGATCCCAACCTTACTGGTTTACCTAAACAACCAAATCCGGCACGTGCTGACCCTTGACAGGAAATCATTTCCACGATTCAGACTTACGTGCACATTATACTACCCGTTGACACAACTACCCGGGCAATATTAGATAGGTGGGGAAAGGGCAGTCGAGGGGATTTACCCTCAACCTGAGCTGAAACGGGTATTCTGAGTGCATTAAGAGCATCCACACAGGTTAGAACCAGGATCTCTTCTGTCTCTGTAGCTCCCAGTTACCCTGACAGAACGTGGCACCGAGTTCCACCTGCCTGTCACAGCTTGTAGCCCACAGCTAGGGCTTGCAAAACTAGAAAGAGCTACTGCAAATGTGTCAAGAGAATCAGAAAAAGCCATTCATCAAAGCACAGGCACTATTACACCCTTACCGGAAGAAATCAAATTATTACCAAAAATGGTAATATCGAATCAATTAGCTCTCGAGCCACTGTTAGAAGTACACGACAGAGTATGTCAGTTATTGAGTAAGAGCTGCTGGGGTTTTTATGTAGATCCAGAGCAGAAAAGCAAACGCGAGAGAAACAAGATTTAAACAACATTTAAAGTATTACCTGAAGTAAGGCGGGGATCTCCCCTACATCTGTTTGGGTGGCTAACCTCTTGGCTCCCAGATGCAGGGACAGGACTGTGAACTACAAGGATTTGGGTTGTTGTATTCACTCTCTTCTTTTCCTTTGTAATGAGATGTGTGTGTTTACAGGGCGGTATTACCTTAGGAACTCAACTTACGACTTAAATAATGAAGAGTATAGTGTGACCCTGATGGTGAAAAGAAAGGCTGGGACTGTGGGGAAAAGCTCATTCCCTAACTATTGTCCTAATTAGTCCTTAGAGTCTGAAATGGAATGAACTTTCTCAAGGTATACCGAGTTTACATTGTACCCTGCATAGCCATGGTTCAGTCAGCATGACCAAAGGACACAGCTCGTTGCAGGCAGGAGAAGGACAGCCCCCACCCCGAAGAAGAAAGGATACTCCGGGACTACGCAGATGACGCCAGCCTCCCAGCCCCTCCGACACCCCTGTGAAACCCTCCCCTCATCTGGCATCAGAGAGAAGGAACTGCAGCAAGACCCACTGCAGGGACATCTACATCAGGAAAGACGCAGGTGGATGATGATTCCACGCAGGCAGAGTTGCTTCGCAAAACAGCAGTCCATGTGTGCGTGCTATGAGCGATCAGTCAAATTGCATTGTACCTGAACGCTTGAAAGGCATAAGAACCATGCGTAAAACCGCATTCGGGGCACCCCAATTTGACTGGGACACCTCGTGCGCATGAATAGAGAATCACTCTTGTCGCCCTATACTTTGTGTCCTGGCCTCTCTCCTCGGACGGCATGGGCCAGTTGCAGAATCTTCATGAAAATACCCCTCTCCCCAGTCTGAAAGTTACCCTCCAAGACCGAGAATTGCCCCCAGGGCTGGCCCAGAAGCCGCTTTACTGCTTTTATCGTGCTGTCCTCCCAGGCAATGACCGTTCAAGAAGGACTCTCCCTGAAACCATAACTCGAATCGCACTGCCTCAGGAGTAGGTGAGCGGTGCGCCATCCTCTCCTGCGCACGATGCTCCCCCTTCCCACCTCGGTCATACTTTAGGAGTACCGTTTACAGACAGAAACGCCCACTTGAAAAATGCTGTTTGGTTTGGTAAATCCACAGCCTTTTCTGCAGACAGGAACGCAGAGTGAACGGAGGAAATCAAAGGTTCCCCCCAACGAGCTGAGTCCCTGGCCACCAGCCGAGCCTTTGAAGCTGGAGCCAGCACAGCTTCTGCTGACTCCCATGCTGCATGGGCTGGAGCCACGCAGTGCCTTGGCCCTGGGCAAGAGCTGCTGCGCTCCCTTCAGAGAAGCTGCAGGCAGGGATCCATCTCCGCCTGTGCTTTGCCTGGGAGAATCAGGACAACAGCAGCGGCCTCAAGCCCCACCTGCTATTTGGGCCCTGCACTGCTGTCATGCCTGTACTTCAAAAAGGCAAAGAAAAATTGCCTTTCTTAAGAAAAAGGTATGAAAAATAGGACCCCTGGTCGGTCATATGGGTGGCAGAACAAACACCATTTTATCAGACAAACGGACATGCTCTGTGAGCGAGCTGGTTACGTGTCAGTCCCCTTTCTCCTCCTCATCAGGCCCTGGAGGTCCTGTGTACCACGCAGACTTCTTCTCCCCCTCCCCATAAGCCTGAAGGTTCCTGGGTGCCAGGCAGACTTCTTCCCTCCTTACGGGCCTTGAAGCTCCCGGGCACCCCAACAGCCAGGTTGTGAACACCCCGTCACAGAGCAGGGAAGCGCAGCAGCACACCCAGCAGCCTCTAGAAAATCAAGCAGCACTCTTCCCCTCTTCTCCTCCATTTACGGCCTCATTGATGGAGGCAATGACAAACGGCACCGTCCCCTCTGGCGGTGAAGAGGTTTCCTACCTTGATACCACACATAAAATTGTACAGGAAAGGTGTGAACCTCACAGTCACCTGGGTCTTCCGCCTGCCCTACAGACCAAAAACTAACAGCACTTAATTAACAACACATTAAGAACGGGCAGGTACCCACCAGATGGCATGTGGAATGCGCTCATTCTCCTGCTCTCTGCAACCCACAAACACTTTAAACCCCCCCACTGGCAGCCCGTGGTGGTTCTCACGGTGACACGTGAAAAGGGCACGTGGAAACCAAGAGCCCAGAGAGGCGGTGGAGTCTCCTTCACTGGAGACGTTCAGGACAGAAGTGCCTGTCACCACCACGTGCTCTTTATTTTGCCTTCCAAGATCAAGCCAAGCTGTGATACAAGAGCTTTGGCCCTCCCCCTCTCCCATGGAAAGTTTGAAATCCTGTGGGATAGGAAGAAACTTGCCAGGCAGCAGCTGCGTCTTGCTGCATAGGCTTTGAACTAGCCCTGGGGAAAAAGCTGACCAGCCGACTGCGGTACGTCAGTGTGCAACTTGGATAATGAGGTGAAGTCTCAGTGCTCAAAGATCAATTAAGCCTGGCCTTGATGACTCGGGCGAGCAGAGACTGCCCTGGCTGTAACGGGATGCAGATAAGGAGGGAGCCCTGTGTAGGCAGGACGGCCCTGCCTTTCATCAGCTAAGACAACCAGATAACAGGAACCCGTGTACTTCTTTGTTTCTTCAAAAGGCTGTCATGCCCGATCACTGACCTCTGCCTCATTACCTGTGAAATGCATATCAAAGCTGACATATGCTAACGAAGATTATAGAGATCATGCTAAACATTCATGACTATAGCACTCGTCTCTCCACCCAAATCATACTACACGCCCCCTCGGGGAAGGAAACCTCGTAAGTTTGGGGATAAAAAGATGGGACGGTTCAATTGGGAGAGAAGAACCTCGATGCCTGACAGACCAGTTGCGTTCTCTTCCTCCAGCCCAGGCAGGGACGCCTTTCTGGGTATGCGCTGCGCCTTTCACCCTCGGGTGAATGGCACCCCCGGGCCGTGGTAGTATTATTATTATTACTTTTGCTAGCAATACTAACCTTAATTAGTAGCACTGTTGTAGTCGGTGAATTTATACACGGCAATCTTGAATCTGTTTGGTCACTCTCAATAAAATAACTCACTTGGATTGTTGTGAATCTGACTCAGTGAAAGTCCTTTGCTGAGACTCTGACAGATAAATCAGGGAAAGTCCTGGGACTCTGACAGACAAAGATCGAAACTACATTCCTTTTGACGCAACAATAAGAAAAAGCTCCAAAGATATGCGCAAGAGAACTTGACTGACTGTGACCTTGCCCATTTAAGTGAGTCTATTGTTAAAAGAAACCAGATGGAAACGAGCTGAAAGTGGCAAATTTCAAACAAAACAGTGCCAACTCAGCTCATAAATATGCATTAAGTGTGCTTGCACAGGGGGGCACGTGAACAAATACTCAAAAGTCAATGGTAGAAGGCAACCTCCTGGCCAAAGCAGTAGGTTTTTCAAACTGTAACCATCAATATGTGAGTAGCCTTAAGATGGTGCATAAGGAACGAAGAATTGTAACACGGGGTCCTTCTCAGGCTCCCAGCTGAGAGGCACCTTTATGGCCAGAAATAAAAAGGGGGTTTAGCTCGTGTGTACGTCTGCTGCCTTCTTTCCTGTACCCACGCATGGACTAGAAGAGAAGTGCCAGCAAGTCCGTTTTGGTACAAGTTCAGGTCAACAGTTAAACAGCCAAAATTCTGAATAGTTACACTGACCCTTACTTAGATACTGATTTTATCTGCCTTTGATGTGTAACTAAGCACATTCCCTCCTCCCCACAGTCTTTCCTCACAGCCTCACAGCTCTCCTACGCAAAAAAACCTGCACACCAAAACACCCGTGACTTTCTCAAACTCTTCACGGCCCCATCTGAGTCAAGGGACAGGATCTCCTAAAGGCTCTTTCACAGGCACTGCCCTCAAAAACCCCCGCTGCTTCTCTACTAGTGCACAAAGACATTAGGAAGGGTTGCATTTCTACGTCAATGGACACAGTTTCTGAAACGAGACAAATAGTTTTAAATGAGGATAAGCCCTTTGCCTTGCATCTGGCAACCAACAGAGATGCAGACCCGGCACATCAGACCAGGGCCAGGCACAAAACAACACCCGAGGCACAGGGAAAGCACAACACGTCAGATGTGGTAGTCAAGAACGACAACAAACGGCTCTTCCTATCACTTCTCTCTATGATCAGCTTAGTTCCTGTAGTCAGACACAGAAATTGGAAGTGATTTCTTCTTCTTTTGCTGAAGTAGACTCTAGAGTAGATATTGCCAAAAAATGCACAAACAACCCCCAAAAGTTAAAGCAGCTACTTTCACCCTCAAGAGACCCACTTACTGAAGTGGTTCTCACGTTCTCTTCTCTACTCTAAAGGGGGCCCACTTAAGATCCGTTTGAGTTACACTACCGCTAAGCATACACCGCTACCAGACATTTCTCTAGTCTGAAGGCTGACAGCAGGGTACAAGCACAGCCCTTTCTGGACATCTCACTCCTGGCTAGAAATCTTAGAGGCTTAGAAATCAGGAGCTAAGGACTGCGTGATGGCACCACCACGAGCAGACGTTCAAACCCAAAGCATCTGGAACACACAGAGAAACCTCCACCATTTGTTCAGCGATGTTTCAAGTCACGCCATACTCAGGCCAGGACTTTACAAAATGTCACCAAACATAATGATAGTAGCCTCTTTGCTCCAAAGCAAAGAAACAAAGAGCCACCTAGCCTTGGAGAAACCCTTGTCCTTCCGTGTGGCTGGTGTCTTCACAGGGCTCTTCCTCAAAACAGGAGAAATGACCATGAATTTGGCATTCAGAAGTACACTTAGTCCTCTGGCGGACGTTGCTTACAAGCCAGAAGTCCTCTCACCCCGCCCCAGAAGCACCCGTTAGTCGTCTGGCAGTCATTCTCCATGAACCCCAAGTCCTCCACACCTACCTACCTACCGACTCGCCAGAAAGGAGTCGGACCGCACCAGAATTGACACTGCCTGACCTGCACTAGACCTGCAGCAGGCCAGAAATGACGGCTTCAAGAAAGAAAACACAACCCAATTGAACAGAGCAGCAAAAAATCAACCAGAAGAAACATTGGACAAATTATACAAAAATCCAAACCCTAAACAGAGAAACAAGCTAAAAAAAGGATCCCCCACCCCCCAAAAAAAGACCACACAGAACACAAGATAAGGTAAAAACAACCTAACTTCCCTCTTTCCCGGGACCAACAAACCCAGATTCTGTCCATAACAATAACACACTTTAATCCTAACTCGCTTCAACTCTGGCATAGCATAGCCCTTGCCACCCCGTAACCCGAGCAAACTGCAGCCCTACCAGTCCATAACCCGCATCCCTGCAGGACGCTCTCCAGCACTAGGTACATCTCTGCTTAATCTCCCTTTGGACAAAGATCGAAAGGGAGGGATGGGGTTTGCTTGGCTCCGTTCCCAGGGTGCCGCAAGAGAGACCTGCCGCCCCCAAATCACCGGTGTGTTGTGGACACCACATATGAACTGCAGACAAGGGTCAGGACAGCTTTGGGGAGCAGACAAGCCGTTTTGCGGTGCCCCCGCTGCTGGCAGAAAGCAGAGCTGGAGACAACATGGGGAAGTCCAGGGTAGCCAGTGGTGGTGGTGGGGCCCTGTAGGGTGCAGCACCCGCAGGAATGCCCGGCTCCTTAAGCCTCGGCCCCACGGCTGCAGCTCGGGACCAGCACCGGTTGGGGCTTCGCTGGGAAAAAACAGGCGAGGGTGACCCTGACACTCAGCAGGCGGACCTGGTCCCACTAACCTGTCGCTCTGCCTGTCACCACCACGGGATGCAGAAAGCAGTTCTGCTGGTCCTGGCGTGGTCCTGAGCCACGTCTCAACAGATGAGTCTTTAACCAGAGGGCCTAAAAAGAGGAAAAGGTGCCCAGAATTAGCCTGTGCTTAAGTTTTTACAGGCATTTTGGGCTTTTGAGCTACACAGTGGTGCTGCTCCAGGGGAGCGCTCAAGCGCCCCTGGGCCAGGGCAGCCCGAGGAGGAGGCCGGGGTGGCTGCGGGGTGGGGCGGGGGCCCGAGGGCAGGAAGGGGTGCCGCGGGGCATGCTGGGAGCAGGCGCGCCCCGGGGCATGCTGGGAGCTGTAGTCCCGGGGCACGGGGCTGCCCGGCAGCCATGCTCCAGCCCGGGGCACGCCGGCAGCTCTCATGGGCCCACAGGCCGCTGCCGGGCTGCCCTGGCGGTCTCAGGAGGCGCAGTCCCTGCTCCAGCTGCCGCTGGGCTGAGGGGAGGGCTGGGGCCACCCGAGGGCAGCGGGGGAGCCCCAAACCGCCCGCAGCCATGGGGTCCCAGTCAGCATGAGCCGGGAGTGGCAGGGGCAGCCCCGGGAGGGACCCGGGAGTCGGGGAGGGGAAGGGGATGGAGAGAGGCCCCCCCGGGCACAGGCAGCGCGCACCCCGACTCCCAGAGCCCCCTCAACTGCCCTGGCCCCAGCGCCAGTGATGTATGATCTGAGAGAGACAGAGACAGAAGTGCCTGAACTGTCAAATTCTGCCGGCAGCACCGAGAGCAGGAACTGCGTTGAGTCCTGTGCCCTTGGGGCTGTGTCACCCCTGTGCTGCATCTGGATCCCTCCCTGTGCCTGTGCTCCCCCAGCCTTTCCCTAGCTGGTTCCCTCTTTTGCTTCCCTGTACCTCTCTTAATCTGGCGATTCTTGTATCCTGCTCCCTGCCCCTGCTCTAGTCTCCAGCCCCTCTCTTTCTCTGGCATGCTACCTGTCCCTTTGTTGTTCTTGCTCTTCCTCTGTCCTGCTCCGTTTTCCTCTTTTTCTCTTCCTCTCACTCTGTCCTGAAGCACACTGCTGTTTTCTCATTCTCTGCCTCTTTGTCCCGCTCTGCATCCCTCTGTTGTTAACAGTCTCTCTGGCCTCTTCCCGCTCCTGCTTTTTCTGCCTGTATGTCTCACTCCCTGTACCCGTCCTCCTTGTGGTCTCTCTCCTTCCTCATCATCATAGAATCATAGAGGAAGGAATCATAGAGGAATCATAGCTTGGAAGGAACTTTAAAGATTGTCTCCTTCCAACCCCCCTGCCCTGGGCAGGGACACCTCCCACTAGACCAAGTTGCTCTAAGCCCTATCCGGCCTGGCCTTGAACACCTCCAGGATGGAGCTTCCACAGCTTCTCTGGGCAACCTCTTCCAGTGTCTTACCACCCTCAGAGTGAAAAATTTCTTCCTAATAGCTAATCTAAATCTACCCTCTTCCAGCATCAAGACATTACCCCTTGCCCTATGACTATAAGGTCTCCCCAGAGCCTTCTCTCCTCCCGGCTGAACATCCCCAACTCTCTTACTGGAAGATTCAAGCTTCCTTCTTCTCATAATATTTTGTGCCTAGTTCTGTGGAAAAACAGGCCCATGTTCTCTCATGGCAGGCACAGCCTCTCTCCTTTTGTGGTTCTTCAGGCACCAAGCAGACATTAGGAAAGCTCTCGACTGGAGTATTCTACAGGAATACCGAAGTATTGCCTCCAATCAGTCAAGGGGAAACAATATATCCATGATACTTGTGTTGCGTTGAGGGGCAAAGTAGTTTTGGCAGAAAATATACCCCCTCGCGTTCTAACACTCCTCACCGAGGTGGGAGGCGAGGTGCGGCTAGGTTTACATTCTGAGCGATGCCCACTTCACCCCTATCAGTCCAGGCGCGTTTCATATATTACACTGTTACGCTTCTGAATACACTAACAGAGGACTGCACCTTCAGCCCAGCTGTGCTCATGAACTAACACGGCCACGCTTCGGTCGCGTTCAATGAGAAACCCAAACGACGAGCTGCCTACACAGTACAGTTTATTTAAACAACAGCTACACAAGTTCTTTCGGATTGCCGGTGATAGTGACTGTCTGCAAAGCACGTGCAAATACGAAAGATGCTAGCAATAGAGCTCGGTTACAAAAGCGCTAAGTTATAAACCCACTCTGTACAGAGATTTCTAAGTTTCCGGGGGAAGCACTTGGTATAGCCAAGTGTTCGAATCTTACCCACAAGCGTCCTTATTGCGGGGGAAGAGAGACCTAGCCCGTCGACTGGTCCCAGAAGTCCACAATGGTGTCTTCACTCACATCCCCCTTTTCTTGGGCTATTTTTATACTATTTTTTATCTTCAAGGTGGAGTTTGAGTGACTCTAGTCATAAATACTTTCATTATGATAGGTGTAAAATTTCCTTGCCTCGCATTTAAAGGTATAGCTGACGAAAAATTCAGGGCGCAGACTCAAGGAGGAATGGTCGCACCTTGGAGGCGGGGAGCTTTTGGGATGGAGGTGTGTTTTGGTATTATAATGACACTCTAATGAGCAAAGTTCACTAAAGGACAGCCTTTCATCAAAAAAATGACAGATTGTTGGCTCAGGGTAACAAGTGGGCCGTTTATCAGTTCCATAAGACCTTCGAGGGCTCCATTTGGTCCCCAGGTTCTCAGTTTATCCCAAAGTTTTAGCTGCAGTGTCTCCACTCTGCTCCATCCTTCGCACTGTTTTCCTTCCGTGGTACCACCTCGTTCCCATGCTTTCCGGATTATCACAGGGTTTGGCCTTGGAGTCTCCAGCCCCCTCCACTCCCCGCGTTGCTTTGTAAGCAATATGGTACAGGCAATCACAGATGTAGCGGATTCTTCACCTACCAGCTGCGGCTGTATTTTGCCCTAGAAGCCTTTTGAGTTTATACCTTTCCTTAATGCGTGAACAATGATGTATTGTTGATCAGTTTTAGTAATCATTCCACAACTTGTATACAACCCTAGGGTAATACTGCAGAAGAATTGAAAAAATACCCAACAAAACAAATCCCACTGAAAAAAAAAAAAAAAAAAAAAGAAACCAAACCCCCAAATCCAGAATTGACAGTCAATGTATTAACTGCCATTTCAAACAGAAGCCTAAACAGAAAGTGACATAAAGTAAAGGGGCAGAAAGTAACATAGTAATACTAAAAGTGACATAGTGACACTAAAAGTGACATAGTAATACTAAACCAAATACTAATACATAGTAACACTAAACCAAATACATAGTAACACTAAACAAAATACACTAAGCCGAATACTAAAACATAGTAATACTAAAGCAAAACGCATCTGCTTTCAGGAAAATCCATCTGAAATAGATCCTAAGTGCTGCTTCTTTGTTTCTTGAAGGGAGAGTCTGTTCTAACATCTTCTGCTGTAACTGGCTGTCTTGGTTTTCTCGCACCTTCTAACAAATCAGCCTTGCAAAATCCTTCCTTCTCATCCCCTCTTCTTCTCTTCCGGTGTTTCTTCTGCATATCTCCTGGTCTTAACGTGGAGTAGGTATACGAACTGGAGTAAAACGAAGCACTATAGGGAGACTTGGACCTTTAAAAAAACACAACGCAAAAGCAATAAATGAAAGTATTCTTTTTCCTCCCAAGTTTGGTTTGCTTTGGGTTTTCTTCCTCTCCATATGCTTATGTGCAACCTTCTTTCAGCTGCTGACAGCGCTACTGCAAATTGAAGAACTTGATGGCATGTAAATGTTTCTGCTTCCAAGACAGAACAGCTGCTGCTTTGTTAGTGTCAAAGCATACGTAAGGGTAAGTCTGTTTCCACTCACTTCTAGCACACGAGCTACCATAGCTGTTGATTGATTTAAGGTGCTGTGCACTGGCCTCTACTGGTATGTCAACGCACACGTTTCACTACTGGGCAACTACGTGCAGTGCAAACCCGTTTGGTTGCAGTAAGAGGCAAAAAGAGAAATCTTAATGTGTACAGCGCATTATCAAACATCAAGAAAACACGATTCAGCCTGAAGACAGTCAACCGCAAGTTTAAAATGCCAGCTTAGGCTACTGAGCTTCACTGAATATTTGGCAATTTGTACAGGTGGCAAAATACTTGTACTGCAATCCTACGCGCAGGACTATTTAACCAACACTTCTAGCCAGCTGTCCTAGCAAACTTTAGCACATAATCGCTCACACCAAGGACAGTGACGGCATTTAAGGAAATGTCCCATCTAAAGGCATCTCTAAACTCAGCCTCTAGTACTATGACTCAATGCCGTTTCTCGAGGAAAGATACTGGCAGCATTACTAATAGAGAGCGATTCAGACTCCTGCCCAAGTGATTTTGGGCGATAGAAACATCAGCTACCCTGAGATATGTCTTCACAAGTTTTTCTTGCATTATGTGGAGGAGGAGGCACGGGCACAGAGACAGGTGGTGATGCTGGCAGTGTTGGGGCTCGGGTCCCGCTGTCTAATTGGGAAATCAATTTCTTCAGCTCTACTCAGCAGTAATCAAAAGGGTGACTTTCCATCTGATCCTTTCCTTATGTTTAGTTTTCATGTGTAATTATGGTTTTCTCAAAAAGCACTCCATTTTCAGAGTCCTCTTTGCAGTCCTGCACTGGGGTTTTATTTTAAGTAATTTTACTGCATGCACACATCCCCTCTGTTAAAGCCAACTGATATTAAGCCGTTTAAAAATCAGTTACCACTTGTATTCTCCACAACTGTCCGTGCATGCTTTTTTCATTATAAATCAGCTGCTGTGTGAGTGACACCTTATGGCCTCATTTAACAGGTTACAAGTAGGAACATATGGAATTTCGGTAGAATACTTACAGTTGGCAGCCCGGTCTGCCACCTGCTGAGCGAGGTGTACTGGCTCTCACTGGGTGACCTTTTGAAGTGGGGAGAGGAAAAAGAATAAAAATCCCATTCAGTTGATCTGCAGGTAATTTGTTTAAAGACATTCGGAAGATGCAGGTACTTACCAGTTGTGGGTAGGGATTGTCCTTGGGGGCACCTCTGTGACACCGACACCGGATGTGCCGTCACCAGAGCAGCAGGAGGTAGAACACTATTGGCACCACTACAACAAAAACAAAACAAAACAAAACAAATTTCTATAATTCAAAGCGTGTTTTGGAGTGCTACGTGAAAGATAAAGCCACTTCAGAGGCTGCCCGAGAGGTTCTTTTGAATTGTGACCCTTTGTGTTCAACGGTACGGCTGAGCCTGACCGTCTGCTGGGCAGAGTGGCTGTTTGCATTCAAGGCGTAAAGTCGAAAGGGTATAAGCCCGAAGGGATCATCCAGATTTTTCATGTAGTTTCATGTGACTGCACTGGGTTGCACACTTAGACGGTCAGGTTTGTAAATTCCTCAAGTGTACAGTGTTTCAATGTTTATTATCCAATCTCTATGCGTCACTGACTACACTGTGTATTACTGAGGATGACTCTGACTTATCATAATATTGATGACAGAAATACTACAGAAAAAAAGTAGTGTGAACACGCCTGGCCAATTTTACCTAGGACTGTACTTCTACACTTTCCATGAAAATATTATTCCCCCAGTAGTAACGAGAAATTAATGCACCCAGGAAGGTTTGACATAGCTGAATGGCTTCTTTAGGAATTGCTAGCCACTTACAATCAAAGGGCTCCTGGGGAAAAAACTTTCCTCTCTCAGGGTAAACCTGTACTGAGCGACTGATAAGGGAACCAAACGGGAAATGCTTTGGAGAAAATTCGTGCAGGACGCACCCTTCCAACTTACCAAAGTGTCCTCGTTCAAAGTAAAAACGAAAAAGAGAGCTTCCACACTTATGTGGAACTGTCACTAATGATATCTATAAACCGCTAGCAGAGAAGCTCAAGAAGAAGAATCTGACTCCAGCATTTTGGTGTCTCTTCTATTCATGTTGAGCTACAGATTGCCTACCAAAAAGGTCCAGGAGGTGTAACAGGCATGAGCGGTGGTGGAGGTGGTGGCGCTGGCGGCAGCTGCTGCTGCTGCTGCTGAATCCGCTCAGGGAGCCTTTTTGTGTAGCCAATCCCGTTGCTGAAGTTGTTCACGGCCTGGAGGCAGAAAAACAGTTACAGAAAGGGAATATGAAACTTCAGCAGATGTACAAACAAAAGCCTCCCCCGAGTAACATTACTTGTCTGTTCCTGCAAGTGCTACCAATCCTAAAATGTATCAACATACCCATGTACGAGCACGTGGCATCAAACGCTGATGTTAATGACGCGTAACTCAGAGGATCTGAACTTAAAGTACTTCAGTGTTAACACTGAATTTGAAAACAAAAGTGGGACCTGAATTGGCCTGATTGTCTCTGAAGAGTTGTACGCTTCTGTGACGAGAGAGAATGTGTTTGAGAAGTACGTGTAGCCCTATTCAATCTAGCCTTGCTTAAGGAGATGTAAATTATTATTGTCTTCCCTTTCAGCTTTTTACTAAGACCCTCTTCTTACAAACAGTTTGCGTAGAAGTCATCACGTTACCTTGCGTAGGAAGTGGTTGGCAACTAAAGCATCAGGGGAAACGTCTGTCTGGTGGCACGCTGGGCATGTGTGTTCCTCCGAGTCCAGTAATGCCGTTCTAATACCTGTGTATCGTTAGAGTCATCCAAGGAGGTTTAGCCAAAGTAAAGCAGTTTCGGGGATTCTCATCAAGTTTAAAAAAAATTATATGTTCGATGGGTGAAGATGGTCTTGAGCTGAGAGCATGAAGCTCTAGATGTTCAACAGTGTCAAAAATTTCTCGGATGCAGCAAATAACTATACAGTTCTGGTATTTCACTAGTTAACACTTGAAGCTGTCTGTGTCTTGATGTTCCGACTGGTCTGTTTTCCACTGTCGAGTACAGTGAGAAGTCACCAGCCTCAAGGCTCATGGATAAAACGCACCTCAACAAAACATTAATAGGTTTGAGTCCTGAAGGGTTTAACCGACTGTCCCGTGCGGAAGAATGCGGATTACATGCCCAACGACCCGTTTGTTGCAGACCACAGTAAGTCACCAGAGTTGGCTGCGTAATTTTGTGTGAGAGAGAGGGCTGTGAAAAAACTAAACGCGTTCGATATCTAATACTGTAATCCCCGGTGCAGTTATGCACTCTTCTCATACTCGTCCTTCCGCATGTAAAGAGGATTTAACTAGATACCTAAAAAGGAGAATAAAGCTTTCTGCCTTTTTTTTCCCCTTTTACGAGAAGCGTCCTTCCCTATTCAGGGGATACTTAAGTATGAAATAGAACAGGTGACAAAGTAATTTCCTCAGCTCTGATTTCTGCTTTCAGAAAATCAGATGTGATGTTTGGAATGAACAAAGACGGGAATAACACGTACATTCGTCACAGTAACTGTTTCCACAGCAGGGAATAACAGCGGCATCAGTCATGATCTCATTACAAAGGAGACACAACAACTCCTCTGGAATAGGGTCTTCTGAGGAGGAGGAGGAGGAGGAAGAGGAGGAGGACGGCTCCTCTGGTAAAAAGGGAGGCTTCTCCTTCTTTCCTCGAGCATAAGCTTCCCTGGAGGGCGGGGTGGAGAAGGAAAAAGCAAAACGTTAAAGCTGGGTAAAGGAAAACTGTTCCAAGCTTTGCATGTTATCAGAGGAAGCAAACAGATGGAATTCTCACTCTGCATTAGCCTTCGGAGAGGTGGGCATACAGTTTAAATTGCTTTGCAATAGCCACAGCGCTAGCAGAGGGAGGGGGAACCAATTTTCCTTCTGCAGAACTCTCCCATTCATTGGATCAACATCATTTTTTGACAGCTGTGAATCAAGTGACCTGAATCCCACCTCTGCCTTCCAAGAGAACGACTCCACTGAAAATACTACGGAAATGTTTGGCAGAAAGCCAGATTCTCAGCACATCGCAAGTCTAACCTAGTTGCCGGGGCAGGAACAGTAGGACCACCCCGTTTTAATACTAGCGAGTATCACAGTTTAGAAGGTTACGATACAGTGACAGTGCTTCCTCCCCCGTCACTACAGACGCTGGCCAACTCGGTTGCAGTGCCACTCAGGCATTTGCCCATGGTTTCTCTCGTTCCCTTTGTGCTCAGTCCAGTTCATTCCATACGTACGCATTAATGATTGGTATTGCGTATTGCCCGGTGCTTGTCAGCATAACACCCTTCGTATTGGGATCTTCCACCTCCATCATGAAACTCCGTGGAATTCCTGTGCTCTTTTTAATTCTGGGAGGAGGCTTGAAATTTTTGTCCTGTTAAGAAAAGAAATGCAGACATCTCTCATCTGAAGACCCACACTTAAAATGATATTTCAACGGTGATTTTAAGCAGCACAAGCCCTTTATCCTCTCCTTTTACCTAGCCTAAGGGTTTCTCTTATTGTCCCAAAATAATACAACCAGGATGCTGCAAAGACTTGAGCAGCGTTTTGCGCTCAAGCGACATTCTTTTGCTTCACTCCAGGTTCCGTAAGGGTTACATATTGCTTGGCTCACCACCCACCCCGACAAGAGACACAAACCCGCTCCTCCTCCAAGGCGCAATTCAGAGGGAGAGCTCGTCTTACTTCCCTTCACCGTCTCTAGAGAGGAAGGCTGCATACACATCCAGCGAGTAACGTTACAGGGCATGAATACTCAGCCACAGACGTGTGTCATTAAAACACGCACATATTCAATAGGCGGGAGCGACAGAAACGCCTTGTTTTTCTATGGAATACTAAAAACTGTCAACTGCCATTAAAAAGCATTAAAACGCAATCTTACCCCGTTGGTTGGGCAGTGCTTCCTATAGTGGCCAGGTATTCCGCAACGAAAGCAAATATATGATGGTGGAGGTGGAGCCAAGGGTTTCTTCCCGTAACTAAAATTTTTGGGGGAAAAGAAGAGAAAGGTACGCATGTGTCTCTCTTGTTCAAACAAACACCTCTACAACTTTTCCATAATCTTTGAAGAAGAGATGTGACATTATCAACACTTACTTCATTGGATCGTATTCACGGCACGACTGGAGCATCGTAGCTTTTGTTACATCTTCTTCGGGAGCACCGGCCACATTGTCAGTCTGTGTAACGGGGAAGGATTTGACACACACACCTTAGAAACATGTTTAAGCCCACACAGCCCAAGACAGCACCGCTCACCCCATCCTGTAAAGAGCAGCACAACGCTAGCTGAGGTTGCATGAAAACTGCTGCTTCGATCAAATACAGTCGTCCTGAAGATGTTCTGGGGAGTCCTTATGCCATCGCGTGATGTTTATGTGCCCGTTCACCCACTTGAAAAGAGCATTCTCGGGCACTCGGAACCTTCGGCTCTGTTTGTACCTCACACAAAGACTGCTGTAACCAATCCAATTTTCTCCCAAGTGGACTGAAGCTACATGTAGAAAAAATTATACTATCCAGTACTTCCAAACTGATTTTTAAGCTCTGGCCTGCTGGAAGGAGAAGCTATCCACCGTGCATTTAATGGGGAAAGATGCATGCAACTCTCATTCTTTACATTTTGCAGCATTAAAAGGACACTCAGGGGTCGGGGATGTTGTTTCTGCTTGCTGAACTTCAGCTTCAGACACAGAAGCCTGAAAAGGAATCATGCTTTTCAGAATCCCTCGGCAAGACAAAAGATTCTTTGCAGTAGAAATTTGACAATCATGTGCTCGAGACTGTCCAAACTGCACGTTCTCCCCCCCAGTCTAACTTCTTCCTATTAGGTGATGTAACTAGAGTAAGCAAAACCTGCAGTGTTTTTGCAGTTGGCTCTGTCCATCTAACAGGCAAATGGTACCAAAAACCTTATGCAGAGCTAGATCTTCCAATTATGGAAGCCAGCTGATTAGGTTAAGCAGGATTTCTTAAAACGTTTTTATTATACACTAGTCCAGGTACAAGCAGGGTCCAAGGGAGTGGCTGTCAATGACTTGGACCTTCAAGTACCCATCATTCACATCAACCCCTTCTTGGTTTTGGTTTTACATGCGCTCATTCACAAAAGAAACAAACTAGGTTCACAATTTTATTAAATGCTTGTTTCATAGGCAGTTTCTTTTCAACAGTAACATAATCCAAATCGACAGCTATGAAATAATTTCCATGAACATTTAGAGGAACCTTTACCGATGCTTGACTAATTTGTCGGAATCCAAACGGTTTAGAAAACTCATCCAAACCCCACAAAACATTACTCGGGATAGACCCAAATGCAAATATGGCAGTTAATACGCAGGAATAACAGACCCGAAGACTGTTAGCACCTCGCCTCCAGGCTAAGCCAGTCTGCACTAAAGTGGTCAGAGAAAGTAACAGTTTTGAGCTGCTTTCACAGAATCACAGAGTCACAGAATTTTCAGAGTTGGAAGGGACCTCTAGAGATCATCTAGTCCAACTCCGCTGCTAAAGCAGGGTTGCCTAGAGCACATTACTCAGGACTGCATCCAGGCGGGTCTTGACGATCTCCAGAGAAGGGGACTCCACAACCTCCCTGGGCAGCCTGTGCCAGTGCTCTGTCACCCTCACTGTAAAGAAGTTTTTCTGTGTATTTGAACGGAACTTCCTGTGTACTAACTTGTGCCCATTACCCCTCGTCCTGTTACTTGGAACCATTGAAAAGAGCCTGGCTCCATCCTCCTTCAACCCACCCTTCAGATACTTGTACGCCATAATAAGGTCTACCCTCAGCCTTCTCTTCTCCAGGCTAAAGAGTCCCAGCTCTCTCAGCCTTTCCTCATAAGGCAGATGCTCCAAGCCCTCAGTCATCTTAGTTGCCCTTCGCTGGACTCGCTCCAGCAGTTCCCTGTCCCACTTGAACAGGGGAGCCCAAAACTGGACACAGTATTCCAGTTGTGGCCTCACCAGTGCAGAGTAGAGGGGGAGAATGACCTCCCTCGACCTACTGGCCACACTCTTCCCTATGCAGCCCAGGATTCCATTGGCCTTTTTGGCAACAAGGGCACACTGCTGGGCTATGGATAATTTACTATCTACCACAACCCCCAGATCCTTCTCCTCTGAGCTACTTCCCAGCAGGTCCGCCCCTAACTTGTACTGGTGCCTAGCATTCTTCCTCCCCAAGTACAGGACCTTGCACTTGCTTTTGTTGAACCTCATTAGGTTCTTCTCTGCCCAGCTCTCCAGCCTGTCCAGGTCACGCTGCATGGCAGCACGGCCCTCTGTCACATTCCTGGATTTCTCTGAAATACCGAAATTTTTTCAAAAGCTTAAATGTGTACAGAGTTTTTCACATTTCAGAGTAAAACTTCACATGAGTTTACCGAACCACGGACACGATTAGGGACAGCACTAATGCAGACCAATGCCTTTTGGTTGCTGCCTTCCAAACCTTTCCTTTTTTTCCCCGAAATGAACACATTGTGAAATGTGTCTCACTGCAGTGAGAGAGGGAAATGAACTCCTGCCTTTATTTTCAGAAGGAAGAACTATTTTTATGGACTCGCGCTACGCCTTTTCACAAGGTGCAATCACCAGTGCTTTGCCAGGCAAAGTTACGCACTGTTGAGCAAAAAACGCAAGCAGTTCTGTAGCGAGACATGGTGTTACAACAGTTTCAGAAGGTCACGTCTGTGAATATGCCACACAGACACACTGGTATATTCCGATAAACAAGGAGGTACATTTACAGCATTTACGGAGTCTGTGTTCAAACCCATGAGTTTGTGTTGCCCACTGTATATGCAGAGTAGAATTTATGAAGTTGTGCAGCATTCAGAGAATGGATCTGTACATCTACTCTTTACAGGACAGTATGACTTTTACAAAGGCATCCAACAACCCATACAAACCTACGCATTCCTAGCTCCAGACAGACAGATGTAGAACATGGCACCGAGTTCACCTCTGCAAGCCTTGAACCTGCATGATCTAAAAACGGTCCTACACTATCTGAACAACACAAAGTCATACAGGAAATAGTCCGGCACAGTCACTGTGAAATACAATACGTGGCTAGGCACAAACACCAATATTCACATGAGAACCGTGCAAAGGATGGCATTCCTCACTTTCTACTAGGCTGAATTAAATACATTGCATTTGCAACAAATACTACATTTTACTGGAAAATAGGTCAAGTTAATGTTTGGAAAATTACTACAAGGCTCCATTGTTTAGGATTAAGTGCAGTGTGTAGAAAAAAGAGTGAGATTGTGTTTTTACGTACTGCTTTAACTCCTCCAGCGGGGACTCTTCTGACTATTACTGATGAATTCTTGGGAATCAGGGCATTGTCGTCTGTGTACTCTGAAAACAACATGAATGCAGAAAAAATATCAGTCAGTTTGTGAGAATGTCTGTTACTATGTAGTTACATCGCACTTCAGAGAATCCTTTTACAGATATGAAAGCAAAACTTTACATGTAACATTGCGCTGTTACCATCTCAACACTCTAATGCTACGTTTCAAGAGATCTTCAGGTTTCATAATCAAACACAAGCAGCAAAATCATCTTTTTTTTTATATATATAGTTTGAATGCCAACAGCACAGTTATCTCAAAGTCACAAAAAGGAAGTCTGCTAAGGCATGAGGCTCTTTCCGGATCTAGCTTAAGCTGCTTTTGCTTCAGTTGAGGCTACAAACCCAAGAGATCTTTTGAGAAAAACAAACCACAGCAGTCTCCCCTGCATAAAGCAGATACTAAGGTCTGACACGCTTGCCCTGCAGCAAAACACGCCCTTGGCTAAAGCATGGAAACTCTGCGCCATGGCTTTCATAGCTATTACCTAAAAATGATTCACCTAACACCACCGGTGCTCGAGACTGACAGAACACAGAAGAGAGCCCGCCATTTCGCTCTATTTCTTGGAGCATCAACAACCAAACTGACCAAACTGCTCAGTTTCTGTTTCTGTTACGTTTAAACAGAAACAAAGCTGGCAGTGCTAGAATGTGGACCGCAGAAATTTGGGGGTATTTCAAGCTTGCTTTCACAAGTAGGGCAGAAGTGGCTCCAACGAAAATGGTATCTCCCCTCTTAAGCTGATCATCCAGTTTGAATTAACCACAGGGACGTGAATTCCTTCTATTCGTTTTTCACAGAGCAGACAGACTTGAACAAAATTACTGATGGAAACAGCCTGGAAATGCCTTTCAAAAACAGCACGTGCCAGAAGCTCTCCATGCTTTGCCTTGTCTTACACATCCTTAGTCTTTTGCAGAGACAAAACCAAAACAAATCTGGTTAGAAATGAATGACGAAATGGGGCTCAGTAGCGTCTGAATGACAATGTCTTTGGTGTAGAAAAGAAGTTATATTAAAAAGAAATTCCAGAGTAGAATTCAGATACGGAGAACACTCCTGTGCAAGATGGCTTTCAAGGGTCTGCATAGATTATAACTCACAGAGACACTCTGGATCCAAAATGTTGCTGGTGAGCAGTTTCTGCAACAGCCACAAAACCAGTTTCCCGACGCAGTGCATTAAAACACGTTGAAACAAAAGTAAGTCACCCAAACAACTTCTTTGCTTCAGACTATGCATCTGTTCTATCACTTTCACATTTCTCCACCAGCTTTCAAAGAAATCTGGCAAGTGTGTTACCATAAGGTATCCTCCCACTTTTCCCCGCGCCCGCCCTCCCCCGCACCTTCTTCCGTCTGGGCGTTGCTGATCCTCAGGTCGCAGTGGGCCGCCTTCAGCTTCTCGCGGCCCATGATCTGGCGCCTGAGGTCCCTCAGGGAGATGTCTTGGCCCTGGAAGATGACCCTGTCATGCCGCAGCCTGGAGGCGAACTTGTAGTGGATGCAGGACATTGCCAGAGGCGGGCAGTGCCTGCTCCACGACAGCGTCTCCTGCGGCAGAGGCTGTGGCGGCCCCTGTGCCGGGCTGGGGTGCGCGGCGGCGCGGGGAAGGGTCCAAACAGGGGCTGGGGCAAGCGGTGCGGGCTGAGCCCAGAGCTGCTGCTGCTCCTTCTCTGGCACGCAGCGCGGCCAGGCCTGACCGGTCACTATGGCCACGGGGACACGGCACGCCGCCCCCCCACGCCTCACGCCCATTGTGACCAAAGGCCTGTCACTGCCCCAGGCTGCTGCTGTCCCTGCTGTCCCCCAGCCTGCCCCCACCCGCTCTCCTGGCACCCTCCAAGGCTCCGGGGTCCCTCCTGTCCCCCAGGGGCCTTCACCACCTGGAGTCACCTCCCGGCAGCCCCTGGCCAGTGCTGGCTCTCCCCGCAGCCCTGGGCCCATCCTGCCACCCCCCATGCCTCTCACCGCCTGCTGGCCCTCCTGTCACCCCCCTGGCTGTCACCCCCGCTCTCCCCTCCTCTCCGCAGCCAGCCAAGGCCACACAGCCCGGGGCAGATGCAGCGCGCTTTGCCCTGCGGCTCCTGGCTGCCCACGACGCAGGGCCAGCCAAGGCAGGGGACATCTCGGGGACTCTGAGTGGACCTTGGGGCACGGACGGAGAGTGCAGCCAAAGAGGTCAACGGCCACCTACGCTCATTGCCGTAAAGCAATGCACTTCCCAACCGTGGCGCACCCACACTTGCTTCAACTCTGCAGAGGAGGACGAAGCAGTCAGGAATGAACCGTGAGCGTTACGAGGTGCCCCAGGACGACACGTCTTGCTCTCTCCATCACTACAGCTGCTGCTGCAACAGCCCTAGCGCATGAAATCCTGCCCTGAATGACGAGGTCTGGCTCTGATGACTGAGATGCTGTGGCTTGCAGACACTTCTGGGCCAAGTGGCTACTCCTTTCTGGTCATGTAAATACAATATGAACACCTTGTTGTGGTCTGGCAGGGCTAACGAGGGACTTCCCACCACTGCTGGGTTTAGGTCTTTCAATGCCTTTTGCCTTTTCGGAGGGAGGAAACCCTTTTGATTTCAGGGCTGTCCTCTCTATCCGAGGGCGAGTTATTTTTGCTACGGGCGGCTGGTTGTTTTTCCTCTTCATCGGGATTCGGAAGCCTAGGTTTTCATACACTAGCCTTGCCCGTAAGCCTGCATCAGAGGCCAACAAGCCTGACCGATGGATATGCACTAAAAGCCCATCCTCTACCGGAAACAACTCGCCAGGGAAGCTGTCCCGCCAAATGCTCAGTGGCACAGGGACGGGCATCTGCGTTATGAATTTTCACTGAAGAAAGGAAGGATACATCCCTTCCGCCAAGAAGGGTCTGTCACTAGTCTGAAAGGAGACCCCTGGGTATGCTTGGAGAGCAAGCCTATTGACAAGCTGACTCACTCTGTAGGGGCTGAGAACTGGAGATGCCAGTAGAGTCTTAAGATTAATCGAATGGATGGAAATGGACAACTCAGATCTAGGGGCCACACAGATGAACAGGGGAGTCTTATGCAGGGAGCATTCCATACAGTTGTTCCTATGCCTAAAGGCAATTGGTTTTCCTTTACAGATTACTCCAAAACCTTACACCTCCACTGACCTTGAAAGGCAGATTCTCCAGAACCCCTTACATCAAACCTATTGTAATGAGCCATCACGCCGTGGATTTCTTCCTAGATGGAGTTTATCACACCCGGCAGACTCTGAGACCGTGTGGATACTCGCAGACAGATTAAATGGGTATTCTGCAGGAATCAATAATCATGCTGAAGATCAGGTTAAAAGTTTGGTTCCCACTATGGGCCTATAGGATCCTGATTGCTCTCAGTCATCTCCTCTGGATCCCAACCTTACTGGTTTACCTAAACAACCAAATCCGGCACGTGCTGACCCTTGACAGGAAATCATTTCCACGATTCAGACTTACGTGCACATTATACTACCCGTTGACACAACTACCCGGGCAATATTAGATAGGTGGGGAAAGGGCAGTCGAGGGGATTTACCCTCAACCTGAGCTGAAACGGGTATTCTGAGTGCATTAAGAGCATCCACACAGGTTAGAACCAGGATCTCTTCTGTCTCTGTAGCTCCCAGTTACCCTGACAGAACGTGGCACCGAGTTCCACCTGCCTGTCACAGCTTGTAGCCCACAGCTAGGGCTTGCAAAACTAGAAAGAGCTACTGCAAATGTGTCAAGAGAATCAGAAAAAGCCATTCATCAAAGCACAGGCACTATTACACCCTTACCGGAAGAAATCAAATTATTACCAAAAATGGTAATATCGAATCAATTAGCTCTCGAGCCACTGTTAGAAGTACACGACAGAGTATGTCAGTTATTGAGTAAGAGCTGCTGGGGTTTTTATGTAGATCCAGAGCAGAAAAGCAAACGCGAGAGAAACAAGATTTAAACAACATTTAAAGTATTACCTGAAGTAAGGCGGGGATCTCCCCTACATCTGTTTGGGTGGCTAACCTCTTGGCTCCCAGATGCAGGGACAGGACTGTGAACTACAAGGATTTGGGTTGTTGTATTCACTCTCTTCTTTTCCTTTGTAATGAGATGTGTGTGTTTACAGGGCGGTATTACCTTAGGAACTCAACTTACGACTTAAATAATGAAGAGTATAGTGTGACCCTGATGGTGAAAAGAAAGGCTGGGACTGTGGGGAAAAGCTCATTCCCTAACTATTGTCCTAATTAGTCCTTAGAGTCTGAAATGGAATGAACTTTCTCAAGGTATACCGAGTTTACATTGTACCCTGCATAGCCATGGTTCAGTCAGCATGACCAAAGGACACAGCTCGTTGCAGGCAGGAGAAGGACAGCCCCCACCCCGAAGAAGAAAGGATACTCCGGGACTACGCAGATGACGCCAGCCTCCCAGCCCCTCCGACACCCCTGTGAAACCCTCCCCTCATCTGGCATCAGAGAGAAGGAACTGCAGCAAGACCCACTGCAGGGACATCTACATCAGGAAAGACGCAGGTGGATGATGATTCCACGCAGGCAGAGTTGCTTCGCAAAACAGCAGTCCATGTGTGCGTGCTATGAGCGATCAGTCAAATTGCATTGTACCTGAACGCTTGAAAGGCATAAGAACCATGCGTAAAACCGCATTCGGGGCACCCCAATTTGACTGGGACACCTCGTGCGCATGAATAGAGAATCACTCTTGTCGCCCTATACTTTGTGTCCTGGCCTCTCTCCTCGGACGGCATGGGCCAGTTGCAGAATCTTCATGAAAATACCCCTCTCCCCAGTCTGAAAGTTACCCTCCAAGACCGAGAATTGCCCCCAGGGCTGGCCCAGAAGCCGCTTTACTGCTTTTATCGTGCTGTCCTCCCAGGCAATGACCGTTCAAGAAGGACTCTCCCTGAAACCATAACTCGAATCGCACTGCCTCAGGAGTAGGTGAGCGGTGCGCCATCCTCTCCTGCGCACGATGCTCCCCCTTCCCACCTCGGTCATACTTTAGGAGTACCGTTTACAGACAGAAACGCCCACTTGAAAAATGCTGTTTGGTTTGGTAAATCCACAGCCTTTTCTGCAGACAGGAACGCAGAGTGAACGGAGGAAATCAAAGGTTCCCCCCAACGAGCTGAGTCCCTGGCCACCAGCCGAGCCTTTGAAGCTGGAGCCAGCACAGCTTCTGCTGACTCCCATGCTGCATGGGCTGGAGCCACGCAGTGCCTTGGCCCTGGGCAAGAGCTGCTGCGCTCCCTTCAGAGAAGCTGCAGGCAGGGATCCATCTCCGCCTGTGCTTTGCCTGGGAGAATCAGGACAACAGCAGCGGCCTCAAGCCCCACCTGCTATTTGGGCCCTGCACTGCTGTCATGCCTGTACTTCAAAAAGGCAAAGAAAAATTGCCTTTCTTAAGAAAAAGGTATGAAAAATAGGACCCCTGGTCGGTCATATGGGTGGCAGAACAAACACCATTTTATCAGACAAACGGACATGCTCTGTGAGCGAGCTGGTTACGTGTCAGTCCCCTTTCTCCTCCTCATCAGGCCCTGGAGGTCCTGTGTACCACGCAGACTTCTTCTCCCCCTCCCCATAAGCCTGAAGGTTCCTGGGTGCCAGGCAGACTTCTTCCCTCCTTACGGGCCTTGAAGCTCCCGGGCACCCCAACAGCCAGGTTGTGAACACCCCGTCACAGAGCAGGGAAGCGCAGCAGCACACCCAGCAGCCTCTAGAAAATCAAGCAGCACTCTTCCCCTCTTCTCCTCCATTTACGGCCTCATTGATGGAGGCAATGACAAACGGCACCGTCCCCTCTGGCGGTGAAGAGGTTTCCTACCTTGATACCACACATAAAATTGTACAGGAAAGGTGTGAACCTCACAGTCACCTGGGTCTTCCGCCTGCCCTACAGACCAAAAACTAACAGCACTTAATTAACAACACATTAAGAACGGGCAGGTACCCACCAGATGGCATGTGGAATGCGCTCATTCTCCTGCTCTCTGCAACCCACAAACACTTTAAACCCCCCCACTGGCAGCCCGTGGTGGTTCTCACGGTGACACGTGAAAAGGGCACGTGGAAACCAAGAGCCCAGAGAGGCGGTGGAGTCTCCTTCACTGGAGACGTTCAGGACAGAAGTGCCTGTCACCACCACGTGCTCTTTATTTTGCCTTCCAAGATCAAGCCAAGCTGTGATACAAGAGCTTTGGCCCTCCCCCTCTCCCATGGAAAGTTTGAAATCCTGTGGGATAGGAAGAAACTTGCCAGGCAGCAGCTGCGTCTTGCTGCATAGGCTTTGAACTAGCCCTGGGGAAAAAGCTGACCAGCCGACTGCGGTACGTCAGTGTGCAACTTGGATAATGAGGTGAAGTCTCAGTGCTCAAAGATCAATTAAGCCTGGCCTTGATGACTCGGGCGAGCAGAGACTGCCCTGGCTGTAACGGGATGCAGATAAGGAGGGAGCCCTGTGTAGGCAGGACGGCCCTGCCTTTCATCAGCTAAGACAACCAGATAACAGGAACCCGTGTACTTCTTTGTTTCTTCAAAAGGCTGTCATGCCCGATCACTGACCTCTGCCTCATTACCTGTGAAATGCATATCAAAGCTGACATATGCTAACGAAGATTATAGAGATCATGCTAAACATTCATGACTATAGCACTCGTCTCTCCACCCAAATCATACTACACGCCCCCTCGGGGAAGGAAACCTCGTAAGTTTGGGGATAAAAAGATGGGACGGTTCAATTGGGAGAGAAGAACCTCGATGCCTGACAGACCAGTTGCGTTCTCTTCCTCCAGCCCAGGCAGGGACGCCTTTCTGGGTATGCGCTGCGCCTTTCACCCTCGGGTGAATGGCACCCCCGGGCCGTGGTAGTATTATTATTATTACTTTTGCTAGCAATACTAACCTTAATTAGTAGCACTGTTGTAGTCGGTGAATTTATACACGGCAATCTTGAATCTGTTTGGTCACTCTCAATAAAATAACTCACTTGGATTGTTGTGAATCTGACTCAGTGAAAGTCCTTTGCTGAGACTCTGACAGATAAATCAGGGAAAGTCCTGGGACTCTGACAGACAAAGATCGAAACTACATTCCTTTTGACGCAACAATAAGAAAAAGCTCCAAAGATATGCGCAAGAGAACTTGACTGACTGTGACCTTGCCCATTTAAGTGAGTCTATTGTTAAAAGAAACCAGATGGAAACGAGCTGAAAGTGGCAAATTTCAAACAAAACAGTGCCAACTCAGCTCATAAATATGCATTAAGTGTGCTTGCACAGGGGGGCACGTGAACAAATACTCAAAAGTCAATGGTAGAAGGCAACCTCCTGGCCAAAGCAGTAGGTTTTTCAAACTGTAACCATCAATATGTGAGTAGCCTTAAGATGGTGCATAAGGAACGAAGAATTGTAACACGGGGTCCTTCTCAGGCTCCCAGCTGAGAGGCACCTTTATGGCCAGAAATAAAAAGGGGGTTTAGCTCGTGTGTACGTCTGCTGCCTTCTTTCCTGTACCCACGCATGGACTAGAAGAGAAGTGCCAGCAAGTCCGTTTTGGTACAAGTTCAGGTCAACAGTTAAACAGCCAAAATTCTGAATAGTTACACTGACCCTTACTTAGATACTGATTTTATCTGCCTTTGATGTGTAACTAAGCACATTCCCTCCCCCCCACAGTCTTTCCTCACAGCCTCACAGCTCTCCTACGCAAAAAAAACTGCACACCAAAACACCCGTGACTTTCTCAAACTCTTCACGGCCCCATCTGAGTCAAGGGACAGGATCTCCTAAAGGCTCTTTCACAGGCACTGCCCTCAAAACCCCCCGCTGCTTCTCTACTAGTGCACAAAGGCATTAGGAAGGGTTGCATTTCTACGTCAATGGACACAGTTTCTGAAACGAGACAAATAGTTTTAAATGAGGATAAGCCCTTTGCCTTGCATCTGGCAACCAACAGAGATGCAGACCCGGCACATCAGACCAGGGCCAGGCACAAAACAACACCCGAGGCACAGGGAAAGCACAACACGTCAGATGTGGTAGTCAAGAACGACAACAAACGGCTCTTCCTATCACTTCTCTCTATGATCAGCTTAGTTCCTGTAGTCAGACACAGAAATTGGAAGTGATTTCTTCTTCTTTTGCTGAAGTAGACTCTAGAGTAGATATTGCCAAAAAATGCACAAACAACCCCCAAAAGTTAAAGCAGCTACTTTCACCCTCAAGAGACCCACTTACTGAAGTGGTTCTCACGTTCTCTTCTCTACTCTAAAGGGGGCCCACTTAAGATCCGTTTGAGTTACACTACCGCTAAGCATACACCGCTACCAGACATTTCTCTAGTCTGAAGGCTGACAGCAGGGTACAAGCACAGCCCTTTCTGGACATCTCACTCCTGGCTAGAAATCTTAGAGGCTTAGAAATCAGGAGCTAAGGACTGCGTGATGGCACCACCACGAGCAGACGTTCAAACCCAAAGCATCTGGAACACACAGAGAAACCTCCACCATTTGTTCAGCGATGTTTCAAGTCACGCCATACTCAGGCCAGGACTTTACAAAATGTCACCAAACATAATGATAGTAGCCTCTTTGCTCCAAAGCAAAGAAACAAAGAGCCACCTAGCCTTGGAGAAACCCTTGTCCTTCCGTGTGGCTGGTGTCTTCACAGGGCTCTTCCTCAAAACAGGAGAAATGACCATGAATTTGGCATTCAGAAGTACACTTAGTCCTCTGGCGGACGTTGCTTACAAGCCAGAAGTCCTCTCACCCCGCCCCAGAAGCACCCGTTAGTCGTCTGGCAGTCATTCTCCATGAACCCCAAGTCCTCCACACCTACCTACCTACCGACTCGCCAGAAAGGAATCGGACCGCACCAGAATTGACACTGCCTGACCTGCACTAGACCTGCAGCAGGCCAGAAATGACGGCTTCAAGAAAGAAAACACAACCCAATTGAACAGAGCAGCAAAAAATCAACCAGAAGAAACATTGGACAAATTATACAAAAATCCAAACCCTAAACAGAGAAACAAGCTAAAAAAAGGATCCCCCACCCCCCAAGAAAAGACCACACAGAACACAAGATAAGGTAAAAACAACCTAACTTCCCTCTTTCCCGGGACCAACAAACCCAGATTCTGTCCATAACAATAACACACTTTAATCCTAACTCGCTTCAACTCTGGCATAGCATAGCCCTTGCCACCCCGTAACCCGAGCAAACTGCAGCCCTACCAGTCCATAACCCGCATCCCTGCAGGACGCTCTCCAGCACTAGGTACATCTCTGCTTAATCTCCCTTTGGACAAAGATCGAAAGGGAGGGATGGGGTTTGCTTGGCTCCGTTCCCAGGGTGCCGCAAGAGAGACCTGCCGCCCCCAAATCACCGGTGTGTTGTGGACACCACATATGAACTGCAGACAAGGGTCAGGACAGCTTTGGGGAGCAGACAAGCCGTTTTGCGGTGCCCCCGCTGCTGGCAGAAAGCAGAGCTGGAGACAACATGGGGAAGTCCAGGGTAGCCAGTGGTGGTGGTGGGGCCCTGTAGGGTGCAGCACCCGCAGGAATGCCCGGCTCCTTAAGCCTCGGCCCCACGGCTGCAGCTCGGGACCAGCACCGGTTGGGGCTTCGCTGGGAAAAAACAGGCGAGGGTGACCCTGACACTCAGCAGGCGGACCTGGTCCCACTAACCTGTCGCTCTGCCTGTCACCACCACGGGATGCAGAAAGCAGTTCTGCTGGTCCTGGCGTGGTCCTGAGCCACGTCTCAACAGATGAGTCTTTAACCAGAGGGCCTAAAAAGAGGAAAAGGTGCCCAGAATTAGCCTGTGCTTAAGTTTTTACAGGCATTTTGGGCTTTTGAGCTACACAGTGGTGCTGCTCCAGGGGAGCGCTCAAGAACGAGGCGGCTGCCTCTTCCTGCAGACAGGCAGTGGGGTGTGTGCAACAGAAGCGAGTGCCGGTGTGTGCGGCTGTTGAATGGGTTTGGTTTTCAACTGTGCCCACCCTGGTACGACGGGTTCCTTTTCCCAGGAGGTTCTGCTCCGGGACCTGGCCCTGGGCCAGGGCAGCCCGAGGAGGAGGCCGGGGTGGCTGCGGGGTGGGGCGGGGGCCCGAGGGCAGGAAGGGGTGCCGCGGGGCATGCTGGGAGCAGGCGCGCCCCGGGGCATGCTGGGAGCTGTAGTCCCGGGGCACGGGGCTGCCCGGCAGCCATGCTCCTGCCCGGGGCACGCCGGCAGCTCTCATGGGCCCACAGGCCGCTGCCGGGCTGCCCTGGCGGTCTCAGGAGGCGCAGTCCCTGCTCCAGCTGCCGCTGGGCTGAGGGGAGGGCTGGGGCCACCCGAGGGCAGCGGGGGAGCCCCAAACCGCCCGCAGCCATGGGGTCCCAGTCAGCATGAGCCGGGAGTGGCAGGGGCAGCCCCGCGAGGGACCCGGGAGTCGGGGAGGGGAAGGGGATGGAGAGAGGCCCCCCCGGGCACAGGCAGCGCGCACCCCGACTCCCAGAGCCCCCTCAACTGCCCTGGCCCCAGCGCCAGTGATGTATGATCTGAGAGAGACAGAGACAGAAGTGCCTGAACTGTCAAATTCTGCCGGCAGCACCGAGAGCAGGAACTGCGTTGAGTCCTGTGCCCTTGGGGCTGTGTCGCCCCTGTGCTGCATCTGGATCCCTCCCTGTGCCTGTGCTCCCCCAGCCTTTCCCTAGCTGGTTCCCTCTTTTGCTTCCCTGTACCTCTCTTAATCTGGCGATTCTTGTATCCTGCTCCCTGCCCCTGCTCTAGTCTCCAGCCCCTCTCTTTCTCTGGCATGCTACCTGTCCCTTTGTTGTTCTTGCTCTTCCTCTGTCCTGCTCCGTTTTCCTCTTTTTCTCTTCCTCTCACTCTGTCCTGAAGCACACTGCTGTTTTCTCATTCTCTGCCTCTTTGTCCCGCTCTGCATCCCTCTGTTGTTAACAGTCTCTCTGGCCTCTTCCCGCTCCTGCTTTTTCTGCCTGTATGTCTCACTCCCTGTACCCGTCCTCCTTGTGGTCTCTCTCCTTCCTCATCATCATAGAATCATAGAGGAAGGAATCATAGAGGAATCATAGCTTGGAAGGAACTTTAAAGATTGTCTCCTTCCAACCCCCCTGCCCTGGGCAGGGACACCTCCCACTAGACCAAGTTGCTCTAAGCCCTATCCGGCCTGGCCTTGAACACCTCCAGGATGGAGCTTCCACAGCTTCTCTGGGCAACCTCTTCCAGTGTCTTACCACCCTCAGAGTGAAAAATTTCTTCCTAATAGCTAATCTAAATCTACCCTCTTCCAGCATCAAGACATTACCCCTTGCCCTATGACTATAAGGTCTCCCCAGAGCCTTCTCTCCTCCCGGCTGAACATCCCCAACTCTCTTACTGGAAGATTCAAGCTTCCTTCTTCTCATAATATTTTGTGCCTAGTTCTGTGGAAAAACAGGCCCATGTTCTCTCATGGCAGGCACAGCCTCTCTCCTTTTGTGGTTCTTCAGGCACCAAGCAGACATTAGGAAAGCTCTCGACTGGAGTATTCTACAGGAATACCGAAGTATTGCCTCCAATCAGTCAAGGGGAAACAATATATCCATGATACTTGTGTTGCGTTGAGGGGCAAAGTAGTTTTGGCAGAAAATATACCCCCTCGCGTTCTAACACTCCTCACCGAGGTGGGAGGCGAGGTGCGGCTAGGTTTACATTCTGAGCGATGCCCACTTCACCCCTATCAGTCCAGGCGCGTTTCATATATTACACTGTTACGCTTCTGAATACACTAACAGAGGACTGCACCTTCAGCCCAGCTGTGCTCATGAACTAACACGGCCACGCTTCGGTCGCGTTCAATGAGAAACCCAAACGACGAGCTGCCTACACAGTACAGTTTATTTAAACAACAGCTACACAAGTTCTTTCGGATTGCCGGTGATAGTGACTGTCTGCAAAGCACGTGCAAATACGAAAGATGCTAGCAATAGAGCTCGGTTACAAAAGCGCTAAGTTATAAACCCACTCTGTACAGAGATTTCTAAGTTTCCGGGGGAAGCACTTGGTATAGCCAAGTGTTCGAATCTTACCCACAAGCGTCCTTATTGCGGGGGAAGAGAGACCTAGCCCGTCGACTGGTCCCAGAAGTCCACAATGGTGTCTTCACTCACATCCCCCTTTTCTTGGGCTATTTTTATACTATTTTTTATCTTCAAGGTGGAGTTTGAGTGACTCTAGTCATAAATACTTTCATTATGATAGGTGTAAAATTTCCTTGCCTCGCATTTAAAGGTATAGCTGACGAAAAATTCAGGGCGCAGACTCAAGGAGGAATGGTCGCACCTTGGAGGCGGGGAGCTTTTGGGATGGAGGTGTGTTTTGGTATTATAATGACACTCTAATGAGCAAAGTTCACTAAAGGACAGCCTTTCATCAAAAAAATGACAGATTGTTGGCTCAGGGTAACAAGTGGGCCGTTTATCAGTTCCATAAGACCTTCGAGGGCTCCATTTGGTCCCCAGGTTCTCAGTTTATCCCAAAGTTTTAGCTGCAGTGTCTCCACTCTGCTCCATCCTTCACACTGTTTTCCTTCCGTGGTACCACCTCGTTCCCATGCTTTCCGGATTATCACAGGGTTTGGCCTTGGAGTCTCCAGCCCCCTCCACTCCCCGCGTTGCTTTGTAAGCAATATGGTACAGGCAATCACAGATGTAGCGGATTCTTCACCTACCAGCTGCGGCTGTATTTTGCCCTAGAAGCCTTTTGAGTTTATACCTTTCCTTAATGCGTGAACAATGATGTATTGTTGATCAGTTTTAGTAATCATTCCACAACTTGTATACAACCCTAGGGTAATACTGCAGAAGAATTGAAAAAATACCCAACAAAACAAATCCCACTGAAAAAAAAAAAAAAAAAAAAAGAAACCAAACCCCCAAATCCAGAATTGACAGTCAATGTATTAACTGCCATTTCAAACAGAAGCCTAAACAGAAAGTGACATAAAGTAAAGGGGCAGAAAGTAACATAGTAATACTAAAAGTGACATAGTGACACTAAAAGTGACATAGTAATACTAAACCAAATACTAATACATAGTAACACTAAACCAAATACATAGTAACACTAAACAAAATACACTAAGCCGAATACTAAAACATAGTAATACTAAAGCAAAACGCATCTGCTTTCAGGAAAATCCATCTGAAATAGATCCTAAGTGCTGCTTCTTTGTTTCTTGAAGGGAGAGTCTGTTCTAACATCTTCTGCTGTAACTGGCTGTCTTGGTTTTCTCGCACCTTCTAACAAATCAGCCTTGCAAAATCCTTCCTTCTCATCCCCTCTTCTTCTCTTCCGGTGTTTCTTCTGCATATCTCCTGGTCTTAACGTGGAGTAGGTATACGAACTGGAGTAAAACGAAGCACTATAGGGAGACTTGGACCTTTAAAAAAACACAACGCAAAAGCAATAAATGAAAGTATTCTTTTTCCTCCCAAGTTTGGTTTGCTTTGGGTTTTCTTCCTCTCCATATGCTTATGTGCAACCTTCTTTCAGCTGCTGACAGCGCTACTGCAAATTGAAGAACTTGATGGCATGTAAATGTTTCTGCTTCCAAGACAGAACAGCTGCTGCTTTGTTAGTGTCAAAGCATACGTAAGGGTAAGTCTGTTTCCACTCACTTCTAGCACACGAGCTACCATAGCTGTTGATTGATTTAAGGTGCTGTGCACTGGCCTCTACTGGTATGTCAACGCACACGTTTCACTACTGGGCAACTACGTGCAGTGCAAACCCGTTTGGTTGCAGTAAGAGGCAAAAAGAGAAATCTTAATGTGTACAGCGCATTATCAAACATCAAGAAAACACGATTCAGCCTGAAGACAGTCAACCGCAAGTTTAAAATGCCAGCTTAGGCTACTGAGCTTCACTGAATATTTGGCAATTTGTACAGGTGGCAAAATACTTGTACTGCAATCCTACGCGCAGGACTATTTAACCAACACTTCTAGCCAGCTGTCCTAGCAAACTTTAGCACATAATCGCTCACACCAAGGACAGTGACGGCATTTAAGGAAATGTCCCATCTAAAGGCATCTCTAAACTCAGCCTCTAGTACTATGACTCAATGCCGTTTCTCGAGGAAAGATACTGGCAGCATTACTAATAGAGAGCGATTCAGACTCCTGCCCAAGTGATTTTGGGCGATAGAAACATCAGCTACCCTGAGATATGTCTTCACAAGTTTTTCTTGCATTATGTGGAGGAGGAGGCACGGGCACAGAGACAGGTGGTGATGCTGGCAGTGTTGGGGCTCGGGTCCCGCTGTCTAATTGGGAAATCAATTTCTTCAGCTCTACTCAGCAGTAATCAAAAGGGTGACTTTCCATCTGATCCTTTCCTTATGTTTAGTTTTCATGTGTAATTATGGTTTTCTCAAAAAGCACTCCATTTTCAGAGTCCTCTTTGCAGTCCTGCACTGGGGTTTTATTTTAAGTAATTTTACTGCATGCACACATCCCCTCTGTTAAAGCCAACTGATATTAAGCCGTTTAAAAATCAGTTACCACTTGTATTCTCCACAACTGTCCGTGCATGCTTTTTTCATTATAAATCAGCTGCTGTGTGAGTGACACCTTATGGCCTCATTTAACAGGTTACAAGTAGGAACATATGGAATTTCGGTAGAATACTTACAGTTGGCAGCCCGGTCTGCCACCTGCTGAGCGAGGTGTACTGGCTCTCACTGGGTGACCTTTTGAAGTGGGGAGAGGAAAAAGAATAAAAATCCCATTCGGTTGATCTGCAGGTAATTTGTTTAAAGACATTCGGAAGATGCAGGTACTTACCAGTTGTGGGTAGGGATTGTCCTTGGGGGCACCTCTGTGACACCGACACCGGATGTGCCGTCACCAGAGCAGCAGGAGGTAGAACACTATTGGCACCACTACAACAAAAACAAAACAAAACAAAACAAATTTCTATAATTCAAAGCGTGTTTTGGAGTGCTACGTGAAAGATAAAGCCACTTCAGAGGCTGCCCGAGAGGTTCTTTTGAATTGTGACCCTTTGTGTTCAACGGTACGGCTGAGCCTGACCGTCTGCTGGGCAGAGTGGCTGTTTGCATTCAAGGCGTAAAGTCGAAAGGGTATAAGCCCGAAGGGATCATCCAGATTTTTCATGTAGTTTCATGTGACTGCACTGGGTTGCACACTTAGACGGTCAGGTTTGTAAATTCCTCAAGTGTACAGTGTTTCAATGTTTATTATCCAATCTCTATGCGTCACTGACTACACTGTGTATTACTGAGGATGACTCTGACTTATCATAATATTGATGACAGAAATACTACAGAAAAAAAGTAGTGTGAACACGCCTGGCCAATTTTACCTAGGACTGTACTTCTACACTTTCCATGAAAATATTATTCCCCCAGTAGTAACGAGAAATTAATGCACCCAGGAAGGTTTGACATAGCTGAATGGCTTCTTTAGGAATTGCTAGCCACTTACAATCAAAGGGCTCCTGGGGAAAAAACTTTCCTCTCTCAGGGTAAACCTGTACTGAGCGACTGATAAGGGAACCAAACGGGAAATGCTTTGGAGAAAATTCGTGCAGGACGCACCCTTCCAACTTACCAAAGTGTCCTCGTTCAAAGTAAAAACGAAAAAGAGAGCTTCCACACTTATGTGGAACTGTCACTAATGATATCTATAAACCGCTAGCAGAGAAGCTCAAGAAGAAGAATCTGACTCCAGCATTTTGGTGTCTCTTCTATTCATGTTGAGCTACAGATTGCCTACCAAAAAGGTCCAGGAGGTGTAACAGGCATGAGCGGTGGTGGAGGTGGTGGCGCTGGCGGCAGCTGCTGCTGCTGCTGCTGAATCCGCTCAGGGAGCCTTTTTGTGTAGCCAATCCCGTTGCTGAAGTTGTTCACGGCCTGGAGGCAGAAAAACAGTTACAGAAAGGGAATATGAAACTTCAGCAGATGTACAAACAAAAGCCTCCCCCGAGTAACATTACTTGTCTGTTCCTGCAAGTGCTACCAATCCTAAAATGAATCAACATACCCATGTACGAGCACGTGGCATCAAACGCTGATGTTAATGACGCGTAACTCAGAGGATCTGAACTTAAAGTACTTCAGTGTTAACACTGAATTTGAAAACAAAAGTGGGACCTGAATTGGCCTGATTGTCTCTGAAGAGTTGTACGCTTCTGTGACGAGAGAGAATGTGTTTGAGAAGTACGTGTAGCCCTATTCAATCTAGCCTTGCTTAAGGAGATGTAAATTATTATTGTCTTCCCTTTCAGCTTTTTACTAAGACCCTCTTCTTACAAACAGTTTGCGTAGAAGTCATCACGTTACCTTGCGTAGGAAGTGGTTGGCAACTAAAGCATCAGGGGAAACGTCTGTCTGGTGGCACGCTGGGCATGTGTGTTCCTCCGAGTCCAGTAATGCCGTTCTAATACCTGTGTATCGTTAGAGTCATCCAAGGAGGTTTAGCCAAAGTAAAGCAGTTTCGGGGATTCTCATCAAGTTTAAAAAAAATTATATGTTCGATGGGTGAAGATGGTCTTGAGCTGAGAGCATGAAGCTCTAGATGTTCAACAGTGTCAAAAATTTCTCGGATGCAGCAAATAACTATACAGTTCTGGTATTTCACTAGTTAACACTTGAAGCTGTCTGTGTCTTGATGTTCCGACTGGTCTGTTTTCCACTGTCGAGTACAGTGAGAAGTCACCAGCCTCAAGGCTCATGGATAAAACGCACCTCAACAAAACATTAATAGGTTTGAGTCCTGAAGGGTTTAACCGACTGTCCCGTGCGGAAGAATGCGGATTACATGCCCAACGACCCGTTTGTTGCAGACCACAGTAAGTCACCAGAGTTGGCTGCGTAATTTTGTGTGAGAGAGAGGGCTGTGAAAAAACTAAACGCGTTCGATATCTAATACTGTAATCCCCGGTGCAGTTATGCACTCTTCTCATACTCGTCCTTCCGCATGTAAAGAGGATTTAACTAGATACCTAAAAAGGAGAATAAAGCTTTCTGCCTTTTTTTTCCCCTTTTACGAGAAGCGTCCTTCCCTATTCAGGGGATACTTAAGTATGAAATAGAACAGGTGACAAAGTAATTTCCTCAGCTCTGATTTCTGCTTTCAGAAAATCAGATGTGATGTTTGGAATGAACAAAGACGGGAATAACACGTACATTCGTCACAGTAACTGTTTCCACAGCAGGGAATAACAGCGGCATCAGTCATGATCTCATTACAAAGGAGACACAACAACTCCTCTGGAATAGGGTCTTCTGAGGAGGAGGAGGAGGAGGAAGAGGAGGAGGACGGCTCCTCTGGTAAAAAGGGAGGCTTCTCCTTCTTTCCTCGAGCATAAGCTTCCCTGGAGGGCGGGGTGGAGAAGGAAAAAGCAAAACGTTAAAGCTGGGTAAAGGAAAACTGTTCCAAGCTTTGCATGTTATCAGAGGAAGCAAACAGATGGAATTCTCACTCTGCATTAGCCTTCGGAGAGGTGGGCATACAGTTTAAATTGCTTTGCAATAGCCACAGCGCTAGCAGAGGGAGGGGGAACCAATTTTCCTTCTGCAGAACTCTCCCATTCATTGGATCAACATCATTTTTTGACAGCTGTGAATCAAGTGACCTGAATCCCACCTCTGCCTTCCAAGAGAACGACTCCACTGAAAATACTACGGAAATGTTTGGCAGAAAGCCAGATTCTCAGCACATCGCAAGTCTAACCTAGTTGCCGGGGCAGGAACAGTAGGACCACCCCGTTTTAATACTAGCGAGTATCACAGTTTAGAAGGTTACGATACAGTGACAGTGCTTCCTCCCCCGTCACTACAGACGCTGGCCAACTCGGTTGCAGTGCCACTCAGGCATTTGCCCATGGTTTCTCTCGTTCCCTTTGTGCTCAGTCCAGTTCATTCCATACGTACGCATTAATGATTGGTATTGCGTATTGCCCGGTGCTTGTCAGCATAACACCCTTCGTATTGGGATCTTCCACCTCCATCATGAAACTCCGTGGAATTCCTGTGCTCTTTTTAATTCTGGGAGGAGGCTTGAAATTTTTGTCCTGTTAAGAAAAGAAATGCAGACATCTCTCATCTGAAGACCCACACTTAAAATGATATTTCAACGGTGATTTTAAGCAGCACAAGCCCTTTATCCTCTCCTTTTACCTAGCCTAAGGGTTTCTCTTATTGTCCCAAACTAATACAACCAGGATGCTGCAAAGACTTGAGCAGCGTTTTGCGCTCAAGCGACATTCTTTTGCTTCACTCCAGGTTCCGTAAGGGTTACATATTGCTTGGCTCACCACCCACCCCGACAAGAGACACAAACCCGCTCCTCCTCCAAGGCGCAATTCAGAGGGAGAGCTCGTCTTACTTCCCTTCACCGTCTCTAGAGAGGAAGGCTGCATACACATCCAGCGAGTAACGTTACAGGGCATGAATACTCAGCCACAGACGTGTGTCATTAAAACACGCACATATTCAATAGGCGGGAGCGACAGAAACGCCTTGTTTTTCTATGGAATACTAAAAACTGTCAACTGCCATTAAAAAGCATTAAAACGCAATCTTACCCCGTTGGTTGGGCAGTGCTTCCTATAGTGGCCAGGTATTCCGCAACGAAAGCAAATATATGATGGTGGAGGTGGAGCCAAGGGTTTCTTCCCGTAACTAAAATTTTTGGGGGAAAAGAAGAGAAAGGTACGCATGTGTCTCTCTTGTTCAAACAAACACCTCTACAACTTTTCCATAATCTTTGAAGAAGAGATGTGACATTATCAACACTTACTTCATTGGATCGTATTCACGGCACGACTGGAGCATCGTAGCTTTTGTTACATCTTCTTCGGAAGCACCGGCCACATTGTCAGTCTGTGTAACGGGGAAGGATTTGACACACACACCTTAGAAACATGTTTAAGCCCACACAGCCCAAGACAGCACCGCTCACCCCATCCTGTAAAGAGCAGCACAACGCTAGCTGAGGTTGCATGAAAACTGCTGCTTCGATCAAATACAGTCGTCCTGAAGATGTTCTGGGGAGTCCTTATGCCATCGCGTGATGTTTATGTGCCCGTTCACCCACTTGAAAAGAGCATTCTCGGGCACTCGGAACCTTCGGCTCTGTTTGTACTTCACACAAAGACTGCTGTAACCAATCCAATTTTCTCCCAAGTGGACTGAAGCTACATGTAGAAAAAATTATACTATCCAGTACTTCCAAACTGATTTTTAAGCTCTGGCCTGCTGGAAGGAGAAGCTATCCACCGTGCATTTAATGGGGAAAGATGCATGCAACTCTCATTCTTTACATTTTGCAGCATTAAAAGGACACTCAGGGGTCGGGGATGTTGTTTCTGCTTGCTGAACTTCAGCTTCAGACACAGAAGCCTGAAAAGGAATCATGCTTTTCAGAATCCCTCGGCAAGACAAAAGATTCTTTGCAGTAGAAATTTGACAATCATGTGCTCGAGACTGTCCAAACTGCACGTTCTCCCCCCCAGTCTAACTTCTTCCTATTAGGTGATGTAACTAGAGTAAGCAAAACCTGCAGTGTTTTTGCAGTTGGCTCTGTCCATCTAACAGGCAAATGGTACCAAAAACCTTATGCAGAGCTAGATCTTCCAATTATGGAAGCCAGCTGATTAGGTTAAGCAGGATTTCTTAAAACGTTTTTATTATACACTAGTCCAGGTACAAGCAGGGTCCAAGGGAGTGGCTGTCAATGACTTGGACCTTCAAGTACCCATCATTCACATCAACCCCTTCTTGGTTTTGGTTTTACATGCGCTCATTCACAAAAGAAACAAACTAGGTTCACAATTTTATTAAATGCTTGTTTCATAGGCAGTTTCTTTTCAACAGTAACATAATCCAAATCGACAGCTATGAAATAATTTCCATGAACATTTAGAGGAACCTTTACCGATGCTTGACTAATTTGTCGGAATCCAAACGGTTTAGAAAACTCATCCAAACCCCACAAAACATTACTCGGGATAGACCCAAATGCAAATATGGCAGTTAATACGCAGGAATAACAGACCCGAAGACTGTTAGCACCTCGCCTCCAGGCTAAGCCAGTCTGCACTAAAGTGGTCAGAGAAAGTAACAGTTTTGAGCTGCTTTCACAGAATCACAGAGTCACAGAATTTTCAGAGTTGGAAGGGACCTCTAGAGATCATCTAGTCCAACTCCGCTGCTAAAGCAGGGTTGCCTAGAGCACATTACTCAGGACTGCATCCAGGCGGGTCTTGACGATCTCCAGAGAAGGGGACTCCACAACCTCCCTGGGCAGCCTGTGCCAGTGCTCTGTCACCCCCACTGTAAAGAAGTTTTTCTGTGTATTTGAACGGAACTTCCTGTGTACTAACTTGTGCCCATTACCCCTCGTCCTGTTACTTGGAACCATTGAAAAGAGCCTGGCTCCATCCTCCTTCAACCCACCCTTCAGATACTTGTACGCCATAATAAGGTCTACCCTCAGCCTTCTCTTCTCCAGGCTAAAGAGTCCCAGCTCTCTCAGCCTTTCCTCATAAGGCAGATGCTCCAAGCCCTCAGTCATCTTAGTTGCCCTTCGCTGGACTCGCTCCAGCAGTTCCCTGTCCCACTTGAACAGGGGAGCCCAAAACTGGACACAGTATTCCAGTTGTGGCCTCACCAGTGCAGAGTAGAGGGGGAGAATGACCTCCCTCGACCTACTGGCCACACTCTTCCCTATGCAGCCCAGGATTCCATTGGCCTTTTTGGCAACAAGGGCACACTGCTGGGCTATGGATAATTTACTATCTACCACAACCCCCAGATCCTTCTCCTCTGAGCTACTTCCCAGCAGGTCCGCCCCTAACTTGTACTGGTGCCTAGCATTCTTCCTCCCCAAGTACAGGACCTTGCACTTGCTTTTGTTGAACCTCATTAGGTTCTTCTCTGCCCAGCTCTCCAGCCTGTCCAGGTCACGCTGCATGGCAGCACGGCCCTCTGTCACATTCCTGGATTTCTCTGAAATACCGAAATTTTTTCAAAAGCTTAAATGTGTACAGAGTTTTTCACATTTCAGAGTAAAACTTCACATGAGTTTACCGAACCACGGACACGATTAGGGACAGCACTAATGCAGACCAATGCCTTTTGGTTGCTGCCTTCCAAACCTTTCCTTTTTTTCCCCGAAATGAACACATTGTGAAATGTGTCTCACTGCAGTGAGAGAGGGAAATGAACTCCTGCCTTTATTTTCAGAAGGAAGAACTATTTTTATGGACTCGCGCTACGCCTTTTCACAAGGTGCAATCACCAGTGCTTTGCCAGGCAAAGTTACGCACTGTTGAGCAAAAAACGCAAGCAGTTCTGTAGCGAGACATGGTGTTACAACAGTTTCAGAAGGTCACGTCTGTGAATATGCCACACAGACACACTGGTATATTCCGATAAACAAGGAGGTACATTTACAGCATTTACGGAGTCTGTGTTCAAACCCATGAGTTTGTGTTGCCCACTGTATATGCAGAGTAGAATTTATGAAGTTGTGCAGCATTCAGAGAATGGATCTGTACATCTACTCTTTACAGGACAGTATGACTTTTACAAAGGCATCCAACAACCCATACAAACCTACGCATTCCTAGCTCCAGACAGACAGATGTAGAACATGGCACCGAGTTCACCTCTGCAAGCCTTGAACCTGCATGATCTAAAAACGGTCCTACACTATCTGAACAACACAAAGTCATACAGGAAATAGTCCGGCACAGTCACTGTGAAATACAATACGTGGCTAGGCACAAACACCAATATTCACATGAGAACCGTGCAAAGGATGGCATTCCTCACTTTCTACTAGGCTGAATTAAATACATTGCATTTGCAACAAATACTACATTTTACTGGAAAATAGGTCAAGTTAATGTTTGGAAAATTACTACAAGGCTCCATTGTTTAGGATTAAGTGCAGTGTGTAGAAAAAAGAGTGAGATTGTGTTTTTACGTACTGCTTTAACTCCTCCAGCGGGGACTCTTCTGACTATTACTGATGAATTCTTGGGAATCAGGGCATTGTCGTCTGTGTACTCTGAAAACAACATGAATGCAGAAAAAATATCAGTCAGTTTGTGAGAATGTCTGTTACTATGTAGTTACATCGCACTTCAGAGAATCCTTTTACAGATATGAAAGCAAAACTTTACATGTAACATTGCGCTGTTACCATCTCAACACTCTAATGCTACGTTTCAAGAGATCTTCAGGTTTCATAATCAAACACAAGCAGCAAAATCATCTTTTTTTTTATATATATAGTTTGAATGCCAACAGCACAGTTATCTCAAAGTCACAAAAAGGAAGTCTGCTAAGGCATGAGGCTCTTTCCGGATCTAGCTTAAGCTGCTTTTGCTTCAGTTGAGGCTACAAACCCAAGAGATCTTTTGAGAAAAACAAACCACAGCAGTCTCCCCTGCATAAAGCAGATACTAAGGTCTGACACGCTTGCCCTGCAGCAAAACACGCCCTTGGCTAAAGCATGGAAACTCTGCGCCATGGCTTTCATAGCTATTACCTAAAAATGATTCACCTAACACCACCGGTGCTCGAGACTGACAGAACACAGAAGAGAGCCCGCCATTTCGCTCTATTTCTTGGAGCATCAACAACCAAACTGACCAAACTGCTCAGTTTCTGTTTCTGTTACGTTTAAACAGAAACAAAGCTGGCAGTGCTAGAATGTGGACCGCAGAAATTTGGGGGTATTTCAAGCTTGCTTTCACAAGTAGGGCAGAAGTGGCTCCAACGAAAATGGTATCTCCCCTCTTAAGCTGATCATCCAGTTTGAATTAACCACAGGGACGTGAATTCCTTCTATTCGTTTTTCACAGAGCAGACAGACTTGAACAAAATTACTGATGGAAACAGCCTGGAAATGCCTTTCAAAAACAGCACGTGCCAGAAGCTCTCCATGCTTTGCCTTGTCTTACACATCCTTAGTCTTTTGCAGAGACAAAACCAAAACAAATCTGGTTAGAAATGAATGACGAAATGGGGCTCAGTAGCGTCTGAATGACAATGTCTTTGGTGTAGAAAAGAAGTTATATTAAAAAGAAATTCCAGAGTAGAATTCAGATACGGAGAACACTCCTGTGCAAGATGGCTTTCAAGGGTCTGCATAGATTATAACTCACAGAGACACTCTGGATCCAAAATGTTGCTGGTGAGCAGTTTCTGCAACAGCCACAAAACCAGTTTCCCGACGCAGTGCATTAAAACACGTTGAAACAAAAGTAAGTCACCCAAACAACTTCTTTGCTTCAGACTATGCATCTGTTCTATCACTTTCACATTTCTCCACCAGCTTTCAAAGAAATCTGGCAAGTGTGTTACCATAAGGTATCCTCCCACTTTTCCCCGCGCCCGCCCTCCCCCGCACCTTCTTCCGTCTGGGCGTTGCTGATCCTCAGGTCGCAGTGGGCCGCCTTCAGCTTCTCGCGGCCCATGATCTGGCGCCTGAGGTCCCTCAGGGAGATGTCTTGGCCCTGGAAGATGACCCTGTCATGCCGCAGCCTGGAGGCGAACTTGTAGTGGATGCAGGACATTGCCAGAGGCGGGCAGTGCCTGCTCCACGACAGCGTCTCCTGCGGCAGAGGCTGTGGCGGCCCCTGTGCCGGGCTGGGGTGCGCGGCGGCGCGGGGAAGGGTCCAAACAGGGGCTGGGGCAAGCGGTGCGGGCTGAGCCCAGAGCTGCTGCTGCTCCTTCTCTGGCACGCAGCGCGGCCAGGCCTGACCGGTCACTATGGCCACGGGGACACGGCACGCCGCCCCCCCACGCCTCACGCCCATTGTGACCAAAGGCCTGTCACTGCCCCAGGCTGCTGCTGTCCCTGCTGTCCCCCAGCCTGCCCCCACCCGCTCTCCTGGCACCCTCCAAGGCTCCGGGGTCCCTCCTGTCCCCCAGGGGCCTTCACCACCTGGAGTCACCTCCCGGCAGCCCCTGGCCAGTGCTGGCTCTCCCCGCAGCCCTGGGCCCATCCTGCCACCCCCCATGCCTCTCACCGCCTGCTGGCCCTCCTGTCACCCCCCTGGCTGTCACCCCCGCTCTCCCCTCCTCTCCGCAGCCAGCCAAGGCCACACAGCCCGGGGCAGATGCAGCGCGCTTTGCCCTGCGGCTCCTGGCTGCCCACGACGCAGGGCCAGCCAAGGCAGGGGACATCTCGGGGACTCTGAGTGGACCTTGGGGCACGGACGGAGAGTGCAGCCAAAGAGGTCAACGGCCACCTACGCTCATTGCCGTAAAGCAATGCACTTCCCAACCGTGGCGCACCCACACTTGCTTCAACTCTGCAGAGGAGGACGAAGCAGTCAGGAATGAACCGTGAGCGTTACGAGGTGCCCCAGGACGACACGTCTTGCTCTCTCCATCACTACAGCTGCTGCTGCAACAGCCCTAGCGCATGAAATCCTGCCCTGAATGACGAGGTCTGGCTCTGATGACTGAGATGCTGTGGCTTGCAGACACTTCTGGGCCAAGTGGCTACTCCTTTCTGGTCATGTAAATACAATATGAACACCTTGTTGTGGTCTGGCAGGGCTAACGAGGGACTTCCCACCACTGCTGGGTTTAGGTCTTTCAATGCCTTTTGCCTTTTCGGAGGGAGGAAACCCTTTTGATTTCAGGGCTGTCCTCTCTATCCGAGGGCGAGTTATTTTTGCTACGGGCGGCTGGTTGTTTTTCCTCTTCATCGGGATTCGGAAGCCTAGGTTTTCATACACTAGCCTTGCCCGTAAGCCTGCATCAGAGGCCAACAAGCCTGACCGATGGATATGCACTAAAAGCCCATCCTCTACCGGAAACAACTCGCCAGGGAAGCTGTCCCGCCAAATGCTCAGTGGCACAGGGACGGGCATCTGCGTTATGAATTTTCACTGAAGAAAGGAAGGATACATCCCTTCCGCCAAGAAGGGTCTGTCACTAGTCTGAAAGGAGACCCCTGGGTATGCTTGGAGAGCAAGCCTATTGACAAGCTGACTCACTCTGTAGGGGCTGAGAACTGGAGATGCCAGTAGAGTCTTAAGATTAATCGAATGGATGGAAATGGACAACTCAGATCTAGGGGCCACACAGATGAACAGGGGAGTCTTATGCAGGGAGCATTCCATACAGTTGTTCCTATGCCTAAAGGCAATTGGTTTTCCTTTACAGATTACTCCAAAACCTTACACCTCCACTGACCTTGAAAGGCAGATTCTCCAGAACCCCTTACATCAAACCTATTGTAATGAGCCATCACGCCGTGGATTTCTTCCTAGATGGAGTTTATCACACCCGGCAGACTCTGAGACCGTGTGGATACTCGCAGACAGATTAAATGGGTATTCTGCAGGAATCAATAATCATGCTGAAGATCAGGTTAAAAGTTTGGTTCCCACTATGGGCCTATAGGATCCTGATTGCTCTCAGTCATCTCCTCTGGATCCCAACCTTACTGGTTTACCTAAACAACCAAATCCGGCACGTGCTGACCCTTGACAGGAAATCATTTCCACGATTCAGACTTACGTGCACATTATACTACCCGTTGACACAACTACCCGGGCAATATTAGATAGGTGGGGAAAGGGCAGTCGAGGGGATTTACCCTCAACCTGAGCTGAAACGGGTATTCTGAGTGCATTAAGAGCATCCACACAGGTTAGAACCAGGATCTCTTCTGTCTCTGTAGCTCCCAGTTACCCTGACAGAACGTGGCACCGAGTTCCACCTGCCTGTCACAGCTTGTAGCCCACAGCTAGGGCTTGCAAAACTAGAAAGAGCTACTGCAAATGTGTCAAGAGAATCAGAAAAAGCCATTCATCAAAGCACAGGCACTATTACACCCTTACCGGAAGAAATCAAATTATTACCAAAAATGGTAATATTGAATCAATTAGCTCTCGAGCCACTGTTAGAAGTACACGACAGAGTATGTCAGTTATTGAGTAAGAGCTGCTGGGGTTTTTATGTAGATCCAGAGCAGAAAAGCAAACGCGAGAGAAACAAGATTTAAACAACATTTAAAGTATTACCTGAAGTAAGGCGGGGATCTCCCCTACATCTGTTTGGGTGGCTAACCTCTTGGCTCCCAGATGCAGGGACAGGACTGTGAACTACAAGGATTTGGGTTGTTGTATTCACTCTCTTCTTTTCCTTTGTAATGACATGTGTGTGTTTACAGGGCGGTATTACCTTAGGAACTCAACTTACGACTTAAATAATGAAGAGTATAGTGTTACCCTGATGGTGAAAAGAAAGGCTGGGACTGTGGGGAAAAGCTCATTCCCTAACTATTGTCCTAATTAGTCCTTAGAGTCTGAAATGGAATGAACTTTCTCAAGGTATACCGAGTTTACATTGTACCCTGCATAGCCATGGTTCAGTCAGCATGACCAAAGGACACAGCTCGTTGCAGGCAGGAGAAGGACAGCCCCCACCCCGAAGAAGAAAGGATACTCCGGGACTACGCAGATGACGCCAGCCTCCCAGCCCCTCCGACACCCCTGTGAAACCCTCCCCTCATCTGGCATCAGAGAGAAGGAACTGCAGCAAGACCCACTGCAGGGACATCTACATCAGGAAAGACGCAGGTGGATGATGATTCCACGCAGGCAGAGTTGCTTCGCAAAACAGCAGTCCATGTGTGCGTGCTATGAGCGATCAGTCAAATTGCATTGTACCTGAACGCTTGAAAGGCATAAGAACCATGCGTAAAACCGCATTCGGGGCACCCCAATTTGACTGGGACACCTCGTGCGCATGAATAGAGAATCACTCTTGTCGCCCTATACTTTGTGTCCTGGCCTCTCTCCTCGGACGGCATGGGCCAGTTGCAGAATCTTCATGAAAATACCCCTCTCCCCAGTCTGAAAGTTACCCTCCAAGACCGAGAATTGCCCCCAGGGCTGGCCCAGAAGCCGCTTTACTGCTTTTATCGTGCTGTCCTCCCAGGCAATGACCGTTCAAGAAGGACTCTCCCTGAAACCATAACTCGAATCGCACTGCCTCAGGAGTAGGTGAGCGGTGCGCCATCCTCTCCTGCGCACGATGCTCCCCCTTCCCACCTCGGTCATACTTTAGGAGTACCGTTTACAGACAGAAACGCCCACTTGAAAAATGCTGTTTGGTTTGGTAAATCCACAGCCTTTTCTGCAGACAGGAACGCAGAGTGAACGGAGGAAATCAAAGGTTCCCCCCAACGAGCTGAGTCCCTGGCCACCAGCCGAGCCTTTGAAGCTGGAGCCAGCACAGCTTCTGCTGACTCCCATGCTGCATGGGCTGGAGCCACGCAGTGCCTTGGCCCTGGGCAAGAGCTGCTGCGCTCCCTTCAGAGAAGCTGCAGGCAGGGATCCATCTCCGCCTGTGCTTTGCCTGGGAGAATCAGGACAACAGCAGCGGCCTCAAGCCCCACCTGCTATTTGGGCCCTGCACTGCTGTCATGCCTGTACTTCAAAAAGGCAAAGAAAAATTGCCTTTCTTAAGAAAAAGGTATGAAAAATAGGACCCCTGGTCGGTCATATGGGTGGCAGAACAAACACCATTTTATCAGACAAACGGACATGCTCTGTGAGCGAGCTGGTTACGTGTCAGTCCCCTTTCTCCTCCTCATCAGGCCCTGGAGGTCCTGTGTACCACGCAGACTTCTTCTCCCCCTCCCCATAAGCCTGAAGGTTCCTGGGTGCCAGGCAGACTTCTTCCCTCCTTACGGGCCTTGAAGCTCCCGGGCACCCCAACAGCCAGGTTGTGAACACCCCGTCACAGAGCAGGGAAGCGCAGCAGCACACCCAGCAGCCTCTAGAAAATCAAGCAGCACTCTTCCCCTCTTCTCCTCCATTTACGGCCTCATTGATGGAGGCAATGACAAACGGCACCGTCCCCTCTGGCGGTGAAGAGGTTTCCTACCTTGATACCACACATAAAATTGTACAGGAAAGGTGTGAACCTCACAGTCACCTGGGTCTTCCGCCTGCCCTACAGACCAAAAACTAACAGCACTTAATTAACAACACATTAAGAACGGGCAGGTACCCACCAGATGGCATGTGGAATGCGCTCATTCTCCTGCTCTCTGCAACCCACAAACACTTTAAACCCCCCCACTGGCAGCCCGTGGTGGTTCTCACGGTGACACGTGAAAAGGGCACGTGGAAACCAAGAGCCCAGAGAGGCGGTGGAGTCTCCTTCACTGGAGACGTTCAGGACAGAAGTGCCTGTCACCACCACGTGCTCTTTATTTTGCCTTCCAAGATCAAGCCAAGCTGTGATACAAGAGCTTTGGCCCTCCCCCTCTCCCATGGAAAGTTTGAAATCCTGTGGGATAGGAAGAAACTTGCCAGGCAGCAGCTGCGTCTTGCTGCATAGGCTTTGAACTAGCCCTGGGGAAAAAGCTGACCAGCCGACTGCGGTACGTCAGTGTGCAACTTGGATAATGAGGTGAAGTCTCAGTGCTCAAAGATCAATTAAGCCTGGCCTTGATGACTCGGGCGAGCAGAGACTGCCCTGGCTGTAACGGGATGCAGATAAGGAGGGAGCCCTGTGTAGGCAGGACGGCCCTGCCTTTCATCAGCTAAGACAACCAGATAACAGGAACCCGTGTACTTCTTTGTTTCTTCAAAAGGCTGTCATGCCCGATCACTGACCTCTGCCTCATTACCTGTGAAATGCATATCAAAGCTGACATATGCTAACGAAGATTATAGAGATCATGCTAAACATTCATGACTATAGCACTCGTCTCTCCACCCAAATCATACTACACGCCCCCTCGGGGAAGGAAACCTCGTAAGTTTGGGGATAAAAAGATGGGACGGTTCAATTGGGAGAGAAGAACCTCGATGCCTGACAGACCAGTTGCGTTCTCTTCCTCCAGCCCAGGCAGGGACGCCTTTCTGGGTATGCGCTGCGCCTTTCACCCTCGGGTGAATGGCACCCCCGGGCCGTGGTAGTATTATTATTATTACTTTTGCTAGCAATACTAACCTTAATTAGTAGCACTGTTGTAGTCGGTGAATTTATACACGGCAATCTTGAATCTGTTTGGTCACTCTCAATAAAATAACTCACTTGGATTGTTGTGAATCTGACTCAGTGAAAGTCCTTTGCTGAGACTCTGACAGATAAATCAGGGAAAGTCCTGGGACTCTGACAGACAAAGATCGAAACTACATTCCTTTTGACGCAACAATAAGAAAAAGCTCCAAAGATATGCGCAAGAGAACTTGACTGACTGTGACCTTGCCCATTTAAGTGAGTCTATTGTTAAAAGAAACCAGATGGAAACGAGCTGAAAGTGGCAAATTTCAAACAAAACAGTGCCAACTCAGCTCATAAATATGCATTAAGTGTGCTTGCACAGGGGGGCACGTGAACAAATACTCAAAAGTCAATGGTAGAAGGCAACCTCCTGGCCAAAGCAGTAGGTTTTTCAAACTGTAACCATCAATATGTGAGTAGCCTTAAGATGGTGCATAAGGAACGAAGAATTGTAACACGGGGTCCTTCTCAGGCTCCCAGCTGAGAGGCACCTTTATGGCCAGAAATAAAAAGGGGGTTTAGCTCGTGTGTACGTCTGCTGCCTTCTTTCCTGTACCCACGCATGGACTAGAAGAGAAGTGCCAGCAAGTCCGTTTTGGTACAAGTTCAGGTCAACAGTTAAACAGCCAAAATTCTGAATAGTTACACTGACCCTTACTTAGATACTGATTTTATCTGCCTTTGATGTGTAACTAAGCACATTCCCTCCTCCCCACAGTCTTTCCTCACAGCCTCACAGCTCTCCTACGCAAAAAAAACTGCACACCAAAACACCCGTGACTTTCTCAAACTCTTCACGGCCCCATCTGAGTCAAGGGACAGGATCTCCTAAAGGCTCTTTCACAGGCACTGCCCTCAAAAACCCCCGCTGCTTCTCTACTAGTGCACAAAGACATTAGGAAGGGTTGCATTTCTACGTCAATGGACACAGTTTCTGAAACGAGACAAATAGTTTTAAATGAGGATAAGCCCTTTGCCTTGCATCTGGCAACCAACAGAGATGCAGACCCAGCACATCAGACCAGGGCCAGGCACAAAACAACACCCGAGGCACAGGGAAAGCACAACACGTCAGATGTGGTAGTCAAGAACGACAACAAACGGCTCTTCCTATCACTTCTCTCTATGATCAGCTTAGTTCCTGTAGTCAGACACAGAAATTGGAAGTGATTTCTTCTTCTTTTGCTGAAGTAGACTCTAGAGTAGATATTGCCAAAAAATGCACAAACAACCCCCAAAAGTTAAAGCAGCTACTTTCACCCTCAAGAGACCCACTTACTGAAGTGGTTCTCACGTTCTCTTCTCTACTCTAAAGGGGGCCCACTTAAGATCCGTTTGAGTTACACTACCGCTAAGCATACACCGCTACCAGACATTTCTCTAGTCTGAAGGCTGACAGCAGGGTACAAGCACAGCCCTTTCTGGACATCTCACTCCTGGCTAGAAATCTTAGAGGCTTAGAAATCAGGAGCTAAGGACTGCGTGATGGCACCACCACGAGCAGACGTTCAAACCCAAAGCATCTGGAACACACAGAGAAACCTCCACCATTTGTTCAGCGATGTTTCAAGTCACGCCATACTCAGGCCAGGACTTTACAAAATGTCACCAAACATAATGATAGTAGCCTCTTTGCTCCAAAGCAAAGAAACAAAGAGCCACCTAGCCTTGGAGAAACCCTTGTCCTTCCGTGTGGCTGGTGTCTTCACAGGGCTCTTCCTCAAAACAGGAGAAATGACCATGAATTTGGCATTCAGAAGTACACTTAGTCCTCTGGCGGACGTTGCTTACAAGCCAGAAGTCCTCTCACCCCGCCCCAGAAGCACCCGTTAGTCGTCTGGCAGTCATTCTCCATGAACCCCAAGTCCTCCACACCTACCTACCTACCGACTCGCCAGAAAGGAGTCGGACCGCACCAGAATTGACACTGCCTGACCTGCACTAGACCTGCAGCAGGCCAGAAATGACGGCTTCAAGAAAGAAAACACAACCCAATTGAACAGAGCAGCAAAAAATCAACCAGAAGAAACATTGGACAAATTATACAAAAATCCAAACCCTAAACAGAGAAACAAGCTAAAAAAAGGATCCCCCACCCCCCAAAAAAAGACCACACAGAACACAAGATAAGGTAAAAACAACCTAACTTCCCTCTTTCCCGGGACCAACAAACCCAGATTCTGTCCATAACAATAACACACTTTAATCCTAACTCGCTTCAACTCTGGCATAGCATAGCCCTTGCCACCCCGTAACCCGAGCAAACTGCAGCCCTACCAGTCCATAACCCGCATCCCTGCAGGACGCTCTCCAGCACTAGGTACATCTCTGCTTAATCTCCCTTTGGACAAAGATCGAAAGGGAGGGATGGGGTTTGCTTGGCTCCGTTCCCAGGGTGCCGCAAGAGAGACCTGCCGCCCCCAAATCACCGGTGTGTTGTGGACACCACATATGAACTGCAGACAAGGGTCAGGACAGCTTTGGGGAGCAGACAAGCCGTTTTGCGGTGCCCCCGCTGCTGGCAGAAAGCAGAGCTGGAGACAACATGGGGAAGTCCAGGGTAGCCAGTGGTGGTGGTGGGGCCCTGTAGGGTGCAGCACCCGCAGGAATGCCCGGCTCCTTAAGCCTCGGCCCCACGGCTGCAGCTCGGGACCAGCACCGGTTGGGGCTTCGCTGGGAAAAAACAGGCGAGGGTGACCCTGACACTCAGCAGGCGGACCTGGTCCCACTAACCTGTCGCTCTGCCTGTCACCACCACGGGATGCAGAAAGCAGTTCTGCTGGTCCTGGCGTGGTCCTGAGCCACGTCTCAACAGATGAGTCTTTAACCAGAGGGCCTAAAAAGAGGAAAAGGTGCCCAGAATTAGCCTGTGCTTAAGTTTTTACAGGCATTTTGGGCTTTTGAGCTACACAGTGGTGCTGCTCCAGGGGAGCGCTCAAGAACGAGGCGGCTGCCTCTTCCTGCAGACAGGCAGTGGGGTGTGTGCAACAGAAGCGAGTGCCGGTGTGTGCGGCTGTTGAATGGGTTTGGTTTTCAACTGTGCCCACCCTGGTACGACGGGTTCCTTTTCCCAGGAGGTTCTGCTCCGGGACCTGGCCCTGGGCCAGGGCAGCCCGAGGAGGAGGCCGGGGTGGCTGCGGGGTGGGGCGGGGGCCCGAGGGCAGGAAGGGGTGCCGCGGGGCATGCTGGGAGCAGGCGCGCCCCGGGGCATGCTGGGAGCTGTAGTCCCGGGGCACGGGGCTGCCCGGCAGCCATGCTCCTGCCCGGGGCACGCCGGCAGCTCTCATGGGCCCACAGGCCGCTGCCGGGCTGCCCTGGCGGTCTCAGGAGGCGCAGTCCCTGCTCCAGCTGCCGCTGGGCTGAGGGGAGGGCTGGGGCCACCCGAGGGCAGCGGGGGAGCCCCAAACCGCCCGCAGCCATGGGGTCCCAGTCAGCATGAGCCGGGAGTGGCAGGGGCAGCCCCGCGAGGGACCCGGGAGTCGGGGAGGGGAAGGGGATGGAGAGAGGCCCCCCCGGGCACAGGCAGCGCGCACCCCGACTCCCAGAGCCCCCTCAACTGCCCTGGCCCCAGCGCCAGTGATGTATGATCTGAGAGAGACAGAGACAGAAGTGCCTGAACTGTCAAATTCTGCCGGCAGCACCGAGAGCAGGAACTGCGTTGAGTCCTGTGCCCTTGGGGCTGTGTCGCCCCTGTGCTGCATCTGGATCCCTCCCTGTGCCTGTGCTCCCCCAGCCTTTCCCTAGCTGGTTCCCTCTTTTGCTTCCCTGTACCTCTCTTAATCTGGCGATTCTTGTATCCTGCTCCCTGCCCCTGCTCTAGTCTCCAGCCCCTCTCTTTCTCTGGCATGCTACCTGTCCCTTTGTTGTTCTTGCTCTTCCTCTGTCCTGCTCCGTTTTCCTCTTTTTCTCTTCCTCTCACTCTGTCCTGAAGCACACTGCTGTTTTCTCATTCTCTGCCTCTTTGTCCCGCTCTGCATCCCTCTGTTGTTAACAGTCTCTCTGGCCTCTTCCCGCTCCTGCTTTTTCTGCCTGTATGTCTCACTCCCTGTACCCGTCCTCCTTGTGGTCTCTCTCCTTCCTCATCATCATAGAATCATAGAGGAAGGAATCATAGAGGAATCATAGCTTGGAAGGAACTTTAAAGATTGTCTCCTTCCAACCCCCCTGCCCTGGGCAGGGACACCTCCCACTAGACCAAGTTGCTCTAAGCCCTATCCGGCCTGGCCTTGAACACCTCCAGGATGGAGCTTCCACAGCTTCTCTGGGCAACCTCTTCCAGTGTCTTACCACCCTCAGAGTGAAAAATTTCTTCCTAATAGCTAATCTAAATCTACCCTCTTCCAGCATCAAGACATTACCCCTTGCCCTATGACTATAAGGTCTCCCCAGAGCCTTCTCTCCTCCCGGCTGAACATCCCCAACTCTCTTACTGGAAGATTCAAGCTTCCTTCTTCTCATAATATTTTGTGCCTAGTTCTGTGGAAAAACAGGCCCATGTTCTCTCATGGCAGGCACAGCCTCTCTCCTTTTGTGGTTCTTCAGGCACCAAGCAGACATTAGGAAAGCTCTCGACTGGAGTATTCTACAGGAATACCGAAGTATTGCCTCCAATCAGTCAAGGGGAAACAATATATCCATGATACTTGTGTTGCGTTGAGGGGCAAAGTAGTTTTGGCAGAAAATATACCCCCTCGCGTTCTAACACTCCTCACCGAGGTGGGAGGCGAGGTGCGGCTAGGTTTACATTCTGAGCGATGCCCACTTCACCCCTATCAGTCCAGGCGCGTTTCATATATTACACTGTTACGCTTCTGAATACACTAACAGAGGACTGCACCTTCAGCCCAGCTGTGCTCATGAACTAACACGGCCACGCTTCGGTCGCGTTCAATGAGAAACCCAAACGACGAGCTGCCTACACAGTACAGTTTATTTAAACAACAGCTACACAAGTTCTTTCGGATTGCCGGTGATAGTGACTGTCTGCAAAGCACGTGCAAATACGAAAGATGCTAGCAATAGAGCTCGGTTACAAAAGCGCTAAGTTATAAACCCACTCTGTACAGAGATTTCTAAGTTTCCGGGGGAAGCACTTGGTATAGCCAAGTGTTCGAATCTTACCCACAAGCGTCCTTATTGCGGGGGAAGAGAGACCTAGCCCGTCGACTGGTCCCAGAAGTCCACAATGGTGTCTTCACTCACATCCCCCTTTTCTTGGGCTATTTTTATACTATTTTTTATCTTCAAGGTGGAGTTTGAGTGACTCTAGTCATAAATACTTTCATTATGATAGGTGTAAAATTTCCTTGCCTCGCATTTAAAGGTATAGCTGACGAAAAATTCAGGGCGCAGACTCAAGGAGGAATGGTCGCACCTTGGAGGCGGGGAGCTTTTGGGATGGAGGTGTGTTTTGGTATTATAATGACACTCTAATGAGCAAAGTTCACTAAAGGACAGCCTTTCATCAAAAAAATGACAGATTGTTGGCTCAGGGTAACAAGTGGGCCGTTTATCAGTTCCATAAGACCTTCGAGGGCTCCATTTGGTCCCCAGGTTCTCAGTTTATCCCAAAGTTTTAGCTGCAGTGTCTCCACTCTGCTCCATCCTTCGCACTGTTTTCCTTCCGTGGTACCACCTCGTTCCCATGCTTTCCGGATTATCACAGGGTTTGGCCTTGGAGTCTCCAGCCCCCTCCACTCCCCGCGTTGCTTTGTAAGCAATATGGTACAGGCAATCACAGATGTAGCGGATTCTTCACCTACCAGCTGCGGCTGTATTTTGCCCTAGAAGCCTTTTGAGTTTATACCTTTCCTTAATGCGTGAACAATGATGTATTGTTGATCAGTTTTAGTAATCATTCCACAACTTGTATACAACCCTAGGGTAATACTGCAGAAGAATTGAAAAAATACCCAACAAAACAAATCCCACTGAAAAAAAAAAAAAAAAAAAAAGAAACCAAACCCCCAAATCCAGAATTGACAGTCAATGTATTAACTGCCATTTCAAACAGAAGCCTAAACAGAAAGTGACATAAAGTAAAGGGGCAGAAAGTAACATAGTAATACTAAAAGTGACATAGTGACACTAAAAGTGACATAGTAATACTAAACCGAATACTAATACATAGTAACACTAAACCAAATACATAGTAACACTAAACAAAATACACTAAGCCGAATACTAAAACATAGTAATACTAAAGCAAAACGCATCTGCTTTCAGGAAAATCCATCTGAAATAGATCCTAAGTGCTGCTTCTTTGTTTCTTGAAGGGAGAGTCTGTTCTAACATCTTCTGCTGTAACTGGCTGTCTTGGTTTTCTCGCACCTTCTAACAAATCAGCCTTGCAAAATCCTTCCTTCTCATCCCCTCTTCTTCTCTTCCGGTGTTTCTTCTGCATATCTCCTGGTCTTAACGTGGAGTAGGTATACGAACTGGAGTAAAACGAAGCACTATAGGGAGACTTGGACCTTTAAAAAAACACAACGCAAAAGCAATAAATGAAAGTATTCTTTTTCCTCCCAAGTTTGGTTTGCTTTGGGTTTTCTTCCTCTCCATATGCTTATGTGCAACCTTCTTTCAGCTGCTGACAGCGCTACTGCAAATTGAAGAACTTGATGGCATGTAAATGTTTCTGCTTCCAAGACAGAACAGCTGCTGCTTTGTTAGTGTCAAAGCATACGTAAGGGTAAGTCTGTTTCCACTCACTTCTAGCACACGAGCTACCATAGCTGTTGATTGATTTAAGGTGCTGTGCACTGGCCTCTACTGGTATGTCAACGCACACGTTTCACTACTGGGCAACTACGTGCAGTGCAAACCCGTTTGGTTGCAGTAAGAGGCAAAAAGAGAAATCTTAATGTGTACAGCGCATTATCAAACATCAAGAAAACACGATTCAGCCTGAAGACAGTCAACCGCAAGTTTAAAATGCCAGCTTAGGCTACTGAGCTTCACTGAATATTTGGCAATTTGTACAGGTGGCAAAATACTTGTACTGCAATCCTACGCGCAGGACTATTTAACCAACACTTCTAGCCAGCTGTCCTAGCAAACTTTAGCACATAATTGCTCACACCAAGGACAGTGACGGCATTTAAGGAAATGTCCCATCTAAAGGCATCTCTAAACTCAGCCTCTAGTACTATGACTCAATGCCGTTTCTCGAGGAAAGATACTGGCAGCATTACTAATAGAGAGCGATTCAGACTCCTGCCCAAGTGATTTTGGGCGATAGAAACATCAGCTACCCTGAGATATGTCTTCACAAGTTTTTCTTGCATTATGTGGAGGAGGAGGCACGGGCACAGAGACAGGTGGTGATGCTGGCAGTGTTGGGGCTCGGGTCCCGCTGTCTAATTGGGAAATCAATTTCTTCAGCTCTACTCAGCAGTAATCAAAAGGGTGACTTTCCATCTGATCCTTTCCTTATGTTTAGTTTTCATGTGTAATTATGGTTTTCTCAAAAAGCACTCCATTTTCAGAGTCCTCTTTGCAGTCCTGCACTGGGGTTTTATTTTAAGTAATTTTACTGCATGCACACATCCCCTCTGTTAAAGCCAACTGATATTAAGCCGTTTAAAAATCAGTTACCACTTGTATTCTCCACAACTGTCCGTGCATGCTTTTTTCATTATAAATCAGCTGCTGTGTGAGTGACACCTTATGGCCTCATTTAACAGGTTACAAGTAGGAACATATGGAATTTCGGTAGAATACTTACAGTTGGCAGCCCGGTCTGCCACCTGCTGAGCGAGGTGTACTGGCTCTCACTGGGTGACCTTTTGAAGTGGGGAGAGGAAAAAGAATAAAAATCCCATTCAGTTGATCTGCAGGTAATTTGTTTAAAGACATTCGGAAGATGCAGGTACTTACCAGTTGTGGGTAGGGATTGTCCTTGGGGGCACCTCTGTGACACCGACACCGGATGTGCCGTCACCAGAGCAGCAGGAGGTAGAACACTATTGGCACCACTACAACAAAAACAAAACAAAACAAAACAAATTTCTATAATTCAAAGCGTGTTTTGGAGTGCTACGTGAAAGATAAAGCCACTTCAGAGGCTGCCCGAGAGGTTCTTTTGAATTGTGACCCTTTGTGTTCAACGGTACGGCTGAGCCTGACCGTCTGCTGGGCAGAGTGGCTGTTTGCATTCAAGGCGTAAAGTCGAAAGGGTATAAGCCCGAAGGGATCATCCAGATTTTTCATGTAGTTTCATGTGACTGCACTGGGTTGCACACTTAGACGGTCAGGTTTGTAAATTCCTCAAGTGTACAGTGTTTCAATGTTTATTATCCAATCTCTATGCGTCACTGACTACACTGTGTATTACTGAGGATGACTCTGACTTATCATAATATTGATGACAGAAATACTACAGAAAAAAAGTAGTGTGAACACGCCTGGCCAATTTTACCTAGGACTGTACTTCTACACTTTCCATGAAAATATTATTCCCCCAGTAGTAACGAGAAATTAATGCACCCAGGAAGGTTTGACATAGCTGAATGGCTTCTTTAGGAATTGCTAGCCACTTACAATCAAAGGGCTCCTGGGGAAAAAACTTTCCTCTCTCAGGGTAAACCTGTACTGAGCGACTGATAAGGGAACCAAACGGGAAATGCTTTGGAGAAAATTCGTGCAGGACGCACCCTTCCAACTTACCAAAGTGTCCTCGTTCAAAGTAAAAACGAAAAAGAGAGCTTCCACACTTATGTGGAACTGTCACTAATGATATCTATAAACCGCTAGCAGAGAAGCTCAAGAAGAAGAATCTGACTCCAGCATTTTGGTGTCTCTTCTATTCATGTTGAGCTACAGATTGCCTACCAAAAAGGTCCAGGAGGTGTAACAGGCATGAGCGGTGGTGGAGGTGGTGGCGCTGGCGGCAGCTGCTGCTGCTGCTGCTGAATCCGCTCAGGGAGCCTTTTTGTGTAGCCAATCCCGTTGCTGAAGTTGTTCACGGCCTGGAGGCAGAAAAACAGTTACAGAAAGGGAATATGAAACTTCAGCAGATGTACAAACAAAAGCCTCCCCCGAGTAACATTACTTGTCTGTTCCTGCAAGTGCTACCAATCCTAAAATGAATCAACATACCCATGTACGAGCACGTGGCATCAAACGCTGATGTTAATGACGCGTAACTCAGAGGATCTGAACTTAAAGTACTTCAGTGTTAACACTGAATTTGAAAACAAAAGTGGGACCTGAATTGGCCTGATTGTCTCTGAAGAGTTGTACGCTTCTGTGACGAGAGAGAATGTGTTTGAGAAGTACGTGTAGCCCTATTCAATCTAGCCTTGCTTAAGGAGATGTAAATTATTATTGTCTTCCCTTTCAGCTTTTTACTAAGACCCTCTTCTTACAAACAGTTTGCGTAGAAGTCATCACGTTACCTTGCGTAGGAAGTGGTTGGCAACTAAAGCATCAGGGGAAACGTCTGTCTGGTGGCACGCTGGGCATGTGTGTTCCTCCGAGTCCAGTAATGCCGTTCTAATACCTGTGTATCGTTAGAGTCATCCAAGGAGGTTTAGCCAAAGTAAAGCAGTTTCGGGGATTCTCATCAAGTTTAAAAAAAATTATATGTTCGATGGGTGAAGATGGTCTTGAGCTGAGAGCATGAAGCTCTAGATGTTCAACAGTGTCAAAAATTTCTCGGATGCAGCAAATAACTATACAGTTCTGGTATTTCACTAGTTAACACTTGAAGCTGTCTGTGTCTTGATGTTCCGACTGGTCTGTTTTCCACTGTCGAGTACAGTGAGAAGTCACCAGCCTCAAGGCTCATGGATAAAACGCACCTCAACAAAACATTAATAGGTTTGAGTCCTGAAGGGTTTAACCGACTGTCCCGTGCGGAAGAATGCGGATTACATGCCCAACGACCCGTTTGTTGCAGACCACAGTAAGTCACCAGAGTTGGCTGCGTAATTTTGTGTGAGAGAGAGGGCTGTGAAAAAACTAAACGCGTTCGATATCTAATACTGTAATCCCCGGTGCAGTTATGCACTCTTCTCATACTCGTCCTTCCGCATGTAAAGAGGATTTAACTAGATACCTAAAAAGGAGAATAAAGCTTTCTGCCTTTTTTTTCCCCTTTTACGAGAAGCGTCCTTCCCTATTCAGGGGATACTTAAGTATGAAATAGAACAGGTGACAAAGTAATTTCCTCAGCTCTGATTTCTGCTTTCAGAAAATCAGATGTGATGTTTGGAATGAACAAAGACGGGAATAACACGTACATTCGTCACAGTAACTGTTTCCACAGCAGGGAATAACAGCGGCATCAGTCATGATCTCATTACAAAGGAGACACAACAACTCCTCTGGAATAGGGTCTTCTGAGGAGGAGGAGGAGGAGGAAGAGGAGGAGGACGGCTCCTCTGGTAAAAAGGGAGGCTTCTCCTTCTTTCCTCGAGCATAAGCTTCCCTGGAGGGCGGGGTGGAGAAGGAAAAAGCAAAACGTTAAAGCTGGGTAAAGGAAAACTGTTCCAAGCTTTGCATGTTATCAGAGGAAGCAAACAGATGGAATTCTCACTCTGCATTAGCCTTCGGAGAGGTGGGCATACAGTTTAAATTGCTTTGCAATAGCCACAGCGCTAGCAGAGGGAGGGGGAACCAATTTTCCTTCTGCAGAACTCTCCCATTCATTGGATCAACATCATTTTTTGACAGCTGTGAATCAAGTGACCTGAATCCCACCTCTGCCTTCCAAGAGAACGACTCCACTGAAAATACTACGGAAATGTTTGGCAGAAAGCCAGATTCTCAGCACATCGCAAGTCTAACCTAGTTGCCGGGGCAGGAACAGTAGGACCACCCCGTTTTAATACTAGCGAGTATCACAGTTTAGAAGGTTACGATACAGTGACAGTGCTTCCTCCCCCGTCACTACAGACGCTGGCCAACTCGGTTGCAGTGCCACTCAGGCATTTGCCCATGGTTTCTCTCGTTCCCTTTGTGCTCAGTCCAGTTCATTCCATACGTACGCATTAATGATTGGTATTGCGTATTGCCCGGTGCTTGTCAGCATAACACCCTTCGTATTGGGATCTTCCACCTCCATCATGAAACTCCGTGGAATTCCTGTGCTCTTTTTAATTCTGGGAGGAGGCTTGAAATTTTTGTCCTGTTAAGAAAAGAAATGCAGACATCTCTCATCTGAAGACCCACACTTAAAATGATATTTCAACGGTGATTTTAAGCAGCACAAGCCCTTTATCCTCTCCTTTTACCTAGCCTAAGGGTTTCTCTTATTGTCCCAAACTAATACAACCAGGATGCTGCAAAGACTTGAGCAGCGTTTTGCGCTCAAGCGACATTCTTTTGCTTCACTCCAGGTTCCGTAAGGGTTACATATTGCTTGGCTCACCACCCACCCCGACAAGAGACACAAACCCGCTCCTCCTCCAAGGCGCAATTCAGAGGGAGAGCTCGTCTTACTTCCCTTCACCGTCTCTAGAGAGGAAGGCTGCATACACATCCAGCGAGTAACGTTACAGGGCATGAATACTCAGCCACAGACGTGTGTCATTAAAACACGCACATATTCAATAGGCGGGAGCGACAGAAACGCCTTGTTTTTCTATGGAATACTAAAAACTGTCAACTGCCATTAAAAAGCATTAAAACGCAATCTTACCCCGTTGGTTGGGCAGTGCTTCCTATAGTGGCCAGGTATTCCGCAACGAAAGCAAATATATGATGGTGGAGGTGGAGCCAAGGGTTTCTTCCCGTAACTAAAATTTTTGGGGGAAAAGAAGAGAAAGGTACGCATGTGTCTCTCTTGTTCAAACAAACACCTCTACAACTTTTCCATAATCTTTGAAGAAGAGATGTGACATTATCAACACTTACTTCATTGGATCGTATTCACGGCACGACTGGAGCATCGTAGCTTTTGTTACATCTTCTTCGGGAGCACCGGCCACATTGTCAGTCTGTGTAACGGGGAAGGATTTGACACACACACCTTAGAAACATGTTTAAGCCCACACAGCCCAAGACAGCACCGCTCACCCCATCCTGTAAAGAGCAGCACAACGCTAGCTGAGGTTGCATGAAAACTGCTGCTTCGATCAAATACAGTCGTCCTGAAGATGTTCTGGGGAGTCCTTATGCCATCGCGTGATGTTTATGTGCCCGTTCACCCACTTGAAAAGAGCATTCTCGGGCACTCGGAACCTTCGGCTCTGTTTGTACCTCACACAAAGACTGCTGTAACCAATCCAATTTTCTCCCAAGTGGACTGAAGCTACATGTAGAAAAAATTATACTATCCAGTACTTCCAAACTGATTTTTAAGCTCTGGCCTGCTGGAAGGAGAAGCTATCCACCGTGCATTTAATGGGGAAAGATGCATGCAACTCTCATTCTTTACATTTTGCAGCATTAAAAGGACACTCAGGGGTCGGGGATGTTGTTTCTGCTTGCTGAACTTCAGCTTCAGACACAGAAGCCTGAAAAGGAATCATGCTTTTCAGAATCCCTCGGCAAGACAAAAGATTCTTTGCAGTAGAAATTTGACAATCATGTGCTCGAGACTGTCCAAACTGCACGTTCTCCCCCCCAGTCTAACTTCTTCCTATTAGGTGATGTAACTAGAGTAAGCAAAACCTGCAGTGTTTTTGCAGTTGGCTCTGTCCATCTAACAGGCAAATGGTACCAAAAACCTTATGCAGAGCTAGATCTTCCAATTATGGAAGCCAGCTGATTAGGTTAAGCAGGATTTCTTAAAACGTTTTTATTATACACTAGTCCAGGTACAAGCAGGGTCCAAGGGAGTGGCTGTCAATGACTTGGACCTTCAAGTACCCATCATTCACATCAACCCCTTCTTGGTTTTGGTTTTACATGCGCTCATTCACAAAAGAAACAAACTAGGTTCACAATTTTATTAAATGCTTGTTTCATAGGCAGTTTCTTTTCAACAGTAACATAATCCAAATCGACAGCTATGAAATAATTTCCATGAACATTTAGAGGAACCTTTACCGATGCTTGACTAATTTGTCGGAATCCAAACGGTTTAGAAAACTCATCCAAACCCCACAAAACATTACTCGGGATAGACCCAAATGCAAATATGGCAGTTAATACGCAGGAATAACAGACCCGAAGACTGTTAGCACCTCGCCTCCAGGCTAAGCCAGTCTGCACTAAAGTGGTCAGAGAAAGTAACAGTTTTGAGCTGCTTTCACAGAATCACAGAGTCACAGAATTTTCAGAGTTGGAAGGGACCTCTAGAGATCATCTAGTCCAACTCCGCTGCTAAAGCAGGGTTGCCTAGAGCACATTACTCAGGACTGCATCCAGGCGGGTCTTGACGATCTCCAGAGAAGGGGACTCCACAACCTCCCTGGGCAGCCTGTGCCAGTGCTCTGTCACCCTCACTGTAAAGAAGTTTTTCTGTGTATTTGAACGGAACTTCCTGTGTACTAACTTGTGCCCATTACCCCTCGTCCTGTTACTTGGAACCATTGAAAAGAGCCTGGCTCCATCCTCCTTCAACCCACCCTTCAGATACTTGTACGCCATAATAAGGTCTACCCTCAGCCTTCTCTTCTCCAGGCTAAAGAGTCCCAGCTCTCTCAGCCTTTCCTCATAAGGCAGATGCTCCAAGCCCTCAGTCATCTTAGTTGCCCTTCGCTGGACTCGCTCCAGCAGTTCCCTGTCCCACTTGAACAGGGGAGCCCAAAACTGGACACAGTATTCCAGTTGTGGCCTCACCAGTGCAGAGTAGAGGGGGAGAATGACCTCCCTCGACCTACTGGCCACACTCTTCCCTATGCAGCCCAGGATTCCATTGGCCTTTTTGGCAACAAGGGCACACTGCTGGGCTATGGATAATTTATTATCTACCACAACCCCCAGATCCTTCTCCTCTGAGCTACTTCCCAGCAGGTCCGCCCCTAACTTGTACTGGTGCCTAGCATTCTTCCTCCCCAAGTACAGGACCTTGCACTTGCTTTTGTTGAACCTCATTAGGTTCTTCTCTGCCCAGCTCTCCAGCCTGTCCAGGTCACGCTGCATGGCAGCACGGCCCTCTGTCACATTCCTGGATTTCTCTGAAATACCGAAATTTTTTCAAAAGCTTAAATGTGTACAGAGTTTTTCACATTTCAGAGTAAAACTTCACATGAGTTTACCGAACCACAGACACGATTAGGGACAGCACTAATGCAGACCAATGCCTTTTGGTTGCTGCCTTCCAAACCTTTCCTTTTTTTCCCCGAAATGAACACATTGTGAAATGTGTCTCACTGCAGTGAGAGAGGGAAATGAACTCCTGCCTTTATTTTCAGAAGGAAGAACTATTTTTATGGACTCGCGCTACGCCTTTTCACAAGGTGCAATCACCAGTGCTTTGCCAGGCAAAGTTACGCACTGTTGAGCAAAAAACGCAAGCAGTTCTGTAGCGAGACATGGTGTTACAACAGTTTCAGAAGGTCACGTCTGTGAATATGCCACACAGACACACTGGTATATTCCGATAAACAAGGAGGTACATTTACAGCATTTACAGAGTCTGTGTTCAAACCCATGAGTTTGTGTTGTCCACTGTATATGCAGAGTAGAATTTATGAAGTTGTGCAGCATTCAGAGAATGGATCTGTAACTCTAACGACTAGAAACTCAGAAATAGCCATGCCATTGTACGTGTTACAGAAATGCTTCTGTTTTGGCTGTGGCAAAGCCTCCTGAAATGTCCATAACTTGCAGCCAATTAGACTCTTCTGTAAAAATTGTGTTAGATTCCAATGCAAAAATAACAAGACGCATGAAAAACGGTAAACAGCATGTGAAGGGCTTCTTTGTGCCTTGGAGATGAGTGATACTGCTCCATTACGCTGAGGCTGATAAGGTACTCCCCTTCTATCTCCCCAAACCGGGAGCTACTCTTTACAGGACAGTATGACTTTTACAAACAAAAGGCATCCAACAACCCATACAAACCTACGTATTCCTAGCTCCAGACAGACAGATGTAGAACATGGCACCGAGTTCACCTCTGCAAGCCTTGAACCTGCATGATCTAAAAACGGTCCTACACTTTCTGAACAACACAAAGTCATACAGGAAATAGTCCGGCACAGTCACTGTGAAATACAATACGTGGCTAGGCACAAACACCAATATTCACATGAGAACCGTGCAAAGGATGGCATTCCTCACTTTCTACTAGGCTGAATTAAATACATTGCATTTGCAACATATACTACATTTTACTGGAAAATAGGTCAAGTTAATGTTTGGAAAATTACTACAAGGCTCCATTGTTTAGGATTAAGTGCAGTGTGTAGAAAAAAGAGTGAGATTGTGTTTTTACGTACTGCTTTAACTCCTCCAGCGGGGACTCTTCTGACTATTACTGATGAATTCTTGGGAATCAGGGCATTGTCGTCTGTGTACTCTGAAAACAACATGAATGCAGAAAAAATATCAGTCAGTTTGTGAGAATGTCTGTTACTATGTAGTTACATCGCACTTCAGAGAATCCTTTTACAGATATGAAAGCAAAACTTTACATGTAACATTGCGCTGTTACCATCTCAACACTCTAACGCTACGTTTCAAGAGATCTTCAGGTTTCATAATCAAACACAAGCAGCAAAATCATCTTTTTTTTTATATATATAGTTTGAATGCCAACAGCACAGTTATCTCAAAGTCACAAAAAGGAAGTCTGCTAAGGCATGAGGCTCTTTCCGGATCTAGCTTAAGCTGCTTTTGCTTCAGTTGAGGCTACAAACCCAAGAGATCTTTTGAGAAAAACAAACCACAGCAGTCTCCCCTGCATAAAGCAGATACTAAGGTCTGACACGCTTGCCCTGCAGCAAAACACGCCCTTGGCTAAAGCATGGAAACTCTGCGCCATGGCTTTCATAGCTATTACCTAAAAATGATTCACCTAACACCACCGGTGCTCGAGACTGACAGAACACAGAAGAGAGCCCGCCATTTCGCTCTATTTCTTGGAGCATCAACAACCAAACTGACCAAACTGCTCAGTTTCTGTTTCTGTTACGTTTAAACAGAAACAAAGCTGGCAGTGCTAGAATGTGGACCGCAGAAATTTGGGGGTATTTCAAGCTTGCTTTCACAAGTAGGGCAGAAGTGGCTCCAACGAAAATGGTATCTCCCCTCTTAAGCTGATCATCCAGTTTGAATTAACCACAGGGACGTGAATTCCTTCTATTCGTTTTTCACAGAGCAGACAGACTTGAACAAAATTACTGATGGAAACAGCCTGGAAATGCCTTTCAAAAACAGCACGTGCCAGAAGCTCTCCATGCTTTGCCTTGTCTTACACATCCTTAGTCTTTTGCAGAGACAAAACCAAAACAAATCTGGTTAGAAATGAATGACGAAATGGGGCTCAGTAGCGTCTGAATGACAATGTCTTTGGTGTAGAAAAGAAGTTATATTAAAAAGAAATTCCAGAGTAGAATTCAGATACGGAGAACACTCCTGTGCAAGATGGCTTTCAAGGGTCTGCATAGATTATAACTCACAGAGACACTCTGGATCCAAAATGTTGCTGGTGAGCAGTTTCTGCAACAGCCACAAAACCAGTTTCCCGATGCAGTGCATTAAAACACGTTGAAACAAAAGTAAGTCACCCAAACAACTTCTTTGCTTCAGACTATGCATCTGTTCTATCACTTTCACATTTCTCCACCAGCTTTCAAAGAAATCTGGCAAGTGTGTTACCATAAGGTATCCTCCCACTTTTCCCCGCGCCCGCCCTCCCCCGCACCTTCTTCCGTCTGGGCGTTGCTGATCCTCAGGTCGCAGTGGGCCGCCTTCAGCTTCTCGCGGCCCATGATCTGGCGCCTGAGGTCCCTCAGGGAGATGTCTTGGCCCTGGAAGATGACCCTGTCATGCCGCAGCCTGGAGGCGAACTTGTAGTGGATGCAGGACATTGCCAGAGGCGGGCAGTGCCTGCTCCACGACAGCGTCTCCTGCGGCAGAGGCTGTGGCGGCCCCTGTGCCGGGCTGGGGTGCGCGGCGGCGCGGGGAAGGGTCCAAACAGGGGCTGGGGCAAGCGGTGCGGGCTGAGCCCAGAGCTGCTGCTGCTCCTTCTCTGGCACGCAGCGCGGCCAGGCCTGACCGGTCACTATGGCCACGGGGACACGGCACGCCGCCCCCCCACGCCTCACGCCCATTGTGACCAAAGGCCTGTCACTGCCCCAGGCTGCTGCTGTCCCTGCTGTCCCCCAGCCTGCCCCCACCCGCTCTCCTGGCACCCTCCAAGGCTCCGGGGTCCCTCCTGTCCCCCAGGGGCCTTCACCACCTGGAGTCACCTCCCGGCAGCCCCTGGCCAGTGCTGGCTCTCCCCGCAGCCCTGGGCCCATCCTGCCACCCCCCATGCCTCTCACCGCCTGCTGGCCCTCCTGTCACCCCCCTGGCTGTCACCCCCGCTCTCCCCTCCTCTCCGCAGCCAGCCAAGGCCACACAGCCCGGGGCAGATGCAGCGCGCTTTGCCCTGCGGCTCCTGGCTGCCCACGATGCAGGGCCAGCCAAGGCAGGGGACATCTCGGGGACTCTGAGTGGACCTTGGGGCAGGGACGGAGAGTGCAGCCAAAGAGGTCAACGGCCACCTACGCTCATTGCCGTAAAGCAATGCACTTCCCAACCGTGGCGCACCCACACTTGCTTCAACTCTGCAGAGGAGGACGAAGCAGTCAGGAATGAACCGTGAGCGTTACGAGGTGCCCCAGGACGACACGTCTTGCTCTCTCCATCACTACAGCTGCTGCTGCAACAGCCCTAGCGCATGAAATCCTGCCCTGAATGACAAGGTCTGGCTCTGATGACTGAGATGCTGTGGCTTGCAGACACTTCTGGGCCAAGTGGCTACTCCTTTCTGGTCATGTAAATACAATATGAACACCTTGTTGTGGTCTGGCAGGGCTAACGAGGGACTTCCCACCACTGCTGGGTTTAGGTCTTTCAATGCCTTTTGCCTTTTCGGAGGGAGGAAACCCTTTTGATTTCAGGGCTGTCCTCTCTATCCGAGGGCGAGTTATTTTTGCTACGGGCGGCTGGTTGTTTTTCCTCTTCATCGGGATTCGGAAGCCTAGGTTTTCATACACTAGCCTTGCCCGTAAGCCTGCATCAGAGGCCAACAAGCCTGACCGATGGATATGCACTAAAAGCCCATCCTCTACCGGAAACAACTCGCCAGGGAAGCTGTCCCGCCAAATGCTCAGTGGCACAGGGACGGGCATCTGCGTTATGAATTTTCACTGAAGAAAGGAAGGATACATCCCTTCCGCCAAGAAGGGTCTGTCACTAGTCTGAAAGGAGACCCCTGGGTATGCTTGGAGAGCAAGCCTATTGACAAGCTGACTCACTCTGTAGGGGCTGAGAACTGGAGATGCCAGTAGAGTCTTAAGATTAATCGAATGGATGGAAATGGACAACTCAGATCTAGGGGCCACACAGATGAACAGGGGAGTCTTATGCAGGGAGCATTCCATACAGTTGTTCCTATGCCTAAAGGCAATTGGTTTTCCTTTACAGATTACTCCAAAACCTTACACCTCCACTGACCTTGAAAGGCAGATTCTCCAGAACCCCTTACATCAAACCTATTGTAATGAGCCATCACGCTGTGGATTTCTTCCTAGATGGAGTTTATCACACCCGGCAGACTCTGAGACCGTGTGGATACTCGCAGACAGATTAAATGGGTATTCTGCAGGAATCAATAATCATGCTGAAGATCAGGTTAAAAGTTTGGTTCCCACTATGGGCCTATAGGATCCTGATTGCTCTCAGTCATCTCCTCTGGATCCCAACCTTACTGGTTTACCTAAACAACCAAATCCGGCACGTGCTGACCCTTGACAGGAAATCATTTCCACGATTCAGACTTACGTGCACATTATACTACCCGTTGACACAACTACCCGGGCAATATTAGATAGGTGGGGAAAGGGCAGTCGAGGGGATTTACCCTCAACCTGAGCTGAAACGGGTATTCTGAGTGCATTAAGAGCATCCACACAGGTTAGAACCAGGATCTCTTCTGTCTCTGTAGCTCCCAGTTACCCTGACAGAACGTGGCACCGAGTTCCACCTGCCTGTCACAGCTTGTAGCCCACAGCTAGGGCTTGCAAAACTAGCAAGAGCTACTGCAAATGTGTCAAGAGAATCAGAAAAAGCCATTCATCAAAGCACAGGCACTATTACACCCTTACCGGAAGAAATCAAATTATTACCAAAAATGGTAATATCGAATCAATTAGCTCTCGAGCCACTGTTAGAAGTACACAACAGAGTATGTCAGTTATTGAGTAAGAGCTGCTGGGGTTTTTATGTAGATCCAGAGCAGAAAAGCAAACGCGAGAGAAACAAGATTTAAACAACATTTAAAGTATTACCTGAAGTAAGGCGGGGATCTCCCCTACATCTGTTTGGGTGGCTAACCTCTTGGCTCCCAGATGCAGGGACAGGACTGTGAACTACAAGGATTTGGGTTGTTGTATTCACTCTCTTCTTTTCCTTTGTAATGAGATGTGTGTGTTTACAGGGCGGTATTACCTTAGGAACTCAACTTACGACTTAAATAATGAAGAGTATAGTGTGACCCTGATGGTGAAAAGAAAGGCTGGGACTGTGGGGAAAAGCTCATTCCCTAACTATTGTCCTAATTAGTCCTTAGAGTCTGAAATGGAATGAACTTTCTCAAGGTATACCGAGTTTACATTGTACCCTGCATAGCCATGGTTCAGTCAGCATGACCAAAGGACACAGCTCGTTGCAGGCAGGAGAAGGACAGCCCCCACCCCGAAGAAGAAAGGATACTCCGGGACTACGCAGATGACGCCAGCCTCCCAGCCCCTCCGACACCCCTGTGAAACCCTCCCCTCATCTGGCATCAGAGAGAAGGAACTGCAGCAAGACCCACTGCAGGGACATCTACATCAGGAAAGACGCAGGTGGATGATGATTCCACGCAGGCAGAGTTGCTTCGCAAAACAGCAGTCCATGTGTGCGTGCTATGAGCGATCAGTCAAATTGCATTGTACCTGAACGCTTGAAAGGCATAAGAACCATGCGTAAAACCGCATTCGGGGCACCCCAATTTGACTGGGACACCTCGTGCGCATGAATAGAGAATCACTCTTGTCGCCCTATACTTTGTGTCCTGGCCTCTCTCCTCGGACGGCATGGGCCAGTTGCAGAATCTTCATGAAAATACCCCTCTCCCCAGTCTGAAAGTTACCCTCCAAGACCGAGAATTGCCCCCAGGGCTGGCCCAGAAGCCGCTTTACTGCTTTTATCGTGCTGTCCTCCCAGGCAATGACCGTTCAAGAAGGACTCTCCCTGAAACCATAACTCGAATCGCACTGCCTCAGGAGTAGGTGAGCGGTGCGCCATCCTCTCCTGCGCACGATGCTCCCCCTTCCCACCTCGGTCATACTTTAGGAGTACCGTTTACAGACAGAAACGCCCACTTGAAAAATGCTGTTTGGTTTGGTAAATCCACAGCCTTTTCTGCAGACAGGAACGCAGAGTGAACGGAGGAAATCAAAGGTTCCCCCCAACGAGCTGAGTCCCTGGCCACCAGCCGAGCCTTTGAAGCTGGAGCCAGCACAGCTTCTGCTGACTCCCATGCTGCATGGGCTGGAGCCACGCAGTGCCTTGGCCCTGGGCAAGAGCTGCTGCGCTCCCTTCAGAGAAGCTGCAGGCAGGGATCCATCTCCGCCTGTGCTTTGCCTGGGAGAATCAGGACAACAGCAGCGGCCTCAAGCCCCACCTGCTATTTGGGCCCTGCACTGCTGTCATGCCTGTACTTCAAAAAGGCAAAGAAAAATTGCCTTTCTTAAGAAAAAGGTATGAAAAATAGGACCCCTGGTCGGTCATATGGGTGGCAGAACAAACACCATTTTATCAGACAAACGGACATGCTCTGTGAGCGAGCTGGTTACGTGTCAGTCCCCTTTCTCCTCCTCATCAGGCCCTGGAGGTCCTGTGTACCACGCAGACTTCTTCTCCCCCTCCCCATAAGCCTGAAGGTTCCTGGGTGCCAGGCAGACTTCTTCCCTCCTTACGGGCCTTGAAGCTCCCGGGCACCCCAACAGCCAGGTTGTGAACACCCCGTCACAGAGCAGGGAAGCGCAGCAGCACACCCAGCAGCCTCTAGAAAATCAAGCAGCACTCTTCCCCTCTTCTCCTCCATTTACGGCCTCATTGATGGAGGCAATGACAAACGGCACCGTCCCCTCTGGCGGTGAAGAGGTTTCCTACCTTGATACCACACATAAAATTGTACAGGAAAGGTGTGAACCTCACAGTCACCTGGGTCTTCCGCCTGCCCTACAGACCAAAAACTAACAGCACTTAATTAACAACACATTAAGAACGGGCAGGTACCCACCAGATGGCATGTGGAATGCGCTCATTCTCCTGCTCTCTGCAACCCACAAACACTTTAAACCCCCCCACTGGCAGCCCGTGGTGGTTCTCACGGTGACACGTGAAAAGGGCACGTGGAAACCAAGAGCCCAGAGAGGCGGTGGAGTCTCCTTCACTGGAGACGTTCAGGACAGAAGTGCCTGTCACCACCACGTGCTCTTTATTTTGCCTTCCAAGATCAAGCCAAGCTGTGATACAAGAGCTTTGGCCCTCCCCCTCTCCCATGGAAAGTTTGAAATCCTGTGGGATAGGAAGAAACTTGCCAGGCAGCAGCTGCGTCTTGCTGCATAGGCTTTGAACTAGCCCTGGGGAAAAAGCTGACCAGCCGACTGCGGTACGTCAGTGTGCAACTTGGATAATGAGGTGAAGTCTCAGTGCTCAAAGATCAATTAAGCCTGGCCTTGATGACTCGGGCGAGCAGAGACTGCCCTGGCTGTAACGGGATGCAGATAAGGAGGGAGCCCTGTGTAGGCAGGACGGCCCTGCCTTTCATCAGCTAAGACAACCAGATAACAGGAACCCGTGTACTTCTTTGTTTCTTCAAAAGGCTGTCATGCCCGATCACTGACCTCTGCCTCATTACCTGTGAAATGCATATCAAAGCTGACATATGCTAACGAAGATTATAGAGATCATGCTAAACATTCATGACTATAGCACTCGTCTCTCCACCCAAATCATACTACACGCCCCCTCGGGGAAGGAAACCTCGTAAGTTTGGGGATAAAAAGATGGGACGGTTCAATTGGGAGAGAAGAACCTCGATGCCTGACAGACCAGTTGCGTTCTCTTCCTCCAGCCCAGGCAGGGACGCCTTTCTGGGTATGCGCTGCGCCTTTCACCCTCGGGTGAATGGCACCCCCGGGCCGTGGTAGTATTATTATTATTACTTTTGCTAGCAATACTAACCTTAATTAGTAGCACTGTTGTAGTCGGTGAATTTATACACGGCAATCTTGAATCTGTTTGGTCACTCTCAATAAAATAACTCACTTGGATTGTTGTGAATCTGACTCAGTGAAAGTCCTTTGCTGAGACTCTGACAGATAAATCAGGGAAAGTCCTGGGACTCTGACAGACAAAGATCGAAACTACATTCCTTTTGACGCAACAATAAGAAAAAGCTCCAAAGATATGCGCAAGAGAACTTGACTGACTGTGACCTTGCCCATTTAAGTGAGTCTATTGTTAAAAGAAACCAGATGGAAACGAGCTGAAAGTGGCAAATTTCAAACAAAACAGTGCCAACTCAGCTCATAAATATGCATTAAGTGTGCTTGCACAGGGGGGCACGTGAACAAATACTCAAAAGTCAATGGTAGAAGGCAACCTCCTGGCCAAAGCAGTAGGTTTTTCAAACTGTAACCATCAATATGTGAGTAGCCTTAAGATGGTGCATAAGGAACGAAGAATTGTAACACGGGGTCCTTCTCAGGCTCCCAGCTGAGAGGCACCTTTATGGCCAGAAATAAAAAGGGGGTTTAGCTCGTGTGTACGTCTGCTGCCTTCTTTCCTGTACCCACGCATGGACTAGAAGAGAAGTGCCAGCAAGTCCGTTTTGGTACAAGTTCAGGTCAACAGTTAAACAGCCAAAATTCTGAATAGTTACACTGACCCTTACTTAGATACTGATTTTATCTGCCTTTGATGTGTAACTAAGCACATTCCCTCCCCCCCACAGTCTTTCCTCACAGCCTCACAGCTCTCCTACGCAAAAAAAACTGCACACCAAAACACCCGTGACTTTCTCAAACTCTTCACGGCCCCATCTGAGTCAAGGGACAGGATCTCCTAAAGGCTCTTTCACAGGCACTGCCCTCAAAACCCCCCGCTGCTTCTCTACTAGTGCACAAAGGCATTAGGAAGGGTTGCATTTCTACGTCAATGGACACAGTTTCTGAAACGAGACAAATAGTTTTAAATGAGGATAAGCCCTTTGCCTTGCATCTGGCAACCAACAGAGATGCAGACCCGGCACATCAGACCAGGGCCAGGCACAAAACAACACCCGAGGCACAGGGAAAGCACAACACGTCAGATGTGGTAGTCAAGAACGACAACAAACGGCTCTTCCTATCACTTCTCTCTATGATCAGCTTAGTTCCTGTAGTCAGACACAGAAATTGGAAGTGATTTCTTCTTCTTTTGCTGAAGTAGACTCTAGAGTAGATATTGCCAAAAAATGCACAAACAACCCCCAAAAGTTAAAGCAGCTACTTTCACCCTCAAGAGACCCACTTACTGAAGTGGTTCTCACGTTCTCTTCTCTACTCTAAAGGGGGCCCACTTAAGATCCGTTTGAGTTACACTACCGCTAAGCATACACCGCTACCAGACATTTCTCTAGTCTGAAGGCTGACAGCAGGGTACAAGCACAGCCCTTTCTGGACATCTCACTCCTGGCTAGAAATCTTAGAGGCTTAGAAATCAGGAGCTAAGGACTGCGTGATGGCACCACCACGAGCAGACGTTCAAACCCAAAGCATCTGGAACACACAGAGAAACCTCCACCATTTGTTCAGCGATGTTTCAAGTCACGCCATACTCAGGCCAGGACTTTACAAAATGTCACCAAACATAATGATAGTAGCCTCTTTGCTCCAAAGCAAAGAAACAAAGAGCCACCTAGCCTTGGAGAAACCCTTGTCCTTCCGTGTGGCTGGTGTCTTCACAGGGCTCTTCCTCAAAACAGGAGAAATGACCATGAATTTGGCATTCAGAAGTACACTTAGTCCTCTGGCGGACGTTGCTTACAAGCCAGAAGTCCTCTCACCCCGCCCCAGAAGCACCCGTTAGTCGTCTGGCAGTCATTCTCCATGAACCCCAAGTCCTCCACACCTACCTACCTACCGACTCGCCAGAAAGGAATCGGACCGCACCAGAATTGACACTGCCTGACCTGCACTAGACCTGCAGCAGGCCAGAAATGACGGCTTCAAGAAAGAAAACACAACCCAATTGAACAGAGCAGCAAAAAATCAACCAGAAGAAACATTGGACAAATTATACAAAAATCCAAACCCTAAACAGAGAAACAAGCTAAAAAAAGGATCCCCCACCCCCCAAGAAAAGACCACACAGAACACAAGATAAGGTAAAAACAACCTAACTTCCCTCTTTCCCGGGACCAACAAACCCAGATTCTGTCCATAACAATAACACACTTTAATCCTAACTCGCTTCAACTCTGGCATAGCATAGCCCTTGCCACCCCGTAACCCGAGCAAACTGCAGCCCTACCAGTCCATAACCCGCATCCCTGCAGGACGCTCTCCAGCACTAGGTACATCTCTGCTTAATCTCCCTTTGGACAAAGATCGAAAGGGAGGGATGGGGTTTGCTTGGCTCCGTTCCCAGGGTGCCGCAAGAGAGACCTGCCGCCCCCAAATCACCGGTGTGTTGTGGACACCACATATGAACTGCAGACAAGGGTCAGGACAGCTTTGGGGAGCAGACAAGCCGTTTTGCGGTGCCCCCGCTGCTGGCAGAAAGCAGAGCTGGAGACAACATGGGGAAGTCCAGGGTAGCCAGTGGTGGTGGTGGGGCCCTGTAGGGTGCAGCACCCGCAGGAATGCCCGGCTCCTTAAGCCTCGGCCCCACGGCTGCAGCTCGGGACCAGCACCGGTTGGGGCTTCGCTGGGAAAAAACAGGCGAGGGTGACCCTGACACTCAGCAGGCGGACCTGGTCCCACTAACCTGTCGCTCTGCCTGTCACCACCACGGGATGCAGAAAGCAGTTCTGCTGGTCCTGGCGTGGTCCTGAGCCACGTCTCAACAGATGAGTCTTTAACCAGAGGGCCTAAAAAGAGGAAAAGGTGCCCAGAATTAGCCTGTGCTTAAGTTTTTACAGGCATTTTGGGCTTTTGAGCTACACAGTGGTGCTGCTCCAGGGGAGCGCTCAAGAACGAGGCGGCTGCCTCTTCCTGCAGACAGGCAGTGGGGTGTGTGCAACAGAAGCGAGTGCCGGTGTGTGCGGCTGTTGAATGGGTTTGGTTTTCAACTGTGCCCACCCTGGTACGACGGGTTCCTTTTCCCAGGAGGTTCTGCTCCGGGACCTGGCCCTGGGCCAGGGCAGCCCGAGGAGGAGGCCGGGGTGGCTGCGGGGTGGGGCGGGGGCCCGAGGGCAGGAAGGGGTGCCGCGGGGCATGCTGGGAGCAGGCGCGCCCCGGGGCATGCTGGGAGCTGTAGTCCCGGGGCACGGGGCTGCCCGGCAGCCATGCTCCTGCCCGGGGCACGCCGGCAGCTCTCATGGGCCCACAGGCCGCTGCCGGGCTGCCCTGGCGGTCTCAGGAGGCGCAGTCCCTGCTCCAGCTGCCGCTGGGCTGAGGGGAGGGCTGGGGCCACCCGAGGGCAGCGGGGGAGCCCCAAACCGCCCGCAGCCATGGGGTCCCAGTCAGCATGAGCCGGGAGTGGCAGGGGCAGCCCCGCGAGGGACCCGGGAGTCGGGGAGGGGAAGGGGATGGAGAGAGGCCCCCCCGGGCACAGGCAGCGCGCACCCCGACTCCCAGAGCCCCCTCAACTGCCCTGGCCCCAGCGCCAGTGATGTATGATCTGAGAGAGACAGAGACAGAAGTGCCTGAACTGTCAAATTCTGCCGGCAGCACCGAGAGCAGGAACTGCGTTGAGTCCTGTGCCCTTGGGGCTGTGTCGCCCCTGTGCTGCATCTGGATCCCTCCCTGTGCCTGTGCTCCCCCAGCCTTTCCCTAGCTGGTTCCCTCTTTTGCTTCCCTGTACCTCTCTTAATCTGGCGATTCTTGTATCCTGCTCCCTGCCCCTGCTCTAGTCTCCAGCCCCTCTCTTTCTCTGGCATGCTACCTGTCCCTTTGTTGTTCTTGCTCTTCCTCTGTCCTGCTCCGTTTTCCTCTTTTTCTCTTCCTCTCACTCTGTCCTGAAGCACACTGCTGTTTTCTCATTCTCTGCCTCTTTGTCCCGCTCTGCATCCCTCTGTTGTTAACAGTCTCTCTGGCCTCTTCCCGCTCCTGCTTTTTCTGCCTGTATGTCTCACTCCCTGTACCCGTCCTCCTTGTGGTCTCTCTCCTTCCTCATCATCATAGAATCATAGAGGAAGGAATCATAGAGGAATCATAGCTTGGAAGGAACTTTAAAGATTGTCTCCTTCCAACCCCCCTGCCCTGGGCAGGGACACCTCCCACTAGACCAAGTTGCTCTAAGCCCTATCCGGCCTGGCCTTGAACACCTCCAGGATGGAGCTTCCACAGCTTCTCTGGGCAACCTCTTCCAGTGTCTTACCACCCTCAGAGTGAAAAATTTCTTCCTAATAGCTAATCTAAATCTACCCTCTTCCAGCATCAAGACATTACCCCTTGCCCTATGACTATAAGGTCTCCCCAGAGCCTTCTCTCCTCCCGGCTGAACATCCCCAACTCTCTTACTGGAAGATTCAAGCTTCCTTCTTCTCATAATATTTTGTGCCTAGTTCTGTGGAAAAACAGGCCCATGTTCTCTCATGGCAGGCACAGCCTCTCTCCTTTTGTGGTTCTTCAGGCACCAAGCAGACATTAGGAAAGCTCTCGACTGGAGTATTCTACAGGAATACCGAAGTATTGCCTCCAATCAGTCAAGGGGAAACAATATATCCATGATACTTGTGTTGCGTTGAGGGGCAAAGTAGTTTTGGCAGAAAATATACCCCCTCGCGTTCTAACACTCCTCACCGAGGTGGGAGGCGAGGTGCGGCTAGGTTTACATTCTGAGCGATGCCCACTTCACCCCTATCAGTCCAGGCGCGTTTCATATATTACACTGTTACGCTTCTGAATACACTAACAGAGGACTGCACCTTCAGCCCAGCTGTGCTCATGAACTAACACGGCCACGCTTCGGTCGCGTTCAATGAGAAACCCAAACGACGAGCTGCCTACACAGTACAGTTTATTTAAACAACAGCTACACAAGTTCTTTCGGATTGCCGGTGATAGTGACTGTCTGCAAAGCACGTGCAAATACGAAAGATGCTAGCAATAGAGCTCGGTTACAAAAGCGCTAAGTTATAAACCCACTCTGTACAGAGATTTCTAAGTTTCCGGGGGAAGCACTTGGTATAGCCAAGTGTTCGAATCTTACCCACAAGCGTCCTTATTGCGGGGGAAGAGAGACCTAGCCCGTCGACTGGTCCCAGAAGTCCACAATGGTGTCTTCACTCACATCCCCCTTTTCTTGGGCTATTTTTATACTATTTTTTATCTTCAAGGTGGAGTTTGAGTGACTCTAGTCATAAATACTTTCATTATGATAGGTGTAAAATTTCCTTGCCTCGCATTTAAAGGTATAGCTGACGAAAAATTCAGGGCGCAGACTCAAGGAGGAATGGTCGCACCTTGGAGGCGGGGAGCTTTTGGGATGGAGGTGTGTTTTGGTATTATAATGACACTCTAATGAGCAAAGTTCACTAAAGGACAGCCTTTCATCAAAAAAATGACAGATTGTTGGCTCAGGGTAACAAGTGGGCCGTTTATCAGTTCCATAAGACCTTCGAGGGCTCCATTTGGTCCCCAGGTTCTCAGTTTATCCCAAAGTTTTAGCTGCAGTGTCTCCACTCTGCTCCATCCTTCGCACTGTTTTCCTTCCGTGGTACCACCTCGTTCCCATGCTTTCCGGATTATCACAGGGTTTGGCCTTGGAGTCTCCAGCCCCCTCCACTCCCCGCGTTGCTTTGTAAGCAATATGGTACAGGCAATCACAGATGTAGCGGATTCTTCACCTACCAGCTGCGGCTGTATTTTGCCCTAGAAGCCTTTTGAGTTTATACCTTTCCTTAATGCGTGAACAATGATGTATTGTTGATCAGTTTTAGTAATCATTCCACAACTTGTATACAACCCTAGGGTAATACTGCAGAAGAATTGAAAAAATACCCAACAAAACAAATCCCACTGAAAAAAAAAAAAAAAAAAAAGAAACCAAACCCCCAAATCCAGAATTGACAGTCAATGTATTAACTGCCATTTCAAACAGAAGCCTAAACAGAAAGTGACATAAAGTAAAGGGGCAGAAAGTAACATAGTAATACTAAAAGTGACATAGTGACACTAAAAGTGACATAGTAATACTAAACCAAATACTAATACATAGTAACACTAAACCAAATACATAGTAACACTAAACAAAATACACTAAGCCGAATACTAAAACATAGTAATACTAAAGCAAAACGCATCTGCTTTCAGGAAAATCCATCTGAAATAGATCCTAAGTGCTGCTTCTTTGTTTCTTGAAGGGAGAGTCTGTTCTAACATCTTCTGCTGTAACTGGCTGTCTTGGTTTTCTCGCACCTTCTAACAAATCAGCCTTGCAAAATCCTTCCTTCTCATCCCCTCTTCTTCTCTTCCGGTGTTTCTTCTGCATATCTCCTGGTCTTAACGTGGAGTAGGTATACGAACTGGAGTAAAACGAAGCACTATAGGGAGACTTGGACCTTTAAAAAAACACAACGCAAAAGCAATAAATGAAAGTATTCTTTTTCCTCCCAAGTTTGGTTTGCTTTGGGTTTTCTTCCTCTCCATATGCTTATGTGCAACCTTCTTTCAGCTGCTGACAGCGCTACTGCAAATTGAAGAACTTGATGGCATGTAAATGTTTCTGCTTCCAAGACAGAACAGCTGCTGCTTTGTTAGTGTCAAAGCATACGTAAGGGTAAGTCTGTTTCCACTCACTTCTAGCACACGAGCTACCATAGCTGTTGATTGATTTAAGGTGCTGTGCACTGGCCTCTACTGGTATGTCAACGCACACGTTTCACTACTGGGCAACTACGTGCAGTGCAAACCCGTTTGGTTGCAGTAAGAGGCAAAAAGAGAAATCTTAATGTGTACAGCGCATTATCAAACATCAAGAAAACACGATTCAGCCTGAAGACAGTCAACCGCAAGTTTAAAATGCCAGCTTAGGCTACTGAGCTTCACTGAATATTTGGCAATTTGTACAGGTGGCAAAATACTTGTACTGCAATCCTACGCGCAGGACTATTTAACCAACACTTCTAGCCAGCTGTCCTAGCAAACTTTAGCACATAATTGCTCACACCAAGGACAGTGACGGCATTTAAGGAAATGTCCCATCTAAAGGCATCTCTAAACTCAGCCTCTAGTACTATGACTCAATGCCGTTTCTCGAGGAAAGATACTGGCAGCATTACTAATAGAGAGCGATTCAGACTCCTGCCCAAGTGATTTTGGGCGATAGAAACATCAGCTACCCTGAGATATGTCTTCACAAGTTTTTCTTGCATTATGTGGAGGAGGAGGCACGGGCACAGAGACAGGTGGTGATGCTGGCAGTGTTGGGGCTCGGGTCCCGCTGTCTAATTGGGAAATCAATTTCTTCAGCTCTACTCAGCAGTAATCAAAAGGGTGACTTTCCATCTGATCCTTTCCTTATGTTTAGTTTTCATGTGTAATTATGGTTTTCTCAAAAAGCACTCCATTTTCAGAGTCCTCTTTGCAGTCCTGCACTGGGGTTTTATTTTAAGTAATTTTACTGCATGCACACATCCCCTCTGTTAAAGCCAACTGATATTAAGCCGTTTAAAAATCAGTTACCACTTGTATTCTCCACAACTGTCCGTGCATGCTTTTTTCATTATAAATCAGCTGCTGTGTGAGTGACACCTTATGGCCTCATTTAACAGGTTACAAGTAGGAACATATGGAATTTCGGTAGAATACTTACAGTTGGCAGCCCGGTCTGCCACCTGCTGAGCGAGGTGTACTGGCTCTCACTGGGTGACCTTTTGAAGTGGGGAGAGGAAAAAGAATAAAAATCCCATTCAGTTGATCTGCAGGTAATTTGTTTAAAGACATTCGGAAGATGCAGGTACTTACCAGTTGTGGGTAGGGATTGTCCTTGGGGGCACCTCTGTGACACCGACACCGGATGTGCCGTCACCAGAGCAGCAGGAGGTAGAACACTATTGGCACCACTACAACAAAAACAAAACAAAACAAAACAAATTTCTATAATTCAAAGCGTGTTTTGGAGTGCTACGTGAAAGATAAAGCCACTTCAGAGGCTGCCCGAGAGGTTCTTTTGAATTGTGACCCTTTGTGTTCAACGGTACGGCTGAGCCTGACCGTCTGCTGGGCAGAGTGGCTGTTTGCATTCAAGGCGTAAAGTCGAAAGGGTATAAGCCCGAAGGGATCATCCAGATTTTTCATGTAGTTTCATGTGACTGCACTGGGTTGCACACTTAGACGGTCAGGTTTGTAAATTCCTCAAGTGTACAGTGTTTCAATGTTTATTATCCAATCTCTATGCGTCACTGACTACACTGTGTATTACTGAGGATGACTCTGACTTATCATAATATTGATGACAGAAATACTACAGAAAAAAAGTAGTGTGAACACGCCTGGCCAATTTTACCTAGGACTGTACTTCTACACTTTCCATGAAAATATTATTCCCCCAGTAGTAACGAGAAATTAATGCACCCAGGAAGGTTTGACATAGCTGAATGGCTTCTTTAGGAATTGCTAGCCACTTACAATCAAAGGGCTCCTGGGGAAAAAACTTTCCTCTCTCAGGGTAAACCTGTACTGAGCGACTGATAAGGGAACCAAACGGGAAATGCTTTGGAGAAAATTCGTGCAGGACGCACCCTTCCAACTTACCAAAGTGTCCTCGTTCAAAGTAAAAACGAAAAAGAGAGCTTCCACACTTATGTGGAACTGTCACTAATGATATCTATAAACCGCTAGCAGAGAAGCTCAAGAAGAAGAATCTGACTCCAGCATTTTGGTGTCTCTTCTATTCATGTTGAGCTACAGATTGCCTACCAAAAAGGTCCAGGAGGTGTAACAGGCATGAGCGGTGGTGGAGGTGGTGGCGCTGGAGGCAGCTGCTGCTGCTGCTGCTGAATCCGCTCAGGGAGCCTTTTTGTGTAGCCAATCCCGTTGCTGAAGTTGTTCACGGCCTGGAGGCAGAAAAACAGTTACAGAAAGGGAATATGAAACTTCAGCAGATGTACAAACAAAAGCCTCCCCCGAGTAACATTACTTGTCTGTTCCTGCAAGTGCTACCAATCCTAAAATGTATCAACATACCCATGTACGAGCACGTGGCATCAAACGCTGATGTTAATGACGCGTAACTCAGAGGATCTGAACTTAAAGTACTTCAGTGTTAACACTGAATTTGAAAACAAAAGTGGGACCTGAATTGGCCTGATTGTCTCTGAAGAGTTGTACGCTTCTGTGACGAGAGAGAATGTGTTTGAGAAGTACGTGTAGCCCTATTCAATCTAGCCTTGCTTAAGGAGATGTAAATTATTATTGTCTTCCCTTTCAGCTTTTTACTAAGACCCTCTTCTTACAAACAGTTTGCGTAGAAGTCATCACGTTACCTTGCGTAGGAAGTGGTTGGCAACTAAAGCATCAGGGGAAACGTCTGTCTGGTGGCACGCTGGGCATGTGTGTTCCTCCGAGTCCAGTAATGCCGTTCTAATACCTGTGTATCGTTAGAGTCATCCAAGGAGGTTTAGCCAAAGTAAAGCAGTTTCGGGGATTCTCATCAAGTTTAAAAAAAATTATATGTTCGATGGGTGAAGATGGTCTTGAGCTGAGAGCATGAAGCTCTAGATGTTCAACAGTGTCAAAAATTTCTCGGATGCAGCAAATAACTATACAGTTCTGGTATTTCACTAGTTAACACTTGAAGCTGTCTGTGTCTTGATGTTCCGACTGGTCTGTTTTCCACTGTCGAGTACAGTGAGAAGTCACCAGCCTCAAGGCTCATGGATAAAACGCACCTCAACAAAACATTAATAGGTTTGAGTCCTGAAGGGTTTAACCGACTGTCCCGTGCGGAAGAATGCGGATTACATGCCCAACGACCCGTTTGTTGCAGACCACAGTAAGTCACCAGAGTTGGCTGCGTAATTTTGTGTGAGAGAGAGGGCTGTGAAAAAACTAAACGCGTTCGATATCTAATACTGTAATCCCCGGTGCAGTTATGCACTCTTCTCATACTCGTCCTTCCGCATGTAAAGAGGATTTAACTAGATACCTAAAAAGGAGAATAAAGCTTTCTGCCTTTTTTTTCCCCTTTTACGAGAAGCGTCCTTCCCTATTCAGGGGATACTTAAGTATGAAATAGAACAGGTGACAAAGTAATTTCCTCAGCTCTGATTTCTGCTTTCAGAAAATCAGATGTGATGTTTGGAATGAACAAAGACGGGAATAACACGTACATTCGTCACAGTAACTGTTTCCACAGCAGGGAATAACAGCGGCATCAGTCATGATCTCATTACAAAGGAGACACAACAACTCCTCTGGAATAGGGTCTTCTGAGGAGGAGGAGGAGGAGGAAGAGGAGGAGGACGGCTCCTCTGGTAAAAAGGGAGGCTTCTCCTTCTTTCCTCGAGCATAAGCTTCCCTGGAGGGCGGGGTGGAGAAGGAAAAAGCAAAACGTTAAAGCTGGGTAAAGGAAAACTGTTCCAAGCTTTGCATGTTATCAGAGGAAGCAAACAGATGGAATTCTCACTCTGCATTAGCCTTCGGAGAGGTGGGCATACAGTTTAAATTGCTTTGCAATAGCCACAGCGCTAGCAGAGGGAGGGGGAACCAATTTTCCTTCTGCAGAACTCTCCCATTCATTGGATCAACATCATTTTTTGACAGCTGTGAATCAAGTGACCTGAATCCCACCTCTGCCTTCCAAGAGAACGACTCCACTGAAAATACTACGGAAATGTTTGGCAGAAAGCCAGATTCTCAGCACATCGCAAGTCTAACCTAGTTGCCGGGGCAGGAACAGTAGGACCACCCCGTTTTAATACTAGCGAGTATCACAGTTTAGAAGGTTACGATACAGTGACAGTGCTTCCTCCCCCGTCACTACAGACGCTGGCCAACTCGGTTGCAGTGCCACTCAGGCATTTGCCCATGGTTTCTCTCGTTCCCTTTGTGCTCAGTCCAGTTCATTCCATACGTACGCATTAATGATTGGTATTGCGTATTGCCCGGTGCTTGTCAGCATAACACCCTTCGTATTGGGATCTTCCACCTCCATCATGAAACTCCGTGGAATTCCTGTGCTCTTTTTAATTCTGGGAGGAGGCTTGAAATTTTTGTCCTGTTAAGAAAAGAAATGCAGACATCTCTCATCTGAAGACCCACACTTAAAATGATATTTCAACGGTGATTTTAAGCAGCACAAGCCCTTTATCCTCTCCTTTTACCTAGCCTAAGGGTTTCTCTTATTGTCCCAAACTAATACAACCAGGATGCTGCAAAGACTTGAGCAGCGTTTTGCGCTCAAGCGACATTCTTTTGCTTCACTCCAGGTTCCGTAAGGGTTACATATTGCTTGGCTCACCACCCACCCCGACAAGAGACACAAACCCGCTCCTCCTCCAAGGCGCAATTCAGAGGGAGAGCTCGTCTTACTTCCCTTCACCGTCTCTAGAGAGGAAGGCTGCATACACATCCAGCGAGTAACGTTACAGGGCATGAATACTCAGCCACAGACGTGTGTCATTAAAACACGCACATATTCAATAGGCGGGAGCGACAGAAACGCCTTGTTTTTCTATGGAATACTAAAAACTGTCAACTGCCATTAAAAAGCATTAAAACGCAATCTTACCCCGTTGGTTGGGCAGTGCTTCCTATAGTGGCCAGGTATTCCGCAACGAAAGCAAATATATGATGGTGGAGGTGGAGCCAAGGGTTTCTTCCCGTAACTAAAATTTTTGGGGGAAAAGAAGAGAAAGGTACGCATGTGTCTCTCTTGTTCAAACAAACACCTCTACAACTTTTCCATAATCTTTGAAGAAGAGATGTGACATTATCAACACTTACTTCATTGGATCGTATTCACGGCACGACTGGAGCATCGTAGCTTTTGTTACATCTTCTTCGGGAGCACCGGCCACATTGTCAGTCTGTGTAACGGGGAAGGATTTGACACACACACCTTAGAAACATGTTTAAGCCCACACAGCCCAAGACAGCACCGCTCACCCCATCCTGTAAAGAGCAGCACAACGCTAGCTGAGGTTGCATGAAAACTGCTGCTTCGATCAAATACAGTCGTCCTGAAGATGTTCTGGGGAGTCCTTATGCCATCGCGTGATGTTTATGTGCCCGTTCACCCACTTGAAAAGAGCATTCTCGGGCACTCGGAACCTTCGGCTCTGTTTGTACCTCACACAAAGACTGCTGTAACCAATCCAATTTTCTCCCAAGTGGACTGAAGCTACATGTAGAAAAAATTATACTATCCAGTACTTCCAAACTGATTTTTAAGCTCTGGCCTGCTGGAAGGAGAAGCTATCCACCGTGCATTTAATGGGGAAAGATGCATGCAACTCTCATTCTTTACATTTTGCAGCATTAAAAGGACACTCAGGGGTCGGGGATGTTGTTTCTGCTTGCTGAACTTCAGCTTCAGACACAGAAGCCTGAAAAGGAATCATGCTTTTCAGAATCCCTCGGCAAGACAAAAGATTCTTTGCAGTAGAAATTTGACAATCATGTGCTCGAGACTGTCCAAACTGCACGTTCTCCCCCCCAGTCTAACTTCTTCCTATTAGGTGATGTAACTAGAGTAAGCAAAACCTGCAGTGTTTTTGCAGTTGGCTCTGTCCATCTAACAGGCAAATGGTACCAAAAACCTTATGCAGAGCTAGATCTTCCAATTATGGAAGCCAGCTGATTAGGTTAAGCAGGATTTCTTAAAACGTTTTTATTATACACTAGTCCAGGTACAAGCAGGGTCCAAGGGAGTGGCTGTCAATGACTTGGACCTTCAAGTACCCATCATTCACATCAACCCCTTCTTGGTTTTGGTTTTACATGCGCTCATTCACAAAAGAAACAAACTAGGTTCACAATTTTATTAAATGCTTGTTTCATAGGCAGTTTCTTTTCAACAGTAACATAATCCAAATCGACAGCTATGAAATAATTTCCATGAACATTTAGAGGAACCTTTACCGATGCTTGACTAATTTGTCGGAATCCAAACGGTTTAGAAAACTCATCCAAACCCCACAAAACATTACTCGGGATAGACCCAAATGCAAATATGGCAGTTAATACGCAGGAATAACAGACCCGAAGACTGTTAGCACCTCGCCTCCAGGCTAAGCCAGTCTGCACTAAAGTGGTCAGAGAAAGTAACAGTTTTGAGCTGCTTTCACAGAATCACAGAGTCACAGAATTTTCAGAGTTGGAAGGGACCTCTAGAGATCATCTAGTCCAACTCCGCTGCTAAAGCAGGGTTGCCTAGAGCACATTACTCAGGACTGCATCCAGGCGGGTCTTGACGATCTCCAGAGAAGGGGACTCCACAACCTCCCTGGGCAGCCTGTGCCAGTGCTCTGTCACCCTCACTGTAAAGAAGTTTTTCTGTGTATTTGAACGGAACTTCCTGTGTACTAACTTGTGCCCATTACCCCTCGTCCTGTTACTTGGAACCATTGAAAAGAGCCTGGCTCCATCCTCCTTCAACCCACCCTTCAGATACTTGTACGCCATAATAAGGTCTACCCTCAGCCTTCTCTTCTCCAGGCTAAAGAGTCCCAGCTCTCTCAGCCTTTCCTCATAAGGCAGATGCTCCAAGCCCTCAGTCATCTTAGTTGCCCTTCGCTGGACTCGCTCCAGCAGTTCCCTGTCCCACTTGAACAGGGGAGCCCAAAACTGGACACAGTATTCCAGTTGTGGCCTCACCAGTGCAGAGTAGAGGGGGAGAATGACCTCCCTCGACCTACTGGCCACACTCTTCCCTATGCAGCCCAGGATTCCATTGGCCTTTTTGGCAACAAGGGCACACTGCTGGGCTATGGATAATTTACTATCTACCACAACCCCCAGATCCTTCTCCTCTGAGCTACTTCCCAGCAGGTCCGCCCCTAACTTGTACTGGTGCCTAGCATTCTTCCTCCCCAAGTACAGGACCTTGCACTTGCTTTTGTTGAACCTCATTAGGTTCTTCTCTGCCCAGCTCTCCAGCCTGTCCAGGTCACGCTGCATGGCAGCACGGCCCTCTGTCACATTCCTGGATTTCTCTGAAATACCGAAATTTTTTCAAAAGCTTAAATGTGTACAGAGTTTTTCACATTTCAGAGTAAAACTTCACATGAGTTTACCGAACCACGGACACGATTAGGGACAGCACTAATGCAGACCAATGCCTTTTGGTTGCTGCCTTCCAAACCTTTCCTTTTTTTCCCCGAAATGAACACATTGTGAAATGTGTCTCACTGCAGTGAGAGAGGGAAATGAACTCCTGCCTTTATTTTCAGAAGGAAGAACTATTTTTATGGACTCGCGCTACGCCTTTTCACAAGGTGCAATCACCAGTGCTTTGCCAGGCAAAGTTACGCACTGTTGAGCAAAAAACGCAAGCAGTTCTGTAGCGAGACATGGTGTTACAACAGTTTCAGAAGGTCACGTCTGTGAATATGCCACACAGACACACTGGTATATTCCGATAAACAAGGAGGTACATTTACAGCATTTACAGAGTCTGTGTTCAAACCCATGAGTTTGTGTTGTCCACTGTATATGCAGAGTAGAATTTATGAAGTTGTGCAGCATTCAGAGAATGGATCTGTAACTCTAACGACTAGAAACTCAGAAATAGCCATGCCATTGTACGTGTTACAGAAATGCTTCTGTTTTGGCTGTGGCAAAGCCTCCTGAAATGTCCATAACTTGCAGCCAATTAGACTCTTCTGTAAAAATTGTGTTAGATTCCAATGCAAAAATAACAAGACGCATGAAAAACGGTAAACAGCATGTGAAGGGCTTCTTTGTGCCTTGGAGATGAGTGATACTGCTCCATTACGCTGAGGCTGATAAGGTACTCCCCTTCTATCTCCCCAAACCGGGAGCTACTCTTTACAGGACAGTATGACTTTTACAAACAAAAGGCATCCAACAACCCATACAAACCTACGTATTCCTAGCTCCAGACAGACAGATGTAGAACATGGCACCGAGTTCACCTCTGCAAGCCTTGAACCTGCATGATCTAAAAACGGTCCTACACTATCTGAACAACACAAAGTCATACAGGAAATAGTCCGGCACAGTCACTGTGAAATACAATACGTGGCTAGGCACAAACACCAATATTCACATGAGAACCGTGCAAAGGATGGCATTCCTCACTTTCTACTAGGCTGAATTAAATACATTGCATTTGCAACATATACTACATTTTACTGGAAAATAGGTCAAGTTAATGTTTGGAAAATTACTACAAGGCTCCATTGTTTAGGATTAAGTGCAGTGTGTAGAAAAAAGAGTGAGATTGTGTTTTTACGTACTGCTTTAACTCCTCCAGCGGGGACTCTTCTGACTATTACTGATGAATTCTTGGGAATCAGGGCATTGTCGTCTGTGTACTCTGAAAACAACATGAATGCAGAAAAAATATCAGTCAGTTTGTGAGAATGTCTGTTACTATGTAGTTACATCGCACTTCAGAGAATCCTTTTACAGATATGAAAGCAAAACTTTACATGTAACATTGCGCTGTTACCATCTCAACACTCTAACGCTACGTTTCAAGAGATCTTCAGGTTTCATAATCAAACACAAGCAGCAAAATCATCTTTTTTTTTATATATATAGTTTGAATGCCAACAGCACAGTTATCTCAAAGTCACAAAAAGGAAGTCTGCTAAGGCATGAGGCTCTTTCCGGATCTAGCTTAAGCTGCTTCTGCTTCAGTTGAGGCTACAAACCCAAGAGATCTTTTGAGAAAAACAAACCACAGCAGTCTCCCCTGCATAAAGCAGATACTAAGGTCTGACACGCTTGCCCTGCAGCAAAACACGCCCTTGGCTAAAGCATGGAAACTCTGCGCCATGGCTTTCATAGCTATTACCTAAAAATGATTCACCTAACACCACCGGTGCTCGAGACTGACAGAACACAGAAGAGAGCCCGCCATTTCGCTCTATTTCTTGGAGCATCAACAACCAAACTGACCAAACTGCTCAGTTTCTGTTTCTGTTACGTTTAAACAGAAACAAAGCTGGCAGTGCTAGAATGTGGACCGCAGAAATTTGGGGGTATTTCAAGCTTGCTTTCACAAGTAGGGCAGAAGTGGCTCCAACGAAAATGGTATCTCCCCTCTTAAGCTGATCATCCAGTTTGAATTAACCACAGGGACGTGAATTCCTTCTATTCGTTTTTCACAGAGCAGACAGACTTGAACAAAATTACTGATGGAAACAGCCTGGAAATGCCTTTCAAAAACAGCACGTGCCAGAAGCTCTCCATGCTTTGCCTTGTCTTACACATCCTTAGTCTTTTGCAGAGACAAAACCAAAACAAATCTGGTTAGAAATGAATGACGAAATGGGGCTCAGTAGCGTCTGAATGACAATGTCTTTGGTGTAGAAAAGAAGTTATATTAAAAAGAAATTCCAGAGTAGAATTCAGATACGGAGAACACTCCTGTGCAAGATGGCTTTCAAGGGTCTGCATAGATTATAACTCACAGAGACACTCTGGATCCAAAATGTTGCTGGTGAGCAGTTTCTGCAACAGCCACAAAACCAGTTTCCCGACGCAGTGCATTAAAACACGTTGAAACAAAAGTAAGTCACCCAAACAACTTCTTTGCTTCAGACTATGCATCTGTTCTATCACTTTCACATTTCTCCACCAGCTTTCAAAGAAATCTGGCAAGTGTGTTACCATAAGGTATCCTCCCACTTTTCCCCGCGCCCGCCCTCCCCCGCACCTTCTTCCGTCTGGGCGTTGCTGATCCTCAGGTCGCAGTGGGCCGCCTTCAGCTTCTCGCGGCCCATGATCTGGCGCCTGAGGTCCCTCAGGGAGATGTCTTGGCCCTGGAAGATGACCCTGTCATGCCGCAGCCTGGAGGCGAACTTGTAGTGGATGCAGGACATTGCCAGAGGCGGGCAGTGCCTGCTCCACGACAGCGTCTCCTGCGGCAGAGGCTGTGGCGGCCCCTGTGCCGGGCTGGGGTGCGCGGCGGCGCGGGGAAGGGTCCAAACAGGGGCTGGGGCAAGCGGTGCGGGCTGAGCCCAGAGCTGCTGCTGCTCCTTCTCTGGCACGCAGCGCGGCCAGGCCTGACCGGTCACTATGGCCACGGGGACACGGCACGCCGCCCCCCCACGCCTCACGCCCATTGTGACCAAAGGCCTGTCACTGCCCCAGGCTGCTGCTGTCCCTGCTGTCCCCCAGCCTGCCCCCACCCGCTCTCCTGGCACCCTCCAAGGCTCCGGGGTCCCTCCTGTCCCCCAGGGGCCTTCACCACCTGGAGTCACCTCCCGGCAGCCCCTGGCCAGTGCTGGCTCTCCCCGCAGCCCTGGGCCCATCCTGCCACCCCCCATGCCTCTCACCGCCTGCTGGCCCTCCTGTCACCCCCCTGGCTGTCACCCCCGCTCTCCCCTCCTCTCCGCAGCCAGCCAAGGCCACACAGCCCGGGGCAGATGCAGCGCGCTTTGCCCTGCGGCTCCTGGCTGCCCACGACGCAGGGCCAGCCAAGGCAGGGGACATCTCGGGGACTCTGAGTGGACCTTGGGGCAGGGACGGAGAGTGCAGCCAAAGAGGTCAACGGCCACCTACGCTCATTGCCGTAAAGCAATGCACTTCCCAACCGTGGCGCACCCACACTTGCTTCAACTCTGCAGAGGAGGACGAAGCAGTCAGGAATGAACCGTGAGCGTTACGAGGTGCCCCAGGACGACACGTCTTGCTCTCTCCATCACTACAGCTGCTGCTGCAACAGCCCTAGCGCATGAAATCCTGCCCTGAATGACGAGGTCTGGCTCTGATGACTGAGATGCTGTGGCTTGCAGACACTTCTGGGCCAAGTGGCTACTCCTTTCTGGTCATGTAAATACAATATGAACACCTTGTTGTGGTCTGGCAGGGCTAACGAGGGACTTCCCACCACTGCTGGGTTTAGGTCTTTCAATGCCTTTTGCCTTTTCGGAGGGAGGAAACCCTTTTGATTTCAGGGCTGTCCTCTCTATCCGAGGGCGAGTTATTTTTGCTACGGGCGGCTGGTTGTTTTTCCTCTTCATCGGGATTCGGAAGCCTAGGTTTTCATACACTAGCCTTGCCCGTAAGCCTGCATCAGAGGCCAACAAGCCTGACCGATGGATATGCACTAAAAGCCCATCCTCTACCGGAAACAACTCGCCAGGGAAGCTGTCCCGCCAAATGCTCAGTGGCACAGGGACGGGCATCTGCGTTATGAATTTTCACTGAAGAAAGGAAGGATACATCCCTTCCGCCAAGAAGGGTCTGTCACTAGTCTGAAAGGAGACCCCTGGGTATGCTTGGAGAGCAAGCCTATTGACAAGCTGACTCACTCTGTAGGGGCTGAGAACTGGAGATGCCAGTAGAGTCTTAAGATTAATCGAATGGATGGAAATGGACAACTCAGATCTAGGGGCCACACAGATGAACAGGGGAGTCTTATGCAGGGAGCATTCCATACAGTTGTTCCTATGCCTAAAGGCAATTGGTTTTCCTTTACAGATTACTCCAAAACCTTACACCTCCACTGACCTTGAAAGGCAGATTCTCCAGAACCCCTTACATCAAACCTATTGTAATGAGCCATCACGCCGTGGATTTCTTCCTAGATGGAGTTTATCACACCCGGCAGACTCTGAGACCGTGTGGATACTCGCAGACAGATTAAATGGGTATTCTGCAGGAATCAATAATCATGCTGAAGATCAGGTTAAAAGTTTGGTTCCCACTATGGGCCTATAGGATCCTGATTGCTCTCAGTCATCTCCTCTGGATCCCAACCTTACTGGTTTACCTAAACAACCAAATCCGGCACGTGCTGACCCTTGACAGGAAATCATTTCCACGATTCAGACTTACGTGCACATTATACTACCCGTTGACACAACTACCCGGGCAATATTAGATAGGTGGGGAAAGGGCAGTCGAGGGGATTTACCCTCAACCTGAGCTGAAACGGGTATTCTGAGTGCATTAAGAGCATCCACACAGGTTAGAACCAGGATCTCTTCTGTCTCTGTAGCTCCCAGTTACCCTGACAGAACGTGGCACCGAGTTCCACCTGCCTGTCACAGCTTGTAGCCCACAGCTAGGGCTTGCAAAACTAGAAAGAGCTACTGCAAATGTGTCAAGAGAATCAGAAAAAGCCATTCATCAAAGCACAGGCACTATTACACCCTTACCGGAAGAAATCAAATTATTACCAAAAATGGTAATATTGAATCAATTAGCTCTCGAGCCACTGTTAGAAGTACACGACAGAGTATGTCAGTTATTGAGTAAGAGCTGCTGGGGTTTTTATGTAGATCCAGAGCAGAAAAGCAAACGCGAGAGAAACAAGATTTAAACAACATTTAAAGTATTACCTGAAGTAAGGCGGGGATCTCCCCTACATCTGTTTGGGTGGCTAACCTCTTGGCTCCCAGATGCAGGGACAGGACTGTGAACTACAAGGATTTGGGTTGTTGTATTCACTCTCTTCTTTTCCTTTGTAATGAGATGTGTGTGTTTACAGGGCGGTATTACCTTAGGAACTCAACTTACGACTTAAATAATGAAGAGTATAGTGTGACCCTGATGGTGAAAAGAAAGGCTGGGACTGTGGGGAAAAGCTCATTCCCTAACTATTGTCCTAATTAGTCCTTAGAGTCTGAAATGGAATGAACTTTCTCAAGGTATACCGAGTTTACATTGTACCCTGCATAGCCATGGTTCAGTCAGCATGACCAAAGGACACAGCTCGTTGCAGGCAGGAGAAGGACAGCCCCCACCCCGAAGAAGAAAGGATACTCCGGGACTACGCAGATGACGCCAGCCTCCCAGCCCCTCCGACACCCCTGTGAAACCCTCCCCTCATCTGGCATCAGAGAGAAGGAACTGCAGCAAGACCCACTGCAGGGACATCTACATCAGGAAAGACGCAGGTGGATGATGATTCCACGCAGGCAGAGTTGCTTCGCAAAACAGCAGTCCATGTGTGCGTGCTATGAGCGATCAGTCAAATTGCATTGTACCTGAACGCTTGAAAGGCATAAGAACCATGCGTAAAACCGCATTCGGGGCACCCCAATTTGACTGGGACACCTCGTGCGCATGAATAGAGAATCACTCTTGTCGCCCTATACTTTGTGTCCTGGCCTCTCTCCTCGGACGGCATGGGCCAGTTGCAGAATCTTCATGAAAATACCCCTCTCCCCAGTCTGAAAGTTACCCTCCAAGACCGAGAATTGCCCCCAGGGCTGGCCCAGAAGCCGCTTTACTGCTTTTATCGTGCTGTCCTCCCAGGCAATGACCGTTCAAGAAGGACTCTCCCTGAAACCATAACTCGAATCGCACTGCCTCAGGAGTAGGTGAGCGGTGCGCCATCCTCTCCTGCGCACGATGCTCCCCCTTCCCACCTCGGTCATACTTTAGGAGTACCGTTTACAGACAGAAACGCCCACTTGAAAAATGCTGTTTGGTTTGGTAAATCCACAGCCTTTTCTGCAGACAGGAACGCAGAGTGAACGGAGGAAATCAAAGGTTCCCCCCAACGAGCTGAGTCCCTGGCCACCAGCCGAGCCTTTGAAGCTGGAGCCAGCACAGCTTCTGCTGACTCCCATGCTGCATGGGCTGGAGCCACGCAGTGCCTTGGCCCTGGGCAAGAGCTGCTGCGCTCCCTTCAGAGAAGCTGCAGGCAGGGATCCATCTCCGCCTGTGCTTTGCCTGGGAGAATCAGGACAACAGCAGCGGCCTCAAGCCCCACCTGCTATTTGGGCCCTGCACTGCTGTCATGCCTGTACTTCAAAAAGGCAAAGAAAAATTGCCTTTCTTAAGAAAAAGGTATGAAAAATAGGACCCCTGGTCGGTCATATGGGTGGCAGAACAAACACCATTTTATCAGACAAACGGACATGCTCTGTGAGCGAGCTGGTTACGTGTCAGTCCCCTTTCTCCTCCTCATCAGGCCCTGGAGGTCCTGTGTACCACGCAGACTTCTTCTCCCCCTCCCCATAAGCCTGAAGGTTCCTGGGTGCCAGGCAGACTTCTTCCCTCCTTACGGGCCTTGAAGCTCCCGGGCACCCCAACAGCCAGGTTGTGAACACCCCGTCACAGAGCAGGGAAGCGCAGCAGCACACCCAGCAGCCTCTAGAAAATCAAGCAGCACTCTTCCCCTCTTCTCCTCCATTTACGGCCTCATTGATGGAGGCAATGACAAACGGCACCGTCCCCTCTGGCGGTGAAGAGGTTTCCTACCTTGATACCACACATAAAATTGTACAGGAAAGGTGTGAACCTCACAGTCACCTGGGTCTTCCGCCTGCCCTACAGACCAAAAACTAACAGCACTTAATTAACAACACATTAAGAACGGGCAGGTACCCACCAGATGGCATGTGGAATGCGCTCATTCTCCTGCTCTCTGCAACCCACAAACACTTTAAACCCCCCCACTGGCAGCCCGTGGTGGTTCTCACGGTGACACGTGAAAAGGGCACGTGGAAACCAAGAGCCCAGAGAGGCGGTGGAGTCTCCTTCACTGGAGACGTTCAGGACAGAAATGCCTGTCACCACCACGTGCTCTTTATTTTGCCTTCCAAGATCAAGCCAAGCTGTGATACAAGAGCTTTGGCCCTCCCCCTCTCCCATGGAAAGTTTGAAATCCTGTGGGATAGGAAGAAACTTGCCAGGCAGCAGCTGCGTCTTGCTGCATAGGCTTTGAACTAGCCCTGGGGAAAAAGCTGACCAGCCGACTGCGGTACGTCAGTGTGCAACTTGGATAATGAGGTGAAGTCTCAGTGCTCAAAGATCAATTAAGCCTGGCCTTGATGACTCGGGCGAGCAGAGACTGCCCTGGCTGTAACGGGATGCAGATAAGGAGGGAGCCCTGTGTAGGCAGGACGGCCCTGCCTTTCATCAGCTAAGACAACCAGATAACAGGAACCCGTGTACTTCTTTGTTTCTTCAAAAGGCTGTCATGCCCGATCACTGACCTCTGCCTCATTACCTGTGAAATGCATATCAAAGCTGACATATGCTAACGAAGATTATAGAGATCATGCTAAACATTCATGACTATAGCACTCGTCTCTCCACCCAAATCATACTACACGCCCCCTCGGGGAAGGAAACCTCGTAAGTTTGGGGATAAAAAGATGGGACGGTTCAATTGGGAGAGAAGAACCTCGATGCCTGACAGACCAGTTGCGTTCTCTTCCTCCAGCCCAGGCAGGGACGCCTTTCTGGGTATGCGCTGCGCCTTTCACCCTCGGGTGAATGGCACCCCCGGGCCGTGGTAGTATTATTATTATTACTTTTGCTAGCAATACTAACCTTAATTAGTAGCACTGTTGTAGTCGGTGAATTTATACACGGCAATCTTGAATCTGTTTGGTCACTCTCAATAAAATAACTCACTTGGATTGTTGTGAATCTGACTCAGTGAAAGTCCTTTGCTGAGACTCTGACAGATAAATCAGGGAAAGTCCTGGGACTCTGACAGACAAAGATCGAAACTACATTCCTTTTGACGCAACAATAAGAAAAAGCTCCAAAGATATGCGCAAGAGAACTTGACTGACTGTGACCTTGCCCATTTAAGTGAGTCTATTGTTAAAAGAAACCAGATGGAAACGAGCTGAAAGTGGCAAATTTCAAACAAAACAGTGCCAACTCAGCTCATAAATATGCATTAAGTGTGCTTGCACAGGGGGGCACGTGAACAAATACTCAAAAGTCAATGGTAGAAGGCAACCTCCTGGCCAAAGCAGTAGGTTTTTCAAACTGTAACCATCAATATGTGAGTAGCCTTAAGATGGTGCATAAGGAACGAAGAATTGTAACACGGGGTCCTTCTCAGGCTCCCAGCTGAGAGGCACCTTTATGGCCAGAAATAAAAAGGGGGTTTAGCTCGTGTGTACGTCTGCTGCCTTCTTTCCTGTACCCACGCATGGACTAGAAGAGAAGTGCCAGCAAGTCCGTTTTGGTACAAGTTCAGGTCAACAGTTAAACAGCCAAAATTCTGAATAGTTACACTGACCCTTACTTAGATACTGATTTTATCTGCCTTTGATGTGTAACTAAGCACATTCCCTCCTCCCCACAGTCTTTCCTCACAGCCTCACAGCTCTCCTACGCAAAAAAAACTGCACACCAAAACACCCGTGACTTTCTCAAACTCTTCACGGCCCCATCTGAGTCAAGGGACAGGATCTCCTAAAGGCTCTTTCACAGGCACTGCCCTCAAAAACCCCCGCTGCTTCTCTACTAGTGCACAAAGACATTAGGAAGGGTTGCATTTCTACGTCAATGGACACAGTTTCTGAAACGAGACAAATAGTTTTAAATGAGGATAAGCCCTTTGCCTTGCATCTGGCAACCAACAGAGATGCAGACCCGGCACATCAGACCAGGGCCAGGCACAAAACAACACCCGAGGCACAGGGAAAGCACAACACGTCAGATGTGGTAGTCAAGAACGACAACAAACGGCTCTTCCTATCACTTCTCTCTATGATCAGCTTAGTTCCTGTAGTCAGACACAGAAATTGGAAGTGATTTCTTCTTCTTTTGCTGAAGTAGACTCTAGAGTAGATATTGCCAAAAAATGCACAAACAACCCCCAAAAGTTAAAGCAGCTACTTTCACCCTCAAGAGACCCACTTACTGAAGTGGTTCTCACGTTCTCTTCTCTACTCTAAAGGGGGCCCACTTAAGATCCGTTTGAGTTACACTACCGCTAAGCATACACCGCTACCAGACATTTCTCTAGTCTGAAGGCTGACAGCAGGGTACAAGCACAGCCCTTTCTGGACATCTCACTCCTGGCTAGAAATCTTAGAGGCTTAGAAATCAGGAGCTAAGGACTGCGTGATGGCACCACCACGAGCAGACGTTCAAACCCAAAGCATCTGGAACACACAGAGAAACCTCCACCATTTGTTCAGCGATGTTTCAAGTCACGCCATACTCAGGCCAGGACTTTACAAAATGTCACCAAACATAATGATAGTAGCCTCTTTGCTCCAAAGCAAAGAAACAAAGAGCCACCTAGCCTTGGAGAAACCCTTGTCCTTCCGTGTGGCTGGTGTCTTCACAGGGCTCTTCCTCAAAACAGGAGAAATGACCATGAATTTGGCATTCAGAAGTACACTTAGTCCTCTGGCGGACGTTGCTTACAAGCCAGAAGTCCTCTCACCCCGCCCCAGAAGCACCCGTTAGTCGTCTGGCAGTCATTCTCCATGAACCCCAAGTCCTCCACACCTACCTACCTACCGACTCGCCAGAAAGGAGTCGGACCGCACCAGAATTGACACTGCCTGACCTGCACTAGACCTGCAGCAGGCCAGAAATGACGGCTTCAAGAAAGAAAACACAACCCAATTGAACAGAGCAGCAAAAAATCAACCAGAAGAAACATTGGACAAATTATACAAAAATCCAAACCCTAAACAGAGAAACAAGCTAAAAAAAGGATCCCCCACCCCCCAAAAAAAGACCACACAGAACACAAGATAAGGTAAAAACAACCTAACTTCCCTCTTTCCCGGGACCAACAAACCCAGATTCTGTCCATAACAATAACACACTTTAATCCTAACTCGCTTCAACTCTGGCATAGCATAGCCCTTGCCACCCCGTAACCCGAGCAAACTGCAGCCCTACCAGTCCATAACCCGCATCCCTGCAGGACGCTCTCCAGCACTAGGTACATCTCTGCTTAATCTCCCTTTGGACAAAGATCGAAAGGGAGGGATGGGGTTTGCTTGGCTCCGTTCCCAGGGTGCCGCAAGAGAGACCTGCCGCCCCCAAATCACCGGTGTGTTGTGGACACCACATATGAACTGCAGACAAGGGTCAGGACAGCTTTGGGGAGCAGACAAGCCGTTTTGCGGTGCCCCCGCTGCTGGCAGAAAGCAGAGCTGGAGACAACATGGGGAAGTCCAGGGTAGCCAGTGGTGGTGGTGGGGCCCTGTAGGGTGCAGCACCCGCAGGAATGCCCGGCTCCTTAAGCCTCGGCCCCACGGCTGCAGCTCGGGACCAGCACCGGTTGGGGCTTCGCTGGGAAAAAACAGGCGAGGGTGACCCTGACACTCAGCAGGCGGACCTGGTCCCACTAACCTGTCGCTCTGCCTGTCACCACCACGGGATGCAGAAAGCAGTTCTGCTGGTCCTGGCGTGGTCCTGAGCCACGTCTCAACAGATGAGTCTTTAACCAGAGGGCCTAAAAAGAGGAAAAGGTGCCCAGAATTAGCCTGTGCTTAAGTTTTTACAGGCATTTTGGGCTTTTGAGCTACACAGTGGTGCTGCTCCAGGGGAGCGCTCAAGCGCCCCTGGGCCAGGGCAGCCCGAGGAGGAGGCCGGGGTGGCTGCGGGGTGGGGCGGGGGCCCGAGGGCAGGAAGGGGTGCCGCGGGGCATGCTGGGAGCAGGCGCGCCCCGGGGCATGCTGGGAGCTGTAGTCCCGGGGCACGGGGCTGCCCGGCAGCCATGCTCCTGCCCGGGGCACGCCGGCAGCTCTCATGGGCCCACAGGCCGCTGCCGGGCTGCCCTGGCGGTCTCAGGAGGCGCAGTCCCTGCTCCAGCTGCCGCTGGGCTGAGGGGAGGGCTGGGGCCACCCGAGGGCAGCGGGGGAGCCCCAAACCGCCCGCAGCCATGGGGTCCCAGTCAGCATGAGCCGGGAGTGGCAGGGGCAGCCCCGCGAGGGACCCGGGAGTCGGGGAGGGGAAGGGGATGGAGAGAGGCCCCCCCGGGCACAGGCAGCGCGCACCCCGACTCCCAGAGCCCCCTCAACTGCCCTGGCCCCAGCGCCAGTGATGTATGATCTGAGAGAGACAGAGACAGAAGTGCCTGAACTGTCAAATTCTGCCGGCAGCACCGAGAGCAGGAACTGCGTTGAGTCCTGTGCCCTTGGGGCTGTGTCGCCCCTGTGCTGCATCTGGATCCCTCCCTGTGCCTGTGCTCCCCCAGCCTTTCCCTAGCTGGTTCCCTCTTTTGCTTCCCTGTACCTCTCTTAATCTGGCGATTCTTGTATCCTGCTCCCTGCCCCTGCTCTAGTCTCCAGCCCCTCTCTTTCTCTGGCATGCTACCTGTCCCTTTGTTGTTCTTGCTCTTCCTCTGTCCTGCTCCGTTTTCCTCTTTTTCTCTTCCTCTCACTCTGTCCTGAAGCACACTGCTGTTTTCTCATTCTCTGCCTCTTTGTCCCGCTCTGCATCCCTCTGTTGTTAACAGTCTCTCTGGCCTCTTCCCGCTCCTGCTTTTTCTGCCTGTATGTCTCACTCCCTGTACCCGTCCTCCTTGTGGTCTCTCTCCTTCCTCATCATCATAGAATCATAGAGGAAGGAATCATAGAGGAATCATAGCTTGGAAGGAACTTTAAAGATTGTCTCCTTCCAACCCCCCTGCCCTGGGCAGGGACACCTCCCACTAGACCAAGTTGCTCTAAGCCCTATCCGGCCTGGCCTTGAACACCTCCAGGATGGAGCTTCCACAGCTTCTCTGGGCAACCTCTTCCAGTGTCTTACCACCCTCAGAGTGAAAAATTTCTTCCTAATAGCTAATCTAAATCTACCCTCTTCCAGCATCAAGACATTACCCCTTGCCCTATGACTATAAGGTCTCCCCAGAGCCTTCTCTCCTCCCGGCTGAACATCCCCAACTCTCTTACTGGAAGATTCAAGCTTCCTTCTTCTCATAATATTTTGTGCCTAGTTCTGTGGAAAAACAGGCCCATGTTCTCTCATGGCAGGCACAGCCTCTCTCCTTTTGTGGTTCTTCAGGCACCAAGCAGACATTAGGAAAGCTCTCGACTGGAGTATTCTACAGGAATACCGAAGTATTGCCTCCAATCAGTCAAGGGGAAACAATATATCCATGATACTTGTGTTGCGTTGAGGGGCAAAGTAGTTTTGGCAGAAAATATACCCCCTCGCGTTCTAACACTCCTCACCGAGGTGGGAGGCGAGGTGCGGCTAGGTTTACATTCTGAGCGATGCCCACTTCACCCCTATCAGTCCAGGCGCGTTTCATATATTACACTGTTACGCTTCTGAATACACTAACAGAGGACTGCACCTTCAGCCCAGCTGTGCTCATGAACTAACACGGCCACGCTTCGGTCGCGTTCAATGAGAAACCCAAACGACGAGCTGCCTACACAGTACAGTTTATTTAAACAACAGCTACACAAGTTCTTTCGGATTGCCGGTGATAGTGACTGTCTGCAAAGCACGTGCAAATACGAAAGATGCTAGCAATAGAGCTCGGTTACAAAAGCGCTAAGTTATAAACCCACTCTGTACAGAGATTTCTAAGTTTCCGGGGGAAGCACTTGGTATAGCCAAGTGTTCGAATCTTACCCACAAGCGTCCTTATTGCGGGGGAAGAGAGACCTAGCCCGTCGACTGGTCCCAGAAGTCCACAATGGTGTCTTCACTCACATCCCCCTTTTCTTGGGCTATTTTTATACTATTTTTTATCTTCAAGGTGGAGTTTGAGTGACTCTAGTCATAAATACTTTCATTATGATAGGTGTAAAATTTCCTTGCCTCGCATTTAAAGGTATAGCTGACGAAAAATTCAGGGCGCAGACTCAAGGAGGAATGGTCGCACCTTGGAGGCGGGGAGCTTTTGGGATGGAGGTGTGTTTTGGTATTATAATGACACTCTAATGAGCAAAGTTCACTAAAGGACAGCCTTTCATCAAAAAAATGACAGATTGTTGGCTCAGGGTAACAAGTGGGCCGTTTATCAGTTCCATAAGACCTTCGAGGGCTCCATTTGGTCCCCAGGTTCTCAGTTTATCCCAAAGTTTTAGCTGCAGTGTCTCCACTCTGCTCCATCCTTCGCACTGTTTTCCTTCCGTGGTACCACCTCGTTCCCATGCTTTCCGGATTATCACAGGGTTTGGCCTTGGAGTCTCCAGCCCCCTCCACTCCCCGCGTTGCTTTGTAAGCAATATGGTACAGGCAATCACAGATGTAGCGGATTCTTCACCTACCAGCTGCGGCTGTATTTTGCCCTAGAAGCCTTTTGAGTTTATACCTTTCCTTAATGCGTGAACAATGATGTATTGTTGATCAGTTTTAGTAATCATTCCACAACTTGTATACAACCCTAGGGTAATACTGCAGAAGAATTGAAAAAATACCCAACAAAACAAATCCCACTGAAAAAAAAAAAAAAAAAAAAAGAAACCAAACCCCCAAATCCAGAATTGACAGTCAATGTATTAACTGCCATTTCAAACAGAAGCCTAAACAGAAAGTGACATAAAGTAAAGGGGCAGAAAGTAACATAGTAATACTAAAAGTGACATAGTGACACTAAAAGTGACATAGTAATACTAAACCAAATACTAATACATAGTAACACTAAACCAAATACATAGTAACACTAAACAAAATACACTAAGCCGAATACTAAAACATAGTAATACTAAAGCAAAACGCATCTGCTTTCAGGAAAATCCATCTGAAATAGATCCTAAGTGCTGCTTCTTTGTTTCTTGAAGGGAGAGTCTGTTCTAACATCTTCTGCTGTAACTGGCTGTCTTGGTTTTCTCGCACCTTCTAACAAATCAGCCTTGCAAAATCCTTCCTTCTCATCCCCTCTTCTTCTCTTCCGGTGTTTCTTCTGCATATCTCCTGGTCTTAACGTGGAGTAGGTATACGAACTGGAGTAAAACGAAGCACTATAGGGAGACTTGGACCTTTAAAAAAACACAACGCAAAAGCAATAAATGAAAGTATTCTTTTTCCTCCCAAGTTTGGTTTGCTTTGGGTTTTCTTCCTCTCCATATGCTTATGTGCAACCTTCTTTCAGCTGCTGACAGCGCTACTGCAAATTGAAGAACTTGATGGCATGTAAATGTTTCTGCTTCCAAGACAGAACAGCTGCTGCTTTGTTAGTGTCAAAGCATACGTAAGGGTAAGTCTGTTTCCACTCACTTCTAGCACACGAGCTACCATAGCTGTTGATTGATTTAAGGTGCTGTGCACTGGCCTCTACTGGTATGTCAACGCACACGTTTCACTACTGGGCAACTACGTGCAGTGCAAACCCGTTTGGTTGCAGTAAGAGGCAAAAAGAGAAATCTTAATGTGTACAGCGCATTATCAAACATCAAGAAAACACGATTCAGCCTGAAGACAGTCAACCGCAAGTTTAAAATGCCAGCTTAGGCTACTGAGCTTCACTGAATATTTGGCAATTTGTACAGGTGGCAAAATACTTGTACTGCAATCCTACGCGCAGGACTATTTAACCAACACTTCTAGCCAGCTGTCCTAGCAAACTTTAGCACATAATCGCTCACACCAAGGACAGTGACGGCATTTAAGGAAATGTCCCATCTAAAGGCATCTCTAAACTCAGCCTCTAGTACTATGACTCAATGCCGTTTCTCGAGGAAAGATACTGGCAGCATTACTAATAGAGAGCGATTCAGACTCCTGCCCAAGTGATTTTGGGCGATAGAAACATCAGCTACCCTGAGATATGTCTTCACAAGTTTTTCTTGCATTATGTGGAGGAGGAGGCACGGGCACAGAGACAGGTGGTGATGCTGGCAGTGTTGGGGCTCGGGTCCCGCTGTCTAATTGGGAAATCAATTTCTTCAGCTCTACTCAGCAGTAATCAAAAGGGTGACTTTCCATCTGATCCTTTCCTTATGTTTAGTTTTCATGTGTAATTATGGTTTTCTCAAAAAGCACTCCATTTTCAGAGTCCTCTTTGCAGTCCTGCACTGGGGTTTTATTTTAAGTAATTTTACTGCATGCACACATCCCCTCTGTTAAAGCCAACTGATATTAAGCCGTTTAAAAATCAGTTACCACTTGTATTCTCCACAACTGTCCGTGCATGCTTTTTTCATTATAAATCAGCTGCTGTGTGAGTGACACCTTATGGCCTCATTTAACAGGTTACAAGTAGGAACATATGGAATTTCGGTAGAATACTTACAGTTGGCAGCCCGGTCTGCCACCTGCTGAGCGAGGTGTACTGGCTCTCACTGGGTGACCTTTTGAAGTGGGGAGAGGAAAAAGAATAAAAATCCCATTCAGTTGATCTGCAGGTAATTTGTTTAAAGACATTCGGAAGATGCAGGTACTTACCAGTTGTGGGTAGGGATTGTCCTTGGGGGCACCTCTGTGACACCGACACCGGATGTGCCGTCACCAGAGCAGCAGGAGGTAGAACACTATTGGCACCACTACAACAAAAACAAAACAAAACAAAACAAATTTCTATAATTCAAAGCGTGTTTTGGAGTGCTACGTGAAAGATAAAGCCACTTCAGAGGCTGCCCGAGAGGTTCTTTTGAATTGTGACCCTTTGTGTTCAACGGTACGGCTGAGCCTGACCGTCTGCTGGGCAGAGTGGCTGTTTGCATTCAAGGCGTAAAGTCGAAAGGGTATAAGCCCGAAGGGATCATCCAGATTTTTCATGTAGTTTCATGTGACTGCACTGGGTTGCACACTTAGACGGTCAGGTTTGTAAATTCCTCAAGTGTACAGTGTTTCAATGTTTATTATCCAATCTCTATGCGTCACTGACTACACTGTGTATTACTGAGGATGACTCTGACTTATCATAATATTGATGACAGAAATACTACAGAAAAAAAGTAGTGTGAACACGCCTGGCCAATTTTACCTAGGACTGTACTTCTACACTTTCCATGAAAATATTATTCCCCCAGTAGTAACGAGAAATTAATGCACCCAGGAAGGTTTGACATAGCTGAATGGCTTCTTTAGGAATTGCTAGCCACTTACAATCAAAGGGCTCCTGGGGAAAAAACTTTCCTCTCTCAGGGTAAACCTGTACTGAGCGACTGATAAGGGAACCAAACGGGAAATGCTTTGGAGAAAATTCGTGCAGGACGCACCCTTCCAACTTACCAAAGTGTCCTCGTTCAAAGTAAAAACGAAAAAGAGAGCTTCCACACTTATGTGGAACTGTCACTAATGATATCTATAAACCGCTAGCAGAGAAGCTCAAGAAGAAGAATCTGACTCCAGCATTTTGGTGTCTCTTCTATTCATGTTGAGCTACAGATTGCCTACCAAAAAGGTCCAGGAGGTGTAACAGGCATGAGCGGTGGTGGAGGTGGTGGCGCTGGCGGCAGCTGCTGCTGCTGCTGCTGAATCCGCTCAGGGAGCCTTTTTGTGTAGCCGATCCCGTTGCTGAAGTTGTTCACGGCCTGGAGGCAGAAAAACAGTTACAGAAAGGGAATATGAAACTTCAGCAGATGTACAAACAAAAGCCTCCCCCGAGTAACATTACTTGTCTGTTCCTGCAAGTGCTACCAATCCTAAAATGTATCAACATACCCATGTACGAGCACGTGGCATCAAACGCTGATGTTAATGACGCGTAACTCAGAGGATCTGAACTTAAAGTACTTCAGTGTTAACACTGAATTTGAAAACAAAAGTGGGACCTGAATTGGCCTGATTGTCTCTGAAGAGTTGTACGCTTCTGTGACGAGAGAGAATGTGTTTGAGAAGTACGTGTAGCCCTATTCAATCTAGCCTTGCTTAAGGAGATGTAAATTATTATTGTCTTCCCTTTCAGCTTTTTACTAAGACCCTCTTCTTACAAACAGTTTGCGTAGAAGTCATCACGTTACCTTGCGTAGGAAGTGGTTGGCAACTAAAGCATCAGGGGAAACGTCTGTCTGGTGGCACGCTGGGCATGTGTGTTCCTCCGAGTCCAGTAATGCCGTTCTAATACCTGTGTATCGTTAGAGTCATCCAAGGAGGTTTAGCCAAAGTAAAGCAGTTTCGGGGATTCTCATCAAGTTTAAAAAAAATTATATGTTCGATGGGTGAAGATGGTCTTGAGCTGAGAGCATGAAGCTCTAGATGTTCAACAGTGTCAAAAATTTCTCGGATGCAGCAAATAACTATACAGTTCTGGTATTTCACTAGTTAACACTTGAAGCTGTCTGTGTCTTGATGTTCCGACTGGTCTGTTTTCCACTGTCGAGTACAGTGAGAAGTCACCAGCCTCAAGGCTCATGGATAAAACGCACCTCAACAAAACATTAATAGGTTTGAGTCCTGAAGGGTTTAACCGACTGTCCCGTGCGGAAGAATGCGGATTACATGCCCAACGACCCGTTTGTTGCAGACCACAGTAAGTCACCAGAGTTGGCTGCGTAATTTTGTGTGAGAGAGAGGGCTGTGAAAAAACTAAACGCGTTCGATATCTAATACTGTAATCCCCGGTGCAGTTATGCACTCTTCTCATACTCGTCCTTCCGCATGTAAAGAGGATTTAACTAGATACCTAAAAAGGAGAATAAAGCTTTCTGCCTTTTTTTTCCCCTTTTACGAGAAGCGTCCTTCCCTATTCAGGGGATACTTAAGTATGAAATAGAACAGGTGACAAAGTAATTTCCTCAGCTCTGATTTCTGCTTTCAGAAAATCAGATGTGATGTTTGGAATGAACAAAGACGGGAATAACACGTACATTCGTCACAGTAACTGTTTCCACAGCAGGGAATAACAGCGGCATCAGTCATGATCTCATTACAAAGGAGACACAACAACTCCTCTGGAATAGGGTCTTCTGAGGAGGAGGAGGAGGAGGAAGAGGAGGAGGACGGCTCCTCTGGTAAAAAGGGAGGCTTCTCCTTCTTTCCTCGAGCATAAGCTTCCCTGGAGGGCGGGGTGGAGAAGGAAAAAGCAAAACGTTAAAGCTGGGTAAAGGAAAACTGTTCCAAGCTTTGCATGTTATCAGAGGAAGCAAACAGATGGAATTCTCACTCTGCATTAGCCTTCGGAGAGGTGGGCATACAGTTTAAATTGCTTTGCAATAGCCACAGCGCTAGCAGAGGGAGGGGGAACCAATTTTCCTTCTGCAGAACTCTCCCATTCATTGGATCAACATCATTTTTTGACAGCTGTGAATCAAGTGACCTGAATCCCACCTCTGCCTTCCAAGAGAACGACTCCACTGAAAATACTACGGAAATGTTTGGCAGAAAGCCAGATTCTCAGCACATCGCAAGTCTAACCTAGTTGCCGGGGCAGGAACAGTAGGACCACCCCGTTTTAATACTAGCGAGTATCACAGTTTAGAAGGTTACGATACAGTGACAGTGCTTCCTCCCCCGTCACTACAGACGCTGGCCAACTCGGTTGCAGTGCCACTCAGGCATTTGCCCATGGTTTCTCTCGTTCCCTTTGTGCTCAGTCCAGTTCATTCCATACGTACGCATTAATGATTGGTATTGCGTATTGCCCGGTGCTTGTCAGCATAACACCCTTCGTATTGGGATCTTCCACCTCCATCATGAAACTCCGTGGAATTCCTGTGCTCTTTTTAATTCTGGGAGGAGGCTTGAAATTTTTGTCCTGTTAAGAAAAGAAATGCAGACATCTCTCATCTGAAGACCCACACTTAAAATGATATTTCAACGGTGATTTTAAGCAGCACAAGCCCTTTATCCTCTCCTTTTACCTAGCCTAAGGGTTTCTCTTATTGTCCCAAACTAATACAACCAGGATGCTGCAAAGACTTGAGCAGCGTTTTGCGCTCAAGCGACATTCTTTTGCTTCACTCCAGGTTCCGTAAGGGTTACATATTGCTTGGCTCACCACCCACCCCGACAAGAGACACAAACCCGCTCCTCCTCCAAGGCGCAATTCAGAGGGAGAGCTCGTCTTACTTCCCTTCACCGTCTCTAGAGAGGAAGGCTGCATACACATCCAGCGAGTAACGTTACAGGGCATGAATACTCAGCCACAGACGTGTGTCATTAAAACACGCACATATTCAATAGGCGGGAGCGACAGAAACGCCTTGTTTTTCTATGGAATACTAAAAACTGTCAACTGCCATTAAAAAGCATTAAAACGCAATCTTACCCCGTTGGTTGGGCAGTGCTTCCTATAGTGGCCAGGTATTCCGCAACGAAAGCAAATATATGATGGTGGAGGTGGAGCCAAGGGTTTCTTCCCGTAACTAAAATTTTTGGGGGAAAAGAAGAGAAAGGTACGCATGTGTCTCTCTTGTTCAAACAAACACCTCTACAACTTTTCCATAATCTTTGAAGAAGAGATGTGACATTATCAACACTTACTTCATTGGATCGTATTCACGGCACGACTGGAGCATCGTAGCTTTTGTTACATCTTCTTCGGGAGCACCGGCCACATTGTCAGTCTGTGTAACGGGGAAGGATTTGACACACACACCTTAGAAACATGTTTAAGCCCACACAGCCCAAGACAGCACCGCTCACCCCATCCTGTAAAGAGCAGCACAACGCTAGCTGAGGTTGCATGAAAACTGCTGCTTCGATCAAATACAGTCGTCCTGAAGATGTTCTGGGGAGTCCTTATGCCATCGCGTGATGTTTATGTGCCCGTTCACCCACTTGAAAAGAGCATTCTCGGGCACTCGGAACCTTCGGCTCTGTTTGTACCTCACACAAAGACTGCTGTAACCAATCCAATTTTCTCCCAAGTGGACTGAAGCTACATGTAGAAAAAATTATACTATCCAGTACTTCCAAACTGATTTTTAAGCTCTGGCCTGCTGGAAGGAGAAGCTATCCACCGTGCATTTAATGGGGAAAGATGCATGCAACTCTCATTCTTTACATTTTGCAGCATTAAAAGGACACTCAGGGGTCGGGGATGTTGTTTCTGCTTGCTGAACTTCAGCTTCAGACACAGAAGCCTGAAAAGGAATCATGCTTTTCAGAATCCCTCGGCAAGACAAAAGATTCTTTGCAGTAGAAATTTGACAATCATGTGCTCGAGACTGTCCAAACTGCACGTTCTCCCCCCCAGTCTAACTTCTTCCTATTAGGTGATGTAACTAGAGTAAGCAAAACCTGCAGTGTTTTTGCAGTTGGCTCTGTCCATCTAACAGGCAAATGGTACCAAAAACCTTATGCAGAGCTAGATCTTCCAATTATGGAAGCCAGCTGATTAGGTTAAGCAGGATTTCTTAAAACGTTTTTATTATACACTAGTCCAGGTACAAGCAGGGTCCAAGGGAGTGGCTGTCAATGACTTGGACCTTCAAGTACCCATCATTCACATCAACCCCTTCTTGGTTTTGGTTTTACATGCGCTCATTCACAAAAGAAACAAACTAGGTTCACAATTTTATTAAATGCTTGTTTCATAGGCAGTTTCTTTTCAACAGTAACATAATCCAAATCGACAGCTATGAAATAATTTCCATGAACATTTAGAGGAACCTTTACCGATGCTTGACTAATTTGTCGGAATCCAAACGGTTTAGAAAACTCATCCAAACCCCACAAAACATTACTCGGGATAGACCCAAATGCAAATATGGCAGTTAATACGCAGGAATAACAGACCCGAAGACTGTTAGCACCTCGCCTCCAGGCTAAGCCAGTCTGCACTAAAGTGGTCAGAGAAAGTAACAGTTTTGAGCTGCTTTCACAGAATCACAGAGTCACAGAATTTTCAGAGTTGGAAGGGACCTCTAGAGATCATCTAGTCCAACTCCGCTGCTAAAGCAGGGTTGCCTAGAGCACATTACTCAGGACTGCATCCAGGCGGGTCTTGACGATCTCCAGAGAAGGGGACTCCACAACCTCCCTGGGCAGCCTGTGCCAGTGCTCTGTCACCCTCACTGTAAAGAAGTTTTTCTGTGTATTTGAACGGAACTTCCTGTGTACTAACTTGTGCCCATTACCCCTCGTCCTGTTACTTGGAACCATTGAAAAGAGCCTGGCTCCATCCTCCTTCAACCCACCCTTCAGATACTTGTACGCCATAATAAGGTCTACCCTCAGCCTTCTCTTCTCCAGGCTAAAGAGTCCCAGCTCTCTCAGCCTTTCCTCATAAGGCAGATGCTCCAAGCCCTCAGTCATCTTAGTTGCCCTTCGCTGGACTCGCTCCAGCAGTTCCCTGTCCCACTTGAACAGGGGAGCCCAAAACTGGACACAGTATTCCAGTTGTGGCCTCACCAGTGCAGAGTAGAGGGGGAGAATGACCTCCCTCGACCTACTGGCCACACTCTTCCCTATGCAGCCCAGGATTCCATTGGCCTTTTTGGCAACAAGGGCACACTGCTGGGCTATGGATAATTTACTATCTACCACAACCCCCAGATCCTTCTCCTCTGAGCTACTTCCCAGCAGGTCCGCCCCTAACTTGTACTGGTGCCTAGCATTCTTCCTCCCCAAGTACAGGACCTTGCACTTGCTTTTGTTGAACCTCATTAGGTTCTTCTCTGCCCAGCTCTCCAGCCTGTCCAGGTCACGCTGCATGGCAGCACGGCCCTCTGTCACATTCCTGGATTTCTCTGAAATACCGAAATTTTTTCAAAAGCTTAAATGTGTACAGAGTTTTTCACATTTCAGAGTAAAACTTCACATGAGTTTACCGAACCACGGACACGATTAGGGACAGCACTAATGCAGACCAATGCCTTTTGGTTGCTGCCTTCCAAACCTTTCCTTTTTTTCCCCGAAATGAACACATTGTGAAATGTGTCTCACTGCAGTGAGAGAGGGAAATGAACTCCTGCCTTTATTTTCAGAAGGAAGAACTATTTTTATGGACTCGCGCTACGCCTTTTCACAAGGTGCAATCACCAGTGCTTTGCCAGGCAAAGTTACGCACTGTTGAGCAAAAAACGCAAGCAGTTCTGTAGCGAGACATGGTGTTACAACAGTTTCAGAAGGTCACGTCTGTGAATATGCCACACAGACACACTGGTATATTCCGATAAACAAGGAGGTACATTTACAGCATTTACGGAGTCTGTGTTCAAACCCATGAGTTTGTGTTGCCCACTGTATATGCAGAGTAGAATTTATGAAGTTGTGCAGCATTCAGAGAATGGATCTGTACATCTACTCTTTACAGGACAGTATGACTTTTACAAAGGCATCCAACAACCCATACAAACCTACGCATTCCTAGCTCCAGACAGACAGATGTAGAACATGGCACCGAGTTCACCTCTGCAAGCCTTGAACCTGCATGATCTAAAAACGGTCCTACACTATCTGAACAACACAAAGTCATACAGGAAATAGTCCGGCACAGTCACTGTGAAATACAATACGTGGCTAGGCACAAACACCAATATTCACATGAGAACCGTGCAAAGGATGGCATTCCTCACTTTCTACTAGGCTGAATTAAATACATTGCATTTGCAACAAATACTACATTTTACTGGAAAATAGGTCAAGTTAATGTTTGGAAAATTACTACAAGGCTCCATTGTTTAGGATTAAGTGCAGTGTGTAGAAAAAAGAGTGAGATTGTGTTTTTACGTACTGCTTTAACTCCTCCAGCGGGGACTCTTCTGACTATTACTGATGAATTCTTGGGAATCAGGGCATTGTCGTCTGTGTACTCTGAAAACAACATGAATGCAGAAAAAATATCAGTCAGTTTGTGAGAATGTCTGTTACTATGTAGTTACATCGCACTTCAGAGAATCCTTTTACAGATATGAAAGCAAAACTTTACATGTAACATTGCGCTGTTACCATCTCAACACTCTAACGCTACGTTTCAAGAGATCTTCAGGTTTCATAATCAAACACAAGCAGCAAAATCATCTTTTTTTTTATATATATAGTTTGAATGCCAACAGCACAGTTATCTCAAAGTCACAAAAAGGAAGTCTGCTAAGGCATGAGGCTCTTTCCGGATCTAGCTTAAGCTGCTTTTGCTTCAGTTGAGGCTACAAACCCAAGAGATCTTTTGAGAAAAACAAACCACAGCAGTCTCCCCTGCATAAAGCAGATACTAAGGTCTGACACGCTTGCCCTGCAGCAAAACACGCCCTTGGCTAAAGCATGGAAACTCTGCGCCATGGCTTTCATAGCTATTACCTAAAAATGATTCACCTAACACCACCGGTGCTCGAGACTGACAGAACACAGAAGAGAGCCCGCCATTTCGCTCTATTTCTTGGAGCATCAACAACCAAACTGACCAAACTGCTCAGTTTCTGTTTCTGTTACGTTTAAACAGAAACAAAGCTGGCAGTGCTAGAATGTGGACCGCAGAAATTTGGGGGTATTTCAAGCTTGCTTTCACAAGTAGGGCAGAAGTGGCTCCAACGAAAATGGTATCTCCCCTCTTAAGCTGATCATCCAGTTTGAATTAACCACAGGGACGTGAATTCCTTCTATTCGTTTTTCACAGAGCAGACAGACTTGAACAAAATTACTGATGGAAACAGCCTGGAAATGCCTTTCAAAAACAGCACGTGCCAGAAGCTCTCCATGCTTTGCCTTGTCTTACACATCCTTAGTCTTTTGCAGAGACAAAACCAAAACAAATCTGGTTAGAAATGAATGACGAAATGGGGCTCAGTAGCGTCTGAATGACAATGTCTTTGGTGTAGAAAAGAAGTTATATTAAAAAGAAATTCCAGAGTAGAATTCAGATACGGAGAACACTCCTGTGCAAGATGGCTTTCAAGGGTCTGCATAGATTATAACTCACAGAGACACTCTGGATCCAAAATGTTGCTGGTGAGCAGTTTCTGCAACAGCCACAAAACCAGTTTCCCGACGCAGTGCATTAAAACACGTTGAAACAAAAGTAAGTCACCCAAACAACTTCTTTGCTTCAGACTATGCATCTGTTCTATCACTTTCACATTTCTCCACCAGCTTTCAAAGAAATCTGGCAAGTGTGTTACCATAAGGTATCCTCCCACTTTTCCCCGCGCCCGCCCTCCCCCGCACCTTCTTCCGTCTGGGCGTTGCTGATCCTCAGGTCGCAGTGGGCCGCCTTCAGCTTCTCGCGGCCCATGATCTGGCGCCTGAGGTCCCTCAGGGAGATGTCTTGGCCCTGGAAGATGACCCTGTCATGCCGCAGCCTGGACGCGAACTTGTAGTGGATGCAGGACATTGCCAGAGGCGGGCAGTGCCTGCTCCACGACAGCGTCTCCTGCGGCAGAGGCTGTGGCGGCCCCTGTGCCGGGCTGGGGTGCGCGGCGGCGTGGGGAAGGGTCCAAACAGGGGCTGGGGCAAGCGGTGCGGGCTGAGCCCAGAGCTGCTGCTGCTCCTTCTCTGGCACGCAGCGCGGCCAGGCCTGACCGGTCACTATGGCCACGGGGACACGGCACGCCGCCCCCCCACGCCTCACGCCCATTGTGACCAAAGGCCTGTCACTGCCCCAGGCTGCTGCTGTCCCTGCTGTCCCCCAGCCTGCCCCCACCCGCTCTCCTGGCACCCTCCAAGGCTCCGGGGTCCCTCCTGTCCCCCAGGGGCCTTCACCACCTGGAGTCACCTCCCGGCAGCCCCTGGCCAGTGCTGGCTCTCCCCGCAGCCCTGGGCCCATCCTGCCACCCCCCATGCCTCTCACCGCCTGCTGGCCCTCCTGTCACCCCCCTGGCTGTCACCCCCGCTCTCCCCTCCTCTCCGCAGCCAGCCAAGGCCACACAGCCCGGGGCAGATGCAGCGCGCTTTGCCCTGCGGCTCCTGGCTGCCCACGACGCAGGGCCAGCCAAGGCAGGGGACATCTCGGGGACTCTGAGTGGACCTTGGGGCAGGGACGGAGAGTGCAGCCAAAGAGGTCAACGGCCACCTACGCTCATTGCCGTAAAGCAATGCACTTCCCAACCGTGGCGCACCCACACTTGCTTCAACTCTGCAGAGGAGGACGAAGCAGTCAGGAATGAACCGTGAGCGTTACGAGGTGCCCCAGGACGACACGTCTTGCTCTCTCCATCACTACAGCTGCTGCTGCAACAGCCCTAGCGCATGAAATCCTGCCCTGAATGACGAGGTCTGGCTCTGATGACTGAGATGCTGTGGCTTGCAGACACTTCTGGGCCAAGTGGCTACTCCTTTCTGGTCATGTAAATACAATATGAACACCTTGTTGTGGTCTGGCAGGGCTAACGAGGGACTTCCCACCACTGCTGGGTTTAGGTCTTTCAATGCCTTTTGCCTTTTCGGAGGGAGGAAACCCTTTTGATTTCAGGGCTGTCCTCTCTATCCGAGGGCGAGTTATTTTTGCTACGGGCGGCTGGTTGTTTTTCCTCTTCATCGGGATTCGGAAGCCTAGGTTTTCATACACTAGCCTTGCCCGTAAGCCTGCATCAGAGGCCAACAAGCCTGACCGATGGATATGCACTAAAAGCCCATCCTCTACCGGAAACAACTCGCCAGGGAAGCTGTCCCGCCAAATGCTCAGTGGCACAGGGACGGGCATCTGCGTTATGAATTTTCACTGAAGAAAGGAAGGATACATCCCTTCCGCCAAGAAGGGTCTGTCACTAGTCTGAAAGGAGACCCCTGGGTATGCTTGGAGAGCAAGCCTATTGACAAGCTGACTCACTCTGTAGGGGCTGAGAACTGGAGATGCCAGTAGAGTCTTAAGATTAATCGAATGGATGGAAATGGACAACTCAGATCTAGGGGCCACACAGATGAACAGGGGAGTCTTATGCAGGGAGCATTCCATACAGTTGTTCCTATGCCTAAAGGCAATTGGTTTTCCTTTACAGATTACTCCAAAACCTTACACCTCCACTGACCTTGAAAGGCAGATTCTCCAGAACCCCTTACATCAAACCTATTGTAATGAGCCATCACGCCGTGGATTTCTTCCTAGATGGAGTTTATCACACCCGGCAGACTCTGAGACCGTGTGGATACTCGCAGACAGATTAAATGGGTATTCTGCAGGAATCAATAATCATGCTGAAGATCAGGTTAAAAGTTTGGTTCCCACTATGGGCCTATAGGATCCTGATTGCTCTCAGTCATCTCCTCTGGATCCCAACCTTACTGGTTTACCTAAACAACCAAATCCGGCACGTGCTGACCCTTGACAGGAAATCATTTCCACGATTCAGACTTACGTGCACATTATACTACCCGTTGACACAACTACCCGGGCAATATTAGATAGGTGGGGAAAGGGCAGTCGAGGGGATTTACCCTCAACCTGAGCTGAAACGGGTATTCTGAGTGCATTAAGAGCATCCACACAGGTTAGAACCAGGATCTCTTCTGTCTCTGTAGCTCCCAGTTACCCTGACAGAACGTGGCACCGAGTTCCACCTGCCTGTCACAGCTTGTAGCCCACAGCTAGGGCTTGCAAAACTAGAAAGAGCTACTGCAAATGTGTCAAGAGAATCAGAAAAAGCCATTCATCAAAGCACAGGCACTATTACACCCTTACCGGAAGAAATCAAATTATTACCAAAAATGGTAATATCGAATCAATTAGCTCTCGAGCCACTGTTAGAAGTACACGACAGAGTATGTCAGTTATTGAGTAAGAGCTGCTGGGGTTTTTATGTAGATCCAGAGCAGAAAAGCAAACGCGAGAGAAACAAGATTTAAACAACATTTAAAGTATTACCTGAAGTAAGGCGGGGATCTCCCCTACATCTGTTTGGGTGGCTAACCTCTTGGCTCCCAGATGCAGGGACAGGACTGTGAACTACAAGGATTTGGGTTGTTGTATTCACTCTCTTCTTTTCCTTTGTAATGAGATGTGTGTGTTTACAGGGCGGTATTACCTTAGGAACTCAACTTACGACTTAAATAATGAAGAGTATAGTGTGACCCTGATGGTGAAAAGAAAGGCTGGGACTGTGGGGAAAAGCTCATTCCCTAACTATTGTCCTAATTAGTCCTTAGAGTCTGAAATGGAATGAACTTTCTCAAGGTATACCGAGTTTACATTGTACCCTGCATAGCCATGGTTCAGTCAGCATGACCAAAGGACACAGCTCGTTGCAGGCAGGAGAAGGACAGCCCCCACCCCGAAGAAGAAAGGATACTCCGGGACTACGCAGATGACGCCAGCCTCCCAGCCCCTCCGACACCCCTGTGAAACCCTCCCCTCATCTGGCATCAGAGAGAAGGAACTGCAGCAAGACCCACTGCAGGGACATCTACATCAGGAAAGACGCAGGTGGATGATGATTCCACGCAGGCAGAGTTGCTTCGCAAAACAGCAGTCCATGTGTGCGTGCTATGAGCGATCAGTCAAATTGCATTGTACCTGAACGCTTGAAAGGCATAAGAACCATGCGTAAAACCGCATTCGGGGCACCCCAATTTGACTGGGACACCTCGTGCGCATGAATAGAGAATCACTCTTGTCGCCCTATACTTTGTGTCCTGGCCTCTCTCCTCGGACGGCATGGGCCAGTTGCAGAATCTTCATGAAAATACCCCTCTCCCCAGTCTGAAAGTTACCCTCCAAGACCGAGAATTGCCCCCAGGGCTGGCCCAGAAGCCGCTTTACTGCTTTTATCGTGCTGTCCTCCCAGGCAATGACCGTTCAAGAAGGACTCTCCCTGAAACCATAACTCGAATCGCACTGCCTCAGGAGTAGGTGAGCGGTGCGCCATCCTCTCCTGCGCACGATGCTCCCCCTTCCCACCTCGGTCATACTTTAGGAGTACCGTTTACAGACAGAAACGCCCACTTGAAAAATGCTGTTTGGTTTGGTAAATCCACAGCCTTTTCTGCAGACAGGAACGCAGAGTGAACGGAGGAAATCAAAGGTTCCCCCCAACGAGCTGAGTCCCTGGCCACCAGCCGAGCCTTTGAAGCTGGAGCCAGCACAGCTTCTGCTGACTCCCATGCTGCATGGGCTGGAGCCACGCAGTGCCTTGGCCCTGGGCAAGAGCTGCTGCGCTCCCTTCAGAGAAGCTGCAGGCAGGGATCCATCTCCGCCTGTGCTTTGCCTGGGAGAATCAGGACAACAGCAGCGGCCTCAAGCCCCACCTGCTATTTGGGCCCTGCACTGCTGTCATGCCTGTACTTCAAAAAGGCAAAGAAAAATTGCCTTTCTTAAGAAAAAGGTATGAAAAATAGGACCCCTGGTCGGTCATATGGGTGGCAGAACAAACACCATTTTATCAGACAAACGGACATGCTCTGTGAGCGAGCTGGTTACGTGTCAGTCCCCTTTCTCCTCCTCATCAGGCCCTGGAGGTCCTGTGTACCACACAGACTTCTTCTCCCCCTCCCCATAAGCCTGAAGGTTCCTGGGTGCCAGGCAGACTTCTTCCCTCCTTACGGGCCTTGAAGCTCCCGGGCACCCCAACAGCCAGGTTGTGAACACCCCGTCACAGAGCAGGGAAGCGCAGCAGCACACCCAGCAGCCTCTAGAAAATCAAGCAGCACTCTTCCCCTCTTCTCCTCCATTTACGGCCTCATTGATGGAGGCAATGACAAACGGCACCGTCCCCTCTGGCGGTGAAGAGGTTTCCTACCTTGATACCACACATAAAATTGTACAGGAAAGGTGTGAACCTCACAGTCACCTGGGTCTTCCGCCTGCCCTACAGACCAAAAACTAACAGCACTTAATTAACAACACATTAAGAACGGGCAGGTACCCACCAGATGGCATGTGGAATGCGCTCATTCTCCTGCTCTCTGCAACCCACAAACACTTTAAACCCCCCCACTGGCAGCCCGTGGTGGTTCTCACGGTGACACGTGAAAAGGGCACGTGGAAACCAAGAGCCCAGAGAGGCGGTGGAGTCTCCTTCACTGGAGACGTTCAGGACAGAAGTGCCTGTCACCACCACGTGCTCTTTATTTTGCCTTCCAAGATCAAGCCAAGCTGTGATACAAGAGCTTTGGCCCTCCCCCTCTCCCATGGAAAGTTTGAAATCCTGTGGGATAGGAAGAAACTTGCCAGGCAGCAGCTGCGTCTTGCTGCATAGGCTTTGAACTAGCCCTGGGGAAAAAGCTGACCAGCCGACTGCGGTACGTCAGTGTGCAACTTGGATAATGAGGTGAAGTCTCAGTGCTCAAAGATCAATTAAGCCTGGCCTTGATGACTCGGGCGAGCAGAGACTGCCCTGGCTGTAACGGGATGCAGATAAGGAGGGAGCCCTGTGTAGGCAGGACGGCCCTGCCTTTCATCAGCTAAGACAACCAGATAACAGGAACCCGTGTACTTCTTTGTTTCTTCAAAAGGCTGTCATGCCCGATCACTGACCTCTGCCTCATTACCTGTGAAATGCATATCAAAGCTGACATATGCTAACGAAGATTATAGAGATCATGCTAAACATTCATGACTATAGCACTCGTCTCTCCACCCAAATCATACTACACGCCCCCTCGGGGAAGGAAACCTCGTAAGTTTGGGGATAAAAAGATGGGACGGTTCAATTGGGAGAGAAGAACCTCGATGCCTGACAGACCAGTTGCGTTCTCTTCCTCCAGCCCAGGCAGGGACGCCTTTCTGGGTATGCGCTGCGCCTTTCACCCTCGGGTGAATGGCACCCCCGGGCCGTGGTAGTATTATTATTATTACTTTTGCTAGCAATACTAACCTTAATTAGTAGCACTGTTGTAGTCGGTGAATTTATACACGGCAATCTTGAATCTGTTTGGTCACTCTCAATAAAATAACTCACTTGGATTGTTGTGAATCTGACTCAGTGAAAGTCCTTTGCTGAGACTCTGACAGATAAATCAGGGAAAGTCCTGGGACTCTGACAGACAAAGATCGAAACTACATTCCTTTTGACGCAACAATAAGAAAAAGCTCCAAAGATATGCGCAAGAGAACTTGACTGACTGTGACCTTGCCCATTTAAGTGAGTCTATTGTTAAAAGAAACCAGATGGAAACGAGCTGAAAGTGGCAAATTTCAAACAAAACAGTGCCAACTCAGCTCATAAATATGCATTAAGTGTGCTTGCACAGGGGGGCACGTGAACAAATACTCAAAAGTCAATGGTAGAAGGCAACCTCCTGGCCAAAGCAGTAGGTTTTTCAAACTGTAACCATCAATATGTGAGTAGCCTTAAGATGGTGCATAAGGAACGAAGAATTGTAACACGGGGTCCTTCTCAGGCTCCCAGCTGAGAGGCACCTTTATGGCCAGAAATAAAAAGGGGGTTTAGCTCGTGTGTACGTCTGCTGCCTTCTTTCCTGTACCCACGCATGGACTAGAAGAGAAGTGCCAGCAAGTCCGTTTTGGTACAAGTTCAGGTCAACAGTTAAACAGCCAAAATTCTGAATAGTTACACTGACCCTTACTTAGATACTGATTTTATCTGCCTTTGATGTGTAACTAAGCACATTCCCTCCTCCCCACAGTCTTTCCTCACAGCCTCACAGCTCTCCTACGCAAAAAAAACTGCACACCAAAACACCCGTGACTTTCTCAAACTCTTCACGGCCCCATCTGAGTCAAGGGACAGGATCTCCTAAAGGCTCTTTCACAGGCACTGCCCTCAAAAACCCCCGCTGCTTCTCTACTAGTGCACAAAGACATTAGGAAGGGTTGCATTTCTACGTCAATGGACACAGTTTCTGAAACGAGACAAATAGTTTTAAATGAGGATAAGCCCTTTGCCTTGCATCTGGCAACCAACAGAGATGCAGACCCGGCACATCAGACCAGGGCCAGGCACAAAACAACACCCGAGGCACAGGGAAAGCACAACACGTCAGATGTGGTAGTCAAGAACGACAACAAACGGCTCTTCCTATCACTTCTCTCTATGATCAGCTTAGTTCCTGTAGTCAGACACAGAAATTGGAAGTGATTTCTTCTTCTTTTGCTGAAGTAGACTCTAGAGTAGATATTGCCAAAAAATGCACAAACAACCCCCAAAAGTTAAAGCAGCTACTTTCACCCTCAAGAGACCCACTTACTGAAGTGGTTCTCACGTTCTCTTCTCTACTCTAAAGGGGGCCCACTTAAGATCCGTTTGAGTTACACTACCGCTAAGCATACACCGCTACCAGACATTTCTCTAGTCTGAAGGCTGACAGCAGGGTACAAGCACAGCCCTTTCTGGACATCTCACTCCTGGCTAGAAATCTTAGAGGCTTAGAAATCAGGAGCTAAGGACTGCGTGATGGCACCACCACGAGCAGACGTTCAAACCCAAAGCATCTGGAACACACAGAGAAACCTCCACCATTTGTTCAGCGATGTTTCAAGTCACGCCATACTCAGGCCAGGACTTTACAAAATGTCACCAAACATAATGATAGTAGCCTCTTTGCTCCAAAGCAAAGAAACAAAGAGCCACCTAGCCTTGGAGAAACCCTTGTCCTTCCGTGTGGCTGGTGTCTTCACAGGGCTCTTCCTCAAAACAGGAGAAATGACCATGAATTTGGCATTCAGAAGTACACTTAGTCCTCTGGCGGACGTTGCTTACAAGCCAGAAGTCCTCTCACCCCGCCCCAGAAGCACCCGTTAGTCGTCTGGCAGTCATTCTCCATGAACCCCAAGTCCTCCACACCTACCTACCTACCGACTCGCCAGAAAGGAATCGGACCGCACCAGAATTGACACTGCCTGACCTGCACTAGACCTGCAGCAGGCCAGAAATGACGGCTTCAAGAAAGAAAACACAACCCAATTGAACAGAGCAGCAAAAAATCAACCAGAAGAAACACTGGACAAATTATACAAAAATCCAAACCCTAAACAGAGAAACAAGCTAAAAAAAGGATCCCCCACCCCCCAAAAAAAGACCACACAGAACACAAGATAAGGTAAAAACAACCTAACTTCCCTCTTTCCCGGGACCAACAAACCCAGATTCTGTCCATAACAATAACACACTTTAATCCTAACTCGCTTCAACTCTGGCATAGCATAGCCCTTGCCACCCCGTAACCCGAGCAAACTGCAGCCCTACCAGTCCATAACCCGCATCCCTGCAGGACGCTCTCCAGCACTAGGTACATCTCTGCTTAATCTCCCTTTGGACAAAGATCGAAAGGGAGGGATGGGGTTTGCTTGGCTCCGTTCCCAGGGTGCCGCAAGAGAGACCTGCCGCCCCCAAATCACCGGTGTGTTGTGGACACCACATATGAACTGCAGACAAGGGTCAGGACAGCTTTGGGGAGCAGACAAGCCGTTTTGCGGTGCCCCCGCTGCTGGCAGAAAGCAGAGCTGGAGACAACATGGGGAAGTCCAGGGTAGCCAGTGGTGGTGGTGGGGCCCTGTAGGGTGCAGCACCCGCAGGAATGCCCGGCTCCTTAAGCCTCGGCCCCACGGCTGCAGCTCGGGACCAGCACCGGTTGGGGCTTCGCTGGGAAAAAACAGGCGAGGGTGACCCTGACACTCAGCAGGCGGACCTGGTCCCACTAACCTGTCGCTCTGCCTGTCACCACCACGGGATGCAGAAAGCAGTTCTGCTGGTCCTGGCGTGGTCCTGAGCCACGTCTCAACAGATGAGTCTTTAACCAGAGGGCCTAAAAAGAGGAAAAGGTGCCCAGAATTAGCCTGTGCTTAAGTTTTTACAGGCATTTTGGGCTTTTGAGCTACACAGTGGTGCTGCTCCAGGGGAGCGCTCAAGCGCCCCTGGGCCAGGGCAGCCCGAGGAGGAGGCCGGGGTGGCTGCGGGGTGGGGCGGGGGCCCGAGGGCAGGAAGGGGTGCCGCGGGGCATGCTGGGAGCAGGCGCGCCCCGGGGCATGCTGGGAGCTGTAGTCCCGGGGCACGGGGCTGCCCGGCAGCCATGCTCCTGCCCGGGGCACGCCGGCAGCTCTCATGGGCCCACAGGCCGCTGCCGGGCTGCCCTGGCGGTCTCAGGAGGCGCAGTCCCTGCTCCAGCTGCCGCTGGGCTGAGGGGAGGGCTGGGGCCACCCGAGGGCAGCGGGGGAGCCCCAAACCGCCCGCAGCCATGGGGTCCCAGTCAGCATGAGCCGGGAGTGGCAGGGGCAGCCCCGGGAGGGACCCGGGAGTCGGGGAGGGGAAGGGGATGGAGAGAGGCCCCCCCGGGCACAGGCAGCGCGCACCCCGACTCCCAGAGCCCCCTCAACTGCCCTGGCCCCAGCGCCAGTGATGTATGATCTGAGAGAGACAGAGACAGAAGTGCCTGAACTGTCAAATTCTGCCGGCAGCACCGAGAGCAGGAACTGCGTTGAGTCCTGTGCCCTTGGGGCTGTGTCGCCCCTGTGCTGCATCTGGATCCCTCCCTGTGCCTGTGCTCCCCCAGCCTTTCCCTAGCTGGTTCCCTCTTTTGCTTCCCTGTACCTCTCTTAATCTGGCGATTCTTGTATCCTGCTCCCTGCCCCTGCTCTAGTCTCCAGCCCCTCTCTTTCTCTGGCATGCTACCTGTCCCTTTGTTGTTCTTGCTCTTCCTCTGTCCTGCTCCGTTTTCCTCTTTTTCTCTTCCTCTCACTCTGTCCTGAAGCACACTGCTGTTTTCTCATTCTCTGCCTCTTTGTCCCGCTCTGCATCCCTCTGTTGTTAACAGTCTCTCTGGCCTCTTCCCGCTCCTGCTTTTTCTGCCTGTATGTCTCACTCCCTGTACCCGTCCTCCTTGTGGTCTCTCTCCTTCCTCATCATCATAGAATCATAGAGGAAGGAATCATAGAGGAATCATAGCTTGGAAGGAACTTTAAAGATTGTCTCCTTCCAACCCCCCTGCCCTGGGCAGGGACACCTCCCACTAGACCAAGTTGCTCTAAGCCCTATCCGGCCTGGCCTTGAACACCTCCAGGATGGAGCTTCCACAGCTTCTCTGGGCAACCTCTTCCAGTGTCTTACCACCCTCAGAGTGAAAAATTTCTTCCTAATAGCTAATCTAAATCTACCCTCTTCCAGCATCAAGACATTACCCCTTGCCCTATGACTATAAGGTCTCCCCAGAGCCTTCTCTCCTCCCGGCTGAACATCCCCAACTCTCTTACTGGAAGATTCAAGCTTCCTTCTTCTCATAATATTTTGTGCCTAGTTCTGTGGAAAAACAGGCCCATGTTCTCTCATGGCAGGCACAGCCTCTCTCCTTTTGTGGTTCTTCAGGCACCAAGCAGACATTAGGAAAGCTCTCGACTGGAGTATTCTACAGGAATACCGAAGTATTGCCTCCAATCAGTCAAGGGGAAACAATATATCCATGATACTTGTGTTGCGTTGAGGGGCAAAGTAGTTTTGGCAGAAAATATACCCCCTCGCGTTCTAACACTCCTCACCGAGGTGGGAGGCGAGGTGCGGCTAGGTTTACATTCTGAGCGATGCCCACTTCACCCCTATCAGTCCAGGCGCGTTTCATATATTACACTGTTACGCTTCTGAATACACTAACAGAGGACTGCACCTTCAGCCCAGCTGTGCTCATGAACTAACACGGCCACGCTTCGGTCGCGTTCAATGAGAAACCCAAACGACGAGCTGCCTACACAGTACAGTTTATTTAAACAACAGCTACACAAGTTCTTTCGGATTGCCGGTGATAGTGACTGTCTGCAAAGCACGTGCAAATACGAAAGATGCTAGCAATAGAGCTCGGTTACAAAAGCGCTAAGTTATAAACCCACTCTGTACAGAGATTTCTAAGTTTCCGGGGGAAGCACTTGGTATAGCCAAGTGTTCGAATCTTACCCACAAGCGTCCTTATTGCGGGGGAAGAGAGACCTAGCCCGTCGACTGGTCCCAGAAGTCCACAATGGTGTCTTCACTCACATCCCCCTTTTCTTGGGCTATTTTTATACTATTTTTTATCTTCAAGGTGGAGTTTGAGTGACTCTAGTCATAAATACTTTCATTATGATAGGTGTAAAATTTCCTTGCCTCGCATTTAAAGGTATAGCTGACGAAAAATTCAGGGCGCAGACTCAAGGAGGAATGGTCGCACCTTGGAGGCGGGGAGCTTTTGGGATGGAGGTGTGTTTTGGTATTATAATGACACTCTAATGAGCAAAGTTCACTAAAGGACAGCCTTTCATCAAAAAAATGACAGATTGTTGGCTCAGGGTAACAAGTGGGCCGTTTATCAGTTCCATAAGACCTTCGAGGGCTCCATTTGGTCCCCAGGTTCTCAGTTTATCCCAAAGTTTTAGCTGCAGTGTCTCCACTCTGCTCCATCCTTCGCACTGTTTTCCTTCCGTGGTACCACCTCGTTCCCATGCTTTCCGGATTATCACAGGGTTTGGCCTTGGAGTCTCCAGCCCCCTCCACTCCCCGCGTTGCTTTGTAAGCAATATGGTACAGGCAATCACAGATGTAGCGGATTCTTCACCTACCAGCTGCGGCTGTATTTTGCCCTAGAAGCCTTTTGAGTTTATACCTTTCCTTAATGCGTGAACAATGATGTATTGTTGATCAGTTTTAGTAATCATTCCACAACTTGTATACAACCCTAGGGTAATACTGCAGAAGAATTGAAAAAATACCCAACAAAACAAATCCCACTGAAAAAAAAAAAAAAAAAAAAAGAAACCAAACCCCCAAATCCAGAATTGACAGTCAATGTATTAACTGCCATTTCAAACAGAAGCCTAAACAGAAAGTGACATAAAGTAAAGGGGCAGAAAGTAACATAGTAATACTAAAAGTGACATAGTGACACTAAAAGTGACATAGTAATACTAAACCAAATACTAATACATAGTAACACTAAACCAAATACATAGTAACACTAAACAAAATACACTAAGCCGAATACTAAAACATAGTAATACTAAAGCAAAACGCATCTGCTTTCAGGAAAATCCATCTGAAATAGATCCTAAGTGCTGCTTCTTTGTTTCTTGAAGGGAGAGTCTGTTCTAACATCTTCTGCTGTAACTGGCTGTCTTGGTTTTCTCGCACCTTCTAACAAATCAGCCTTGCAAAATCCTTCCTTCTCATCCCCTCTTCTTCTCTTCCGGTGTTTCTTCTGCATATCTCCTGGTCTTAACGTGGAGTAGGTATACGAACTGGAGTAAAACGAAGCACTATAGGGAGACTTGGACCTTTAAAAAAACACAACGCAAAAGCAATAAATGAAAGTATTCTTTTTCCTCCCAAGTTTGGTTTGCTTTGGGTTTTCTTCCTCTCCATATGCTTATGTGCAACCTTCTTTCAGCTGCTGACAGCGCTACTGCAAATTGAAGAACTTGATGGCATGTAAATGTTTCTGCTTCCAAGACAGAACAGCTGCTGCTTTGTTAGTGTCAAAGCATACGTAAGGGTAAGTCTGTTTCCACTCACTTCTAGCACACGAGCTACCATAGCTGTTGATTGATTTAAGGTGCTGTGCACTGGCCTCTACTGGTATGTCAACGCACACGTTTCACTACTGGGCAACTACGTGCAGTGCAAACCCGTTTGGTTGCAGTAAGAGGCAAAAAGAGAAATCTTAATGTGTACAGCGCATTATCAAACATCAAGAAAACACGATTCAGCCTGAAGACAGTCAACCGCAAGTTTAAAATGCCAGCTTAGGCTACTGAGCTTCACTGAATATTTGGCAATTTGTACAGGTGGCAAAATACTTGTACTGCAATCCTACGCGCAGGACTATTTAACCAACACTTCTAGCCAGCTGTCCTAGCAAACTTTAGCACATAATCGCTCACACCAAGGACAGTGACGGCATTTAAGGAAATGTCCCATCTAAAGGCATCTCTAAACTCAGCCTCTAGTACTATGACTCAATGCCGTTTCTCGAGGAAAGATACTGGCAGCATTACTAATAGAGAGCGATTCAGACTCCTGCCCAAGTGATTTTGGGCGATAGAAACATCAGCTACCCTGAGATATGTCTTCACAAGTTTTTCTTGCATTATGTGGAGGAGGAGGCACGGGCACAGAGACAGGTGGTGATGCTGGCAGTGTTGGGGCTCGGGTCCCGCTGTCTAATTGGGAAATCAATTTCTTCAGCTCTACTCAGCAGTAATCAAAAGGGTGACTTTCCATCTGATCCTTTCCTTATGTTTAGTTTTCATGTGTAATTATGGTTTTCTCAAAAAGCACTCCATTTTCAGAGTCCTCTTTGCAGTCCTGCACTGGGGTTTTATTTTAAGTAATTTTACTGCATGCACACATCCCCTCTGTTAAAGCCAACTGATATTAAGCCGTTTAAAAATCAGTTACCACTTGTATTCTCCACAACTGTCCGTGCATGCTTTTTTCATTATAAATCAGCTGCTGTGTGAGTGACACCTTATGGCCTCATTTAACAGGTTACAAGTAGGAACATATGGAATTTCGGTAGAATACTTACAGTTGGCAGCCCGGTCTGCCACCTGCTGAGCGAGGTGTACTGGCTCTCACTGGGTGACCTTTTGAAGTGGGGAGAGGAAAAAGAATAAAAATCCCATTCGGTTGATCTGCAGGTAATTTGTTTAAAGACATTCGGAAGATGCAGGTACTTACCAGTTGTGGGTAGGGATTGTCCTTGGGGGCACCTCTGTGACACCGACACCGGATGTGCCGTCACCAGAGCAGCAGGAGGTAGAACACTATTGGCACCACTACAACAAAAACAAAACAAAACAAAACAAATTTCTATAATTCAAAGCGTGTTTTGGAGTGCTACGTGAAAGATAAAGCCACTTCAGAGGCTGCCCGAGAGGTTCTTTTGAATTGTGACCCTTTGTGTTCAACGGTACGGCTGAGCCTGACCGTCTGCTGGGCAGAGTGGCTGTTTGCATTCAAGGCGTAAAGTCGAAAGGGTATAAGCCCGAAGGGATCATCCAGATTTTTCATGTAGTTTCATGTGACTGCACTGGGTTGCACACTTAGACGGTCAGGTTTGTAAATTCCTCAAGTGTACAGTGTTTCAATGTTTATTATCCAATCTCTATGCGTCACTGACTACACTGTGTATTACTGAGGATGACTCTGACTTATCATAATATTGATGACAGAAATACTACAGAAAAAAAGTAGTGTGAACACGCCTGGCCAATTTTACCTAGGACTGTACTTCTACACTTTCCATGAAAATATTATTCCCCCAGTAGTAACGAGAAATTAATGCACCCAGGAAGGTTTGACATAGCTGAATGGCTTCTTTAGGAATTGCTAGCCACTTACAATCAAAGGGCTCCTGGGGAAAAAACTTTCCTCTCTCAGGGTAAACCTGTACTGAGCGACTGATAAGGGAACCAAACGGGAAATGCTTTGGAGAAAATTCGTGCAGGACGCACCCTTCCAACTTACCAAAGTGTCCTCGTTCAAAGTAAAAACGAAAAAGAGAGCTTCCACACTTATGTGGAACTGTCACTAATGATATCTATAAACCGCTAGCAGAGAAGCTCAAGAAGAAGAATCTGACTCCAGCATTTTGGTGTCTCTTCTATTCATGTTGAGCTACAGATTGCCTACCAAAAAGGTCCAGGAGGTGTAACAGGCATGAGCGGTGGTGGAGGTGGTGGCGCTGGCGGCAGCTGCTGCTGCTGCTGCTGAATCCGCTCAGGGAGCCTTTTTGTGTAGCCAATCCCGTTGCTGAAGTTGTTCACGGCCTGGAGGCAGAAAAACAGTTACAGAAAGGGAATATGAAACTTCAGCAGATGTACAAACAAAAGCCTCCCCCGAGTAACATTACTTGTCTGTTCCTGCAAGTGCTACCAATCCTAAAATGTATCAACATACCCATGTACGAGCACGTGGCATCAAACGCTGATGTTAATGACGCGTAACTCAGAGGATCTGAACTTAAAGTACTTCAGTGTTAACACTGAATTTGAAAACAAAAGTGGGACCTGAATTGGCCTGATTGTCTCTGAAGAGTTGTACGCTTCTGTGACGAGAGAGAATGTGTTTGAGAAGTACGTGTAGCCCTATTCAATCTAGCCTTGCTTAAGGAGATGTAAATTATTATTGTCTTCCCTTTCAGCTTTTTACTAAGACCCTCTTCTTACAAACAGTTTGCGTAGAAGTCATCACGTTACCTTGCGTAGGAAGTGGTTGGCAACTAAAGCATCAGGGGAAACGTCTGTCTGGTGGCACGCTGGGCATGTGTGTTCCTCCGAGTCCAGTAATGCCGTTCTAATACCTGTGTATCGTTAGAGTCATCCAAGGAGGTTTAGCCAAAGTAAAGCAGTTTCGGGGATTCTCATCAAGTTTAAAAAAAATTATATGTTCGATGGGTGAAGATGGTCTTGAGCTGAGAGCATGAAGCTCTAGATGTTCAACAGTGTCAAAAATTTCTCGGATGCAGCAAATAACTATACAGTTCTGGTATTTCACTAGTTAACACTTGAAGCTGTCTGTGTCTTGATGTTCCGACTGGTCTGTTTTCCACTGTCGAGTACAGTGAGAAGTCACCAGCCTCAAGGCTCATGGATAAAACGCACCTCAACAAAACATTAATAGGTTTGAGTCCTGAAGGGTTTAACCGACTGTCCCGTGCGGAAGAATGCGGATTACATGCCCAACGACCCGTTTGTTGCAGACCACAGTAAGTCACCAGAGTTGGCTGCGTAATTTTGTGTGAGAGAGAGGGCTGTGAAAAAACTAAACGCGTTCGATATCTAATACTGTAATCCCCGGTGCAGTTATGCACTCTTCTCATACTCGTCCTTCCGCATGTAAAGAGGATTTAACTAGATACCTAAAAAGGAGAATAAAGCTTTCTGCCTTTTTTTTCCCCTTTTACGAGAAGCGTCCTTCCCTATTCAGGGGATACTTAAGTATGAAATAGAACAGGTGACAAAGTAATTTCCTCAGCTCTGATTTCTGCTTTCAGAAAATCAGATGTGATGTTTGGAATGAACAAAGACGGGAATAACACGTACATTCGTCACAGTAACTGTTTCCACAGCAGGGAATAACAGCGGCATCAGTCATGATCTCATTACAAAGGAGACACAACAACTCCTCTGGAATAGGGTCTTCTGAGGAGGAGGAGGAGGAGGAAGAGGAGGAGGACGGCTCCTCTGGTAAAAAGGGAGGCTTCTCCTTCTTTCCTCGAGCATAAGCTTCCCTGGAGGGCGGGGTGGAGAAGGAAAAAGCAAAACGTTAAAGCTGGGTAAAGGAAAACTGTTCCAAGCTTTGCATGTTATCAGAGGAAGCAAACAGATGGAATTCTCACTCTGCATTAGCCTTCGGAGAGGTGGGCATACAGTTTAAATTGCTTTGCAATAGCCACAGCGCTAGCAGAGGGAGGGGGAACCAATTTTCCTTCTGCAGAACTCTCCCATTCATTGGATCAACATCATTTTTTGACAGCTGTGAATCAAGTGACCTGAATCCCACCTCTGCCTTCCAAGAGAACGACTCCACTGAAAATACTACGGAAATGTTTGGCAGAAAGCCAGATTCTCAGCACATCGCAAGTCTAACCTAGTTGCCGGGGCAGGAACAGTAGGACCACCCCGTTTTAATACTAGCGAGTATCACAGTTTAGAAGGTTACGATACAGTGACAGTGCTTCCTCCCCCGTCACTACAGACGCTGGCCAACTCGGTTGCAGTGCCACTCAGGCATTTGCCCATGGTTTCTCTCGTTCCCTTTGTGCTCAGTCCAGTTCATTCCATACGTACGCATTAATGATTGGTATTGCGTATTGCCCGGTGCTTGTCAGCATAACACCCTTCGTATTGGGATCTTCCACCTCCATCATGAAACTCCGTGGAATTCCTGTGCTCTTTTTAATTCTGGGAGGAGGCTTGAAATTTTTGTCCTGTTAAGAAAAGAAATGCAGACATCTCTCATCTGAAGACCCACACTTAAAATGATATTTCAACGGTGATTTTAAGCAGCACAAGCCCTTTATCCTCTCCTTTTACCTAGCCTAAGGGTTTCTCTTATTGTCCCAAAATAATACAACCAGGATGCTGCAAAGACTTGAGCAGCGTTTTGCGCTCAAGCGACATTCTTTTGCTTCACTCCAGGTTCCGTAAGGGTTACATATTGCTTGGCTCACCACCCACCCCGACAAGAGACACAAACCCGCTCCTCCTCCAAGGCGCAATTCAGAGGGAGAGCTCGTCTTACTTCCCTTCACCGTCTCTAGAGAGGAAGGCTGCATACACATCCAGCGAGTAACGTTACAGGGCATGAATACTCAGCCACAGACGTGTGTCATTAAAACACGCACATATTCAATAGGCGGGAGCGACAGAAACGCCTTGTTTTTCTATGGAATACTAAAAACTGTCAACTGCCATTAAAAAGCATTAAAACGCAATCTTACCCCGTTGGTTGGGCAGTGCTTCCTATAGTGGCCAGGTATTCCGCAACGAAAGCAAATATATGATGGTGGAGGTGGAGCCAAGGGTTTCTTCCCGTAACTAAAATTTTTGGGGGAAAAGAAGAGAAAGGTACGCATGTGTCTCTCTTGTTCAAACAAACACCTCTACAACTTTTCCATAATCTTTGAAGAAGAGATGTGACATTATCAACACTTACTTCATTGGATCGTATTCACGGCACGACTGGAGCATCGTAGCTTTTGTTACATCTTCTTCGGGAGCACCGGCCACATTGTCAGTCTGTGTAACGGGGAAGGATTTGACACACACACCTTAGAAACATGTTTAAGCCCACACAGCCCAAGACAGCACCGCTCACCCCATCCTGTAAAGAGCAGCACAACGCTAGCTGAGGTTGCATGAAAACTGCTGCTTCGATCAAATACAGTCGTCCTGAAGATGTTCTGGGGAGTCCTTATGCCATCGCGTGATGTTTATGTGCCCGTTCACCCACTTGAAAAGAGCATTCTCGGGCACTCGGAACCTTCGGCTCTGTTTGTACCTCACACAAAGACTGCTGTAACCAATCCAATTTTCTCCCAAGTGGACTGAAGCTACATGTAGAAAAAATTATACTATCCAGTACTTCCAAACTGATTTTTAAGCTCTGGCCTGCTGGAAGGAGAAGCTATCCACCGTGCATTTAATGGGGAAAGATGCATGCAACTCTCATTCTTTACATTTTGCAGCATTAAAAGGACACTCAGGGGTCGGGGATGTTGTTTCTGCTTGCTGAACTTCAGCTTCAGACACAGAAGCCTGAAAAGGAATCATGCTTTTCAGAATCCCTCGGCAAGACAAAAGATTCTTTGCAGTAGAAATTTGACAATCATGTGCTCGAGACTGTCCAAACTGCACGTTCTCCCCCCCAGTCTAACTTCTTCCTATTAGGTGATGTAACTAGAGTAAGCAAAACCTGCAGTGTTTTTGCAGTTGGCTCTGTCCATCTAACAGGCAAATGGTACCAAAAACCTTATGCAGAGCTAGATCTTCCAATTATGGAAGCCAGCTGATTAGGTTAAGCAGGATTTCTTAAAACGTTTTTATTATACACTAGTCCAGGTACAAGCAGGGTCCAAGGGAGTGGCTGTCAATGACTTGGACCTTCAAGTACCCATCATTCACATCAACCCCTTCTTGGTTTTGGTTTTACATGCGCTCATTCACAAAAGAAACAAACTAGGTTCACAATTTTATTAAATGCTTGTTTCATAGGCAGTTTCTTTTCAACAGTAACATAATCCAAATCGACAGCTATGAAATAATTTCCATGAACATTTAGAGGAACCTTTACCGATGCTTGACTAATTTGTCGGAATCCAAACGGTTTAGAAAACTCATCCAAACCCCACAAAACATTACTCGGGATAGACCCAAATGCAAATATGGCAGTTAATACGCAGGAATAACAGACCCGAAGACTGTTAGCACCTCGCCTCCAGGCTAAGCCAGTCTGCACTAAAGTGGTCAGAGAAAGTAACAGTTTTGAGCTGCTTTCACAGAATCACAGAGTCACAGAATTTTCAGAGTTGGAAGGGACCTCTAGAGATCATCTAGTCCAACTCCGCTGCTAAAGCAGGGTTGCCTAGAGCACATTACTCAGGACTGCATCCAGGCGGGTCTTGACGATCTCCAGAGAAGGGGACTCCACAACCTCCCTGGGCAGCCTGTGCCAGTGCTCTGTCACCCCCACTGTAAAGAAGTTTTTCTGTGTATTTGAACGGAACTTCCTGTGTACTAACTTGTGCCCATTACCCCTCGTCCTGTTACTTGGAACCATTGAAAAGAGCCTGGCTCCATCCTCCTTCAACCCACCCTTCAGATACTTGTACGCCATAATAAGGTCTACCCTCAGCCTTCTCTTCTCCAGGCTAAAGAGTCCCAGCTCTCTCAGCCTTTCCTCATAAGGCAGATGCTCCAAGCCCTCAGTCATCTTAGTTGCCCTTCGCTGGACTCGCTCCAGCAGTTCCCTGTCCCACTTGAACAGGGGAGCCCAAAACTGGACACAGTATTCCAGTTGTGGCCTCACCAGTGCAGAGTAGAGGGGGAGAATGACCTCCCTCGACCTACTGGCCACACTCTTCCCTATGCAGCCCAGGATTCCATTGGCCTTTTTGGCAACAAGGGCACACTGCTGGGCTATGGATAATTTACTATCTACCACAACCCCCAGATCCTTCTCCTCTGAGCTACTTCCCAGCAGGTCCGCCCCTAACTTGTACTGGTGCCTAGCATTCTTCCTCCCCAAGTACAGGACCTTGCACTTGCTTTTGTTGAACCTCATTAGGTTCTTCTCTGCCCAGCTCTCCAGCCTGTCCAGGTCACGCTGCATGGCAGCACGGCCCTCTGTCACATTCCTGGATTTCTCTGAAATACCGAAATTTTTTCAAAAGCTTAAATGTGTACAGAGTTTTTCACATTTCAGAGTAAAACTTCACATGAGTTTACCGAACCACGGACACGATTAGGGACAGCACTAATGCAGACCAATGCCTTTTGGTTGCTGCCTTCCAAACCTTTCCTTTTTTTCCCCGAAATGAACACATTGTGAAATGTGTCTCACTGCAGTGAGAGAGGGAAATGAACTCCTGCCTTTATTTTCAGAAGGAAGAACTATTTTTATGGACTCGCGCTACGCCTTTTCACAAGGTGCAATCACCAGTGCTTTGCCAGGCAAAGTTACGCACTGTTGAGCAAAAAACGCAAGCAGTTCTGTAGCGAGACATGGTGTTACAACAGTTTCAGAAGGTCACGTCTGTGAATATGCCACACAGACACACTGGTATATTCCGATAAACAAGGAGGTACATTTACAGCATTTACAGAGTCTGTGTTCAAACCCATGAGTTTGTGTTGTCCACTGTATATGCAGAGTAGAATTTATGAAGTTGTGCAGCATTCAGAGAATGGATCTGTAACTCTAACGACTAGAAACTCAGAAATAGCCATGCCATTGTACGTGTTACAGAAATGCTTCTGTTTTGGCTGTGGCAAAGCCTCCTGAAATGTCCATAACTTGCAGCCAATTAGACTCTTCTGTAAAAATTGTGTTAGATTCCAATGCAAAAATAACAAGACGCATGAAAAACGGTAAACAGCATGTGAAGGGCTTCTTTGTGCCTTGGAGATGAGTGATACTGCTCCATTACGCTGAGGCTGATAAGGTACTCCCCTTCTATCTCCCCAAACCGGGAGCTACTCTTTACAGGACAGTATGACTTTTACAAACAAAAGGCATCCAACAACCCATACAAACCTACGTATTCCTAGCTCCAGACAGACAGATGTAGAACATGGCACCGAGTTCACCTCTGCAAGCCTTGAACCTGCATGATCTAAAAACGGTCCTACACTATCTGAACAACACAAAGTCATACAGGAAATAGTCCGGCACAGTCACTGTGAAATACAATACGTGGCTAGGCACAAACACCAATATTCACATGAGAACCGTGCAAAGGATGGCATTCCTCACTTTCTACTAGGCTGAATTAAATACATTGCATTTGCAACAAATACTACATTTTACTGGAAAATAGGTCAAGTTAATGTTTGGAAAATTACTACAAGGCTCCATTGTTTAGGATTAAGTGCAGTGTGTAGAAAAAAGAGTGAGATTGTGTTTTTACGTACTGCTTTAACTCCTCCAGCGGGGACTCTTCTGACTATTACTGATGAATTCTTGGGAATCAGGGCATTGTCGTCTGTGTACTCTGAAAACAACATGAATGCAGAAAAAATATCAGTCAGTTTGTGAGAATGTCTGTTACTATGTAGTTACATCGCACTTCAGAGAATCCTTTTACAGATATGAAAGCAAAACTTTACATGTAACATTGCGCTGTTACCATCTCAACACTCTAACGCTACGTTTCAAGAGATCTTCAGGTTTCATAATCAAACACAAGCAGCAAAATCATCTTTTTTTTTATATATATAGTTTGAATGCCAACAGCACAGTTATCTCAAAGTCACAAAAAGGAAGTCTGCTAAGGCATGAGGCTCTTTCCGGATCTAGCTTAAGCTGCTTTTGCTTCAGTTGAGGCTACAAACCCAAGAGATCTTTTGAGAAAAACAAACCACAGCAGTCTCCCCTGCATAAAGCAGATACTAAGGTCTGACACGCTTGCCCTGCAGCAAAACACGCCCTTGGCTAAAGCATGGAAACTCTGCACCATGGCTTTCATAGCTATTACCTAAAAATGATTCACCTAACACCACCGGTGCTCGAGACTGACAGAACACAGAAGAGAGCCCGCCATTTCGCTCTATTTCTTGGAGCATCAACAACCAAACTGACCAAACTGCTCAGTTTCTGTTTCTGTTACGTTTAAACAGAAACAAAGCTGGCAGTGCTAGAATGTGGACCGCAGAAATTTGGGGGTATTTCAAGCTTGCTTTCACAAGTAGGGCAGAAGTGGCTCCAACGAAAATGGTATCTCCCCTCTTAAGCTGATCATCCAGTTTGAATTAACCACAGGGACGTGAATTCCTTCTATTCGTTTTTCACAGAGCAGACAGACTTGAACAAAATTACTGATGGAAACAGCCTGGAAATGCCTTTCAAAAACAGCACGTGCCAGAAGCTCTCCATGCTTTGCCTTGTCTTACACATCCTTAGTCTTTTGCAGAGACAAAACCAAAACAAATCTGGTTAGAAATGAATGACGAAATGGGGCTCAGTAGCGTCTGAATGACAATGTCTTTGGTGTAGAAAAGAAGTTATATTAAAAAGAAATTCCAGAGTAGAATTCAGATACGGAGAACACTCCTGTGCAAGATGGCTTTCAAGGGTCTGCATAGATTATAACTCACAGAGACACTCTGGATCCAAAATGTTGCTGGTGAGCAGTTTCTGCAACAGCCACAAAACCAGTTTCCCGACGCAGTGCATTAAAACACGTTGAAACAAAAGTAAGTCACCCAAACAACTTCTTTGCTTCAGACTATGCATCTGTTCTATCACTTTCACATTTCTCCACCAGCTTTCAAAGAAATCTGGCAAGTGTGTTACCATAAGGTATCCTCCCACTTTTCCCCGCGCCCGCCCTCCCCCGCACCTTCTTCCGTCTGGGCGTTGCTGATCCTCAGGTCGCAGTGGGCCGCCTTCAGCTTCTCGCGGCCCATGATCTGGCGCCTGAGGTCCCTCAGGGAGATGTCTTGGCCCTGGAAGATGACCCTGTCATGCCGCAGCCTGGAGGCGAACTTGTAGTGGATGCAGGACATTGCCAGAGGCGGGCAGTGCCTGCTCCACGACAGCGTCTCCTGCGGCAGAGGCTGTGGCGGCCCCTGTGCCGGGCTGGGGTGCGCGGCGGCGCGGGGAAGGGTCCAAACAGGGGCTGGGGCAAGCGGTGCGGGCTGAGCCCAGAGCTGCTGCTGCTCCTTCTCTGGCACGCAGCGCGGCCAGGCCTGACCGGTCACTATGGCCACGGGGACACGGCACGCCGCCCCCCCACGCCTCACGCCCATTGTGACCAAAGGCCTGTCACTGCCCCAGGCTGCTGCTGTCCCTGCTGTCCCCCAGCCTGCCCCCACCCGCTCTCCTGGCACCCTCCAAGGCTCCGGGGTCCCTCCTGTCCCCCAGGGGCCTTCACCACCTGGAGTCACCTCCCGGCAGCCCCTGGCCAGTGCTGGCTCTCCCCGCAGCCCTGGGCCCATCCTGCCACCCCCCATGCCTCTCACCGCCTGCTGGCCCTCCTGTCACCCCCCTGGCTGTCACCCCCGCTCTCCCCTCCTCTCCGCAGCCAGCCAAGGCCACACAGCCCGGGGCAGATGCAGCGCGCTTTGCCCTGCGGCTCCTGGCTGCCCACGACGCAGGGCCAGCCAAGGCAGGGGACATCTCGGGGACTCTGAGTGGACCTTGGGGCAGGGACGGAGAGTGCAGCCAAAGAGGTCAACGGCCACCTACGCTCATTGCCGTAAAGCAATGCACTTCCCAACCGTGGCGCACCCACACTTGCTTCAACTCTGCAGAGGAGGACGAAGCAGTCAGGAATGAACCGTGAGCGTTACGAGGTGCCCCAGGACGACACGTCTTGCTCTCTCCATCACTACAGCTGCTGCTGCAACAGCCCTAGCGCATGAAATCCTGCCCTGAATGACGAGGTCTGGCTCTGATGACTGAGATGCTGTGGCTTGCAGACACTTCTGGGCCAAGTGGCTACTCCTTTCTGGTCATGTAAATACAATATGAACACCTTGTTGTGGTCTGGCAGGGCTAACGAGGGACTTCCCACCACTGCTGGGTTTAGGTCTTTCAATGCCTTTTGCCTTTTCGGAGGGAGGAAACCCTTTTGATTTCAGGGCTGTCCTCTCTATCCGAGGGCGAGTTATTTTTGCTACGGGCGGCTGGTTGTTTTTCCTCTTCATCGGGATTCGGAAGCCTAGGTTTTCATACACTAGCCTTGCCCGTAAGCCTGCATCAGAGGCCAACAAGCCTGACCGATGGATATGCACTAAAAGCCCATCCTCTACCGGAAACAACTCGCCAGGGAAGCTGTCCCGCCAAATGCTCAGTGGCACAGGGACGGGCATCTGCGTTATGAATTTTCACTGAAGAAAGGAAGGATACATCCCTTCCGCCAAGAAGGGTCTGTCACTAGTCTGAAAGGAGACCCCTGGGTATGCTTGGAGAGCAAGCCTATTGACAAGCTGACTCACTCTGTAGGGGCTGAGAACTGGAGATGCCAGTAGAGTCTTAAGATTAATCGAATGGATGGAAATGGACAACTCAGATCTAGGGGCCACACAGATGAACAGGGGAGTCTTATGCAGGGAGCATTCCATACAGTTGTTCCTATGCCTAAAGGCAATTGGTTTTCCTTTACAGATTACTCCAAAACCTTACACCTCCACTGACCTTGAAAGGCAGATTCTCCAGAACCCCTTACATCAAACCTATTGTAATGAGCCATCACGCCGTGGATTTCTTCCTAGATGGAGTTTATCACACCCGGCAGACTCTGAGACCGTGTGGATACTCGCAGACAGATTAAATGGGTATTCTGCAGGAATCAATAATCATGCTGAAGATCAGGTTAAAAGTTTGGTTCCCACTATGGGCCTATAGGATCCTGATTGCTCTCAGTCATCTCCTCTGGATCCCAACCTTACTGGTTTACCTAAACAACCAAATCCGGCACGTGCTGACCCTTGACAGGAAATCATTTCCACGATTCAGACTTACGTGCACATTATACTACCCGTTGACACAACTACCCGGGCAATATTAGATAGGTGGGGAAAGGGCAGTCGAGGGGATTTACCCTCAACCTGAGCTGAAACGGGTATTCTGAGTGCATTAAGAGCATCCACACAGGTTAGAACCAGGATCTCTTCTGTCTCTGTAGCTCCCAGTTACCCTGACAGAACGTGGCACCGAGTTCCACCTGCCTGTCACAGCTTGTAGCCCACAGCTAGGGCTTGCAAAACTAGAAAGAGCTACTGCAAATGTGTCAAGAGAATCAGAAAAAGCCATTCATCAAAGCACAGGCACTATTACACCCTTACCGGAAGAAATCAAATTATTACCAAAAATGGTAATATCGAATCAATTAGCTCTCGAGCCACTGTTAGAAGTACACGACAGAGTATGTCAGTTATTGAGTAAGAGCTGCTGGGGTTTTTATGTAGATCCAGAGCAGAAAAGCAAACGCGAGAGAAACAAGATTTAAACAACATTTAAAGTATTACCTGAAGTAAGGCGGGGATCTCCCCTACATCTGTTTGGGTGGCTAACCTCTTGGCTCCCAGATGCAGGGACAGGACTGTGAACTACAAGGATTTGGGTTGTTGTATTCACTCTCTTCTTTTCCTTTGTAATGAGATGTGTGTGTTTACAGGGCGGTATTACCTTAGGAACTCAACTTACGACTTAAATAATGAAGAGTATAGTGTGACCCTGATGGTGAAAAGAAAGGCTGGGACTGTGGGGAAAAGCTCATTCCCTAACTATTGTCCTAATTAGTCCTTAGAGTCTGAAATGGAATGAACTTTCTCAAGGTATACCGAGTTTACATTGTACCCTGCATAGCCATGGTTCAGTCAGCATGACCAAAGGACACAGCTCGTTGCAGGCAGGAGAAGGACAGCCCCCACCCCGAAGAAGAAAGGATACTCCGGGACTACGCAGATGACGCCAGCCTCCCAGCCCCTCCGACACCCCTGTGAAACCCTCCCCTCATCTGGCATCAGAGAGAAGGAACTGCAGCAAGACCCACTGCAGGGACATCTACATCAGGAAAGACGCAGGTGGATGATGATTCCACGCAGGCAGAGTTGCTTCGCAAAACAGCAGTCCATGTGTGCGTGCTATGAGCGATCAGTCAAATTGCATTGTACCTGAACGCTTGAAAGGCATAAGAACCATGCGTAAAACCGCATTCGGGGCACCCCAATTTGACTGGGACACCTCGTGCGCATGAATAGAGAATCACTCTTGTCGCCCTATACTTTGTGTCCTGGCCTCTCTCCTCGGACGGCATGGGCCAGTTGCAGAATCTTCATGAAAATACCCCTCTCCCCAGTCTGAAAGTTACCCTCCAAGACCGAGAATTGCCCCCAGGGCTGGCCCAGAAGCCGCTTTACTGCTTTTATCGTGCTGTCCTCCCAGGCAATGACCGTTCAAGAAGGACTCTCCCTGAAACCATAACTCGAATCGCACTGCCTCAGGAGTAGGTGAGCGGTGCGCCATCCTCTCCTGCGCACGATGCTCCCCCTTCCCACCTCGGTCATACTTTAGGAGTACCGTTTACAGACAGAAACGCCCACTTGAAAAATGCTGTTTGGTTTGGTAAATCCACAGCCTTTTCTGCAGACAGGAACGCAGAGTGAACGGAGGAAATCAAAGGTTCCCCCCAACGAGCTGAGTCCCTGGCCACCAGCCGAGCCTTTGAAGCTGGAGCCAGCACAGCTTCTGCTGACTCCCATGCTGCATGGGCTGGAGCCACGCAGTGCCTTGGCCCTGGGCAAGAGCTGCTGCGCTCCCTTCAGAGAAGCTGCAGGCAGGGATCCATCTCCGCCTGTGCTTTGCCTGGGAGAATCAGGACAACAGCAGCGGCCTCAAGCCCCACCTGCTATTTGGGCCCTGCACTGCTGTCATGCCTGTACTTCAAAAAGGCAAAGAAAAATTGCCTTTCTTAAGAAAAAGGTATGAAAAATAGGACCCCTGGTCGGTCATATGGGTGGCAGAACAAACACCATTTTATCAGACAAACGGACATGCTCTGTGAGCGAGCTGGTTACGTGTCAGTCCCCTTTCTCCTCCTCATCAGGCCCTGGAGGTCCTGTGTACCACGCAGACTTCTTCTCCCCCTCCCCATAAGCCTGAAGGTTCCTGGGTGCCAGGCAGACTTCTTCCCTCCTTACGGGCCTTGAAGCTCCCGGGCACCCCAACAGCCAGGTTGTGAACACCCCGTCACAGAGCAGGGAAGCGCAGCAGCACACCCAGCAGCCTCTAGAAAATCAAGCAGCACTCTTCCCCTCTTCTCCTCCATTTACGGCCTCATTGATGGAGGCAATGACAAACGGCACCGTCCCCTCTGGCGGTGAAGAGGTTTCCTACCTTGATACCACACATAAAATTGTACAGGAAAGGTGTGAACCTCACAGTCACCTGGGTCTTCCGCCTGCCCTACAGACCAAAAACTAACAGCACTTAATTAACAACACATTAAGAACGGGCAGGTACCCACCAGATGGCATGTGGAATGCGCTCATTCTCCTGCTCTCTGCAACCCACAAACACTTTAAACCCCCCCACTGGCAGCCCGTGGTGGTTCTCACGGTGACACGTGAAAAGGGCACGTGGAAACCAAGAGCCCAGAGAGGCGGTGGAGTCTCCTTCACTGGAGACGTTCAGGACAGAAGTGCCTGTCACCACCACGTGCTCTTTATTTTGCCTTCCAAGATCAAGCCAAGCTGTGATACAAGAGCTTTGGCCCTCCCCCTCTCCCATGGAAAGTTTGAAATCCTGTGGGATAGGAAGAAACTTGCCAGGCAGCAGCTGCGTCTTGCTGCATAGGCTTTGAACTAGCCCTGGGGAAAAAGCTGACCAGCCGACTGCGGTACGTCAGTGTGCAACTTGGATAATGAGGTGAAGTCTCAGTGCTCAAAGATCAATTAAGCCTGGCCTTGATGACTCGGGCGAGCAGAGACTGCCCTGGCTGTAACGGGATGCAGATAAGGAGGGAGCCCTGTGTAGGCAGGACGGCCCTGCCTTTCATCAGCTAAGACAACCAGATAACAGGAACCCGTGTACTTCTTTGTTTCTTCAAAAGGCTGTCATGCCCGATCACTGACCTCTGCCTCATTACCTGTGAAATGCATATCAAAGCTGACATATGCTAACGAAGATTATAGAGATCATGCTAAACATTCATGACTATAGCACTCGTCTCTCCACCCAAATCATACTACACGCCCCCTCGGGGAAGGAAACCTCGTAAGTTTGGGGATAAAAAGATGGGACGGTTCAATTGGGAGAGAAGAACCTCGATGCCTGACAGACCAGTTGCGTTCTCTTCCTCCAGCCCAGGCAGGGACGCCTTTCTGGGTATGCGCTGCGCCTTTCACCCTCGGGTGAATGGCACCCCCGGGCCGTGGTAGTATTATTATTATTACTTTTGCTAGCAATACTAACCTTAATTAGTAGCACTGTTGTAGTCGGTGAATTTATACACGGCAATCTTGAATCTGTTTGGTCACTCTCAATAAAATAACTCACTTGGATTGTTGTGAATCTGACTCAGTGAAAGTCCTTTGCTGAGACTCTGACAGATAAATCAGGGAAAGTCCTGGGACTCTGACAGACAAAGATCGAAACTACATTCCTTTTGACGCAACAATAAGAAAAAGCTCCAAAGATATGCGCAAGAGAACTTGACTGACTGTGACCTTGCCCATTTAAGTGAGTCTATTGTTAAAAGAAACCAGATGGAAACGAGCTGAAAGTGGCAAATTTCAAACAAAACAGTGCCAACTCAGCTCATAAATATGCATTAAGTGTGCTTGCACAGGGGGGCACGTGAACAAATACTCAAAAGTCAATGGTAGAAGGCAACCTCCTGGCCAAAGCAGTAGGTTTTTCAAACTGTAACCATCAATATGTGAGTAGCCTTAAGATGGTGCATAAGGAACGAAGAATTGTAACACGGGGTCCTTCTCAGGCTCCCAGCTGAGAGGCACCTTTATGGCCAGAAATAAAAAGGGGGTTTAGCTCGTGTGTACGTCTGCTGCCTTCTTTCCTGTACCCACGCATGGACTAGAAGAGAAGTGCCAGCAAGTCCGTTTTGGTACAAGTTCAGGTCAACAGTTAAACAGCCAAAATTCTGAATAGTTACACTGACCCTTACTTAGATACTGATTTTATCTGCCTTTGATGTGTAACTAAGCACATTCCCTCCTCCCCACAGTCTTTCCTCACAGCCTCACAGCTCTCCTACGCAAAAAAACCTGCACACCAAAACACCCGTGACTTTCTCAAACTCTTCACGGCCCCATCTGAGTCAAGGGACAGGATCTCCTAAAGGCTCTTTCACAGGCACTGCCCTCAAAAACCCCTGCTGCTTCTCTACTAGTGCACAAAGACATTAGGAAGGGTTGCATTTCTACGTCAATGGACACAGTTTCTGAAACGAGACAAATAGTTTTAAATGAGGATAAGCCCTTTGCCTTGCATCTGGCAACCAACAGAGATGCAGACCCGGCACATCAGACCAGGGCCAGGCACAAAACAACACCCGAGGCACAGGGAAAGCACAACACGTCAGATGTGGTAGTCAAGAACGACAACAAACGGCTCTTCCTATCACTTCTCTCTATGATCAGCTTAGTTCCTGTAGTCAGACACAGAAATTGGAAGTGATTTCTTCTTCTTTTGCTGAAGTAGACTCTAGAGTAGATATTGCCAAAAAATGCACAAACAACCCCCAAAAGTTAAAGCAGCTACTTTCACCCTCAAGAGACCCACTTACTGAAGTGGTTCTCACGTTCTCTTCTCTACTCTAAAGGGGGCCCACTTAAGATCCGTTTGAGTTACACTACCGCTAAGCATACACCGCTACCAGACATTTCTCTAGTCTGAAGGCTGACAGCAGGGTACAAGCACAGCCCTTTCTGGACATCTCACTCCTGGCTAGAAATCTTAGAGGCTTAGAAATCAGGAGCTAAGGACTGCGTGATGGCACCACCACGAGCAGACGTTCAAACCCAAAGCATCTGGAACACACAGAGAAACCTCCACCATTTGTTCAGCGATGTTTCAAGTCACGCCATACTCAGGCCAGGACTTTACAAAATGTCACCAAACATAATGATAGTAGCCTCTTTGCTCCAAAGCAAAGAAACAAAGAGCCACCTAGCCTTGGAGAAACCCTTGTCCTTCTGTGTGGCTGGTGTCTTCACAGGGCTCTTCCTCAAAACAGGAGAAATGACCATGAATTTGGCATTCAGAAGTACACTTAGTCCTCTGGCGGACGTTGCTTACAAGCCAGAAGTCCTCTCACCCCGCCCCAGAAGCACCCGTTAGTCGTCTGGCAGTCATTCTCCATGAACCCCAAGTCCTCCACACCTACCTACCTACCGACTCGCCAGAAAGGAGTCGGACCGCACCAGAATTGACACTGCCTGACCTGCACTAGACCTGCAGCAGGCCAGAAATGACGGCTTCAAGAAAGAAAACACAACCCAATTGAACAGAGCAGCAAAAAATCAACCAGAAGAAACATTGGACAAATTATACAAAAATCCAAACCCTAAACAGAGAAACAAGCTAAAAAAAGGATCCCCCACCCCCCAAAAAAAGACCACACAGAACACAAGATAAGGTAAAAACAACCTAACTTCCCTCTTTCCCGGGACCAACAAACCCAGATTCTGTCCATAACAATAACACACTTTAATCCTAACTCGCTTCAACTCTGGCATAGCATAGCCCTTGCCACCCCGTAACCCGAGCAAACTGCAGCCCTACCAGTCCATAACCCGCATCCCTGCAGGACGCTCTCCAGCACTAGGTACATCTCTGCTTAATCTCCCTTTGGACAAAGATCGAAAGGGAGGGATGGGGTTTGCTTGGCTCCGTTCCCAGGGTGCCGCAAGAGAGACCTGCCGCCCCCAAATCACCGGTGTGTTGTGGACACCACATATGAACTGCAGACAAGGGTCAGGACAGCTTTGGGGAGCAGACAAGCCGTTTTGCGGTGCCCCCGCTGCTGGCAGAAAGCAGAGCTGGAGACAACATGGGGAAGTCCAGGGTAGCCAGTGGTGGTGGTGGGGCCCTGTAGGGTGCAGCACCCGCAGGAATGCCCGGCTCCTTAAGCCTCGGCCCCACGGCTGCAGCTCGGGACCAGCACCGGTTGGGGCTTCGCTGGGAAAAAACAGGCGAGGGTGACCCTGACACTCAGCAGGCGGACCTGGTCCCACTAACCTGTCGCTCTGCCTGTCACCACCACGGGATGCAGAAAGCAGTTCTGCTGGTCCTGGCGTGGTCCTGAGCCACGTCTCAACAGATGAGTCTTTAACCAGAGGGCCTAAAAAGAGGAAAAGGTGCCCAGAATTAGCCTGTGCTTAAGTTTTTACAGGCATTTTGGGCTTTTGAGCTACACAGTGGTGCTGCTCCAGGGGAGCGCTCAAGCGCCCCTGGGCCAGGGCAGCCCGAGGAGGAGGCCGGGGTGGCTGCGGGGTGGGGCGGGGGCCCGAGGGCAGGAAGGGGTGCCGCGGGGCATGCTGGGAGCAGGCGCGCCCCGGGGCATGCTGGGAGCTGTAGTCCCGGGGCACGGGGCTGCCCGGCAGCCATGCTCCAGCCCGGGGCACGCCGGCAGCTCTCATGGGCCCACAGGCCGCTGCCGGGCTGCCCTGGCGGTCTCAGGAGGCGCAGTCCCTGCTCCAGCTGCCGCTGGGCTGAGGGGAGGGCTGGGGCCACCCGAGGGCAGCGGGGGAGCCCCAAACCGCCCGCAGCCATGGGGTCCCAGTCAGCATGAGCCGGGAGTGGCAGGGGCAGCCCCGGGAGGGACCCGGGAGTCGGGGAGGGGAAGGGGATGGAGAGAGGCCCCCCCGGGCACAGGCAGCGCGCACCCCGACTCCCAGAGCCCCCTCAACTGCCCTGGCCCCAGCGCCAGTGATGTATGATCTGAGAGAGACAGAGACAGAAGTGCCTGAACTGTCAAATTCTGCCGGCAGCACCGAGAGCAGGAACTGCGTTGAGTCCTGTGCCCTTGGGGCTGTGTCACCCCTGTGCTGCATCTGGATCCCTCCCTGTGCCTGTGCTCCCCCAGCCTTTCCCTAGCTGGTTCCCTCTTTTGCTTCCCTGTACCTCTCTTAATCTGGCGATTCTTGTATCCTGCTCCCTGCCCCTGCTCTAGTCTCCAGCCCCTCTCTTTCTCTGGCATGCTACCTGTCCCTTTGTTGTTCTTGCTCTTCCTCTGTCCTGCTCCGTTTTCCTCTTTTTCTCTTCCTCTCACTCTGTCCTGAAGCACACTGCTGTTTTCTCATTCTCTGCCTCTTTGTCCCGCTCTGCATCCCTCTGTTGTTAACAGTCTCTCTGGCCTCTTCCCGCTCCTGCTTTTTCTGCCTGTATGTCTCACTCCCTGTACCCGTCCTCCTTGTGGTCTCTCTCCTTCCTCATCATCATAGAATCATAGAGGAAGGAATCATAGAGGAATCATAGCTTGGAAGGAACTTTAAAGATTGTCTCCTTCCAACCCCCCTGCCCTGGGCAGGGACACCTCCCACTAGACCAAGTTGCTCTAAGCCCTATCCGGCCTGGCCTTGAACACCTCCAGGATGGAGCTTCCACAGCTTCTCTGGGCAACCTCTTCCAGTGTCTTACCACCCTCAGAGTGAAAAATTTCTTCCTAATAGCTAATCTAAATCTACCCTCTTCCAGCATCAAGACATTACCCCTTGCCCTATGACTATAAGGTCTCCCCAGAGCCTTCTCTCCTCCCGGCTGAACATCCCCAACTCTCTTACTGGAAGATTCAAGCTTCCTTCTTCTCATAATATTTTGTGCCTAGTTCTGTGGAAAAACAGGCCCATGTTCTCTCATGGCAGGCACAGCCTCTCTCCTTTTGTGGTTCTTCAGGCACCAAGCAGACATTAGGAAAGCTCTCGACTGGAGTATTCTACAGGAATACCGAAGTATTGCCTCCAATCAGTCAAGGGGAAACAATATATCCATGATACTTGTGTTGCGTTGAGGGGCAAAGTAGTTTTGGCAGAAAATATACCCCCTCGCGTTCTAACACTCCTCACCGAGGTGGGAGGCGAGGTGCGGCTAGGTTTACATTCTGAGCGATGCCCACTTCACCCCTATCAGTCCAGGCGCGTTTCATATATTACACTGTTACGCTTCTGAATACACTAACAGAGGACTGCACCTTCAGCCCAGCTGTGCTCATGAACTAACACGGCCACGCTTCGGTCGCGTTCAATGAGAAACCCAAACGACGAGCTGCCTACACAGTACAGTTTATTTAAACAACAGCTACACAAGTTCTTTCGGATTGCCGGTGATAGTGACTGTCTGCAAAGCACGTGCAAATACGAAAGATGCTAGCAATAGAGCTCGGTTACAAAAGCGCTAAGTTATAAACCCACTCTGTACAGAGATTTCTAAGTTTCCGGGGGAAGCACTTGGTATAGCCAAGTGTTCGAATCTTACCCACAAGCGTCCTTATTGCGGGGGAAGAGAGACCTAGCCCGTCGACTGGTCCCAGAAGTCCACAATGGTGTCTTCACTCACATCCCCCTTTTCTTGGGCTATTTTTATACTATTTTTTATCTTCAAGGTGGAGTTTGAGTGACTCTAGTCATAAATACTTTCATTATGATAGGTGTAAAATTTCCTTGCCTCGCATTTAAAGGTATAGCTGACGAAAAATTCAGGGCGCAGACTCAAGGAGGAATGGTCGCACCTTGGAGGCGGGGAGCTTTTGGGATGGAGGTGTGTTTTGGTATTATAATGACACTCTAATGAGCAAAGTTCACTAAAGGACAGCCTTTCATCAAAAAAATGACAGATTGTTGGCTCAGGGTAACAAGTGGGCCGTTTATCAGTTCCATAAGACCTTCGAGGGCTCCATTTGGTCCCCAGGTTCTCAGTTTATCCCAAAGTTTTAGCTGCAGTGTCTCCACTCTGCTCCATCCTTCGCACTGTTTTCCTTCCGTGGTACCACCTCGTTCCCATGCTTTCCGGATTATCACAGGGTTTGGCCTTGGAGTCTCCAGCCCCCTCCACTCCCCGCGTTGCTTTGTAAGCAATATGGTACAGGCAATCACAGATGTAGCGGATTCTTCACCTACCAGCTGCGGCTGTATTTTGCCCTAGAAGCCTTTTGAGTTTATACCTTTCCTTAATGCGTGAACAATGATGTATTGTTGATCAGTTTTAGTAATCATTCCACAACTTGTATACAACCCTAGGGTAATACTGCAGAAGAATTGAAAAAATACCCAACAAAACAAATCCCACTGAAAAAAAAAAAAAAAAAAAAAGAAACCAAACCCCCAAATCCAGAATTGACAGTCAATGTATTAACTGCCATTTCAAACAGAAGCCTAAACAGAAAGTGACATAAAGTAAAGGGGCAGAAAGTAACATAGTAATACTAAAAGTGACATAGTGACACTAAAAGTGACATAGTAATACTAAACCAAATACTAATACATAGTAACACTAAACCAAATACATAGTAACACTAAACAAAATACACTAAGCCGAATACTAAAACATAGTAATACTAAAGCAAAACGCATCTGCTTTCAGGAAAATCCATCTGAAATAGATCCTAAGTGCTGCTTCTTTGTTTCTTGAAGGGAGAGTCTGTTCTAACATCTTCTGCTGTAACTGGCTGTCTTGGTTTTCTCGCACCTTCTAACAAATCAGCCTTGCAAAATCCTTCCTTCTCATCCCCTCTTCTTCTCTTCCGGTGTTTCTTCTGCATATCTCCTGGTCTTAACGTGGAGTAGGTATACGAACTGGAGTAAAACGAAGCACTATAGGGAGACTTGGACCTTTAAAAAAACACAACGCAAAAGCAATAAATGAAAGTATTCTTTTTCCTCCCAAGTTTGGTTTGCTTTGGGTTTTCTTCCTCTCCATATGCTTATGTGCAACCTTCTTTCAGCTGCTGACAGCGCTACTGCAAATTGAAGAACTTGATGGCATGTAAATGTTTCTGCTTCCAAGACAGAACAGCTGCTGCTTTGTTAGTGTCAAAGCATACGTAAGGGTAAGTCTGTTTCCACTCACTTCTAGCACACGAGCTACCATAGCTGTTGATTGATTTAAGGTGCTGTGCACTGGCCTCTACTGGTATGTCAACGCACACGTTTCACTACTGGGCAACTACGTGCAGTGCAAACCCGTTTGGTTGCAGTAAGAGGCAAAAAGAGAAATCTTAATGTGTACAGCGCATTATCAAACATCAAGAAAACACGATTCAGCCTGAAGACAGTCAACCGCAAGTTTAAAATGCCAGCTTAGGCTACTGAGCTTCACTGAATATTTGGCAATTTGTACAGGTGGCAAAATACTTGTACTGCAATCCTACGCGCAGGACTATTTAACCAACACTTCTAGCCAGCTGTCCTAGCAAACTTTAGCACATAATCGCTCACACCAAGGACAGTGACGGCATTTAAGGAAATGTCCCATCTAAAGGCATCTCTAAACTCAGCCTCTAGTACTATGACTCAATGCCGTTTCTCGAGGAAAGATACTGGCAGCATTACTAATAGAGAGCGATTCAGACTCCTGCCCAAGTGATTTTGGGCGATAGAAACATCAGCTACCCTGAGATATGTCTTCACAAGTTTTTCTTGCATTATGTGGAGGAGGAGGCACGGGCACAGAGACAGGTGGTGATGCTGGCAGTGTTGGGGCTCGGGTCCCGCTGTCTAATTGGGAAATCAATTTCTTCAGCTCTACTCAGCAGTAATCAAAAGGGTGACTTTCCATCTGATCCTTTCCTTATGTTTAGTTTTCATGTGTAATTATGGTTTTCTCAAAAAGCACTCCATTTTCAGAGTCCTCTTTGCAGTCCTGCACTGGGGTTTTATTTTAAGTAATTTTACTGCATGCACACATCCCCTCTGTTAAAGCCAACTGATATTAAGCCGTTTAAAAATCAGTTACCACTTGTATTCTCCACAACTGTCCGTGCATGCTTTTTTCATTATAAATCAGCTGCTGTGTGAGTGACACCTTATGGCCTCATTTAACAGGTTACAAGTAGGAACATATGGAATTTCGGTAGAATACTTACAGTTGGCAGCCCGGTCTGCCACCTGCTGAGCGAGGTGTACTGGCTCTCACTGGGTGACCTTTTGAAGTGGGGAGAGGAAAAAGAATAAAAATCCCATTCAGTTGATCTGCAGGTAATTTGTTTAAAGACATTCGGAAGATGCAGGTACTTACCAGTTGTGGGTAGGGATTGTCCTTGGGGGCACCTCTGTGACACCGACACCGGATGTGCCGTCACCAGAGCAGCAGGAGGTAGAACACTATTGGCACCACTACAACAAAAACAAAACAAAACAAAACAAATTTCTATAATTCAAAGCGTGTTTTGGAGTGCTACGTGAAAGATAAAGCCACTTCAGAGGCTGCCCGAGAGGTTCTTTTGAATTGTGACCCTTTGTGTTCAACGGTACGGCTGAGCCTGACCGTCTGCTGGGCAGAGTGGCTGTTTGCATTCAAGGCGTAAAGTCGAAAGGGTATAAGCCCGAAGGGATCATCCAGATTTTTCATGTAGTTTCATGTGACTGCACTGGGTTGCACACTTAGACGGTCAGGTTTGTAAATTCCTCAAGTGTACAGTGTTTCAATGTTTATTATCCAATCTCTATGCGTCACTGACTACACTGTGTATTACTGAGGATGACTCTGACTTATCATAATATTGATGACAGAAATACTACAGAAAAAAAGTAGTGTGAACACGCCTGGCCAATTTTACCTAGGACTGTACTTCTACACTTTCCATGAAAATATTATTCCCCCAGTAGTAACGAGAAATTAATGCACCCAGGAAGGTTTGACATAGCTGAATGGCTTCTTTAGGAATTGCTAGCCACTTACAATCAAAGGGCTCCTGGGGAAAAAACTTTCCTCTCTCAGGGTAAACCTGTACTGAGCGACTGATAAGGGAACCAAACGGGAAATGCTTTGGAGAAAATTCGTGCAGGACGCACCCTTCCAACTTACCAAAGTGTCCTCGTTCAAAGTAAAAACGAAAAAGAGAGCTTCCACACTTATGTGGAACTGTCACTAATGATATCTATAAACCGCTAGCAGAGAAGCTCAAGAAGAAGAATCTGACTCCAGCATTTTGGTGTCTCTTCTATTCATGTTGAGCTACAGATTGCCTACCAAAAAGGTCCAGGAGGTGTAACAGGCATGAGCGGTGGTGGAGGTGGTGGCGCTGGCGGCAGCTGCTGCTGCTGCTGCTGAATCCGCTCAGGGAGCCTTTTTGTGTAGCCAATCCCGTTGCTGAAGTTGTTCACGGCCTGGAGGCAGAAAAACAGTTACAGAAAGGGAATATGAAACTTCAGCAGATGTACAAACAAAAGCCTCCCCCGAGTAACATTACTTGTCTGTTCCTGCAAGTGCTACCAATCCTAAAATGTATCAACATACCCATGTACGAGCACGTGGCATCAAACGCTGATGTTAATGACGCGTAACTCAGAGGATCTGAACTTAAAGTACTTCAGTGTTAACACTGAATTTGAAAACAAAAGTGGGACCTGAATTGGCCTGATTGTCTCTGAAGAGTTGTACGCTTCTGTGACGAGAGAGAATGTGTTTGAGAAGTACGTGTAGCCCTATTCAATCTAGCCTTGCTTAAGGAGATGTAAATTATTATTGTCTTCCCTTTCAGCTTTTTACTAAGACCCTCTTCTTACAAACAGTTTGCGTAGAAGTCATCACGTTACCTTGCGTAGGAAGTGGTTGGCAACTAAAGCATCAGGGGAAACGTCTGTCTGGTGGCACGCTGGGCATGTGTGTTCCTCCGAGTCCAGTAATGCCGTTCTAATACCTGTGTATCGTTAGAGTCATCCAAGGAGGTTTAGCCAAAGTAAAGCAGTTTCGGGGATTCTCATCAAGTTTAAAAAAAATTATATGTTCGATGGGTGAAGATGGTCTTGAGCTGAGAGCATGAAGCTCTAGATGTTCAACAGTGTCAAAAATTTCTCGGATGCAGCAAATAACTATACAGTTCTGGTATTTCACTAGTTAACACTTGAAGCTGTCTGTGTCTTGATGTTCCGACTGGTCTGTTTTCCACTGTCGAGTACAGTGAGAAGTCACCAGCCTCAAGGCTCATGGATAAAACGCACCTCAACAAAACATTAATAGGTTTGAGTCCTGAAGGGTTTAACCGACTGTCCCGTGCGGAAGAATGCGGATTACATGCCCAACGACCCGTTTGTTGCAGACCACAGTAAGTCACCAGAGTTGGCTGCGTAATTTTGTGTGAGAGAGAGGGCTGTGAAAAAACTAAACGCGTTCGATATCTAATACTGTAATCCCCGGTGCAGTTATGCACTCTTCTCATACTCGTCCTTCCGCATGTAAAGAGGATTTAACTAGATACCTAAAAAGGAGAATAAAGCTTTCTGCCTTTTTTTTCCCCTTTTACGAGAAGCGTCCTTCCCTATTCAGGGGATACTTAAGTATGAAATAGAACAGGTGACAAAGTAATTTCCTCAGCTCTGATTTCTGCTTTCAGAAAATCAGATGTGATGTTTGGAATGAACAAAGACGGGAATAACACGTACATTCGTCACAGTAACTGTTTCCACAGCAGGGAATAACAGCGGCATCAGTCATGATCTCATTACAAAGGAGACACAACAACTCCTCTGGAATAGGGTCTTCTGAGGAGGAGGAGGAGGAGGAAGAGGAGGAGGACGGCTCCTCTGGTAAAAAGGGAGGCTTCTCCTTCTTTCCTCGAGCATAAGCTTCCCTGGAGGGCGGGGTGGAGAAGGAAAAAGCAAAACGTTAAAGCTGGGTAAAGGAAAACTGTTCCAAGCTTTGCATGTTATCAGAGGAAGCAAACAGATGGAATTCTCACTCTGCATTAGCCTTCGGAGAGGTGGGCATACAGTTTAAATTGCTTTGCAATAGCCACAGCGCTAGCAGAGGGAGGGGGAACCAATTTTCCTTCTGCAGAACTCTCCCATTCATTGGATCAACATCATTTTTTGACAGCTGTGAATCAAGTGACCTGAATCCCACCTCTGCCTTCCAAGAGAACGACTCCACTGAAAATACTACGGAAATGTTTGGCAGAAAGCCAGATTCTCAGCACATCGCAAGTCTAACCTAGTTGCCGGGGCAGGAACAGTAGGACCACCCCGTTTTAATACTAGCGAGTATCACAGTTTAGAAGGTTACGATACAGTGACAGTGCTTCCTCCCCCGTCACTACAGACGCTGGCCAACTCGGTTGCAGTGCCACTCAGGCATTTGCCCATGGTTTCTCTCGTTCCCTTTGTGCTCAGTCCAGTTCATTCCATACGTACGCATTAATGATTGGTATTGCGTATTGCCCGGTGCTTGTCAGCATAACACCCTTCGTATTGGGATCTTCCACCTCCATCATGAAACTCCGTGGAATTCCTGTGCTCTTTTTAATTCTGGGAGGAGGCTTGAAATTTTTGTCCTGTTAAGAAAAGAAATGCAGACATCTCTCATCTGAAGACCCACACTTAAAATGATATTTCAACGGTGATTTTAAGCAGCACAAGCCCTTTATCCTCTCCTTTTACCTAGCCTAAGGGTTTCTCTTATTGTCCCAAAATAATACAACCAGGATGCTGCAAAGACTTGAGCAGCGTTTTGCGCTCAAGCGACATTCTTTTGCTTCACTCCAGGTTCCGTAAGGGTTACATATTGCTTGGCTCACCACCCACCCCGACAAGAGACACAAACCCGCTCCTCCTCCAAGGCGCAATTCAGAGGGAGAGCTCGTCTTACTTCCCTTCACCGTCTCTAGAGAGGAAGGCTGCATACACATCCAGCGAGTAACGTTACAGGGCATGAATACTCAGCCACAGACGTGTGTCATTAAAACACGCACATATTCAATAGGCGGGAGCGACAGAAACGCCTTGTTTTTCTATGGAATACTAAAAACTGTCAACTGCCATTAAAAAGCATTAAAACGCAATCTTACCCCGTTGGTTGGGCAGTGCTTCCTATAGTGGCCAGGTATTCCGCAACGAAAGCAAATATATGATGGTGGAGGTGGAGCCAAGGGTTTCTTCCCGTAACTAAAATTTTTGGGGGAAAAGAAGAGAAAGGTACGCATGTGTCTCTCTTGTTCAAACAAACACCTCTACAACTTTTCCATAATCTTTGAAGAAGAGATGTGACATTATCAACACTTACTTCATTGGATCGTATTCACGGCACGACTGGAGCATCGTAGCTTTTGTTACATCTTCTTCGGGAGCACCGGCCACATTGTCAGTCTGTGTAACGGGGAAGGATTTGACACACACACCTTAGAAACATGTTTAAGCCCACACAGCCCAAGACAGCACCGCTCACCCCATCCTGTAAAGAGCAGCACAACGCTAGCTGAGGTTGCATGAAAACTGCTGCTTCGATCAAATACAGTCGTCCTGAAGATGTTCTGGGGAGTCCTTATGCCATCGCGTGATGTTTATGTGCCCGTTCACCCACTTGAAAAGAGCATTCTCGGGCACTCGGAACCTTCGGCTCTGTTTGTACCTCACACAAAGACTGCTGTAACCAATCCAATTTTCTCCCAAGTGGACTGAAGCTACATGTAGAAAAAATTATACTATCCAGTACTTCCAAACTGATTTTTAAGCTCTGGCCTGCTGGAAGGAGAAGCTATCCACCGTGCATTTAATGGGGAAAGATGCATGCAACTCTCATTCTTTACATTTTGCAGCATTAAAAGGACACTCAGGGGTCGGGGATGTTGTTTCTGCTTGCTGAACTTCAGCTTCAGACACAGAAGCCTGAAAAGGAATCATGCTTTTCAGAATCCCTCGGCAAGACAAAAGATTCTTTGCAGTAGAAATTTGACAATCATGTGCTCGAGACTGTCCAAACTGCACGTTCTCCCCCCCAGTCTAACTTCTTCCTATTAGGTGATGTAACTAGAGTAAGCAAAACCTGCAGTGTTTTTGCAGTTGGCTCTGTCCATCTAACAGGCAAATGGTACCAAAAACCTTATGCAGAGCTAGATCTTCCAATTATGGAAGCCAGCTGATTAGGTTAAGCAGGATTTCTTAAAACGTTTTTATTATACACTAGTCCAGGTACAAGCAGGGTCCAAGGGAGTGGCTGTCAATGACTTGGACCTTCAAGTACCCATCATTCACATCAACCCCTTCTTGGTTTTGGTTTTACATGCGCTCATTCACAAAAGAAACAAACTAGGTTCACAATTTTATTAAATGCTTGTTTCATAGGCAGTTTCTTTTCAACAGTAACATAATCCAAATCGACAGCTATGAAATAATTTCCATGAACATTTAGAGGAACCTTTACCGATGCTTGACTAATTTGTCGGAATCCAAACGGTTTAGAAAACTCATCCAAACCCCACAAAACATTACTCGGGATAGACCCAAATGCAAATATGGCAGTTAATACGCAGGAATAACAGACCCGAAGACTGTTAGCACCTCGCCTCCAGGCTAAGCCAGTCTGCACTAAAGTGGTCAGAGAAAGTAACAGTTTTGAGCTGCTTTCACAGAATCACAGAGTCACAGAATTTTCAGAGTTGGAAGGGACCTCTAGAGATCATCTAGTCCAACTCCGCTGCTAAAGCAGGGTTGCCTAGAGCACATTACTCAGGACTGCATCCAGGCGGGTCTTGACGATCTCCAGAGAAGGGGACTCCACAACCTCCCTGGGCAGCCTGTGCCAGTGCTCTGTCACCCTCACTGTAAAGAAGTTTTTCTGTGTATTTGAACGGAACTTCCTGTGTACTAACTTGTGCCCATTACCCCTCGTCCTGTTACTTGGAACCATTGAAAAGAGCCTGGCTCCATCCTCCTTCAACCCACCCTTCAGATACTTGTACGCCATAATAAGGTCTACCCTCAGCCTTCTCTTCTCCAGGCTAAAGAGTCCCAGCTCTCTCAGCCTTTCCTCATAAGGCAGATGCTCCAAGCCCTCAGTCATCTTAGTTGCCCTTCGCTGGACTCGCTCCAGCAGTTCCCTGTCCCACTTGAACAGGGGAGCCCAAAACTGGACACAGTATTCCAGTTGTGGCCTCACCAGTGCAGAGTAGAGGGGGAGAATGACCTCCCTCGACCTACTGGCCACACTCTTCCCTATGCAGCCCAGGATTCCATTGGCCTTTTTGGCAACAAGGGCACACTGCTGGGCTATGGATAATTTACTATCTACCACAACCCCCAGATCCTTCTCCTCTGAGCTACTTCCCAGCAGGTCCGCCCCTAACTTGTACTGGTGCCTAGCATTCTTCCTCCCCAAGTACAGGACCTTGCACTTGCTTTTGTTGAACCTCATTAGGTTCTTCTCTGCCCAGCTCTCCAGCCTGTCCAGGTCACGCTGCATGGCAGCACGGCCCTCTGTCACATTCCTGGATTTCTCTGAAATACCGAAATTTTTTCAAAAGCTTAAATGTGTACAGAGTTTTTCACATTTCAGAGTAAAACTTCACATGAGTTTACCGAACCACGGACACGATTAGGGACAGCACTAATGCAGACCAATGCCTTTTGGTTGCTGCCTTCCAAACCTTTCCTTTTTTTCCCCGAAATGAACACATTGTGAAATGTGTCTCACTGCAGTGAGAGAGGGAAATGAACTCCTGCCTTTATTTTCAGAAGGAAGAACTATTTTTATGGACTCGCGCTACGCCTTTTCACAAGGTGCAATCACCAGTGCTTTGCCAGGCAAAGTTACGCACTGTTGAGCAAAAAACGCAAGCAGTTCTGTAGCGAGACATGGTGTTACAACAGTTTCAGAAGGTCACGTCTGTGAATATGCCACACAGACACACTGGTATATTCCGATAAACAAGGAGGTACATTTACAGCATTTACAGAGTCTGTGTTCAAACCCATGAGTTTGTGTTGTCCACTGTATATGCAGAGTAGAATTTATGAAGTTGTGCAGCATTCAGAGAATGGATCTGTAACTCTAACGACTAGAAACTCAGAAATAGCCATGCCATTGTACGTGTTACAGAAATGCTTCTGTTTTGGCTGTGGCAAAGCCTCCTGAAATGTCCATAACTTGCAGCCAATTAGACTCTTCTGTAAAAATTGTGTTAGATTCCAATGCAAAAATAACAAGACGCATGAAAAACGGTAAACAGCATGTGAAGGGCTTCTTTGTGCCTTGGAGATGAGTGATACTGCTCCATTACGCTGAGGCTGATAAGGTACTCCCCTTCTATCTCCCCAAACCGGGAGCTACTCTTTACAGGACAGTATGACTTTTACAAACAAAAGGCATCCAACAACCCATACAAACCTACGTATTCCTAGCTCCAGACAGACAGATGTAGAACATGGCACCGAGTTCACCTCTGCAAGCCTTGAACCTGCATGATCTAAAAACGGTCCTACACTATCTGAACAACACAAAGTCATACAGGAAATAGTCCGGCACAGTCACTGTGAAATACAATACGTGGCTAGGCACAAACACCAATATTCACATGAGAACCGTGCAAAGGATGGCATTCCTCACTTTCTACTAGGCTGAATTAAATACATTGCATTTGCAACATATACTACATTTTACTGGAAAATAGGTCAAGTTAATGTTTGGAAAATTACTACAAGGCTCCATTGTTTAGGATTAAGTGCAGTGTGTAGAAAAAAGAGTGAGATTGTGTTTTTACGTACTGCTTTAACTCCTCCAGCGGGGACTCTTCTGACTATTACTGATGAATTCTTGGGAATCAGGGCATTGTCGTCTGTGTACTCTGAAAACAACATGAATGCAGAAAAAATATCAGTCAGTTTGTGAGAATGTCTGTTACTATGTAGTTACATCGCACTTCAGAGAATCCTTTTACAGATATGAAAGCAAAACTTTACATGTAACATTGCGCTGTTACCATCTCAACACTCTAACGCTACGTTTCAAGAGATCTTCAGGTTTCATAATCAAACACAAGCAGCAAAATCATCTTTTTTTTTATATATATAGTTTGAATGCCAACAGCACAGTTATCTCAAAGTCACAAAAAGGAAGTCTGCTAAGGCATGAGGCTCTTTCCGGATCTAGCTTAAGCTGCTTTTGCTTCAGTTGAGGCTACAAACCCAAGAGATCTTTTGAGAAAAACAAACCACAGCAGTCTCCCCTGCATAAAGCAGATACTAAGGTCTGACACGCTTGCCCTGCAGCAAAACACGCCCTTGGCTAAAGCATGGAAACTCTGCGCCATGGCTTTCATAGCTATTACCTAAAAATGATTCACCTAACACCACCGGTGCTCGAGACTGACAGAACACAGAAGAGAGCCCGCCATTTCGCTCTATTTCTTGGAGCATCAACAACCAAACTGACCAAACTGCTCAGTTTCTGTTTCTGTTACGTTTAAACAGAAACAAAGCTGGCAGTGCTAGAATGTGGACCGCAGAAATTTGGGGGTATTTCAAGCTTGCTTTCACAAGTAGGGCAGAAGTGGCTCCAACGAAAATGGTATCTCCCCTCTTAAGCTGATCATCCAGTTTGAATTAACCACAGGGACGTGAATTCCTTCTATTCGTTTTTCACAGAGCAGACAGACTTGAACAAAATTACTGATGGAAACAGCCTGGAAATGCCTTTCAAAAACAGCACGTGCCAGAAGCTCTCCATGCTTTGCCTTGTCTTACACATCCTTAGTCTTTTGCAGAGACAAAACCAAAACAAATCTGGTTAGAAATGAATGACGAAATGGGGCTCAGTAGCGTCTGAATGACAATGTCTTTGGTGTAGAAAAGAAGTTATATTAAAAAGAAATTCCAGAGTAGAATTCAGATACGGAGAACACTCCTGTGCAAGATGGCTTTCAAGGGTCTGCATAGATTATAACTCACAGAGACACTCTGGATCCAAAATGTTGCTGGTGAGCAGTTTCTGCAACAGCCACAAAACCAGTTTCCCGACGCAGTGCATTAAAACACGTTGAAACAAAAAAGTAAGTCACCCAAACAACTTCTTTGCTTCAGACTATGCATCTGTTCTATCACTTTCACATTTCTCCACCAGCTTTCAAAGAAATCTGGCAAGTGTGTTACCATAAGGTATCCTCCCACTTTCCCCCGCGCCCGCCCTCCCCCGCACCTTCTTCCGTCTGGGCGTTGCTGATCCTCAGGTCGCAGTGGGCCGCCTTCAGCTTCTCGCGGCCCATGATCTGGCGCCTGAGGTCCCTCAGGGAGATGTCTTGGCCCTGGAAGATGACCCTGTCATGCCGCAGCCTGGAGGCGAACTTGTAGTGGATGCAGGACATTGCCAGAGGCGGGCAGTGCCTGCTCCACGACAGCGTCTCCTGCGGCAGAGGCTGTGGCGGCCCCTGTGCCGGGCTGGGGTGCGCGGCGGCGCGGGGAAGGGTCCAAACAGGGGCTGGGGCAAGCGGTGCGGGCTGAGCCCAGAGCTGCTGCTGCTCCTTCTCTGGCACGCAGCGCGGCCAGGCCTGACCGGTCACTATGGCCACGGGGACACGGCACGCCGCCCCCCCACGCCTCACGCCCATTGTGACCAAAGGCCTGTCACTGCCCCAGGCTGCTGCTGTCCCTGCTGTCCCCCAGCCTGCCCCCACCCGCTCTCCTGGCACCCTCCAAGGCTCCGGGGTCCCTCCTGTCCCCCAGGGGCCTTCACCACCTGGAGTCACCTCCCGGCAGCCCCTGGCCAGTGCTGGCTCTCCCCGCAGCCCTGGGCCCATCCTGCCACCCCCCATGCCTCTCACCGCCTGCTGGCCCTCCTGTCACCCCCCTGGCTGTCACCCCCGCTCTCCCCTCCTCTCCGCAGCCAGCCAAGGCCACACAGCCCGGGGCAGATGCAGCGCGCTTTGCCCTGCGGCTCCTGGCTGCCCACGACGCAGGGCCAGCCAAGGCAGGGGACATCTCGGGGACTCTGAGTGGACCTTGGGGCAGGGACGGAGAGTGCAGCCAAAGAGGTCAACGGCCACCTACGCTCATTGCCGTAAAGCAATGCACTTCCCAACCGTGGCGCACCCACACTTGCTTCAACTCTGCAGAGGAGGACGAAGCAGTCAGGAATGAACCGTGAGCGTTACGAGGTGCCCCAGGACGACACGTCTTGCTCTCTCCATCACTACAGCTGCTGCTGCAACAGCCCTAGCGCATGAAATCCTGCCCTGAATGACGAGGTCTGGCTCTGATGACTGAGATGCTGTGGCTTGCAGACACTTCTGGGCCAAGTGGCTACTCCTTTCTGGTCATGTAAATACAATATGAACACCTTGTTGTGGTCTGGCAGGGCTAACGAGGGACTTCCCACCACTGCTGGGTTTAGGTCTTTCAATGCCTTTTGCCTTTTCGGAGGGAGGAAACCCTTTTGATTTCAGGGCTGTCCTCTCTATCCGAGGGCGAGTTATTTTTGCTACGGGCGGCTGGTTGTTTTTCCTCTTCATCGGGATTCGGAAGCCTAGGTTTTCATACACTAGCCTTGCCCGTAAGCCTGCATCAGAGGCCAACAAGCCTGACCGATGGATATGCACTAAAAGCCCATCCTCTACCGGAAACAACTCGCCAGGGAAGCTGTCCCGCCAAATGCTCAGTGGCACAGGGACGGGCATCTGCGTTATGAATTTTCACTGAAGAAAGGAAGGATACATCCCTTCCGCCAAGAAGGGTCTGTCACTAGTCTGAAAGGAGACCCCTGGGTATGCTTGGAGAGCAAGCCTATTGACAAGCTGACTCACTCTGTAGGGGCTGAGAACTGGAGATGCCAGTAGAGTCTTAAGATTAATCGAATGGATGGAAATGGACAACTCAGATCTAGGGGCCACACAGATGAACAGGGGAGTCTTATGCAGGGAGCATTCCATACAGTTGTTCCTATGCCTAAAGGCAATTGGTTTTCCTTTACAGATTACTCCAAAACCTTACACCTCCACTGACCTTGAAAGGCAGATTCTCCAGAACCCCTTACATCAAACCTATTGTAATGAGCCATCACGCCGTGGATTTCTTCCTAGATGGAGTTTATCACACCCGGCAGACTCTGAGACCGTGTGGATACTCGCAGACAGATTAAATGGGTATTCTGCAGGAATCAATAATCATGCTGAAGATCAGGTTAAAAGTTTGGTTCCCACTATGGGCCTATAGGATCCTGATTGCTCTCAGTCATCTCCTCTGGATCCCAACCTTACTGGTTTACCTAAACAACCAAATCCGGCACGTGCTGACCCTTGACAGGAAATCATTTCCACGATTCAGACTTACGTGCACATTATACTACCCGTTGACACAACTACCCGGGCAATATTAGATAGGTGGGGAAAGGGCAGTCGAGGGGATTTACCCTCAACCTGAGCTGGAACGGGTATTCTGAGTGCATTAAGAGCATCCACACAGGTTAGAACCAGGATCTCTTCTGTCTCTGTAGCTCCCAGTTACCCTGACAGAACGTGGCACCGAGTTCCACCTGCCTGTCACAGCTTGTAGCCCACAGCTAGGGCTTGCAAAACTAGAAAGAGCTACTGCAAATGTGTCAAGAGAATCAGAAAAAGCCATTCATCAAAGCACAGGCACTATTACACCCTTACCGGAAGAAATCAAATTATTACCAAAAATGGTAATATCGAATCAATTAGCTCTCGAGCCACTGTTAGAAGTACACGACAGAGTATGTCAGTTATTGAGTAAGAGCTGCTGGGGTTTTTATGTAGATCCAGAGCAGAAAAGCAAACGCGAGAGAAACAAGATTTAAACAACATTTAAAGTATTACCTGAAGTAAGGCGGGGATCTCCCCTACATCTGTTTGGGTGGCTAACCTCTTGGCTCCCAGATGCAGGGACAGGACTGTGAACTACAAGGATTTGGGTTGTTGTATTCACTCTCTTCTTTTCCTTTGTAATGAGATGTGTGTGTTTACAGGGCGGTATTACCTTAGGAACTCAACTTACGACTTAAATAATGAAGAGTATAGTGTGACCCTGATGGTGAAAAGAAAGGCTGGGACTGTGGGGAAAAGCTCATTCCCTAACTATTGTCCTAATTAGTCCTTAGAGTCTGAAATGGAATGAACTTTCTCAAGGTATACCGAGTTTACATTGTACCCTGCATAGCCATGGTTCAGTCAGCATGACCAAAGGACACAGCTCGTTGCAGGCAGGAGAAGGACAGCCCCCACCCCGAAGAAGAAAGGATACTCCGGGACTACGCAGATGACGCCAGCCTCCCAGCCCCTCCGACACCCCTGTGAAACCCTCCCCTCATCTGGCATCAGAGAGAAGGAACTGCAGCAAGACCCACTGCAGGGACATCTACATCAGGAAAGACGCAGGTGGATGATGATTCCACGCAGGCAGAGTTGCTTCGCAAAACAGCAGTCCATGTGTGCGTGCTATGAGCGATCAGTCAAATTGCATTGTACCTGAACGCTTGAAAGGCATAAGAACCATGCGTAAAACCGCATTCGGGGCACCCCAATTTGACTGGGACACCTCGTGCGCATGAATAGAGAATCACTCTTGTCGCCCTATACTTTGTGTCCTGGCCTCTCTCCTCGGACGGCATGGGCCAGTTGCAGAATCTTCATGAAAATACCCCTCTCCCCAGTCTGAAAGTTACCCTCCAAGACCGAGAATTGCCCCCAGGGCTGGCCCAGAAGCCGCTTTACTGCTTTTATCGTGCTGTCCTCCCAGGCAATGACCGTTCAAGAAGGACTCTCCCTGAAACCATAACTTGAATCGCACTGCCTCAGGAGTAGGTGAGCGGTGCGCCATCCTCTCCTGCGCACGATGCTCCCCCTTCCCACCTCGGTCATACTTTAGGAGTACCGTTTACAGACAGAAACGCCCACTTGAAAAATGCTGTTTGGTTTGGTAAATCCACAGCCTTTTCTGCAGACAGGAACGCAGAGTGAACGGAGGAAATCAAAGGTTCCCCCCAACGAGCTGAGTCCCTGGCCACCAGCCGAGCCTTTGAAGCTGGAGCCAGCACAGCTTCTGCTGACTCCCATGCTGCATGGGCTGGAGCCACGCAGTGCCTTGGCCCTGGGCAAGAGCTGCTGCGCTCCCTTCAGAGAAGCTGCAGGCAGGGATCCATCTCCGCCTGTGCTTTGCCTGGGAGAATCAGGACAACAGCAGCGGCCTCAAGCCCCACCTGCTATTTGGGCCCTGCACTGCTGTCATGCCTGTACTTCAAAAAGGCAAAGAAAAATTGCCTTTCTTAAGAAAAAGGTATGAAAAATAGGACCCCTGGTCGGTCATATGGGTGGCAGAACAAACACCATTTTATCAGACAAACGGACATGCTCTGTGAGCGAGCTGGTTACGTGTCAGTCCCCTTTCTCCTCCTCATCAGGCCCTGGAGGTCCTGTGTACCACGCAGACTTCTTCTCCCCCTCCCCATAAGCCTGAAGGTTCCTGGGTGCCAGGCAGACTTCTTCCCTCCTTACGGGCCTTGAAGCTCCCGGGCACCCCAACAGCCAGGTTGTGAACACCCCGTCACAGAGCAGGGAAGCGCAGCAGCACACCCAGCAGCCTCTAGAAAATCAAGCAGCACTCTTCCCCTCTTCTCCTCCATTTACGGCCTCATTGATGGAGGCAATGACAAACGGCACCGTCCCCTCTGGCGGTGAAGAGGTTTCCTACCTTGATACCACACATAAAATTGTACAGGAAAGGTGTGAACCTCACAGTCACCTGGGTCTTCCGCCTGCCCTACAGACCAAAAACTAACAGCACTTAATTAACAACACATTAAGAACGGGCAGGTACCCACCAGATGGCATGTGGAATGCGCTCATTCTCCTGCTCTCTGCAACCCACAAACACTTTAAACCCCCCCACTGGCAGCCCGTGGTGGTTCTCACGGTGACACGTGAAAAGGGCACGTGGAAACCAAGAGCCCAGAGAGGCGGTGGAGTCTCCTTCACTGGAGACGTTCAGGACAGAAGTGCCTGTCACCACCACGTGCTCTTTACTTTGCCTTCCAAGATCAAGCCAAGCTGTGATACAAGAGCTTTGGCCCTCCCCCTCTCCCATGGAAAGTTTGAAATCCTGTGGGATAGGAAGAAACTTGCCAGGCAGCAGCTGCGTCTTGCTGCATAGGCTTTGAACTAGCCCTGGGGAAAAAGCTGACCAGCCGACTGCGGTACGTCAGTGTGCAACTTGGATAATGAGGTGAAGTCTCAGTGCTCAAAGATCAATTAAGCCTGGCCTTGATGACTCGGGCGAGCAGAGACTGCCCTGGCTGTAACGGGATGCAGATAAGGAGGGAGCCCTGTGTAGGCAGGACGGCCCTGCCTTTCATCAGCTAAGACAACCAGATAACAGGAACCCGTGTACTTCTTTGTTTCTTCAAAAGGCTGTCATGCCCGATCACTGACCTCTGCCTCATTACCTGTGAAATGCATATCAAAGCTGACATATGCTAACGAAGATTATAGAGATCATGCTAAACATTCATGACTATAGCACTCGTCTCTCCACCCAAATCATACTACACGCCCCCTCGGGGAAGGAAACCTCGTAAGTTTGGGGATAAAAAGATGGGACGGTTCAATTGGGAGAGAAGAACCTCGATGCCTGACAGACCAGTTGCGTTCTCTTCCTCCAGCCCAGGCAGGGACGCCTTTCTGGGTATGCGCTGCGCCTTTCACCCTCGGGTGAATGGCACCCCCGGGCCGTGGTAGTATTATTATTATTACTTTTGCTAGCAATACTAACCTTAATTAGTAGCACTGTTGTAGTCGGTGAATTTATACACGGCAATCTTGAATCTGTTTGGTCACTCTCAATAAAATAACTCACTTGGATTGTTGTGAATCTGACTCAGTGAAAGTCCTTTGCTGAGACTCTGACAGATAAATCAGGGAAAGTCCTGGGACTCTGACAGACAAAGATCGAAACTACATTCCTTTTGACGCAACAATAAGAAAAAGCTCCAAAGATATGCGCAAGAGAACTTGACTGACTGTGACCTTGCCCATTTAAGTGAGTCTATTGTTAAAAGAAACCAGATGGAAACGAGCTGAAAGTGGCAAATTTCAAACAAAACAGTGCCAACTCAGCTCATAAATATGCATTAAGTGTGCTTGCACAGGGGGGCACGTGAACAAATACTCAAAAGTCAATGGTAGAAGGCAACCTCCTGGCCAAAGCAGTAGGTTTTTCAAACTGTAACCATCAATATGTGAGTAGCCTTAAGATGGTGCATAAGGAACGAAGAATTGTAACACGGGGTCCTTCTCAGGCTCCCAGCTGAGAGGCACCTTTATGGCCAGAAATAAAAAGGGGGTTTAGCTCGTGTGTACGTCTGCTGCCTTCTTTCCTGTACCCACGCATGGACTAGAAGAGAAGTGCCAACAAGTCCGTTTTGGTACAAGTTCAGGTCAACAGTTAAACAGCCAAAATTCTGAAAAGTTACACTGACCCTTACTTAGATACTGATTTTATCTGCCTTTGATGTGTAACTAAGCACATTCCCTCCTCCCCACAGTCTTTCCTCCCAGCCTCACAGCTCTCCTACGCAACAAAAACTGCACACCAAAACACCCGTGACTTTCTCAAACTCTTCACGGCCCCATCTGAGTCAAGGGACAGGATCTCCTAAAGGCTCTTTCACAGGCACTGCCCTCAAAAACCCCCGCTGCTTCTCTACTAGTGCACAAAGACATTAGGAAGGGTTGCATTTCTACGTCAATGGACACAGTTTCTGAAACGAGACAAATAGTTTTAAATGAGGATAAGCCCTTTGCCTTGCATCTGGCAACCAACAGAGATGCAGACCCGGCACATCAGACCAGGGCCAGGCACAAAACAACACCCGAGGCACAGGGAAAGCACAACACGTCAGATGTGGTAGTCAAGAACGACAACAAACGGCTCTTCCTATCACTTCTCTCTATGATCAGCTTAGTTCCTGTAGTCAGACACAGAAATTGGAAGTGATTTCTTCTTCTTTTGCTGAAGTAGACTCTAGAGTAGATATTGCCAAAAAATGCACAAACAACCCCCAAAAGTTAAAGCAGCTACTTTCACCCTCAAGAGACCCACTTACTGAAGTGGTTCTCACGTTCTCTTCTCTACTCTAAAGGGGGCCCACTTAAGATCCGTTTGAGTTACACTACCGCTAAGCATACACCGCTACCAGACATTTCTCTAGTCTGAAGGCTGACAGCAGGGTACAAGCACAGCCCTTTCTGGACATCTCACTCCTGGCTAGAAATCTTAGAGGCTTAGAAATCAGGAGCTAAGGACTGCGTGATGGCACCACCACGAGCAGACGTTCAAACCCAAAGCATCTGGAACACACAGAGAAACCTCCACCATTTGTTCAGCAATGTTTCAAGTCACGCCATACTCAGGCCAGGACTTTACAAAATGTCACCAAACATAATGATAGTAGCCTCTTTGCTCCAAAGCAAAGAAACAAAGAGCCACCTAGCCTTGGAGAAACCCTTGTCCTTCCGTGTGGCTGGTGTCTTCACAGGGCTCTTCCTCAAAACAGGAGAAATGACCATGAATTTGGCATTCAGAAGTACACTTAGTCCTCTGGCGGATGTTGCTTACAAGCCAGAAGTCCTCTCACCCCGCCCCAGAAGCACCCGTTAGTCGTCTGGCAGTCATTCTCCATGAACCCCAAGTCCTCCACACCTACCTACCTACCGACTCGCCAGAAAGGAGTCGGACCGCACCAGAATTGACACTGCCTGACCTGCACTAGACCTGCAGCAGGCCAGAAATGACGGCTTCAAGAAAGAAAACACAACCCAATTGAACAGAGCAGCAAAAAATCAACCAGAAGAAACATTGGACAAATTATACAAAAATCCAAACCCTAAACAGAGAAACAAGCTAAAAAAAGGATCCCCCACCCCCCAAAAAAAGACCACACAGAACACAAGATAAGGTAAAAACAACCTAACTTCCCTCTTTCCCGGGACCAACAAACCCAGATTCTGTCCATAACAATAACACACTTTAATCCTAACTCGCTTCAACTCTGGCATAGCATAGCCCTTGCCACCCCGTAACCCGAGCAAACTGCAGCCCTACCAGTCCATAACCCGCATCCCTGCAGGACGCTCTCCAGCACTAGGTACATCTCTGCTTAATCTCCCTTTGGACAAAGATCGAAAGGGAGGGATGGGGTTTGCTTGGCTCCGTTCCCAGGGTGCCGCAAGAGAGACCTGTCGCCCCCAAATCACCGGTGTGTTGTGGACACCACATATGAACTGCAGACAAGGGTCAGGACAGCTTTGGGGAGCAGACAAGCCGTTTTGCGGTGCCCCCGCTGCTGGCAGAAAGCAGAGCTGGAGACAACATGGGGAAGTCCAGGGTAGCCAGTGGTGGTGGTGGGGCCCTGTAGGGTGCAGCACCCGCAGGAATGCCCGGCTCCTTAAGCCTCGGCCCCACGGCTGCAGCTCGGGACCAGCACCGGTTGGGGCTTCGCTGGGAAAAAACAGGCGAGGGTGACCCTGACACTCAGCAGGCGGACCTGGTCCCACTAACCTGTCGCTCTGCCTGTCACCACCACGGGATGCAGAAAGCAGTTCTGCTGGTCCTGGCGTGGTCCTGAGCCACGTCTCAACAGATGAGTCTTTAACCAGAGGGCCTAAAAAGAGGAAAAGGTGCCCAGAATTAGCCTGTGCTTAAGTTTTTACAGGCATTTTGGGCTTTTGAGCTACACAGTGGTGCTGCTCCAGGGGAGCGCTCAAGCGCCCCTGGGCCAGGGCAGCCCGAGGAGGAGGCCGGGGTGGCTGCGGGGTGGGGCGGGGGCCCGAGGGCAGGAAGGGGTGCCGCGGGGCATGCTGGGAGCAGGCGCGCCCCGGGGCATGCTGGGAGCTGTAGTCCCGGGGCACGGGGCTGCCCGGCAGCCATGCTCCTGCCCGGGGCACGCCGGCAGCTCTCATGGGCCCACAGGCCGCTGCCGGGCTGCCCTGGCGGTCTCAGGAGGCGCAGTCCCTGCTCCAGCTGCCGCTGGGCTGAGGGGAGGGCTGGGGCCACCCGAGGGCAGCGGGGGAGCCCCAAACCGCCCGCAGCCATGGGGTCCCAGTCAGCATGAGCCGGGAGTGGCAGGGGCAGCCCCGGGAGGGACCCGGGAGTCGGGGAGGGGAAGGGGATGGAGAGAGACCCCCCCGGGCACAGGCAGCGCGCACCCCGACTCCCAGAGCCCCCTCAACTGCCCTGGCCCCAGCGCCAGTGATGTATGATCTGAGAGAGACAGAGACAGAAGTGCCTGAACTGTCAAATTCTGCCGGCAGCACCGAGAGCAGGAACTGCGTTGAGTCCTGTGCCCTTGGGGCTGTGTCGCCCCTGTGCTGCATCTGGATCCCTCCCTGTGCCTGTGCTCCCCCAGCCTTTCCCTAGCTGGTTCCCTCTTTTGCTTCCCTGTACCTCTCTTAATCTGGCGATTCTTGTATCCTGCTCCCTGCCCCTGCTCTAGTCTCCAGCCCCTCTCTTTCTCTGGCATGCTACCTGTCCCTTTGTTGTTCTTGCTCTTCCTCTGTCCTGCTCCGTTTTCCTCTTTTTCTCTTCCTCTCACTCTGTCCTGAAGCACACTGCTGTTTTCTCATTCTCTGCCTCTTTGTCCCGCTCTGCATCCCTCTGTTGTTAACAGTCTCTCTGGCCTCTTCCCGCTCCTGCTTTTTCTGCCTGTATGTCTCACTCCCTGTACCCGTCCTCCTTGTGGTCTCTCTCCTTCCTCATCATCATAGAATCATAGAGGAAGGAATCATAGAGGAATCATAGCTTGGAAGGAACTTTAAAGATTGTCTCCTTCCAACCCCCCTGCCCTGGGCAGGGACACCTCCCACTAGACCAAGTTGCTCTAAGCCCTATCCGGCCTGGCCTTGAACACCTCCGGGATGGAGCTTCCACAGCTTCTCTGGGCAACCTCTTCCAGTGTCTTACCACCCTCAGAGTGAAAAATTTCTTCCTAATAGCTAATCTAAATCTACCCTCTTCCAGCATCAAGACATTACCCCTTGCCCTATGACTATAAGGTCTCCCCAGAGCCTTCTCTCCTCCCGGCTGAACATCCCCAACTCTCTTACTGGAAGATTCAAGCTTCCTTCTTCTCATAATATTTTGTGCCTAGTTCTGTGGAAAAACAGGCCCATGTTCTCTCATGGCAGGCACAGCCTCTCTCCTTTTGTGGTTCTTCAGGCACCAAGCAGACATTAGGAAAGCTCTCGACTGGAGTATTCTACAGGAATACCGAAGTATTGCCTCCAATCAGTCAAGGGGAAACAATATATCCATGATACTTGTGTTGCGTTGAGGGGCAAAGTAGTTTTGGCAGAAAATATACCCCCTCGCGTTCTAACACTCCTCACCGAGGTGGGAGGCGAGGTGCGGCTAGGTTTACATTCTGAGCGATGCCCACTTCACCCCTATCAGTCCAGGCGCGTTTCATATATTACACTGTTACGCTTCTGAATACACTAACAGAGGACTGCACCTTCAGCCCAGCTGTGCTCATGAACTAACACGGCCACGCTTCGGTCGCGTTCAATGAGAAACCCAAACGACGAGCTGCCTACACAGTACAGTTTATTTAAACAACAGCTACACAAGTTCTTTCGGATTGCCGGTGATAGTGACTGTCTGCAAAGCACGTGCAAATACGAAAGATGCTAGCAATAGAGCTCGGTTACAAAAGCGCTAAGTTATAAACCCACTCTGTACAGAGATTTCTAAGTTTCCGGGGGAAGCACTTGGTATAGCCAAGTGTTCGAATCTTACCCACAAGCGTCCTTATTGCGGGGGAAGAGAGACCTAGCCCGTCGACTGGTCCCAGAAGTCCACAATGGTGTCTTCACTCACATCCCCCTTTTCTTGGGCTATTTTTATACTATTTTTTATCTTCAAGGTGGAGTTTGAGTGACTCTAGTCATAAATACTTTCATTATGATAGGTGTAAAATTTCCTTGCCTCGCATTTAAAGGTATAGCTGACGAAAAATTCAGGGCGCAGACTCAAGGAGGAATGGTCGCACCTTGGAGGCGGGGAGCTTTTGGGATGGAGGTGTGTTTTGGTATTATAATGACACTCTAATGAGCAAAGTTCACTAAAGGACAGCCTTTCATCAAAAAAATGACAGATTGTTGGCTCAGGGTAACAAGTGGGCCGTTTATCAGTTCCATAAGACCTTCGAGGGCTCCATTTGGTCCCCAGGTTCTCAGTTTATCCCAAAGTTTTAGCTGCAGTGTCTCCACTCTGCTCCATCCTTCGCACTGTTTTCCTTCCGTGGTACCACCTCGTTCCCATGCTTTCCGGATTATCACAGGGTTTGGCCTTGGAGTCTCCAGCCCCCTCCACTCCCCGCGTTGCTTTGTAAGCAATATGGTACAGGCAATCACAGATGTAGCGGATTCTTCACCTACCAGCTGCGGCTGTATTTTGCCCTAGAAGCCTTTTGAGTTTATACCTTTCCTTAATGCGTGAACAATGATGTATTGTTGATCAGTTTTAGTAATCATTCCACAACTTGTATACAACCCTAGGGTAATACTGCAGAAGAATTGAAAAAATACCCAACAAAACAAATCCCACTGAAAAAAAAAAAAAAAAAAAAAAGAAACCAAACCCCCAAATCCAGAATTGACAGTCAATGTATTAACTGCCATTTCAAACAGAAGCCTAAACAGAAAGTGACATAAAGTAAAGGGGCAGAAAGTAACATAGTAATACTAAAAGTGACATAGTGACACTAAAAGTGACATAGTAATACTAAACCAAATACTAATACATAGTAACACTAAACCAAATACATAGTAACACTAAACAAAATACACTAAGCCGAATACTAAAACATAGTAATACTAAAGCAAAACGCATCTGCTTTCAGGAAAATCCATCTGAAATAGATCCTAAGTGCTGCTTCTTTGTTTCTTGAAGGGAGAGTCTGTTCTAACATCTTCTGCTGTAACTGGCTGTCTTGGTTTTCTCGCACCTTCTAACAAATCAGCCTTGCAAAATCCTTCCTTCTCATCCCCTCTTCTTCTCTTCCGGTGTTTCTTCTGCATATCTCCTGGTCTTAACGTGGAGTAGGTATACGAACTGGAGTAAAACGAAGCACTATAGGGAGACTTGGACCTTTAAAAAAACACAACGCAAAAGCAATAAATGAAAGTATTCTTTTTCCTCCCAAGTTTGGTTTGCTTTGGGTTTTCTTCCTCTCCATATGCTTATGTGCAACCTTCTTTCAGCTGCTGACAGCGCTACTGCAAATTGAAGAACTTGATGGCATGTAAATGTTTCTGCTTCCAAGACAGAACAGCTGCTGCTTTGTTAGTGTCAAAGCATACGTAAGGGTAAGTCTGTTTCCACTCACTTCTAGCACACGAGCTACCATAGCTGTTGATTGATTTAAGGTGCTGTGCACTGGCCTCTACTGGTATGTCAACGCACACGTTTCACTACTGGGCAACTACGTGCAGTGCAAACCCGTTTGGTTGCAGTAAGAGGCAAAAAGAGAAATCTTAATGTGTACAGCGCATTATCAAACATCAAGAAAACACGATTCAGCCTGAAGACAGTCAACCGCAAGTTTAAAATGCCAGCTTAGGCTACTGAGCTTCACTGAATATTTGGCAATTTGTACAGGTGGCAAAATACTTGTACTGCAATCCTACGCGCAGGACTATTTAACCAACACTTCTAGCCAGCTGTCCTAGCAAACTTTAGCACATAATCGCTCACACCAAGGACAGTGACGGCATTTAAGGAAATGTCCCATCTAAAGGCATCTCTAAACTCAGCCTCTAGTACTATGACTCAATGCCGTTTCTCGAGGAAAGATACTGGCAGCATTACTAATAGAGAGCGATTCAGACTCCTGCCCAAGTGATTTTGGGCGATAGAAACATCAGCTACCCTGAGATATGTCTTCACAAGTTTTTCTTGCATTATGTGGAGGAGGAGGCACGGGCACAGAGACAGGTGGTGATGCTGGCAGTGTTGGGGCTCGGGTCCCGCTGTCTAATTGGGAAATCAATTTCTTCAGCTCTACTCAGCAGTAATCAAAAGGGTGACTTTCCATCTGATCCTTTCCTTATGTTTAGTTTTCATGTGTAATTATGGTTTTCTCAAAAAGCACTCCATTTTCAGAGTCCTCTTTGCAGTCCTGCACTGGGGTTTTATTTTAAGTAATTTTACTGCATGCACACATCCCCTCTGTTAAAGCCAACTGATATTAAGCCGTTTAAAAATCAGTTACCACTTGTATTCTCCACAACTGTCCGTGCATGCTTTTTTCATTATAAATCAGCTGCTGTGTGAGTGACACCTTATGGCCTCATTTAACAGGTTACAAGTAGGAACATATGGAATTTCGGTAGAATACTTACAGTTGGCAGCCCGGTCTGCCACCTGCTGAGCGAGGTGTACTGGCTCTCACTGGGTGACCTTTTGAAGTGGGGAGAGGAAAAAGAATAAAAATCCCATTCAGTTGATCTGCAGGTAATTTGTTTAAAGACATTCGGAAGATGCAGGTACTTACCAGTTGTGGGTAGGGATTGTCCTTGGGGGCACCTCTGTGACACCGACACCGGATGTGCCGTCACCAGAGCAGCAGGAGGTAGAACACTATTGGCACCACTACAACAAAAACAAAACAAAACAAAACAAATTTCTATAATTCAAAGCGTGTTTTGGAGTGCTACGTGAAAGATAAAGCCACTTCAGAGGCTGCCCGAGAGGTTCTTTTGAATTGTGACCCTTTGTGTTCAACGGTACGGCTGAGCCTGACCGTCTGCTGGGCAGAGTGGCTGTTTGCATTCAAGGCGTAAAGTCAAAAGGGTATAAGCCCGAAGGGATCATCCAGATTTTTCATGTAGTTTCATGTGACTGCACTGGGTTGCACACTTAGACGGTCAGGTTTGTAAATTCCTCAAGTGTACAGTGTTTCAATGTTTATTATCCAATCTCTATGCGTCACTGACTACACTGTGTATTACTGAGGATGACTCTGACTTATCATAATATTGATGACAGAAATACTACAGAAAAAAAGTAGTGTGAACACGCCTGGCCAATTTTACCTAGGACTGTACTTTTACACTTTCCATGAAAATATTATTCCCCCAGTAGTAACGAGAAATTAATGTACCCAGGAAGGTTTGACATAGCTGAATGGCTTCTTTAGGAATTGCTAGCCACTTACAATCAAAGGGCTCCTGGGGAAAAAACTTTCCTCTCTCAGGGTAAACCTGTACTGAGCGACTGATAAGGGAACCAAACGGGAAATGCTTTGGAGAAAATTCGTGCAGGACGCACCCTTCCAACTTACCAAAGTGTCCTCGTTCAAAGTAAAAACGAAAAAGAGAGCTTCCACACTTATGTGGAACTGTCACTAATGATATCTATAAACCGCTAGCAGAGAAGCTCAAGAAGAAGAATCTGACTCCAGCATTTTGGTGTCTCTTCTATTCATGTTGAGCTACAGATTGCCTACCAAAAAGGTCCAGGAGGTGTAACAGGCATGAGCGGTGGTGGAGGTGGTGGCGCTGGCGGCAGCTGCTGCTGCTGCTGCTGAATCCGCTCAGGGAGCCTTTTTGTGTAGCCAATCCCGTTGCTGAAGTTGTTCACGGCCTGGAGGCAGAAAAACAGTTACAGAAAGGGAATATGAAACTTCAGCAGATGTACAAACAAAAGCCTCCCCCGAGTAACATTACTTGTCTGTTCCTGCAAGTGCTACCAATCCTAAAATGAATCAACATACCCATGTACGAGCACGTGGCATCAAACGCTGATGTTAATGACGCGTAACTCAGAGGATCTGAACTTAAAGTACTTCAGTGTTAACACTGAATTTGAAAACAAAAGTGGGACCTGAATTGGCCTGATTGTCTCTGAAGAGTTGTACGCTTCTGTGACGAGAGAGAATGTGTTTGAGAAGTACGTGTAGCCCTATTCAATCTAGCCTTGCTTAAGGAGATGTAAATTATTATTGTCTTCCCTTTCAGCTTTTTACTAAGACCCTCTTCTTACAAACAGTTTGCGTAGAAGTCATCACCTTACCTTGCGTAGGAAGTGGTTGGCAACTAAAGCATCAGGGGAAACGTCTGTCTGGTGGCACGCTGGGCATGTGTGTTCCTCCGAGTCCAGTAATGCCGTTCTAATACCTGTGTATCGTTAGAGTCATCCAAGGAGGTTTAGCCAAAGTAAAGCAGTTTCGGGGATTCTCATCAAGTTTAAAAAAAATTATATGTTCGATGGGTGAAGATGGTCTTGAGCTGAGAGCATGAAGCTCTAGATGTTCAACAGTGTCAAAAATTTCTCGGATGCAGCAAATAACTATACAGTTCTGGTATTTCACTAGTTAACACTTGAAGCTGTCTGTGTCTTGATGTTCCGACTGGTCTGTTTTCCACTGTCGAGTACAGTGAGAAGTCACCAGCCTCAAGGCTCATGGATAAAACGCACCTCAACAAAACATTAATAGGTTTGAGTCCTGAAGGGTTTAACCGACTGTCCCGTGCGGAAGAATGCGGATTACATGCCCAACGACCCGTTTGTTGCAGACCACAGTAAGTCACCAGAGTTGGCTGCGTAATTTTGTGTGAGAGAGAGGGCTGTGAAAAAACTAAACGCGTTCGATATCTAATACTGTAATCCCCGGTGCAGTTATGCACTCTTCTCATACTCGTCCTTCCGCATGTAAAGAGGATTTAACTAGATACCTAAAAAGGAGAATAAAGCTTTCTGCCTTTTTTTTCCCCTTTTACGAGAAGCGTCCTTCCCTATTCAGGGGATACTTAAGTATGAAATAGAACAGGTGACAAAGTAATTTCCTCAGCTCTGATTTCTGCTTTCAGAAAATCAGATGTGATGTTTGGAATGAACAAAGACGGGAATAACACGTACATTCGTCACAGTAACTGTTTCCACAGCAGGGAATAACAGCGGCATCAGTCATGATCTCATTACAAAGGAGACACAACAACTCCTCTGGAATAGGGTCTTCTGAGGAGGAGGAGGAGGAGGAAGAGGAGGAGGACGGCTCCTCTGGTAAAAAGGGAGGCTTCTCCTTCTTTCCTCGAGCATAAGCTTCCCTGGAGGGCGGGGTGGAGAAGGAAAAAGCAAAACGTTAAAGCTGGGTAAAGGAAAACTGTTCCAAGCTTTGCATGTTATCAGAGGAAGCAAACAGATGGAATTCTCACTCTGCATTAGCCTTCGGAGAGGTGGGCATACAGTTTAAATTGCTTTGCAATAGCCACAGCGCTAGCAGAGGGAGGGGGAACCAATTTTCCTTCTGCAGAACTCTCCCATTCATTGGATCAACATCATTTTTTGACAGCTGTGAATCAAGTGACCTGAATCCCACCTCTGCCTTCCAAGAGAACGACTCCACTGAAAATACTACGGAAATGTTTGGCAGAAAGCCAGATTCTCAGCACATCGCAAGTCTAACCTAGTTGCCGGGGCAGGAACAGTAGGACCACCCCGTTTTAATACTAGCGAGTATCACAGTTTAGAAGGTTACGATACAGTGACAGTGCTTCCTCCCCCGTCACTACAGACGCTGGCCAACTCGGTTGCAGTGCCACTCAGGCATTTGCCCATGGTTTCTCTCGTTCCCTTTGTGCTCAGTCCAGTTCATTCCATACGTACGCATTAATGATTGGTATTGCGTATTGCCCGGTGCTTGTCAGCATAACACCCTTCGTATTGGGATCTTCCACCTCCATCATGAAACTCCGTGGAATTCCTGTGCTCTTTTTAATTCTGGGAGGAGGCTTGAAATTTTTGTCCTGTTAAGAAAAGAAATGCAGACATCTCTCATCTGAAGACCCACACTTAAAATGATATTTCAACGGTGATTTTAAGCAGCACAAGCCCTTTATCCTCTCCTTTTACCTAGCCTAAGGGTTTCTCTTATTGTCCCAAACTAATACAACCAGGATGCTGCAAAGACTTGAGCAGCGTTTTGCGCTCAAGCGACATTCTTTTGCTTCACTCCAGGTTCCGTAAGGGTTACATATTGCTTGGCTCACCACCCACCCCGACAAGAGACACAAACCCGCTCCTCCTCCAAGGCGCAATTCAGAGGGAGAGCTCGTCTTACTTCCCTTCACCGTCTCTAGAGAGGAAGGCTGCATACACATCCAGCGAGTAACGTTACAGGGCATGAATACTCAGCCACAGACGTGTGTCATTAAAACACGCACATATTCAATAGGCGGGAGCGACAGAAACGCCTTGTTTTTCTATGGAATACTAAAAACTGTCAACTGCCATTAAAAAGCATTAAAACGCAATCTTACCCCGTTGGTTGGGCAGTGCTTCCTATAGTGGCCAGGTATTCCGCAACGAAAGCAAATATATGATGGTGGAGGTGGAGCCAAGGGTTTCTTCCCGTAACTAAAATTTTTGGGGGAAAAGAAGAGAAAGGTACGCATGTGTCTCTCTTGTTCAAACAAACACCTCTACAACTTTTCCATAATCTTTGAAGAAGAGATGTGACATTATCAACACTTACTTCATTGGATCGTATTCACGGCACGACTGGAGCATCGTAGCTTTTGTTACATCTTCTTCGGAAGCACCGGCCACATTGTCAGTCTGTGTAACGGGGAAGGATTTGACACACACACCTTAGAAACATGTTTAAGCCCACACAGCCCAAGACAGCACCGCTCACCCCATCCTGTAAAGAGCAGCACAACGCTAGCTGAGGTTGCATGAAAACTGCTGCTTCGATCAAATACAGTCGTCCTGAAGATGTTCTGGGGAGTCCTTATGCCATCGCGTGATGTTTATGTGCCCGTTCACCCACTTGAAAAGAGCATTCTCGGGCACTCGGAACCTTCGGCTCTGTTTGTACCTCACACAAAGACTGCTGTAACCAATCCAATTTTCTCCCAAGTGGACTGAAGCTACATGTAGAAAAAATTATACTATCCAGTACTTCCAAACTGATTTTTAAGCTCTGGCCTGCTGGAAGGAGAAGCTATCCACCGTGCATTTAATGGGGAAAGATGCATGCAACTCTCATTCTTTACATTTTGCAGCATTAAAAGGACACTCAGGGGTCGGGGATGTTGTTTCTGCTTGCTGAACTTCAGCTTCAGACACAGAAGCCTGAAAAGGAATCATGCTTTTCAGAATCCCTCGGCAAGACAAAAGATTCTTTGCAGTAGAAATTTGACAATCATGTGCTCGAGACTGTCCAAACTGCACGTTCTCCCCCCCAGTCTAACTTCTTCCTATTAGGTGATGTAACTAGAGTAAGCAAAACCTGCAGTGTTTTTGCAGTTGGCTCTGTCCATCTAACAGGCAAATGGTACTAAAAACCTTATGCAGAGCTAGATCTTCCAATTATGGAAGCCAGCTGATTAGGTTAAGCAGGATTTCTTAAAACGTTTTTATTATACACTAGTCCAGGTACAAGCAGGGTCCAAGGGAGTGGCTGTCAATGACTTGGACCTTCAAGTACCCATCATTCACATCAACCCCTTCTTGGTTTTGGTTTTACATGCGCTCATTCACAAAAGAAACAAACTAGGTTCACAACTTTATTAAATGCTTGTTTCATAGGCAGTTTCTTTTCAACAGTAACATAATCCAAATCGACAGCTATGAAATAATTTCCATGAACATTTAGAGGAACCTTTACCGATGCTTGACTAATTTGTCGGAATCCAAACGGTTTAGAAAACTCATCCAAACCCCACAAAACATTACTCGGGATAGACCCAAATGCAAATATGGCAGTTAATACGCAGGAATAACAGACCCGAAGACTGTTAGCACCTCGCCTCCAGGCTAAGCCAGTCTGCACTAAAGTGGTCAGAGAAAGTAACAGTTTTGAGCTGCTTTCACAGAATCACAGAGTCACAGAATTTTCAGAGTTGGAAGGGACCTCTAGAGATCATCTAGTCCAACTCCGCTGCTAAAGCAGGGTTGCCTAGAGCACATTACTCAGGACTGCATCCAGGCGGGTCTTGACGATCTCCAGAGAAGGGGACTCCACAACCTCCCTGGGCAGCCTGTGCCAGTGCTCTGTCACCCTCACTGTAAAGAAGTTTTTCTGTGTATTTGAACGGAACTTCCTGTGTACTAACTTGTGCCCATTACCCCTCGTCCTGTTACTTGGAACCATTGAAAAGAGCCTGGCTCCATCCTCCTTCAACCCACCCTTCAGATACTTGTACGCCATAATAAGGTCTACCCTCAGCCTTCTCTTCTCCAGGCTAAAGAGTCCCAGCTCTCTCAGCCTTTCCTCATAAGGCAGATGCTCCAAGCCCTCAGTCATCTTAGTTGCCCTTCGCTGGACTCGCTCCAGCAGTTCCCTGTCCCACTTGAACAGGGGAGCCCAAAACTGGACACAGTATTCCAGTTGTGGCCTCACCAGTGCAGAGTAGAGGGGGAGAATGACCTCCCTCGACCTACTGGCCACACTCTTCCCTATGCAGCCCAGGATTCCATTGGCCTTTTTGGCAACAAGGGCACACTGCTGGGCTATGGATAATTTACTATCTACCACAACCCCCAGATCCTTCTCCTCTGAGCTACTTCCCAGCAGGTCCGCCCCTAACTTGTACTGGTGCCTAGCATTCTTCCTCCCCAAGTACAGGACCTTGCACTTGCTTTTGTTGAACCTCTTTAGGTTCTTCTCTGCCCAGCTCTCCAGCCTGTCCAGGTCACGCTGCATGGCAGCACGGCCCTCTGTCACATTCCTGGATTTCTCTGAAATACCGAAATTTTTTCAAAAGCTTAAATGTGTACAGAGTTTTTCACATTTCAGAGTAAAACTTCACATGAGTTTACCGAACCACGGACACGATTAGGGACAGCACTAATGCAGACCAATGCCTTTTGGTTGCTGCCTTCCAAACCTTTCCTTTTTTTCCCCGAAATGAACACATTGTGAAATGTGTCTCACTGCAGTGAGAGAGGGAAATGAACTCCTGCCTTTATTTTCAGAAGGAAGAACTATTTTTATGGACTCGCGCTACGCCTTTTCACAAGGTGCAATCACCAGTGCTTTGCCAGGCAAAGTTACGCACTGTTGAGCAAAAAACGCAAGCAGTTCTGTAGCGAGACATGGTGTTACAACAGTTTCAGAAGGTCACGTCTGTGAATATGCCACACAGACACACTGGTATATTCCGATAAACAAGGAGGTACATTTACAGCATTTACAGAGTCTGTGTTCAAACCCATGAGTTTGTGTTGTCCACTGTATATGCAGAGTAGAATTTATGAAGTTGTGCAGCATTCAGAGAATGGATCTGTAACTCTAACGACTAGAAACTCAGAAATAGCCATGCCATTGTACGTGTTACAGAAATGCTTCTGTTTTGGCTGTGGCAAAGCCTCCTGAAATGTCCATAACTTGCAGCCATTTAGACTCTTCTGTAAAAATTGTGTTAGATTCCAATGCAAAAATAACAAGACGCATGAAAAACGGTAAACAGCATGTGAAGGGCTTCTTTGTGCCTTGGAGATGAGTGATACTGCTCCATTACGCTGAGGCTGATAAGGTACTCCCCTTCTATCTCCCCAAACCGGGAGCTACTCTTTACAGGACAGTATGACTTTTACAAACAAAAGGCATCCAACAACCCATACAAACCTACGTATTCCTAGCTCCAGACAGACAGATGTAGAACATGGCACCGAGTTCACCTCTGCAAGCCTTGAACCTGCATGATCTAAAAACGGTCCTACACTATCTGAACAACACAAAGTCATACAGGAAATAGTCCGGCACAGTCACTGTGAAATACAATACGTGGCTAGGCACAAACACCAATATTCACATGAGAACCGTGCAAAGGATGGCATTCCTCACTTTCTACTAGGCTGAATTAAATACATTGCATTTGCAACATATACTACATTTTACTGGAAAATAGGTCAAGTTAATGTTTGGAAAATTACTACAAGGCTCCATTGTTTAGGATTAAGTGCAGTGTGTAGAAAAAAGAGTGAGATTGTGTTTTTACGTACTGCTTTAACTCCTCCAGCGGGGACTCTTCTGACTATTACTGATGAATTCTTGGGAATCAGGGCATTGTCGTCTGTGTACTCTGAAAACAACATGAATGCAGAAAAAATATCAGTCAGTTTGTGAGAATGTCTGTTACTATGTAGTTACATCGCACTTCAGAGAATCCTTTTACAGATATGAAAGCAAAACTTTACATGTAACATTGCGCTGTTACCATCTCAACACTCTAACGCTACGTTTCAAGAGATCTTCAGGTTTCATAATCAAACACAAGCAGCAAAATCATCTTTTTTTTTTTATATATATAGTTTGATTGCCAACAGCACAGTTATCTCAAAGTCACAAAAAGGAAGTCTGCTAAGGCATGAGGCTCTTTCCGGATCTAGCTTAAGCTGCTTTTGCTTCAGTTGAGGCTACAAACCCAAGAGATCTTTTGAGAAAAACAAACCACAGCAGTCTCCCCTGCATAAAGCAGATACTAAGGTCTGACACGCTTGCCCTGCAGCAAAACACGCCCTTGGCTAAAGCATGGAAACTCTGCGCCATGGCTTTCATAGCTATTACCTAAAAATGATTCACCTAACACCACCGGTGCTCGAGACTGACAGAACACAGAAGAGAGCCCGCCATTTCGCTCTATTTCTTGGAGCATCAACAACCAAACTGACCAAACTGCTCAGTTTCTGTTTCTGTTACGTTTAAACAGAAACAAAGCTGGCAGTGCTAGAATGTGGACCGCAGAAATTTGGGGGTATTTCAAGCTTGCTTTCACAAGTAGGGCAGAAGTGGCTCCAACGAAAATGGTACCTCCCCTCTTAAGCTGATCATCCAGTTTGAATTAACCACAGGGACGTGAATTCCTTCTATTCGTTTTTCACAGAGCAGACAGACTTGAACAAAATTACTGATGGAAACAGCCTGGAAATGCCTTTCAAAAACAGCACGTGCCAGAAGCTCTCCATGCTTTGCCTTGTCTTACACATCCTTAGTCTTTTGCAGAGACAAAACCAAAACAAATCTGGTTAGAAATGAATGACGAAATGGGGCTCAGTAGCGTCTGAATGACAATGTCTTTGGTGTAGAAAAGAAGTTATATTAAAAAGAAATTCCAGAGTAGAATTCAGATACGGAGAACACTCCTGTGCAAGATGGCTTTCAAGGGTCTGCATAGATTATAACTCACAGAGACACTCTGGATCCAAAATGTTGCTGGTGAGCAGTTTCTGCAACAGCCACAAAACCAGTTTCCCGACGCAGTGCATTAAAACACGTTGAAACAAAAGTAAGTCACCCAAACAACTTCTTTGCTTCAGACTATGCATCTGTTCTATCACTTTCACATTTCTCCACCAGCTTTCAAAGAAATCTGGCAAGTGTGTTACCATAAGGTATCCTCCCACTTTCCCCCGCGCCCGCCCTCCCCCGCACCTTCTTCCGTCTGGGCGTTGCTGATCCTCAGGTCGCAGTGGGCCGCCTTCAGCTTCTCGCGGCCCATGATCTGGCGCCTGAGGTCCCTCAGGGAGATGTCTTGGCCCTGGAAGATGACCCTGTCATGCCGCAGCCTGGAGGCGAACTTGTAGTGGATGCAGGACATTGCCAGAGGCGGGCAGTGCCTGCTCCACGACAGCGTCTCCTGCGGCAGAGGCTGTGGCGGCCCCTGTGCCGGGCTGGGGTGCGCGGCGGCGCGGGGAAGGGTCCAAACAGGGGCTGGGGCAAGCGGTGCGGGCTGAGCCCAGAGCTGCTGCTGCTCCTTCTCTGGCACGCAGCGCGGCCAGGCCTGACCGGTCACTATGGCCACGGGGACACGGCACGCCGCCCCCCCACGCCTCACGCCCATTGTGACCAAAGGCCTGTCACTGCCCCAGGCTGCTGCTGTCCCTGCTGTCCCCCAGCCTGCCCCCACCCGCTCTCCTGGCACCCTCCAAGGCTCCGGGGTCCCTCCTGTCCCCCAGGGGCCTTCACCACCTGGAGTCACCTCCCGGCAGCCCCTGGCCAGTGCTGGCTCTCCCCGCAGCCCTGGGCCCATCCTGCCACCCCCCATGCCTCTCACCGCCTGCTGGCCCTCCTGTCACCCCCCTGGCTGTCACCCCCGCTCTCCCCTCCTCTCCGCAGCCAGCCAAGGCCACACAGCCCGGGGCAGATGCAGCGCGCTTTGCCCTGCGGCTCCTGGCTGCCCACGACGCAGGGCCAGCCAAGGCAGGGGACATCTCGGGGACTCTGAGTGGACCTTGGGGCAGGGACGGAGAGTGCAGCCAAAGAGGTCAACGGCCACCTACGCTCATTGCCGTAAAGCAATGCACTTCCCAACCGTGGCGCACCCACACTTGCTTCAACTCTGCAGAGGAGGACGAAGCAGTCAGGAATGAACCGTGAGCGTTACGAGGTGCCCCAGGACGACACGTCTTGCTCTCTCCATCACTACAGCTGCTGCTGCAACAGCCCTAGCGCATGAAATCCTGCCCTGAATGACGAGGTCTGGCTCTGATGACTGAGATGCTGTGGCTTGCAGACACTTCTGGGCCAAGTGGCTACTCCTTTCTGGTCATGTAAATACAATATGAACACCTTGTTGTGGTCTGGCAGGGCTAACGAGGGACTTCCCACCACTGCTGGGTTTAGGTCTTTCAATGCCTTTTGCCTTTTCGGAGGGAGGAAACCCTTTTGATTTCAGGGCTGTCCTCTCTATCCGAGGGCGAGTTATTTTTGCTACGGGCGGCTGGTTGTTTTTCCTCTTCATCGGGATTCGGAAGCCTAGGTTTTCATACACTAGCCTTGCCCGTAAGCCTGCATCAGAGGCCAACAAGCCTGACCGATGGATATGCACTAAAAGCCCATCCTCTACCGGAAACAACTCGCCAGGGAAGCTGTCCCGCCAAATGCTCAGTGGCACAGGGACGGGCATCTGCGTTATGAATTTTCACTGAAGAAAGGAAGGATACATCCCTTCCGCCAAGAAGGGTCTGTCACTAGTCTGAAAGGAGACCCCTGGGTATGCTTGGAGAGCAAGCCTATTGACAAGCTGACTCACTCTGTAGGGGCTGAGAACTGGAGATGCCAGTAGAGTCTTAAGATTAATCGAATGGATGGAAATGGACAACTCAGATCTAGGGGCCACACAGATGAACAGGGGAGTCTTATGCAGGGAGCATTCCATACAGTTGTTCCTATGCCTAAAGGCAATTGGTTTTCCTTTACAGATTACTCCAAAACCTTACACCTCCACTGACCTTGAAAGGCAGATTCTCCAGAACCCCTTACATCAAACCTATTGTAATGAGCCATCACGCCGTGGATTTCTTCCTAGATGGAGTTTATCACACCCGGCAGACTCTGAGACCGTGTGGATACTCGCAGACAGATTAAATGGGTATTCTGCAGGAATCAATAATCATGCTGAAGATCAGGTTAAAAGTTTGGTTCCCACTATGGGCCTATAGGATCCTGATTGCTCTCAGTCATCTCCTCTGGATCCCAACCTTACTGGTTTACCTAAACAACCAAATCCGGCACGTGCTGACCCTTGACAGGAAATCATTTCCACGATTCAGACTTACGTGCACATTATACTACCCGTTGACACAACTACCCGGGCAATATTAGATAGGTGGGGAAAGGGCAGTCGAGGGGATTTACCCTCAACCTGAGCTGGAACGGGTATTCTGAGTGCATTAAGAGCATCCACACAGGTTAGAACCAGGATCTCTTCTGTCTCTGTAGCTCCCAGTTACCCTGACAGAACGTGGCACCGAGTTCCACCTGCCTGTCACAGCTTGTAGCCCACAGCTAGGGCTTGCAAAACTAGAAAGAGCTACTGCAAATGTGTCAAGAGAATCAGAAAAAGCCATTCATCAAAGCACAGGCACTATTACACCCTTACCGGAAGAAATCAAATTATTACCAAAAATGGTAATATCGAATCAATTAGCTCTCGAGCCACTGTTAGAAGTACACGACAGAGTATGTCAGTTATTGAGTAAGAGCTGCTGGGGTTTTTATGTAGATCCAGAGCAGAAAAGCAAACGCGAGAGAAACAAGATTTAAACAACATTTAAAGTATTACCTGAAGTAAGGCGGGGATCTCCCCTACATCTGTTTGGGTGGCTAACCTCTTGGCTCCCAGATGCAGGGACAGGACTGTGAACTACAAGGATTTGGGTTGTTGTATTCACTCTCTTCTTTTCCTTTGTAATGAGATGTGTGTGTTTACAGGGCGGTATTACCTTAGGAACTCAACTTACGACTTAAATAATGAAGAGTATAGTGTGACCCTGATGGTGAAAAGAAAGGCTGGGACTGTGGGGAAAAGCTCATTCCCTAACTATTGTCCTAATTAGTCCTTAGAGTCTGAAATGGAAGGAACTTTCTCAAGGTATACCGAGTTTACATTGTACCCTGCATAGCCATGGTTCAGTCAGCATGACCAAAGGACACAGCTCGTTGCAGGCAGGAGAAGGACAGCCCCCACCCCGAAGAAGAAAGGATACTCCGGGACTACGCAGATGACGCCAGCCTCCCAGCCCCTCCGACACCCCTGTGAAACCCTCCCCTCATCTGGCATCAGAGAGAAGGAACTGCAGCAAGACCCACTGCAGGGACATCTACATCAGGAAAGACGCAGGTGGATGATGATTCCACGCAGGCAGAGTTGCTTCGCAAAACAGCAGTCCATGTGTGCGTGCTATGAGCGATCAGTCAAATTGCATTGTACCTGAACGCTTGAAAGGCATAAGAACCATGCGTAAAACCGCATTCGGGGCACCCCAATTTGACTGGGACACCTCGTGCGCATGAATAGAGAATCACTCTTGTCGCCCTATACTTTGTGTCCTGGCCTCTCTCCTCGGACGGCATGGGCCAGTTGCAGAATCTTCATGAAAATACCCCTCTCCCCAGTCTGAAAGTTACCCTCCAAGACCGAGAATTGCCCCCAGGGCTGGCCCAGAAGCCGCTTTACTGCTTTTATCGTGCTGTCCTCCCAGGCAATGACCGTTCAAGAAGGACTCTCCCTGAAACCATAACTTGAATCGCACTGCCTCAGGAGTAGGTGAGCGGTGCGCCATCCTCTCCTGCGCACGATGCTCCCCCTTCCCACCTCGGTCATACTTTAGGAGTACCGTTTACAGACAGAAACGCCCACTTGAAAAATGCTGTTTGGTTTGGTAAATCCACAGCCTTTTCTGCAGACAGGAACGCAGAGTGAACGGAGGAAATCAAAGGTTCCCCCCAACGAGCTGAGTCCCTGGCCACCAGCCGAGCCTTTGAAGCTGGAGCCAGCACAGCTTCTGCTGACTCCCATGCTGCATGGGCTGGAGCCACGCAGTGCCTTGGCCCTGGGCAAGAGCTGCTGCGCTCCCTTCAGAGAAGCTGCAGGCAGGGATCCATCTCCGCCTGTGCTTTGCCTGGGAGAATCAGGACAACAGCAGCGGCCTCAAGCCCCACCTGCTATTTGGGCCCTGCACTGCTGTCATGCCTGTACTTCAAAAAGGCAAAGAAAAATTGCCTTTCTTAAGAAAAAGGTATGAAAAATAGGACCCCTGGTCGGTCATATGGGTGGCAGAACAAACACCATTTTATCAGACAAACGGACATGCTCTGTGAGCGAGCTGGTTACGTGTCAGTCCCCTTTCTCCTCCTCATCAGGCCCTGGAGGTCCTGTGTACCACGCAGACTTCTTCTCCCCCTCCCCATAAGCCTGAAGGTTCCTGGGTGCCAGGCAGACTTCTTCCCTCCTTACGGGCCTTGAAGCTCCCGGGCACCCCAACAGCCAGGTTGTGAACACCCCGTCACAGAGCAGGGAAGCGCAGCAGCACACCCAGCAGCCTCTAGAAAATCAAGCAGCACTCTTCCCCTCTTCTCCTCCATTTACGGCCTCATTGATGGAGGCAATGACAAACGGCACCGTCCCCTCTGGCGGTGAAGAGGTTTCCTACCTTGATACCACACATAAAATTGTACAGGAAAGGTGTGAACCTCACAGTCACCTGGGTCTTCCGCCTGCCCTACAGACCAAAAACTAACAGCACTTAATTAACAACACATTAAGAACGGGCAGGTACCCACCAGATGGCATGTGGAATGCGCTCATTCTCCTGCTCTCTGCAACCCACAAACACTTTAAACCCCCCCACTGGCAGCCCGTGGTGGTTCTCACGGTGACACGTGAAAAGGGCACGTGGAAACCAAGAGCCCAGAGAGGCGGTGGAGTCTCCTTCACTGGAGACGTTCAGGACAGAAGTGCCTGTCACCACCACGTGCTCTTTACTTTGCCTTCCAAGATCAAGCCAAGCTGTGATACAAGAGCTTTGGCCCTCCCCCTCTCCCATGGAAAGTTTGAAATCCTGTGGGATAGGAAGAAACTTGCCAGGCAGCAGCTGCGTCTTGCTGCATAGGCTTTGAACTAGCCCTGGGGAAAAAGCTGACCAGCCGACTGCGGTACGTCAGTGTGCAACTTGGATAATGAGGTGAAGTCTCAGTGCTCAAAGATCAATTAAGCCTGGCCTTGATGACTCGGGCGAGCAGAGACTGCCCTGGCTGTAACGGGATGCAGATAAGGAGGGAGCCCTGTGTAGGCAGGACGGCCCTGCCTTTCATCAGCTAAGACAACCAGATAACAGGAACCCGTGTACTTCTTTGTTTCTTCAAAAGGCTGTCATGCCCGATCACTGACCTCTGCCTCATTACCTGTGAAATGCATATCAAAGCTGACATATGCTAACGAAGATTATAGAGATCATGCTAAACATTCATGACTATAGCACTCGTCTCTCCACCCAAATCATACTACACGCCCCCTCGGGGAAGGAAACCTCGTAAGTTTGGGGATAAAAAGATGGGACGGTTCAATTGGGAGAGAAGAACCTCGATGCCTGACAGACCAGTTGCGTTCTCTTCCTCCAGCCCAGGCAGGGACGCCTTTCTGGGTATGCGCTGCGCCTTTCACCCTCGGGTGAATGGCACCCCCGGGCCGTGGTAGTATTATTATTATTACTTTTGCTAGCAATACTAACCTTAATTAGTAGCACTGTTGTAGTCGGTGAATTTATACACGGCAATCTTGAATCTGTTTGGTCACTCTCAATAAAATAACTCACTTGGATTGTTGTGAATCTGACTCAGTGAAAGTCCTTTGCTGAGACTCTGACAGATAAATCAGGGAAAGTCCTGGGACTCTGACAGACAAAGATCGAAACTACATTCCTTTTGACGCAACAATAAGAAAAAGCTCCAAAGATATGCGCAAGAGAACTTGACTGACTGTGACCTTGCCCATTTAAGTGAGTCTATTGTTAAAAGAAACCAGATGGAAACGAGCTGAAAGTGGCAAATTTCAAACAAAACAGTGCCAACTCAGCTCATAAATATGCATTAAGTGTGCTTGCACAGGGGGGCACGTGAACAAATACTCAAAAGTCAATGGTAGAAGGCAACCTCCTGGCCAAAGCAGTAGGTTTTTCAAACTGTAACCATCAATATGTGAGTAGCCTTAAGATGGTGCATAAGGAACGAAGAATTGTAACACGGGGTCCTTCTCAGGCTCCCAGCTGAGAGGCACCTTTATGGCCAGAAATAAAAAGGGGGTTTAGCTCGTGTGTACGTCTGCTGCCTTCTTTCCTGTACCCACGCATGGACTAGAAGAGAAGTGCCAACAAGTCCGTTTTGGTACAAGTTCAGGTCAACAGTTAAACAGCCAAAATTCTGAAAAGTTACACTGACCCTTACTTAGATACTGATTTTATCTGCCTTTGATGTGTAACTAAGCACATTCCCTCCTCCCCACAGTCTTTCCTCCCAGCCTCACAGCTCTCCTACGCAACAAAAACTGCACACCAAAACACCCGTGACTTTCTCAAACTCTTCACGGCCCCATCTGAGTCAAGGGACAGGATCTCCTAAAGGCTCTTTCACAGGCACTGCCCTCAAAAACCCCCGCTGCTTCTCTACTAGTGCACAAAGACATTAGGAAGGGTTGCATTTCTACGTCAATGGACACAGTTTCTGAAACGAGACAAATAGTTTTAAATGAGGATAAGCCCTTTGCCTTGCATCTGGCAACCAACAGAGATGCAGACCCGGCACATCAGACCAGGGCCAGGCACAAAACAACACCCGAGGCACAGGGAAAGCACAACACGTCAGATGTGGTAGTCAAGAACGACAACAAACGGCTCTTCCTATCACTTCTCTCTATGATCAGCTTAGTTCCTGTAGTCAGACACAGAAATTGGAAGTGATTTCTTCTTCTTTTGCTGAAGTAGACTCTAGAGTAGATATTGCCAAAAAATGCACAAACAACCCCCAAAAGTTAAAGCAGCTACTTTCACCCTCAAGAGACCCACTTACTGAAGTGGTTCTCACGTTCTCTTCTCTACTCTAAAGGGGGCCCACTTAAGATCCGTTTGAGTTACACTACCGCTAAGCATACACCGCTACCAGACATTTCTCTAGTCTGAAGGCTGACAGCAGGGTACAAGCACAGCCCTTTCTGGACATCTCACTCCTGGCTAGAAATCTTAGAGGCTTAGAAATCAGGAGCTAAGGACTGCGTGATGGCACCACCACGAGCAGACGTTCAAACCCAAAGCATCTGGAACACACAGAGAAACCTCCACCATTTGTTCAGCAATGTTTCAAGTCACGCCATACTCAGGCCAGGACTTTACAAAATGTCACCAAACATAATGATAGTAGCCTCTTTGCTCCAAAGCAAAGAAACAAAGAGCCACCTAGCCTTGGAGAAACCCTTGTCCTTCCGTGTGGCTGGTGTCTTCACAGGGCTCTTCCTCAAAACAGGAGAAATGACCATGAATTTGGCATTCAGAAGTACACTTAGTCCTCTGGCGGATGTTGCTTACAAGCCAGAAGTCCTCTCACCCCGCCCCAGAAGCACCCGTTAGTCGTCTGGCAGTCATTCTCCATGAACCCCAAGTCCTCCACACCTACCTACCTACCGACTCGCCAGAAAGGAGTCGGACCGCACCAGAATTGACACTGCCTGACCTGCACTAGACCTGCAGCAGGCCAGAAATGACGGCTTCAAGAAAGAAAACACAACCCAATTGAACAGAGCAGCAAAAAATCAACCAGAAGAAACATTGGACAAATTATACAAAAATCCAAACCCTAAACAGAGAAACAAGCTAAAAAAAGGATCCCCCACCCCCCAAAAAAAGACCACACAGAACACAAGATAAGGTAAAAACAACCTAACTTCCCTCTTTCCCGGGACCAACAAACCCAGATTCTGTCCATAACAATAACACACTTTAATCCTAACTCGCTTCAACTCTGGCATAGCATAGCCCTTGCCACCCCGTAACCCGAGCAAACTGCAGCCCTACCAGTCCATAACCCGCATCCCTGCAGGACGCTCTCCAGCACTAGGTACATCTCTGCTTAATCTCCCTTTGGACAAAGATCGAAAGGGAGGGATGGGGTTTGCTTGGCTCCGTTCCCAGGGTGCCGCAAGAGAGACCTGTCGCCCCCAAATCACCGGTGTGTTGTGGACACCACATATGAACTGCAGACAAGGGTCAGGACAGCTTTGGGGAGCAGACAAGCCGTTTTGCGGTGCCCCCGCTGCTGGCAGAAAGCAGAGCTGGAGACAACATGGGGAAGTCCAGGGTAGCCAGTGGTGGTGGTGGGGCCCTGTAGGGTGCAGCACCCGCAGGAATGCCCGGCTCCTTAAGCCTCGGCCCCACGGCTGCAGCTCGGGACCAGCACCGGTTGGGGCTTCGCTGGGAAAAAACAGGCGAGGGTGACCCTGACACTCAGCAGGCGGACCTGGTCCCACTAACCTGTCGCTCTGCCTGTCACCACCACGGGATGCAGAAAGCAGTTCTGCTGGTCCTGGCGTGGTCCTGAGCCACGTCTCAACAGATGAGTCTTTAACCAGAGGGCCTAAAAAGAGGAAAAGGTGCCCAGAATTAGCCTGTGCTTAAGTTTTTACAGGCATTTTGGGCTTTTGAGCTACACAGTGGTGCTGCTCCAGGGGAGCGCTCAAGCGCCCCTGGGCCAGGGCAGCCCGAGGAGGAGGCCGGGGTGGCTGCGGGGTGGGGCGGGGGCCCGAGGGCAGGAAGGGGTGCCGCGGGGCATGCTGGGAGCAGGCGCGCCCCGGGGCATGCTGGGAGCTGTAGTCCCGGGGCACGGGGCTGCCCGGCAGCCATGCTCCTGCCCGGGGCACGCCGGCAGCTCTCATGGGCCCACAGGCCGCTGCCGGGCTGCCCTGGCGGTCTCAGGAGGCGCAGTCCCTGCTCCAGCTGCCGCTGGGCTGAGGGGAGGGCTGGGGCCACCCGAGGGCAGCGGGGGAGCCCCAAACCGCCCGCAGCCATGGGGTCCCAGTCAGCATGAGCCGGGAGTGGCAGGGGCAGCCCCGGGAGGGACCCGGGAGTCGGGGAGGGGAAGGGGATGGAGAGAGACCCCCCCGGGCACAGGCAGCGCGCACCCCGACTCCCAGAGCCCCCTCAACTGCCCTGGCCCCAGCGCCAGTGATGTATGATCTGAGAGAGACAGAGACAGAAGTGCCTGAACTGTCAAATTCTGCCGGCAGCACCGAGAGCAGGAACTGCGTTGAGTCCTGTGCCCTTGGGGCTGTGTCGCCCCTGTGCTGCATCTGGATCCCTCCCTGTGCCTGTGCTCCCCCAGCCTTTCCCTAGCTGGTTCCCTCTTTTGCTTCCCTGTACCTCTCTTAATCTGGCGATTCTTGTATCCTGCTCCCTGCCCCTGCTCTAGTCTCCAGCCCCTCTCTTTCTCTGGCATGCTACCTGTCCCTTTGTTGTTCTTGCTCTTCCTCTGTCCTGCTCCGTTTTCCTCTTTTTCTCTTCCTCTCACTCTGTCCTGAAGCACACTGCTGTTTTCTCATTCTCTGCCTCTTTGTCCCGCTCTGCATCCCTCTGTTGTTAACAGTCTCTCTGGCCTCTTCCCGCTCCTGCTTTTTCTGCCTGTATGTCTCACTCCCTGTACCCGTCCTCCTTGTGGTCTCTCTCCTTCCTCATCATCATAGAATCATAGAGGAAGGAATCATAGAGGAATCATAGCTTGGAAGGAACTTTAAAGATTGTCTCCTTCCAACCCCCCTGCCCTGGGCAGGGACACCTCCCACTAGACCAAGTTGCTCTAAGCCCTATCCGGCCTGGCCTTGAACACCTCCGGGATGGAGCTTCCACAGCTTCTCTGGGCAACCTCTTCCAGTGTCTTACCACCCTCAGAGTGAAAAATTTCTTCCTAATAGCTAATCTAAATCTACCCTCTTCCAGCATCAAGACATTACCCCTTGCCCTATGACTATAAGGTCTCCCCAGAGCCTTCTCTCCTCCCGGCTGAACATCCCCAACTCTCTTACTGGAAGATTCAAGCTTCCTTCTTCTCATAATATTTTGTGCCTAGTTCTGTGGAAAAACAGGCCCATGTTCTCTCATGGCAGGCACAGCCTCTCTCCTTTTGTGGTTCTTCAGGCACCAAGCAGACATTAGGAAAGCTCTCGACTGGAGTATTCTACAGGAATACCGAAGTATTGCCTCCAATCAGTCAAGGGGAAACAATATATCCATGATACTTGTGTTGCGTTGAGGGGCAAAGTAGTTTTGGCAGAAAATATACCCCCTCGCGTTCTAACACTCCTCACCGAGGTGGGAGGCGAGGTGCGGCTAGGTTTACATTCTGAGCGATGCCCACTTCACCCCTATCAGTCCAGGCGCGTTTCATATATTACACTGTTACGCTTCTGAATACACTAACAGAGGACTGCACCTTCAGCCCAGCTGTGCTCATGAACTAACACGGCCACGCTTCGGTCGCGTTCAATGAGAAACCCAAACGACGAGCTGCCTACACAGTACAGTTTATTTAAACAACAGCTACACAAGTTCTTTCGGATTGCCGGTGATAGTGACTGTCTGCAAAGCACGTGCAAATACGAAAGATGCTAGCAATAGAGCTCGGTTACAAAAGCGCTAAGTTATAAACCCACTCTGTACAGAGATTTCTAAGTTTCCGGGGGAAGCACTTGGTATAGCCAAGTGTTCGAATCTTACCCACAAGCGTCCTTATTGCGGGGGAAGAGAGACCTAGCCCGTCGACTGGTCCCAGAAGTCCACAATGGTGTCTTCACTCACATCCCCCTTTTCTTGGGCTATTTTTATACTATTTTTTATCTTCAAGGTGGAGTTTGAGTGACTCTAGTCATAAATACTTTCATTATGATAGGTGTAAAATTTCCTTGCCTCGCATTTAAAGGTATAGCTGACGAAAAATTCAGGGCGCAGACTCAAGGAGGAATGGTCGCACCTTGGAGGCGGGGAGCTTTTGGGATGGAGGTGTGTTTTGGTATTATAATGACACTCTAATGAGCAAAGTTCACTAAAGGACAGCCTTTCATCAAAAAAATGACAGATTGTTGGCTCAGGGTAACAAGTGGGCCGTTTATCAGTTCCATAAGACCTTCGAGGGCTCCATTTGGTCCCCAGGTTCTCAGTTTATCCCAAAGTTTTAGCTGCAGTGTCTCCACTCTGCTCCATCCTTCGCACTGTTTTCCTTCCGTGGTACCACCTCGTTCCCATGCTTTCCGGATTATCACAGGGTTTGGCCTTGGAGTCTCCAGCCCCCTCCACTCCCCGCGTTGCTTTGTAAGCAATATGGTACAGGCAATCACAGATGTAGCGGATTCTTCACCTACCAGCTGCGGCTGTATTTTGCCCTAGAAGCCTTTTGAGTTTATACCTTTCCTTAATGCGTGAACAATGATGTATTGTTGATCAGTTTTAGTAATCATTCCACAACTTGTATACAACCCTAGGGTAATACTGCAGAAGAATTGAAAAAATACCCAACAAAACAAATCCCACTGAAAAAAAAAAAAAAAAAAAAAAGAAACCAAACCCCCAAATCCAGAATTGACAGTCAATGTATTAACTGCCATTTCAAACAGAAGCCTAAACAGAAAGTGACATAAAGTAAAGGGGCAGAAAGTAACATAGTAATACTAAAAGTGACATAGTGACACTAAAAGTGACATAGTAATACTAAACCAAATACTAATACATAGTAACACTAAACCAAATACATAGTAACACTAAACAAAATACACTAAGCCGAATACTAAAACATAGTAATACTAAAGCAAAACGCATCTGCTTTCAGGAAAATCCATCTGAAATAGATCCTAAGTGCTGCTTCTTTGTTTCTTGAAGGGAGAGTCTGTTCTAACATCTTCTGCTGTAACTGGCTGTCTTGGTTTTCTCGCACCTTCTAACAAATCAGCCTTGCAAAATCCTTCCTTCTCATCCCCTCTTCTTCTCTTCCGGTGTTTCTTCTGCATATCTCCTGGTCTTAACGTGGAGTAGGTATACGAACTGGAGTAAAACGAAGCACTATAGGGAGACTTGGACCTTTAAAAAAACACAACGCAAAAGCAATAAATGAAAGTATTCTTTTTCCTCCCAAGTTTGGTTTGCTTTGGGTTTTCTTCCTCTCCATATGCTTATGTGCAACCTTCTTTCAGCTGCTGACAGCGCTACTGCAAATTGAAGAACTTGATGGCATGTAAATGTTTCTGCTTCCAAGACAGAACAGCTGCTGCTTTGTTAGTGTCAAAGCATACGTAAGGGTAAGTCTGTTTCCACTCACTTCTAGCACACGAGCTACCATAGCTGTTGATTGATTTAAGGTGCTGTGCACTGGCCTCTACTGGTATGTCAACGCACACGTTTCACTACTGGGCAACTACGTGCAGTGCAAACCCGTTTGGTTGCAGTAAGAGGCAAAAAGAGAAATCTTAATGTGTACAGCGCATTATCAAACATCAAGAAAACACGATTCAGCCTGAAGACAGTCAACCGCAAGTTTAAAATGCCAGCTTAGGCTACTGAGCTTCACTGAATATTTGGCAATTTGTACAGGTGGCAAAATACTTGTACTGCAATCCTACGCGCAGGACTATTTAACCAACACTTCTAGCCAGCTGTCCTAGCAAACTTTAGCACATAATCGCTCACACCAAGGACAGTGACGGCATTTAAGGAAATGTCCCATCTAAAGGCATCTCTAAACTCAGCCTCTAGTACTATGACTCAATGCCGTTTCTCGAGGAAAGATACTGGCAGCATTACTAATAGAGAGCGATTCAGACTCCTGCCCAAGTGATTTTGGGCGATAGAAACATCAGCTACCCTGAGATATGTCTTCACAAGTTTTTCTTGCATTATGTGGAGGAGGAGGCACGGGCACAGAGACAGGTGGTGATGCTGGCAGTGTTGGGGCTCGGGTCCCGCTGTCTAATTGGGAAATCAATTTCTTCAGCTCTACTCAGCAGTAATCAAAAGGGTGACTTTCCATCTGATCCTTTCCTTATGTTTAGTTTTCATGTGTAATTATGGTTTTCTCAAAAAGCACTCCATTTTCAGAGTCCTCTTTGCAGTCCTGCACTGGGGTTTTATTTTAAGTAATTTTACTGCATGCACACATCCCCTCTGTTAAAGCCAACTGATATTAAGCCGTTTAAAAATCAGTTACCACTTGTATTCTCCACAACTGTCCGTGCATGCTTTTTTCATTATAAATCAGCTGCTGTGTGAGTGACACCTTATGGCCTCATTTAACAGGTTACAAGTAGGAACATATGGAATTTCGGTAGAATACTTACAGTTGGCAGCCCGGTCTGCCACCTGCTGAGCGAGGTGTACTGGCTCTCACTGGGTGACCTTTTGAAGTGGGGAGAGGAAAAAGAATAAAAATCCCATTCAGTTGATCTGCAGGTAATTTGTTTAAAGACATTCGGAAGATGCAGGTACTTACCAGTTGTGGGTAGGGATTGTCCTTGGGGGCACCTCTGTGACACCGACACCGGATGTGCCGTCACCAGAGCAGCAGGAGGTAGAACACTATTGGCACCACTACAACAAAAACAAAACAAAACAAAACAAATTTCTATAATTCAAAGCGTGTTTTGGAGTGCTACGTGAAAGATAAAGCCACTTCAGAGGCTGCCCGAGAGGTTCTTTTGAATTGTGACCCTTTGTGTTCAACGGTACGGCTGAGCCTGACCGTCTGCTGGGCAGAGTGGCTGTTTGCATTCAAGGCGTAAAGTCAAAAGGGTATAAGCCCGAAGGGATCATCCAGATTTTTCATGTAGTTTCATGTGACTGCACTGGGTTGCACACTTAGACGGTCAGGTTTGTAAATTCCTCAAGTGTACAGTGTTTCAATGTTTATTATCCAATCTCTATGCGTCACTGACTACACTGTGTATTACTGAGGATGACTCTGACTTATCATAATATTGATGACAGAAATACTACAGAAAAAAAGTAGTGTGAACACGCCTGGCCAATTTTACCTAGGACTGTACTTTTACACTTTCCATGAAAATATTATTCCCCCAGTAGTAACGAGAAATTAATGCACCCAGGAAGGTTTGACATAGCTGAATGGCTTCTTTAGGAATTGCTAGCCACTTACAATCAAAGGGCTCCTGGGGAAAAAACTTTCCTCTCTCAGGGTAAACCTGTACTGAGCGACTGATAAGGGAACCAAACGGGAAATGCTTTGGAGAAAATTCGTGCAGGACGCACCCTTCCAACTTACCAAAGTGTCCTCGTTCAAAGTAAAAACGAAAAAGAGAGCTTCCACACTTATGTGGAACTGTCACTAATGATATCTATAAACCGCTAGCAGAGAAGCTCAAGAAGAAGAATCTGACTCCAGCATTTTGGTGTCTCTTCTATTCATGTTGAGCTACAGATTGCCTACCAAAAAGGTCCAGGAGGTGTAACAGGCATGAGCGGTGGTGGAGGTGGTGGCGCTGGCGGCAGCTGCTGCTGCTGCTGCTGAATCCGCTCAGGGAGCCTTTTTGTGTAGCCAATCCCGTTGCTGAAGTTGTTCACGGCCTGGAGGCAGAAAAACAGTTACAGAAAGGGAATATGAAACTTCAGCAGATGTACAAACAAAAGCCTCCCCCGAGTAACATTACTTGTCTGTTCCTGCAAGTGCTACCAATCCTAAAATGAATCAACATACCCATGTACGAGCACGTGGCATCAAACGCTGATGTTAATGACGCGTAACTCAGAGGATCTGAACTTAAAGTACTTCAGTGTTAACACTGAATTTGAAAACAAAAGTGGGACCTGAATTGGCCTGATTGTCTCTGAAGAGTTGTACGCTTCTGTGACGAGAGAGAATGTGTTTGAGAAGTACGTGTAGCCCTATTCAATCTAGCCTTGCTTAAGGAGATGTAAATTATTATTGTCTTCCCTTTCAGCTTTTTACTAAGACCCTCTTCTTACAAACAGTTTGCGTAGAAGTCATCACCTTACCTTGCGTAGGAAGTGGTTGGCAACTAAAGCATCAGGGGAAACGTCTGTCTGGTGGCACGCTGGGCATGTGTGTTCCTCCGAGTCCAGTAATGCCGTTCTAATACCTGTGTATCGTTAGAGTCATCCAAGGAGGTTTAGCCAAAGTAAAGCAGTTTCGGGGATTCTCATCAAGTTTAAAAAAAATTATATGTTCGATGGGTGAAGATGGTCTTGAGCTGAGAGCATGAAGCTCTAGATGTTCAACAGTGTCAAAAATTTCTCGGATGCAGCAAATAACTATACAGTTCTGGTATTTCACTAGTTAACACTTGAAGCTGTCTGTGTCTTGATGTTCCGACTGGTCTGTTTTCCACTGTCGAGTACAGTGAGAAGTCACCAGCCTCAAGGCTCATGGATAAAACGCACCTCAACAAAACATTAATAGGTTTGAGTCCTGAAGGGTTTAACCGACTGTCCCGTGCGGAAGAATGCGGATTACATGCCCAACGACCCGTTTGTTGCAGACCACAGTAAGTCACCAGAGTTGGCTGCGTAATTTTGTGTGAGAGAGAGGGCTGTGAAAAAACTAAACGCGTTCGATATCTAATACTGTAATCCCCGGTGCAGTTATGCACTCTTCTCATACTCGTCCTTCCGCATGTAAAGAGGATTTAACTAGATACCTAAAAAGGAGAATAAAGCTTTCTGCCTTTTTTTTCCCCTTTTACGAGAAGCGTCCTTCCCTATTCAGGGGATACTTAAGTATGAAATAGAACAGGTGACAAAGTAATTTCCTCAGCTCTGATTTCTGCTTTCAGAAAATCAGATGTGATGTTTGGAATGAACAAAGACGGGAATAACACGTACATTCGTCACAGTAACTGTTTCCACAGCAGGGAATAACAGCGGCATCAGTCATGATCTCATTACAAAGGAGACACAACAACTCCTCTGGAATAGGGTCTTCTGAGGAGGAGGAGGAGGAGGAAGAGGAGGAGGACGGCTCCTCTGGTAAAAAGGGAGGCTTCTCCTTCTTTCCTCGAGCATAAGCTTCCCTGGAGGGCGGGGTGGAGAAGGAAAAAGCAAAACGTTAAAGCTGGGTAAAGGAAAACTGTTCCAAGCTTTGCATGTTATCAGAGGAAGCAAACAGATGGAATTCTCACTCTGCATTAGCCTTCGGAGAGGTGGGCATACAGTTTAAATTGCTTTGCAATAGCCACAGCGCTAGCAGAGGGAGGGGGAACCAATTTTCCTTCTGCAGAACTCTCCCATTCATTGGATCAACATCATTTTTTGACAGCTGTGAATCAAGTGACCTGAATCCCACCTCTGCCTTCCAAGAGAACGACTCCACTGAAAATACTACGGAAATGTTTGGCAGAAAGCCAGATTCTCAGCACATCGCAAGTCTAACCTAGTTGCCGGGGCAGGAACAGTAGGACCACCCCGTTTTAATACTAGCGAGTATCACAGTTTAGAAGGTTACGATACAGTGACAGTGCTTCCTCCCCCGTCACTACAGACGCTGGCCAACTCGGTTGCAGTGCCACTCAGGCATTTGCCCATGGTTTCTCTCGTTCCCTTTGTGCTCAGTCCAGTTCATTCCATACGTACGCATTAATGATTGGTATTGCGTATTGCCCGGTGCTTGTCAGCATAACACCCTTCGTATTGGGATCTTCCACCTCCATCATGAAACTCCGTGGAATTCCTGTGCTCTTTTTAATTCTGGGAGGAGGCTTGAAATTTTTGTCCTGTTAAGAAAAGAAATGCAGACATCTCTCATCTGAAGACCCACACTTAAAATGATATTTCAACGGTGATTTTAAGCAGCACAAGCCCTTTATCCTCTCCTTTTACCTAGCCTAAGGGTTTCTCTTATTGTCCCAAACTAATACAACCAGGATGCTGCAAAGACTTGAGCAGCGTTTTGCGCTCAAGCGACATTCTTTTGCTTCACTCCAGGTTCCGTAAGGGTTACATATTGCTTGGCTCACCACCCACCCCGACAAGAGACACAAACCCGCTCCTCCTCCAAGGCGCAATTCAGAGGGAGAGCTCGTCTTACTTCCCTTCACCGTCTCTAGAGAGGAAGGCTGCATACACATCCAGCGAGTAACGTTACAGGGCATGAATACTCAGCCACAGACGTGTGTCATTAAAACACGCACATATTCAATAGGCGGGAGCGACAGAAACGCCTTGTTTTTCTATGGAATACTAAAAACTGTCAACTGCCATTAAAAAGCATTAAAACGCAATCTTACCCCGTTGGTTGGGCAGTGCTTCCTATAGTGGCCAGGTATTCCGCAACGAAAGCAAATATATGATGGTGGAGGTGGAGCCAAGGGTTTCTTCCCGTAACTAAAATTTTTGGGGGAAAAGAAGAGAAAGGTACGCATGTGTCTCTCTTGTTCAAACAAACACCTCTACAACTTTTCCATAATCTTTGAAGAAGAGATGTGACATTATCAACACTTACTTCATTGGATCGTATTCACGGCACGACTGGAGCATCGTAGCTTTTGTTACATCTTCTTCGGAAGCACCGGCCACATTGTCAGTCTGTGTAACGGGGAAGGATTTGACACACACACCTTAGAAACATGTTTAAGCCCACACAGCCCAAGACAGCACCGCTCACCCCATCCTGTAAAGAGCAGCACAACGCTAGCTGAGGTTGCATGAAAACTGCTGCTTCGATCAAATACAGTCGTCCTGAAGATGTTCTGGGGAGTCCTTATGCCATCGCGTGATGTTTATGTGCCCGTTCACCCACTTGAAAAGAGCATTCTCGGGCACTCGGAACCTTCGGCTCTGTTTGTACCTCACACAAAGACTGCTGTAACCAATCCAATTTTCTCCCAAGTGGACTGAAGCTACATGTAGAAAAAATTATACTATCCAGTACTTCCAAACTGATTTTTAAGCTCTGGCCTGCTGGAAGGAGAAGCTATCCACCGTGCATTTAATGGGGAAAGATGCATGCAACTCTCATTCTTTACATTTTGCAGCATTAAAAGGACACTCAGGGGTCGGGGATGTTGTTTCTGCTTGCTGAACTTCAGCTTCAGACACAGAAGCCTGAAAAGGAATCATGCTTTTCAGAATCCCTCGGCAAGACAAAAGATTCTTTGCAGTAGAAATTTGACAATCATGTGCTCGAGACTGTCCAAACTGCACGTTCTCCCCCCCAGTCTAACTTCTTCCTATTAGGTGATGTAACTAGAGTAAGCAAAACCTGCAGTGTTTTTGCAGTTGGCTCTGTCCATCTAACAGGCAAATGGTACTAAAAACCTTATGCAGAGCTAGATCTTCCAATTATGGAAGCCAGCTGATTAGGTTAAGCAGGATTTCTTAAAACGTTTTTATTATACACTAGTCCAGGTACAAGCAGGGTCCAAGGGAGTGGCTGTCAATGACTTGGACCTTCAAGTACCCATCATTCACATCAACCCCTTCTTGGTTTTGGTTTTACATGCGCTCATTCACAAAAGAAACAAACTAGGTTCACAACTTTATTAAATGCTTGTTTCATAGGCAGTTTCTTTTCAACAGTAACATAATCCAAATCGACAGCTATGAAATAATTTCCATGAACATTTAGAGGAACCTTTACCGATGCTTGACTAATTTGTCGGAATCCAAACGGTTTAGAAAACTCATCCAAACCCCACAAAACATTACTCGGGATAGACCCAAATGCAAATATGGCAGTTAATACGCAGGAATAACAGACCCGAAGACTGTTAGCACCTCGCCTCCAGGCTAAGCCAGTCTGCACTAAAGTGGTCAGAGAAAGTAACAGTTTTGAGCTGCTTTCACAGAATCACAGAGTCACAGAATTTTCAGAGTTGGAAGGGACCTCTAGAGATCATCTAGTCCAACTCCGCTGCTAAAGCAGGGTTGCCTAGAGCACATTACTCAGGACTGCATCCAGGCGGGTCTTGACGATCTCCAGAGAAGGGGACTCCACAACCTCCCTGGGCAGCCTGTGCCAGTGCTCTGTCACCCTCACTGTAAAGAAGTTTTTCTGTGTATTTGAACGGAACTTCCTGTGTACTAACTTGTGCCCATTACCCCTCGTCCTGTTACTTGGAACCATTGAAAAGAGCCTGGCTCCATCCTCCTTCAACCCACCCTTCAGATACTTGTACGCCATAATAAGGTCTACCCTCAGCCTTCTCTTCTCCAGGCTAAAGAGTCCCAGCTCTCTCAGCCTTTCCTCATAAGGCAGATGCTCCAAGCCCTCAGTCATCTTAGTTGCCCTTCGCTGGACTCGCTCCAGCAGTTCCCTGTCCCACTTGAACAGGGGAGCCCAAAACTGGACACAGTATTCCAGTTGTGGCCTCACCAGTGCAGAGTAGAGGGGGAGAATGACCTCCCTCGACCTACTGGCCACACTCTTCCCTATGCAGCCCAGGATTCCATTGGCCTTTTTGGCAACAAGGGCACACTGCTGGGCTATGGATAATTTACTATCTACCACAACCCCCAGATCCTTCTCCTCTGAGCTACTTCCCAGCAGGTCCGCCCCTAACTTGTACTGGTGCCTAGCATTCTTCCTCCCCAAGTACAGGACCTTGCACTTGCTTTTGTTGAACCTCTTTAGGTTCTTCTCTGCCCAGCTCTCCAGCCTGTCCAGGTCACGCTGCATGGCAGCACGGCCCTCTGTCACATTCCTGGATTTCTCTGAAATACCGAAATTTTTTCAAAAGCTTAAATGTGTACAGAGTTTTTCACATTTCAGAGTAAAACTTCACATGAGTTTACCGAACCACGGACACGATTAGGGACAGCACTAATGCAGACCAATGCCTTTTGGTTGCTGCCTTCCAAACCTTTCCTTTTTTTCCCCGAAATGAACACATTGTGAAATGTGTCTCACTGCAGTGAGAGAGGGAAATGAACTCCTGCCTTTATTTTCAGAAGGAAGAACTATTTTTATGGACTCGCGCTACGCCTTTTCACAAGGTGCAATCACCAGTGCTTTGCCAGGCAAAGTTACGCACTGTTGAGCAAAAAACGCAAGCAGTTCTGTAGCGAGACATGGTGTTACAACAGTTTCAGAAGGTCACGTCTGTGAATATGCCACACAGACACACTGGTATATTCCGATAAACAAGGAGGTACATTTACAGCATTTACAGAGTCTGTGTTCAAACCCATGAGTTTGTGTTGTCCACTGTATATGCAGAGTAGAATTTATGAAGTTGTGCAGCATTCAGAGAATGGATCTGTAACTCTAACGACTAGAAACTCAGAAATAGCCATGCCATTGTACGTGTTACAGAAATGCTTCTGTTTTGGCTGTGGCAAAGCCTCCTGAAATGTCCATAACTTGCAGCCAATTAGACTCTTCTGTAAAAATTGTGTTAGATTCCAATGCAAAAATAACAAGACGCATGAAAAACGGTAAACAGCATGTGAAGGGCTTCTTTGTGCCTTGGAGATGAGTGATACTGCTCCATTACGCTGAGGCTGATAAGGTACTCCCCTTCTATCTCCCCAAACCGGGAGCTACTCTTTACAGGACAGTATGACTTTTACAAACAAAAGGCATCCAACAACCCATACAAACCTACGTATTCCTAGCTCCAGACAGACAGATGTAGAACATGGCACCGAGTTCACCTCTGCAAGCCTTGAACCTGCATGATCTAAAAACGGTCCTACACTATCTGAACAACACAAAGTCATACAGGAAATAGTCCGGCACAGTCACTGTGAAATACAATACGTGGCTAGGCACAAACACCAATATTCACATGAGAACCGTGCAAAGGATGGCATTCCTCACTTTCTACTAGGCTGAATTAAATACATTGCATTTGCAACATATACTACATTTTACTGGAAAATAGGTCAAGTTAATGTTTGGAAAATTACTACAAGGCTCCATTGTTTAGGATTAAGTGCAGTGTGTAGAAAAAAGAGTGAGATTGTGTTTTTACGTACTGCTTTAACTCCTCCAGCGGGGACTCTTCTGACTATTACTGATGAATTCTTGGGAATCAGGGCATTGTCGTCTGTGTACTCTGAAAACAACATGAATGCAGAAAAAATATCAGTCAGTTTGTGAGAATGTCTGTTACTATGTAGTTACATCGCACTTCAGAGAATCCTTTTACAGATATGAAAGCAAAACTTTACATGTAACATTGCGCTGTTACCATCTCAACACTCTAACGCTACGTTTCAAGAGATCTTCAGGTTTCATAATCAAACACAAGCAGCAAAATCATCTTTTTTTTTTTATATATATAGTTTGATTGCCAACAGCACAGTTATCTCAAAGTCACAAAAAGGAAGTCTGCTAAGGCATGAGGCTCTTTCCGGATCTAGCTTAAGCTGCTTTTGCTTCAGTTGAGGCTACAAACCCAAGAGATCTTTTGAGAAAAACAAACCACAGCAGTCTCCCCTGCATAAAGCAGATACTAAGGTCTGACACGCTTGCCCTGCAGCAAAACACGCCCTTGGCTAAAGCATGGAAACTCTGCGCCATGGCTTTCATAGCTATTACCTAAAAATGATTCACCTAACACCACCGGTGCTCGAGACTGACAGAACACAGAAGAGAGCCCGCCATTTCGCTCTATTTCTTGGAGCATCAACAACCAAACTGACCAAACTGCTCAGTTTCTGTTTCTGTTACGTTTAAACAGAAACAAAGCTGGCAGTGCTAGAATGTGGACCGCAGAAATTTGGGGGTATTTCAAGCTTGCTTTCACAAGTAGGGCAGAAGTGGCTCCAACGAAAATGGTACCTCCCCTCTTAAGCTGATCATCCAGTTTGAATTAACCACAGGGACGTGAATTCCTTCTATTCGTTTTTCACAGAGCAGACAGACTTGAACAAAATTACTGATGGAAACAGCCTGGAAATGCCTTTCAAAAACAGCACGTGCCAGAAGCTCTCCATGCTTTGCCTTGTCTTACACATCCTTAGTCTTTTGCAGAGACAAAACCAAAACAAATCTGGTTAGAAATGAATGACGAAATGGGGCTCAGTAGCGTCTGAATGACAATGTCTTTGGTGTAGAAAAGAAGTTATATTAAAAAGAAATTCCAGAGTAGAATTCAGATACGGAGAACACTCCTGTGCAAGATGGCTTTCAAGGGTCTGCATAGATTATAACTCACAGAGACACTCTGGATCCAAAATGTTGCTGGTGAGCAGTTTCTGCAACAGCCACAAAACCAGTTTCCCGACGCAGTGCATTAAAACACGTTGAAACAAAAGTAAGTCACCCAAACAACTTCTTTGCTTCAGACTATGCATCTGTTCTATCACTTTCACATTTCTCCACCAGCTTTCAAAGAAATCTGGCAAGTGTGTTACCATAAGGTATCCTCCCACTTTCCCCCGCGCCCGCCCTCCCCCGCACCTTCTTCCGTCTGGGCGTTGCTGATCCTCAGGTCGCAGTGGGCCGCCTTCAGCTTCTCGCGGCCCATGATCTGGCGCCTGAGGTCCCTCAGGGAGATGTCTTGGCCCTGGAAGATGACCCTGTCATGCCGCAGCCTGGAGGCGAACTTGTAGTGGATGCAGGACATTGCCAGAGGCGGGCAGTGCCTGCTCCACGACAGCGTCTCCTGCGGCAGAGGCTGTGGCGGCCCCTGTGCCGGGCTGGGGTGCGCGGCGGCGCGGGGAAGGGTCCAAACAGGGGCTGGGGCAAGCGGTGCGGGCTGAGCCCAGAGCTGCTGCTGCTCCTTCTCTGGCACGCAGCGCGGCCAGGCCTGACCGGTCACTATGGCCACGGGGACACGGCACGCCGCCCCCCCACGCCTCACGCCCATTGTGACCAAAGGCCTGTCACTGCCCCAGGCTGCTGCTGTCCCTGCTGTCCCCCAGCCTGCCCCCACCCGCTCTCCTGGCACCCTCCAAGGCTCCGGGGTCCCTCCTGTCCCCCAGGGGCCTTCACCACCTGGAGTCACCTCCCGGCAGCCCCTGGCCAGTGCTGGCTCTCCCCGCAGCCCTGGGCCCATCCTGCCACCCCCCATGCCTCTCACCGCCTGCTGGCCCTCCTGTCACCCCCCTGGCTGTCACCCCCGCTCTCCCCTCCTCTCCGCAGCCAGCCAAGGCCACACAGCCCGGGGCAGATGCAGCGCGCTTTGCCCTGCGGCTCCTGGCTGCCCACGACGCAGGGCCAGCCAAGGCAGGGGACATCTCGGGGACTCTGAGTGGACCTTGGGGCAGGGACGGAGAGTGCAGCCAAAGAGGTCAACGGCCACCTACGCTCATTGCCGTAAAGCAATGCACTTCCCAACCGTGGCGCACCCACACTTGCTTCAACTCTGCAGAGGAGGACGAAGCAGTCAGGAATGAACCGTGAGCGTTACGAGGTGCCCCAGGACGACACGTCTTGCTCTCTCCATCACTACAGCTGCTGCTGCAACAGCCCTAGCGCATGAAATCCTGCCCTGAATGACGAGGTCTGGCTCTGATGACTGAGATGCTGTGGCTTGCAGACACTTCTGGGCCAAGTGGCTACTCCTTTCTGGTCATGTAAATACAATATGAACACCTTGTTGTGGTCTGGCAGGGCTAACGAGGGACTTCCCACCACTGCTGGGTTTAGGTCTTTCAATGCCTTTTGCCTTTTCGGAGGGAGGAAACCCTTTTGATTTCAGGGCTGTCCTCTCTATCCGAGGGCGAGTTATTTTTGCTACGGGCGGCTGGTTGTTTTTCCTCTTCATCGGGATTCGGAAGCCTAGGTTTTCATACACTAGCCTTGCCCGTAAGCCTGCATCAGAGGCCAACAAGCCTGACCGATGGATATGCACTAAAAGCCCATCCTCTACCGGAAACAACTCGCCAGGGAAGCTGTCCCGCCAAATGCTCAGTGGCACAGGGACGGGCATCTGCGTTATGAATTTTCACTGAAGAAAGGAAGGATACATCCCTTCCGCCAAGAAGGGTCTGTCACTAGTCTGAAAGGAGACCCCTGGGTATGCTTGGAGAGCAAGCCTATTGACAAGCTGACTCACTCTGTAGGGGCTGAGAACTGGAGATGCCAGTAGAGTCTTAAGATTAATCGAATGGATGGAAATGGACAACTCAGATCTAGGGGCCACACAGATGAACAGGGGAGTCTTATGCAGGGAGCATTCCATACAGTTGTTCCTATGCCTAAAGGCAATTGGTTTTCCTTTACAGATTACTCCAAAACCTTACACCTCCACTGACCTTGAAAGGCAGATTCTCCAGAACCCCTTACATCAAACCTATTGTAATGAGCCATCACGCCGTGGATTTCTTCCTAGATGGAGTTTATCACACCCGGCAGACTCTGAGACCGTGTGGATACTCGCAGACAGATTAAATGGGTATTCTGCAGGAATCAATAATCATGCTGAAGATCAGGTTAAAAGTTTGGTTCCCACTATGGGCCTATAGGATCCTGATTGCTCTCAGTCATCTCCTCTGGATCCCAACCTTACTGGTTTACCTAAACAACCAAATCCGGCACGTGCTGACCCTTGACAGGAAATCATTTCCACGATTCAGACTTACGTGCACATTATACTACCCGTTGACACAACTACCCGGGCAATATTAGATAGGTGGGGAAAGGGCAGTCGAGGGGATTTACCCTCAACCTGAGCTGGAACGGGTATTCTGAGTGCATTAAGAGCATCCACACAGGTTAGAACCAGGATCTCTTCTGTCTCTGTAGCTCCCAGTTACCCTGACAGAACGTGGCACCGAGTTCCACCTGCCTGTCACAGCTTGTAGCCCACAGCTAGGGCTTGCAAAACTAGAAAGAGCTACTGCAAATGTGTCAAGAGAATCAGAAAAAGCCATTCATCAAAGCACAGGCACTATTACACCCTTACCGGAAGAAATCAAATTATTACCAAAAATGGTAATATCGAATCAATTAGCTCTCGAGCCACTGTTAGAAGTACACGACAGAGTATGTCAGTTATTGAGTAAGAGCTGCTGGGGTTTTTATGTAGATCCAGAGCAGAAAAGCAAACGCGAGAGAAACAAGATTTAAACAACATTTAAAGTATTACCTGAAGTAAGGCGGGGATCTCCCCTACATCTGTTTGGGTGGCTAACCTCTTGGCTCCCAGATGCAGGGACAGGACTGTGAACTACAAGGATTTGGGTTGTTGTATTCACTCTCTTCTTTTCCTTTGTAATGAGATGTGTGTGTTTACAGGGCGGTATTACCTTAGGAACTCAACTTACGACTTAAATAATGAAGAGTATAGTGTGACCCTGATGGTGAAAAGAAAGGCTGGGACTGTGGGGAAAAGCTCATTCCCTAACTATTGTCCTAATTAGTCCTTAGAGTCTGAAATGGAAGGAACTTTCTCAAGGTATACCGAGTTTACATTGTACCCTGCATAGCCATGGTTCAGTCAGCATGACCAAAGGACACAGCTCGTTGCAGGCAGGAGAAGGACAGCCCCCACCCCGAAGAAGAAAGGATACTCCGGGACTACGCAGATGACGCCAGCCTCCCAGCCCCTCCGACACCCCTGTGAAACCCTCCCCTCATCTGGCATCAGAGAGAAGGAACTGCAGCAAGACCCACTGCAGGGACATCTACATCAGGAAAGACGCAGGTGGATGATGATTCCACGCAGGCAGAGTTGCTTCGCAAAACAGCAGTCCATGTGTGCGTGCTATGAGCGATCAGTCAAATTGCATTGTACCTGAACGCTTGAAAGGCATAAGAACCATGCGTAAAACCGCATTCGGGGCACCCCAATTTGACTGGGACACCTCGTGCGCATGAATAGAGAATCACTCTTGTCGCCCTATACTTTGTGTCCTGGCCTCTCTCCTCGGACGGCATGGGCCAGTTGCAGAATCTTCATGAAAATACCCCTCTCCCCAGTCTGAAAGTTACCCTCCAAGACCGAGAATTGCCCCCAGGGCTGGCCCAGAAGCCGCTTTACTGCTTTTATCGTGCTGTCCTCCCAGGCAATGACCGTTCAAGAAGGACTCTCCCTGAAACCATAACTTGAATCGCACTGCCTCAGGAGTAGGTGAGCGGTGCGCCATCCTCTCCTGCGCACGATGCTCCCCCTTCCCACCTCGGTCATACTTTAGGAGTACCGTTTACAGACAGAAACGCCCACTTGAAAAATGCTGTTTGGTTTGGTAAATCCACAGCCTTTTCTGCAGACAGGAACGCAGAGTGAACGGAGGAAATCAAAGGTTCCCCCCAACGAGCTGAGTCCCTGGCCACCAGCCGAGCCTTTGAAGCTGGAGCCAGCACAGCTTCTGCTGACTCCCATGCTGCATGGGCTGGAGCCACGCAGTGCCTTGGCCCTGGGCAAGAGCTGCTGCGCTCCCTTCAGAGAAGCTGCAGGCAGGGATCCATCTCCGCCTGTGCTTTGCCTGGGAGAATCAGGACAACAGCAGCGGCCTCAAGCCCCACCTGCTATTTGGGCCCTGCACTGCTGTCATGCCTGTACTTCAAAAAGGCAAAGAAAAATTGCCTTTCTTAAGAAAAAGGTATGAAAAATAGGACCCCTGGTCGGTCATATGGGTGGCAGAACAAACACCATTTTATCAGACAAACGGACATGCTCTGTGAGCGAGCTGGTTACGTGTCAGTCCCCTTTCTCCTCCTCATCAGGCCCTGGAGGTCCTGTGTACCACGCAGACTTCTTCTCCCCCTCCCCATAAGCCTGAAGGTTCCTGGGTGCCAGGCAGACTTCTTCCCTCCTTACGGGCCTTGAAGCTCCCGGGCACCCCAACAGCCAGGTTGTGAACACCCCGTCACAGAGCAGGGAAGCGCAGCAGCACACCCAGCAGCCTCTAGAAAATCAAGCAGCACTCTTCCCCTCTTCTCCTCCATTTACGGCCTCATTGATGGAGGCAATGACAAACGGCACCGTCCCCTCTGGCGGTGAAGAGGTTTCCTACCTTGATACCACACATAAAATTGTACAGGAAAGGTGTGAACCTCACAGTCACCTGGGTCTTCCGCCTGCCCTACAGACCAAAAACTAACAGCACTTAATTAACAACACATTAAGAACGGGCAGGTACCCACCAGATGGCATGTGGAATGCGCTCATTCTCCTGCTCTCTGCAACCCACAAACACTTTAAACCCCCCCACTGGCAGCCCGTGGTGGTTCTCACGGTGACACGTGAAAAGGGCACGTGGAAACCAAGAGCCCAGAGAGGCGGTGGAGTCTCCTTCACTGGAGACGTTCAGGACAGAAGTGCCTGTCACCACCACGTGCTCTTTACTTTGCCTTCCAAGATCAAGCCAAGCTGTGATACAAGAGCTTTGGCCCTCCCCCTCTCCCATGGAAAGTTTGAAATCCTGTGGGATAGGAAGAAACTTGCCAGGCAGCAGCTGCGTCTTGCTGCATAGGCTTTGAACTAGCCCTGGGGAAAAAGCTGACCAGCCGACTGCGGTACGTCAGTGTGCAACTTGGATAATGAGGTGAAGTCTCAGTGCTCAAAGATCAATTAAGCCTGGCCTTGATGACTCGGGCGAGCAGAGACTGCCCTGGCTGTAACGGGATGCAGATAAGGAGGGAGCCCTGTGTAGGCAGGACGGCCCTGCCTTTCATCAGCTAAGACAACCAGATAACAGGAACCCGTGTACTTCTTTGTTTCTTCAAAAGGCTGTCATGCCCGATCACTGACCTCTGCCTCATTACCTGTGAAATGCATATCAAAGCTGACATATGCTAACGAAGATTATAGAGATCATGCTAAACATTCATGACTATAGCACTCGTCTCTCCACCCAAATCATACTACACGCCCCCTCGGGGAAGGAAACCTCGTAAGTTTGGGGATAAAAAGATGGGACGGTTCAATTGGGAGAGAAGAACCTCGATGCCTGACAGACCAGTTGCGTTCTCTTCCTCCAGCCCAGGCAGGGACGCCTTTCTGGGTATGCGCTGCGCCTTTCACCCTCGGGTGAATGGCACCCCCGGGCCGTGGTAGTATTATTATTATTACTTTTGCTAGCAATACTAACCTTAATTAGTAGCACTGTTGTAGTCGGTGAATTTATACACGGCAATCTTGAATCTGTTTGGTCACTCTCAATAAAATAACTCACTTGGATTGTTGTGAATCTGACTCAGTGAAAGTCCTTTGCTGAGACTCTGACAGATAAATCAGGGAAAGTCCTGGGACTCTGACAGACAAAGATCGAAACTACATTCCTTTTGACGCAACAATAAGAAAAAGCTCCAAAGATATGCGCAAGAGAACTTGACTGACTGTGACCTTGCCCATTTAAGTGAGTCTATTGTTAAAAGAAACCAGATGGAAACGAGCTGAAAGTGGCAAATTTCAAACAAAACAGTGCCAACTCAGCTCATAAATATGCATTAAGTGTGCTTGCACAGGGGGGCACGTGAACAAATACTCAAAAGTCAATGGTAGAAGGCAACCTCCTGGCCAAAGCAGTAGGTTTTTCAAACTGTAACCATCAATATGTGAGTAGCCTTAAGATGGTGCATAAGGAACGAAGAATTGTAACACGGGGTCCTTCTCAGGCTCCCAGCTGAGAGGCACCTTTATGGCCAGAAATAAAAAGGGGGTTTAGCTCGTGTGTACGTCTGCTGCCTTCTTTCCTGTACCCACGCATGGACTAGAAGAGAAGTGCCAACAAGTCCGTTTTGGTACAAGTTCAGGTCAACAGTTAAACAGCCAAAATTCTGAAAAGTTACACTGACCCTTACTTAGATACTGATTTTATCTGCCTTTGATGTGTAACTAAGCACATTCCCTCCTCCCCACAGTCTTTCCTCCCAGCCTCACAGCTCTCCTACGCAACAAAAACTGCACACCAAAACACCCGTGACTTTCTCAAACTCTTCACGGCCCCATCTGAGTCAAGGGACAGGATCTCCTAAAGGCTCTTTCACAGGCACTGCCCTCAAAAACCCCCGCTGCTTCTCTACTAGTGCACAAAGACATTAGGAAGGGTTGCATTTCTACGTCAATGGACACAGTTTCTGAAACGAGACAAATAGTTTTAAATGAGGATAAGCCCTTTGCCTTGCATCTGGCAACCAACAGAGATGCAGACCCGGCACATCAGACCAGGGCCAGGCACAAAACAACACCCGAGGCACAGGGAAAGCACAACACGTCAGATGTGGTAGTCAAGAACGACAACAAACGGCTCTTCCTATCACTTCTCTCTATGATCAGCTTAGTTCCTGTAGTCAGACACAGAAATTGGAAGTGATTTCTTCTTCTTTTGCTGAAGTAGACTCTAGAGTAGATATTGCCAAAAAATGCACAAACAACCCCCAAAAGTTAAAGCAGCTACTTTCACCCTCAAGAGACCCACTTACTGAAGTGGTTCTCACGTTCTCTTCTCTACTCTAAAGGGGGCCCACTTAAGATCCGTTTGAGTTACACTACCGCTAAGCATACACCGCTACCAGACATTTCTCTAGTCTGAAGGCTGACAGCAGGGTACAAGCACAGCCCTTTCTGGACATCTCACTCCTGGCTAGAAATCTTAGAGGCTTAGAAATCAGGAGCTAAGGACTGCGTGATGGCACCACCACGAGCAGACGTTCAAACCCAAAGCATCTGGAACACACAGAGAAACCTCCACCATTTGTTCAGCAATGTTTCAAGTCACGCCATACTCAGGCCAGGACTTTACAAAATGTCACCAAACATAATGATAGTAGCCTCTTTGCTCCAAAGCAAAGAAACAAAGAGCCACCTAGCCTTGGAGAAACCCTTGTCCTTCCGTGTGGCTGGTGTCTTCACAGGGCTCTTCCTCAAAACAGGAGAAATGACCATGAATTTGGCATTCAGAAGTACACTTAGTCCTCTGGCGGATGTTGCTTACAAGCCAGAAGTCCTCTCACCCCGCCCCAGAAGCACCCGTTAGTCGTCTGGCAGTCATTCTCCATGAACCCCAAGTCCTCCACACCTACCTACCTACCGACTCGCCAGAAAGGAGTCGGACCGCACCAGAATTGACACTGCCTGACCTGCACTAGACCTGCAGCAGGCCAGAAATGACGGCTTCAAGAAAGAAAACACAACCCAATTGAACAGAGCAGCAAAAAATCAACCAGAAGAAACATTGGACAAATTATACAAAAATCCAAACCCTAAACAGAGAAACAAGCTAAAAAAAGGATCCCCCACCCCCCAAAAAAAGACCACACAGAACACAAGATAAGGTAAAAACAACCTAACTTCCCTCTTTCCCGGGACCAACAAACCCAGATTCTGTCCATAACAATAACACACTTTAATCCTAACTCGCTTCAACTCTGGCATAGCATAGCCCTTGCCACCCCGTAACCCGAGCAAACTGCAGCCCTACCAGTCCATAACCCGCATCCCTGCAGGACGCTCTCCAGCACTAGGTACATCTCTGCTTAATCTCCCTTTGGACAAAGATCGAAAGGGAGGGATGGGGTTTGCTTGGCTCCGTTCCCAGGGTGCCGCAAGAGAGACCTGTCGCCCCCAAATCACCGGTGTGTTGTGGACACCACATATGAACTGCAGACAAGGGTCAGGACAGCTTTGGGGAGCAGACAAGCCGTTTTGCGGTGCCCCCGCTGCTGGCAGAAAGCAGAGCTGGAGACAACATGGGGAAGTCCAGGGTAGCCAGTGGTGGTGGTGGGGCCCTGTAGGGTGCAGCACCCGCAGGAATGCCCGGCTCCTTAAGCCTCGGCCCCACGGCTGCAGCTCGGGACCAGCACCGGTTGGGGCTTCGCTGGGAAAAAACAGGCGAGGGTGACCCTGACACTCAGCAGGCGGACCTGGTCCCACTAACCTGTCGCTCTGCCTGTCACCACCACGGGATGCAGAAAGCAGTTCTGCTGGTCCTGGCGTGGTCCTGAGCCACGTCTCAACAGATGAGTCTTTAACCAGAGGGCCTAAAAAGAGGAAAAGGTGCCCAGAATTAGCCTGTGCTTAAGTTTTTACAGGCATTTTGGGCTTTTGAGCTACACAGTGGTGCTGCTCCAGGGGAGCGCTCAAGCGCCCCTGGGCCAGGGCAGCCCGAGGAGGAGGCCGGGGTGGCTGCGGGGTGGGGCGGGGGCCCGAGGGCAGGAAGGGGTGCCGCGGGGCATGCTGGGAGCAGGCGCGCCCCGGGGCATGCTGGGAGCTGTAGTCCCGGGGCACGGGGCTGCCCGGCAGCCATGCTCCTGCCCGGGGCACGCCGGCAGCTCTCATGGGCCCACAGGCCGCTGCCGGGCTGCCCTGGCGGTCTCAGGAGGCGCAGTCCCTGCTCCAGCTGCCGCTGGGCTGAGGGGAGGGCTGGGGCCACCCGAGGGCAGCGGGGGAGCCCCAAACCGCCCGCAGCCATGGGGTCCCAGTCAGCATGAGCCGGGAGTGGCAGGGGCAGCCCCGGGAGGGACCCGGGAGTCGGGGAGGGGAAGGGGATGGAGAGAGACCCCCCCGGGCACAGGCAGCGCGCACCCCGACTCCCAGAGCCCCCTCAACTGCCCTGGCCCCAGCGCCAGTGATGTATGATCTGAGAGAGACAGAGACAGAAGTGCCTGAACTGTCAAATTCTGCCGGCAGCACCGAGAGCAGGAACTGCGTTGAGTCCTGTGCCCTTGGGGCTGTGTCGCCCCTGTGCTGCATCTGGATCCCTCCCTGTGCCTGTGCTCCCCCAGCCTTTCCCTAGCTGGTTCCCTCTTTTGCTTCCCTGTACCTCTCTTAATCTGGCGATTCTTGTATCCTGCTCCCTGCCCCTGCTCTAGTCTCCAGCCCCTCTCTTTCTCTGGCATGCTACCTGTCCCTTTGTTGTTCTTGCTCTTCCTCTGTCCTGCTCCGTTTTCCTCTTTTTCTCTTCCTCTCACTCTGTCCTGAAGCACACTGCTGTTTTCTCATTCTCTGCCTCTTTGTCCCGCTCTGCATCCCTCTGTTGTTAACAGTCTCTCTGGCCTCTTCCCGCTCCTGCTTTTTCTGCCTGTATGTCTCACTCCCTGTACCCGTCCTCCTTGTGGTCTCTCTCCTTCCTCATCATCATAGAATCATAGAGGAAGGAATCATAGAGGAATCATAGCTTGGAAGGAACTTTAAAGATTGTCTCCTTCCAACCCCCCTGCCCTGGGCAGGGACACCTCCCACTAGACCAAGTTGCTCTAAGCCCTATCCGGCCTGGCCTTGAACACCTCCGGGATGGAGCTTCCACAGCTTCTCTGGGCAACCTCTTCCAGTGTCTTACCACCCTCAGAGTGAAAAATTTCTTCCTAATAGCTAATCTAAATCTACCCTCTTCCAGCATCAAGACATTACCCCTTGCCCTATGACTATAAGGTCTCCCCAGAGCCTTCTCTCCTCCCGGCTGAACATCCCCAACTCTCTTACTGGAAGATTCAAGCTTCCTTCTTCTCATAATATTTTGTGCCTAGTTCTGTGGAAAAACAGGCCCATGTTCTCTCATGGCAGGCACAGCCTCTCTCCTTTTGTGGTTCTTCAGGCACCAAGCAGACATTAGGAAAGCTCTCGACTGGAGTATTCTACAGGAATACCGAAGTATTGCCTCCAATCAGTCAAGGGGAAACAATATATCCATGATACTTGTGTTGCGTTGAGGGGCAAAGTAGTTTTGGCAGAAAATATACCCCCTCGCGTTCTAACACTCCTCACCGAGGTGGGAGGCGAGGTGCGGCTAGGTTTACATTCTGAGCGATGCCCACTTCACCCCTATCAGTCCAGGCGCGTTTCATATATTACACTGTTACGCTTCTGAATACACTAACAGAGGACTGCACCTTCAGCCCAGCTGTGCTCATGAACTAACACGGCCACGCTTCGGTCGCGTTCAATGAGAAACCCAAACGACGAGCTGCCTACACAGTACAGTTTATTTAAACAACAGCTACACAAGTTCTTTCGGATTGCCGGTGATAGTGACTGTCTGCAAAGCACGTGCAAATACGAAAGATGCTAGCAATAGAGCTCGGTTACAAAAGCGCTAAGTTATAAACCCACTCTGTACAGAGATTTCTAAGTTTCCGGGGGAAGCACTTGGTATAGCCAAGTGTTCGAATCTTACCCACAAGCGTCCTTATTGCGGGGGAAGAGAGACCTAGCCCGTCGACTGGTCCCAGAAGTCCACAATGGTGTCTTCACTCACATCCCCCTTTTCTTGGGCTATTTTTATACTATTTTTTATCTTCAAGGTGGAGTTTGAGTGACTCTAGTCATAAATACTTTCATTATGATAGGTGTAAAATTTCCTTGCCTCGCATTTAAAGGTATAGCTGACGAAAAATTCAGGGCGCAGACTCAAGGAGGAATGGTCGCACCTTGGAGGCGGGGAGCTTTTGGGATGGAGGTGTGTTTTGGTATTATAATGACACTCTAATGAGCAAAGTTCACTAAAGGACAGCCTTTCATCAAAAAAATGACAGATTGTTGGCTCAGGGTAACAAGTGGGCCGTTTATCAGTTCCATAAGACCTTCGAGGGCTCCATTTGGTCCCCAGGTTCTCAGTTTATCCCAAAGTTTTAGCTGCAGTGTCTCCACTCTGCTCCATCCTTCGCACTGTTTTCCTTCCGTGGTACCACCTCGTTCCCATGCTTTCCGGATTATCACAGGGTTTGGCCTTGGAGTCTCCAGCCCCCTCCACTCCCCGCGTTGCTTTGTAAGCAATATGGTACAGGCAATCACAGATGTAGCGGATTCTTCACCTACCAGCTGCGGCTGTATTTTGCCCTAGAAGCCTTTTGAGTTTATACCTTTCCTTAATGCGTGAACAATGATGTATTGTTGATCAGTTTTAGTAATCATTCCACAACTTGTATACAACCCTAGGGTAATACTGCAGAAGAATTGAAAAAATACCCAACAAAACAAATCCCACTGAAAAAAAAAAAAAAAAAAAAAAGAAACCAAACCCCCAAATCCAGAATTGACAGTCAATGTATTAACTGCCATTTCAAACAGAAGCCTAAACAGAAAGTGACATAAAGTAAAGGGGCAGAAAGTAACATAGTAATACTAAAAGTGACATAGTGACACTAAAAGTGACATAGTAATACTAAACCAAATACTAATACATAGTAACACTAAACCAAATACATAGTAACACTAAACAAAATACACTAAGCCGAATACTAAAACATAGTAATACTAAAGCAAAACGCATCTGCTTTCAGGAAAATCCATCTGAAATAGATCCTAAGTGCTGCTTCTTTGTTTCTTGAAGGGAGAGTCTGTTCTAACATCTTCTGCTGTAACTGGCTGTCTTGGTTTTCTCGCACCTTCTAACAAATCAGCCTTGCAAAATCCTTCCTTCTCATCCCCTCTTCTTCTCTTCTGGTGTTTCTTCTGCATATCTCCTGGTCTTAACGTGGAGTAGGTATACGAACTGGAGTAAAACGAAGCACTATAGGGAGACTTGGACCTTTAAAAAAACACAACGCAAAAGCAATAAATGAAAGTATTCTTTTTCCTCCCAAGTTTGGTTTGCTTTGGGTTTTCTTCCTCTCCATATGCTTATGTGCAACCTTCTTTCAGCTGCTGACAGCGCTACTGCAAATTGAAGAACTTGATGGCATGTAAATGTTTCTGCTTCCAAGACAGAACAGCTGCTGCTTTGTTAGTGTCAAAGCATACGTAAGGGTAAGTCTGTTTCCACTCACTTCTAGCACACGAGCTACCATAGCTGTTGATTGATTTAAGGTGCTGTGCACTGGCCTCTACTGGTATGTCAACGCACACGTTTCACTACTGGGCAACTACGTGCAGTGCAAACCCGTTTGGTTGCAGTAAGAGGCAAAAAGAGAAATCTTAATGTGTACAGCGCATTATCAAACATCAAGAAAACACGATTCAGCCTGAAGACAGTCAACCGCAAGTTTAAAATGCCAGCTTAGGCTACTGAGCTTCACTGAATATTTGGCAATTTGTACAGGTGGCAAAATACTTGTACTGCAATCCTACGCGCAGGACTATTTAACCAACACTTCTAGCCAGCTGTCCTAGCAAACTTTAGCACATAATCGCTCACACCAAGGACAGTGACGGCATTTAAGGAAATGTCCCATCTAAAGGCATCTCTAAACTCAGCCTCTAGTACTATGACTCAATGCCGTTTCTCGAGGAAAGATACTGGCAGCATTACTAATAGAGAGCGATTCAGACTCCTGCCCAAGTGATTTTGGGCGATAGAAACATCAGCTACCCTGAGATATGTCTTCACAAGTTTTTCTTGCATTATGTGGAGGAGGAGGCACGGGCACAGAGACAGGTGGTGATGCTGGCAGTGTTGGGGCTCGGGTCCCGCTGTCTAATTGGGAAATCAATTTCTTCAGCTCTACTCAGCAGTAATCAAAAGGGTGACTTTCCATCTGATCCTTTCCTTATGTTTAGTTTTCATGTGTAATTATGGTTTTCTCAAAAAGCACTCCATTTTCAGAGTCCTCTTTGCAGTCCTGCACTGGGGTTTTATTTTAAGTAATTTTACTGCATGCACACATCCCCTCTGTTAAAGCCAACTGATATTAAGCCGTTTAAAAATCAGTTACCACTTGTATTCTCCACAACTGTCCGTGCATGCTTTTTTCATTATAAATCAGCTGCTGTGTGAGTGACACCTTATGGCCTCATTTAACAGGTTACAAGTAGGAACATATGGAATTTCGGTAGAATACTTACAGTTGGCAGCCCGGTCTGCCACCTGCTGAGCGAGGTGTACTGGCTCTCACTGGGTGACCTTTTGAAGTGGGGAGAGGAAAAAGAATAAAAATCCCATTCAGTTGATCTGCAGGTAATTTGTTTAAAGACATTCGGAAGATGCAGGTACTTACCAGTTGTGGGTAGGGATTGTCCTTGGGGGCACCTCTGTGACACCGACACCGGATGTGCCGTCACCAGAGCAGCAGGAGGTAGAACACTATTGGCACCACTACAACAAAAACAAAACAAAACAAAACAAATTTCTATAATTCAAAGCGTGTTTTGGAGTGCTACGTGAAAGATAAAGCCACTTCAGAGGCTGCCCGAGAGGTTCTTTTGAATTGTGACCCTTTGTGTTCAACGGTACGGCTGAGCCTGACCGTCTGCTGGGCAGAGTGGCTGTTTGCATTCAAGGCGTAAAGTCAAAAGGGTATAAGCCCGAAGGGATCATCCAGATTTTTCATGTAGTTTCATGTGACTGCACTGGGTTGCACACTTAGACGGTCAGGTTTGTAAATTCCTCAAGTGTACAGTGTTTCAATGTTTATTATCCAATCTCTATGCGTCACTGACTACACTGTGTATTACTGAGGATGACTCTGACTTATCATAATATTGATGACAGAAATACTACAGAAAAAAAGTAGTGTGAACACGCCTGGCCAATTTTACCTAGGACTGTACTTTTACACTTTCCATGAAAATATTATTCCCCCAGTAGTAACGAGAAATTAATGCACCCAGGAAGGTTTGACATAGCTGAATGGCTTCTTTAGGAATTGCTAGCCACTTACAATCAAAGGGCTCCTGGGGAAAAAACTTTCCTCTCTCAGGGTAAACCTGTACTGAGCGACTGATAAGGGAACCAAACGGGAAATGCTTTGGAGAAAATTCGTGCAGGACGCACCCTTCCAACTTACCAAAGTGTCCTCGTTCAAAGTAAAAACGAAAAAGAGAGCTTCCACACTTATGTGGAACTGTCACTAATGATATCTATAAACCGCTAGCAGAGAAGCTCAAGAAGAAGAATCTGACTCCAGCATTTTGGTGTCTCTTCTATTCATGTTGAGCTACAGATTGCCTACCAAAAAGGTCCAGGAGGTGTAACAGGCATGAGCGGTGGTGGAGGTGGTGGCGCTGGCGGCAGCTGCTGCTGCTGCTGCTGAATCCGCTCAGGGAGCCTTTTTGTGTAGCCAATCCCGTTGCTGAAGTTGTTCACGGCCTGGAGGCAGAAAAACAGTTACAGAAAGGGAATATGAAACTTCAGCAGATGTACAAACAAAAGCCTCCCCCGAGTAACATTACTTGTCTGTTCCTGCAAGTGCTACCAATCCTAAAATGAATCAACATACCCATGTACGAGCACGTGGCATCAAACGCTGATGTTAATGACGCGTAACTCAGAGGATCTGAACTTAAAGTACTTCAGTGTTAACACTGAATTTGAAAACAAAAGTGGGACCTGAATTGGCCTGATTGTCTCTGAAGAGTTGTACGCTTCTGTGACGAGAGAGAATGTGTTTGAGAAGTACGTGTAGCCCTATTCAATCTAGCCTTGCTTAAGGAGATGTAAATTATTATTGTCTTCCCTTTCAGCTTTTTACTAAGACCCTCTTCTTACAAACAGTTTGCGTAGAAGTCATCACGTTACCTTGCGTAGGAAGTGGTTGGCAACTAAAGCATCAGGGGAAACGTCTGTCTGGTGGCACGCTGGGCATGTGTGTTCCTCCGAGTCCAGTAATGCCGTTCTAATACCTGTGTATCGTTAGAGTCATCCAAGGAGGTTTAGCCAAAGTAAAGCAGTTTCGGGGATTCTCATCAAGTTTAAAAAAAATTATATGTTCGATGGGTGAAGATGGTCTTGAGCTGAGAGCATGAAGCTCTAGATGTTCAACAGTGTCAAAAATTTCTCGGATGCAGCAAATAACTATACAGTTCTGGTATTTCACTAGTTAACACTTGAAGCTGTCTGTGTCTTGATGTTCCGACTGGTCTGTTTTCCACTGTCGAGTACAGTGAGAAGTCACCAGCCTCAAGGCTCATGGATAAAACGCACCTCAACAAAACATTAATAGGTTTGAGTCCTGAAGGGTTTAACCGACTGTCCCGTGCGGAAGAATGCGGATTACATGCCCAACGACCCGTTTGTTGCAGACCACAGTAAGTCACCAGAGTTGGCTGCGTAATTTTGTGTGAGAGAGAGGGCTGTGAAAAAACTAAACGCGTTCGATATCTAATACTGTAATCCCCGGTGCAGTTATGCACTCTTCTCATACTCGTCCTTCCGCATGTAAAGAGGATTTAACTAGATACCTAAAAAGGAGAATAAAGCTTTCTGCCTTTTTTTTCCCCTTTTACGAGAAGCGTCCTTCCCTATTCAGGGGATACTTAAGTATGAAATAGAACAGGTGACAAAGTAATTTCCTCAGCTCTGATTTCTGCTTTCAGAAAATCAGATGTGATGTTTGGAATGAACAAAGACGGGAATAACACGTACATTCGTCACAGTAACTGTTTCCACAGCAGGGAATAACAGCGGCATCAGTCATGATCTCATTACAAAGGAGACACAACAACTCCTCTGGAATAGGGTCTTCTGAGGAGGAGGAGGAGGAGGAAGAGGAGGAGGACGGCTCCTCTGGTAAAAAGGGAGGCTTCTCCTTCTTTCCTCGAGCATAAGCTTCCCTGGAGGGCGGGGTGGAGAAGGAAAAAGCAAAACGTTAAAGCTGGGTAAAGGAAAACTGTTCCAAGCTTTGCATGTTATCAGAGGAAGCAAACAGATGGAATTCTCACTCTGCATTAGCCTTCGGAGAGGTGGGCATACAGTTTAAATTGCTTTGCAATAGCCACAGCGCTAGCAGAGGGAGGGGGAACCAATTTTCCTTCTGCAGAACTCTCCCATTCATTGGATCAACATCATTTTTTGACAGCTGTGAATCAAGTGACCTGAATCCCACCTCTGCCTTCCAAGAGAACGACTCCACTGAAAATACTACGGAAATGTTTGGCAGAAAGCCAGATTCTCAGCACATCGCAAGTCTAACCTAGTTGCCGGGGCAGGAACAGTAGGACCACCCCGTTTTAATACTAGCGAGTATCACAGTTTAGAAGGTTACGATACAGTGACAGTGCTTCCTCCCCCGTCACTACAGACGCTGGCCAACTCGGTTGCAGTGCCACTCAGGCATTTGCCCATGGTTTCTCTCGTTCCCTTTGTGCTCAGTCCAGTTCATTCCATACGTACGCATTAATGATTGGTATTGCGTATTGCCCGGTGCTTGTCAGCATAACACCCTTCGTATTGGGATCTTCCACCTCCATCATGAAACTCCGTGGAATTCCTGTGCTCTTTTTAATTCTGGGAGGAGGCTTGAAATTTTTGTCCTGTTAAGAAAAGAAATGCAGACATCTCTCATCTGAAGACCCACACTTAAAATGATATTTCAACGGTGATTTTAAGCAGCACAAGCCCTTTATCCTCTCCTTTTACCTAGCCTAAGGGTTTCTCTTATTGTCCCAAACTAATACAACCAGGATGCTGCAAAGACTTGAGCAGCGTTTTGCGCTCAAGCGACATTCTTTTGCTTCACTCCAGGTTCCGTAAGGGTTACATATTGCTTGGCTCACCACCCACCCCGACAAGAGACACAAACCCGCTCCTCCTCCAAGGCGCAATTCAGAGGGAGAGCTCGTCTTACTTCCCTTCACCGTCTCTAGAGAGGAAGGCTGCATACACATCCAGCGAGTAACGTTACAGGGCATGAATACTCAGCCACAGACGTGTGTCATTAAAACACGCACATATTCAATAGGCGGGAGCGACAGAAACGCCTTGTTTTTCTATGGAATACTAAAAACTGTCAACTGCCATTAAAAAGCATTAAAACGCAATCTTACCCCGTTGGTTGGGCAGTGCTTCCTATAGTGGCCAGGTATTCCGCAACGAAAGCAAATATATGATGGTGGAGGTGGAGCCAAGGGTTTCTTCCCGTAACTAAAATTTTTGGGGGAAAAGAAGAGAAAGGTACGCATGTGTCTCTCTTGTTCAAACAAACACCTCTACAACTTTTCCATAATCTTTGAAGAAGAGATGTGACATTATCAACACTTACTTCATTGGATCGTATTCACGGCACGACTGGAGCATCGTAGCTTTTGTTACATCTTCTTCGGAAGCACCGGCCACATTGTCAGTCTGTGTAACGGGGAAGGATTTGACACACACACCTTAGAAACATGTTTAAGCCCACACAGCCCAAGACAGCACCGCTCACCCCATCCTGTAAAGAGCAGCACAACGCTAGCTGAGGTTGCATGAAAACTGCTGCTTCGATCAAATACAGTCGTCCTGAAGATGTTCTGGGGAGTCCTTATGCCATCGCGTGATGTTTATGTGCCCGTTCACCCACTTGAAAAGAGCATTCTCGGGCACTCGGAACCTTTGGCTCTGTTTGTACCTCACACAAAGACTGCTGTAACCAATCCAATTTTCTCCCAAGTGGACTGAAGCTACATGTAGAAAAAATTATACTATCCAGTACTTCCAAACTGATTTTTAAGCTCTGGCCTGCTGGAAGGAGAAGCTATCCACCGTGCATTTAATGGGGAAAGATGCATGCAACTCTCATTCTTTACATTTTGCAGCATTAAAAGGACACTCAGGGGTCGGGGATGTTGTTTCTGCTTGCTGAACTTCAGCTTCAGACACAGAAGCCTGAAAAGGAATCATGCTTTTCAGAATCCCTCGGCAAGACAAAAGATTCTTTGCAGTAGAAATTTGACAATCATGTGCTCGAGACTGTCCAAACTGCACGTTCTCCCCCCCAGTCTAACTTCTTCCTATTAGGTGATGTAACTAGAGTAAGCAAAACCTGCAGTGTTTTTGCAGTTGGCTCTGTCCATCTAACAGGCAAATGGTACTAAAAACCTTATGCAGAGCTAGATCTTCCAATTATGGAAGCCAGCTGATTAGGTTAAGCAGGATTTCTTAAAACGTTTTTATTATACACTAGTCCAGGTACAAGCAGGGTCCAAGGGAGTGGCTGTCAATGACTTGGACCTTCAAGTACCCATCATTCACATCAACCCCTTCTTGGTTTTGGTTTTACATGCGCTCATTCACAAAAGAAACAAACTAGGTTCACAACTTTATTAAATGCTTGTTTCATAGGCAGTTTCTTTTCAACAGTAACATAATCCAAATCGACAGCTATGAAATAATTTCCATGAACATTTAGAGGAACCTTTACCGATGCTTGACTAATTTGTCGGAATCCAAACGGTTTAGAAAACTCATCCAAACCCCACAAAACATTACTCGGGATAGACCCAAATGCAAATATGGCAGTTAATACGCAGGAATAACAGACCCGAAGACTGTTAGCACCTCGCCTCCAGGCTAAGCCAGTCTGCACTAAAGTGGTCAGAGAAAGTAACAGTTTTGAGCTGCTTTCACAGAATCACAGAGTCACAGAATTTTCAGAGTTGGAAGGGACCTCTAGAGATCATCTAGTCCAACTCCGCTGCTAAAGCAGGGTTGCCTAGAGCACATTACTCAGGACTGCATCCAGGCGGGTCTTGACGATCTCCAGAGAAGGGGACTCCACAACCTCCCTGGGCAGCCTGTGCCAGTGCTCTGTCACCCTCACTGTAAAGAAGTTTTTCTGTGTATTTGAACGGAACTTCCTGTGTACTAACTTGTGCCCATTACCCCTCGTCCTGTTACTTGGAACCATTGAAAAGAGCCTGGCTCCATCCTCCTTCAACCCACCCTTCAGATACTTGTACGCCATAATAAGGTCTACCCTCAGCCTTCTCTTCTCCAGGCTAAAGAGTCCCAGCTCTCTCAGCCTTTCCTCATAAGGCAGATGCTCCAAGCCCTCAGTCATCTTAGTTGCCCTTCGCTGGACTCGCTCCAGCAGTTCCCTGTCCCACTTGAACAGGGGAGCCCAAAACTGGACACAGTATTCCAGTTGTGGCCTCACCAGTGCAGAGTAGAGGGGGAGAATGACCTCCCTCGACCTACTGGCCACACTCTTCCCTATGCAGCCCAGGATTCCATTGGCCTTTTTGGCAACAAGGGCACACTGCTGGGCTATGGATAATTTACTATCTACCACAACCCCCAGATCCTTCTCCTCTGAGCTACTTCCCAGCAGGTCCGCCCCTAACTTGTACTGGTGCCTAGCATTCTTCCTCCCCAAGTACAGGACCTTGCACTTGCTTTTGTTGAACCTCTTTAGGTTCTTCTCTGCCCAGCTCTCCAGCCTGTCCAGGTCACGCTGCATGGCAGCACGGCCCTCTGTCACATTCCTGGATTTCTCTGAAATACCGAAATTTTTTCAAAAGCTTAAATGTGTACAGAGTTTTTCACATTTCAGAGTAAAACTTCACATGAGTTTACCGAACCACGGACACGATTAGGGACAGCACTAATGCAGACCAATGCCTTTTGGTTGCTGCCTTCCAAACCTTTCCTTTTTTTCCCCGAAATGAACACATTGTGAAATGTGTCTCACTGCAGTGAGAGAGGGAAATGAACTCCTGCCTTTATTTTCAGAAGGAAGAACTATTTTTATGGACTCGCGCTACGCCTTTTCACAAGGTGCAATCACCAGTGCTTTGCCAGGCAAAGTTACGCACTGTTGAGCAAAAAACGCAAGCAGTTCTGTAGCGAGACATGGTGTTACAACAGTTTCAGAAGGTCACGTCTGTGAATATGCCACACAGACACACTGGTATATTCCGATAAACAAGGAGGTACATTTACAGCATTTACAGAGTCTGTGTTCAAACCCATGAGTTTGTGTTGTCCACTGTATATGCAGAGTAGAATTTATGAAGTTGTGCAGCATTCAGAGAATGGATCTGTAACTCTAACGACTAGAAACTCAGAAATAGCCATGCCATTGTACGTGTTACAGAAATGCTTCTGTTTTGGCTGTGGCAAAGCCTCCTGAAATGTCCATAACTTGCAGCCAATTAGACTCTTCTGTAAAAATTGTGTTAGATTCCAATGCAAAAATAACAAGACGCATGAAAAACGGTAAACAGCATGTGAAGGGCTTCTTTGTGCCTTGGAGATGAGTGATACTGCTCCATTACGCTGAGGCTGATAAGGTACTCCCCTTCTATCTCCCCAAACCGGGAGCTACTCTTTACAGGACAGTATGACTTTTACAAACAAAAGGCATCCAACAACCCATACAAACCTACGTATTCCTAGCTCCAGACAGACAGATGTAGAACATGGCACCGAGTTCACCTCTGCAAGCCTTGAACCTGCATGATCTAAAAACGGTCCTACACTATCTGAACAACACAAAGTCATACAGGAAATAGTCCGGCACAGTCACTGTGAAATACAATACGTGGCTAGGCACAAACACCAATATTCACATGAGAACCGTGCAAAGGATGGCATTCCTCACTTTCTACTAGGCTGAATTAAATACATTGCATTTGCAACATATACTACATTTTACTGGAAAATAGGTCAAGTTAATGTTTGGAAAATTACTACAAGGCTCCATTGTTTAGGATTAAGTGCAGTGTGTAGAAAAAAGAGTGAGATTGTGTTTTTACGTACTGCTTTAACTCCTCCAGCGGGGACTCTTCTGACTATTACTGATGAATTCTTGGGAATCAGGGCATTGTCGTCTGTGTACTCTGAAAACAACATGAATGCAGAAAAAATATCAGTCAGTTTGTGAGAATGTCTGTTACTATGTAGTTACATCGCACTTCAGAGAATCCTTTTACAGATATGAAAGCAAAACTTTACATGTAACATTGCGCTGTTACCATCTCAACACTCTAACGCTACGTTTCAAGAGATCTTCAGGTTTCATAATCAAACACAAGCAGCAAAATCATCTTTTTTTTTTTATATATATAGTTTGATTGCCAACAGCACAGTTATCTCAAAGTCACAAAAAGGAAGTCTGCTAAGGCATGAGGCTCTTTCCGGATCTAGCTTAAGCTGCTTTTGCTTCAGTTGAGGCTACAAACCCAAGAGATCTTTTGAGAAAAACAAACCACAGCAGTCTCCCCTGCATAAAGCAGATACTAAGGTCTGACACGCTTGCCCTGCAGCAAAACACGCCCTTGGCTAAAGCATGGAAACTCTGCGCCATGGCTTTCATAGCTATTACCTAAAAATGATTCACCTAACACCACCGGTGCTCGAGACTGACAGAACACAGAAGAGAGCCCGCCATTTCGCTCTATTTCTTGGAGCATCAACAACCAAACTGACCAAACTGCTCAGTTTCTGTTTCTGTTACGTTTAAACAGAAACAAAGCTGGCAGTGCTAGAATGTGGACCGCAGAAATTTGGGGGTATTTCAAGCTTGCTTTCACAAGTAGGGCAGAAGTGGCTCCAACGAAAATGGTACCTCCCCTCTTAAGCTGATCATCCAGTTTGAATTAACCACAGGGACGTGAATTCCTTCTATTCGTTTTTCACAGAGCAGACAGACTTGAACAAAATTACTGATGGAAACAGCCTGGAAATGCCTTTCAAAAACAGCACGTGCCAGAAGCTCTCCATGCTTTGCCTTGTCTTACACATCCTTAGTCTTTTGCAGAGACAAAACCAAAACAAATCTGGTTAGAAATGAATGACGAAATGGGGCTCAGTAGCGTCTGAATGACAATGTCTTTGGTGTAGAAAAGAAGTTATATTAAAAAGAAATTCCAGAGTAGAATTCAGATACGGAGAACACTCCTGTGCAAGATGGCTTTCAAGGGTCTGCATAGATTATAACTCACAGAGACACTCTGGATCCAAAATGTTGCTGGTGAGCAGTTTCTGCAACAGCCACAAAACCAGTTTCCCGACGCAGTGCATTAAAACACGTTGAAACAAAAGTAAGTCACCCAAACAACTTCTTTGCTTCAGACTATGCATCTGTTCTATCACTTTCACATTTCTCCACCAGCTTTCAAAGAAATCTGGCAAGTGTGTTACCATAAGGTATCCTCCCACTTTTCCCCGCGCCCGCCCTCCCCCGCACCTTCTTCCGTCTGGGCGTTGCTGATCCTCAGGTCGCAGTGGGCCGCCTTCAGCTTCTCGCGGCCCATGATCTGGCGCCTGAGGTCCCTCAGGGAGATGTCTTGGCCCTGGAAGATGACCCTGTCATGCCGCAGCCTGGAGGCGAACTTGTAGTGGATGCAGGACATTGCCAGAGGCGGGCAGTGCCTGCTCCACGACAGCGTCTCCTGCGGCAGAGGCTGTGGCGGCCCCTGTGCCGGGCTGGGGTGCGCGGCGGCGCGGGGAAGGGTCCAAACAGGGGCTGGGGCAAGCGGTGCGGGCTGAGCCCAGAGCTGCTGCTGCTCCTTCTCTGGCACGCAGCGCGGCCAGGCCTGACCGGTCACTATGGCCACGGGGACACGGCACGCCGCCCCCCCACGCCTCACGCCCATTGTGACCAAAGGCCTGTCACTGCCCCAGGCTGCTGCTGTCCCTGCTGTCCCCCAGCCTGCCCCCACCCGCTCTCCTGGCACCCTCCAAGGCTCCGGGGTCCCTCCTGTCCCCCAGGGGCCTTCACCACCTGGAGTCACCTCCCGGCAGCCCCTGGCCAGTGCTGGCTCTCCCCGCAGCCCTGGGCCCATCCTGCCACCCCCCATGCCTCTCACCGCCTGCTGGCCCTCCTGTCACCCCCCTGGCTGTCACCCCCGCTCTCCCCTCCTCTCCGCAGCCAGCCAAGGCCACACAGCCCGGGGCAGATGCAGCGCGCTTTGCCCTGCGGCTCCTGGCTGCCCACGACGCAGGGCCAGCCAAGGCAGGGGACATCTCGGGGACTCTGAGTGGACCTTGGGGCAGGGACGGAGAGTGCAGCCAAAGAGGTCAACGGCCACCTACGCTCATTGCCGTAAAGCAATGCACTTCCCAACTGTGGCGCACCCACACTTGCTTCAACTCTGCAGAGGAGGACGAAGCAGTCAGGAATGAACCGTGAGCGTTACGAGGTGCCCCAGGACGACACGTCTTGCTCTCTCCATCACTACAGCTGCTGCTGCAACAGCCCTAGCGCATGAAATCCTGCCCTGAATGACGAGGTCTGGCTCTGATGACTGAGATGCTGTGGCTTGCAGACACTTCTGGGCCAAGTGGCTACTCCTTTCTGGTCATGTAAATACAATATGAACACCTTGTTGTGGTCTGGCAGGGCTAACGAGGGACTTCCCACCACTGCTGGGTTTAGGTCTTTCAATGCCTTTTGCCTTTTCGGAGGGAGGAAACCCTTTTGATTTCAGGGCTGTCCTCTCTATCCGAGGGCGAGTTATTTTTGCTACGGGCGGCTGGTTGTTTTTCCTCTTCATCGGGATTCGGAAGCCTAGGTTTTCATACACTAGCCTTGCCCGTAAGCCTGCATCAGAGGCCAACAAGCCTGACCGATGGATATGCACTAAAAGCCCATCCTCTACCGGAAACAACTCGCCAGGGAAGCTGTCCCGCCAAATGCTCAGTGGCACAGGGACGGGCATCTGCGTTATGAATTTTCACTGAAGAAAGGAAGGATACATCCCTTCCGCCAAGAAGGGTCTGTCACTAGTCTGAAAGGAGACCCCTGGGTATGCTTGGAGAGCAAGCCTATTGACAAGCTGACTCACTCTGTAGGGGCTGAGAACTGGAGATGCCAGTAGAGTCTTAAGATTAATCGAATGGATGGAAATGGACAACTCAGATCTAGGGGCCACACAGATGAACAGGGGAGTCTTATGCAGGGAGCATTCCATACAGTTGTTCCTATGCCTAAAGGCAATTGGTTTTCCTTTACAGATTACTCCAAAACCTTACACCTCCACTGACCTTGAAAGGCAGATTCTCCAGAACCCCTTACATCAAACCTATTGTAATGAGCCATCACGCCGTGGATTTCTTCCTAGATGGAGTTTATCACACCCGGCAGACTCTGAGACCGTGTGGATACTCGCAGACAGATTAAATGGGTATTCTGCAGGAATCAATAATCATGCTGAAGATCAGGTTAAAAGTTTGGTTCCCACTATGGGCCTATAGGATCCTGATTGCTCTCAGTCATCTCCTCTGGATCCCAACCTTACTGGTTTACCTAAACAACCAAATCCGGCACGTGCTGACCCTTGACAGGAAATCATTTCCACGATTCAGACTTACGTGCACATTATACTACCCGTTGACACAACTACCCGGGCAATATTAGATAGGTGGGGAAAGGGCAGTCGAGGGGATTTACCCTCAACCTGAGCTGGAACGGGTATTCTGAGTGCATTAAGAGCATCCACACAGGTTAGAACCAGGATCTCTTCTGTCTCTGTAGCTCCCAGTTACCCTGACAGAACGTGGCACCGAGTTCCACCTGCCTGTCACAGCTTGTAGCCCACAGCTAGGGCTTGCAAAACTAGAAAGAGCTACTGCAAATGTGTCAAGAGAATCAGAAAAAGCCATTCATCAAAGCACAGGCACTATTACACCCTTACCGGAAGAAATCAAATTATTACCAAAAATGGTAATATCGAATCAATTAGCTCTCGAGCCACTGTTAGAAGTACACGACAGAGTATGTCAGTTATTGAGTAAGAGCTGCTGGGGTTTTTATGTAGATCCAGAGCAGAAAAGCAAACGCGAGAGAAACAAGATTTAAACAACATTTAAAGTATTACCTGAAGTAAGGCGGGGATCTCCCCTACATCTGTTTGGGTGGCTAACCTCTTGGCTCCCAGATGCAGGGACAGGACTGTGAACTACAAGGATTTGGGTTGTTGTATTCACTCTCTTCTTTTCCTTTGTAATGAGATGTGTGTGTTTACAGGGCGGTATTACCTTAGGAACTCAACTTACGACTTAAATAATGAAGAGTATAGTGTGACCCTGATGGTGAAAAGAAAGGCTGGGACTGTGGGGAAAAGCTCATTCCCTAACTATTGTCCTAATTAGTCCTTAGAGTCTGAAATGGAAGGAACTTTCTCAAGGTATACCGAGTTTACATTGTACCCTGCATAGCCATGGTTCAGTCAGCATGACCAAAGGACACAGCTCGTTGCAGGCAGGAGAAGGACAGCCCCCACCCCGAAGAAGAAAGGATACTCCGGGACTACGCAGATGACGCCAGCCTCCCAGCCCCTCCGACACCCCTGTGAAACCCTCCCCTCATCTGGCATCAGAGAGAAGGAACTGCAGCAAGACCCACTGCAGGGACATCTACATCAGGAAAGACGCAGGTGGATGATGATTCCACGCAGGCAGAGTTGCTTCGCAAAACAGCAGTCCATGTGTGCGTGCTATGAGCGATCAGTCAAATTGCATTGTACCTGAACGCTTGAAAGGCATAAGAACCATGCGTAAAACCGCATTCGGGGCACCCCAATTTGACTGGGACACCTCGTGCGCATGAATAGAGAATCACTCTTGTCGCCCTATACTTTGTGTCCTGGCCTCTCTCCTCGGACGGCATGGGCCAGTTGCAGAATCTTCATGAAAATACCCCTCTCCCCAGTCTGAAAGTTACCCTCCAAGACCGAGAATTGCCCCCAGGGCTGGCCCAGAAGCCGCTTTACTGCTTTTATCGTGCTGTCCTCCCAGGCAATGACCGTTCAAGAAGGACTCTCCCTGAAACCATAACTTGAATCGCACTGCCTCAGGAGTAGGTGAGCGGTGCGCCATCCTCTCCTGCGCACGATGCTCCCCCTTCCCACCTCGGTCATACTTTAGGAGTACCGTTTACAGACAGAAACGCCCACTTGAAAAATGCTGTTTGGTTTGGTAAATCCACAGCCTTTTCTGCAGACAGGAACGCAGAGTGAACGGAGGAAATCAAAGGTTCCCCCCAACGAGCTGAGTCCCTGGCCACCAGCCGAGCCTTTGAAGCTGGAGCCAGCACAGCTTCTGCTGACTCCCATGCTGCATGGGCTGGAGCCACGCAGTGCCTTGGCCCTGGGCAAGAGCTGCTGCGCTCCCTTCAGAGAAGCTGCAGGCAGGGATCCATCTCCGCCTGTGCTTTGCCTGGGAGAATCAGGACAACAGCAGCGGCCTCAAGCCCCACCTGCTATTTGGGCCCTGCACTGCTGTCATGCCTGTACTTCAAAAAGGCAAAGAAAAATTGCCTTTCTTAAGAAAAAGGTATGAAAAATAGGACCCCTGGTCGGTCATATGGGTGGCAGAACAAACACCATTTTATCAGACAAACGGACATGCTCTGTGAGCGAGCTGGTTACGTGTCAGTCCCCTTTCTCCTCCTCATCAGGCCCTGGAGGTCCTGTGTACCACGCAGACTTCTTCTCCCCCTCCCCATAAGCCTGAAGGTTCCTGGGTGCCAGGCAGACTTCTTCCCTCCTTACGGGCCTTGAAGCTCCCGGGCACCCCAACAGCCAGGTTGTGAACACCCCGTCACAGAGCAGGGAAGCGCAGCAGCACACCCAGCAGCCTCTAGAAAATCAAGCAGCACTCTTCCCCTCTTCTCCTCCATTTACGGCCTCATTGATGGAGGCAATGACAAACGGCACCGTCCCCTCTGGCGGTGAAGAGGTTTCCTACCTTGATACCACACATAAAATTGTACAGGAAAGGTGTGAACCTCACAGTCACCTGGGTCTTCCGCCTGCCCTACAGACCAAAAACTAACAGCACTTAATTAACAACACATTAAGAACGGGCAGGTACCCACCAGATGGCATGTGGAATGCGCTCATTCTCCTGCTCTCTGCAACCCACAAACACTTTAAACCCCCCCACTGGCAGCCCGTGGTGGTTCTCACGGTGACACGTGAAAAGGGCACGTGGAAACCAAGAGCCCAGAGAGGCGGTGGAGTCTCCTTCACTGGAGACGTTCAGGACAGAAGTGCCTGTCACCACCACGTGCTCTTTACTTTGCCTTCCAAGATCAAGCCAAGCTGTGATACAAGAGCTTTGGCCCTCCCCCTCTCCCATGGAAAGTTTGAAATCCTGTGGGATAGGAAGAAACTTGCCAGGCAGCAGCTGCGTCTTGCTGCATAGGCTTTGAACTAGCCCTGGGGAAAAAGCTGACCAGCCGACTGCGGTACGTCAGTGTGCAACTTGGATAATGAGGTGAAGTCTCAGTGCTCAAAGATCAATTAAGCCTGGCCTTGATGACTCGGGCGAGCAGAGACTGCCCTGGCTGTAACGGGATGCAGATAAGGAGGGAGCCCTGTGTAGGCAGGACGGCCCTGCCTTTCATCAGCTAAGACAACCAGATAACAGGAACCCGTGTACTTCTTTGTTTCTTCAAAAGGCTGTCATGCCCGATCACTGACCTCTGCCTCATTACCTGTGAAATGCATATCAAAGCTGACATATGCTAACGAAGATTATAGAGATCATGCTAAACATTCATGACTATAGCACTCGTCTCTCCACCCAAATCATACTACACGCCCCCTCGGGGAAGGAAACCTCGTAAGTTTGGGGATAAAAAGATGGGACGGTTCAATTGGGAGAGAAGAACCTCGATGCCTGACAGACCAGTTGCGTTCTCTTCCTCCAGCCCAGGCAGGGACGCCTTTCTGGGTATGCGCTGCGCCTTTCACCCTCGGGTGAATGGCACCCCCGGGCCGTGGTAGTATTATTATTATTACTTTTGCTAGCAATACTAACCTTAATTAGTAGCACTGTTGTAGTCGGTGAATTTATACACGGCAATCTTGAATCTGTTTGGTCACTCTCAATAAAATAACTCACTTGGATTGTTGTGAATCTGACTCAGTGAAAGTCCTTTGCTGAGACTCTGACAGATAAATCAGGGAAAGTCCTGGGACTCTGACAGACAAAGATCGAAACTACATTCCTTTTGACGCAACAATAAGAAAAAGCTCCAAAGATATGCGCAAGAGAACTTGACTGACTGTGACCTTGCCCATTTAAGTGAGTCTATTGTTAAAAGAAACCAGATGGAAACGAGCTGAAAGTGGCAAATTTCAAACAAAACAGTGCCAACTCAGCTCATAAATATGCATTAAGTGTGCTTGCACAGGGGGGCACGTGAACAAATACTCAAAAGTCAATGGTAGAAGGCAACCTCCTGGCCAAAGCAGTAGGTTTTTCAAACTGTAACCATCAATATGTGAGTAGCCTTAAGATGGTGCATAAGGAACGAAGAATTGTAACACGGGGTCCTTCTCAGGCTCCCAGCTGAGAGGCACCTTTATGGCCAGAAATAAAAAGGGGGTTTAGCTCGTGTGTACGTCTGCTGCCTTCTTTCCTGTACCCACGCATGGACTAGAAGAGAAGTGCCAACAAGTCCGTTTTGGTACAAGTTCAGGTCAACAGTTAAACAGCCAAAATTCTGAAAAGTTACACTGACCCTTACTTAGATACTGATTTTATCTGCCTTTGATGTGTAACTAAGCACATTCCCTCCTCCCCACAGTCTTTCCTCCCAGCCTCACAGCTCTCCTACGCAACAAAAACTGCACACCAAAACACCCGTGACTTTCTCAAACTCTTCACGGCCCCATCTGAGTCAAGGGACAGGATCTCCTAAAGGCTCTTTCACAGGCACTGCCCTCAAAAACCCCCGCTGCTTCTCTACTAGTGCACAAAGACATTAGGAAGGGTTGCATTTCTACGTCAATGGACACAGTTTCTGAAACGAGACAAATAGTTTTAAATGAGGATAAGCCCTTTGCCTTGCATCTGGCAACCAACAGAGATGCAGACCCGGCACATCAGACCAGGGCCAGGCACAAAACAACACCCGAGGCACAGGGAAAGCACAACACGTCAGATGTGGTAGTCAAGAACGACAACAAACGGCTCTTCCTATCACTTCTCTCTATGATCAGCTTAGTTCCTGTAGTCAGACACAGAAATTGGAAGTGATTTCTTCTTCTTTTGCTGAAGTAGACTCTAGAGTAGATATTGCCAAAAAATGCACAAACAACCCCCAAAAGTTAAAGCAGCTACTTTCACCCTCAAGAGACCCACTTACTGAAGTGGTTCTCACGTTCTCTTCTCTACTCTAAAGGGGGCCCACTTAAGATCCGTTTGAGTTACACTACCGCTAAGCATACACCGCTACCAGACATTTCTCTAGTCTGAAGGCTGACAGCAGGGTACAAGCACAGCCCTTTCTGGACATCTCACTCCTGGCTAGAAATCTTAGAGGCTTAGAAATCAGGAGCTAAGGACTGCGTGATGGCACCACCACGAGCAGACGTTCAAACCCAAAGCATCTGGAACACACAGAGAAACCTCCACCATTTGTTCAGCAATGTTTCAAGTCACGCCATACTCAGGCCAGGACTTTACAAAATGTCACCAAACATAATGATAGTAGCCTCTTTGCTCCAAAGCAAAGAAACAAAGAGCCACCTAGCCTTGGAGAAACCCTTGTCCTTCCGTGTGGCTGGTGTCTTCACAGGGCTCTTCCTCAAAACAGGAGAAATGACCATGAATTTGGCATTCAGAAGTACACTTAGTCCTCTGGCGGATGTTGCTTACAAGCCAGAAGTCCTCTCACCCCGCCCCAGAAGCACCCGTTAGTCGTCTGGCAGTCATTCTCCATGAACCCCAAGTCCTCCACACCTACCTACCTACCGACTCGCCAGAAAGGAGTCGGACCGCACCAGAATTGACACTGCCTGACCTGCACTAGACCTGCAGCAGGCCAGAAATGACGGCTTCAAGAAAGAAAACACAACCCAATTGAACAGAGCAGCAAAAAATCAACCAGAAGAAACATTGGACAAATTATACAAAAATCCAAACCCTAAACAGAGAAACAAGCTAAAAAAAGGATCCCCCACCCCCCAAAAAAAGACCACACAGAACACAAGATAAGGTAAAAACAACCTAACTTCCCTCTTTCCCGGGACCAACAAACCCAGATTCTGTCCATAACAATAACACACTTTAATCCTAACTCGCTTCAACTCTGGCATAGCATAGCCCTTGCCACCCCGTAACCCGAGCAAACTGCAGCCCTACCAGTCCATAACCCGCATCCCTGCAGGACGCTCTCCAGCACTAGGTACATCTCTGCTTAATCTCCCTTTGGACAAAGATCGAAAGGGAGGGATGGGGTTTGCTTGGCTCCGTTCCCAGGGTGCCGCAAGAGAGACCTGTCGCCCCCAAATCACCGGTGTGTTGTGGACACCACATATGAACTGCAGACAAGGGTCAGGACAGCTTTGGGGAGCAGACAAGCCGTTTTGCGGTGCCCCCGCTGCTGGCAGAAAGCAGAGCTGGAGACAACATGGGGAAGTCCAGGGTAGCCAGTGGTGGTGGTGGGGCCCTGTAGGGTGCAGCACCCGCAGGAATGCCCGGCTCCTTAAGCCTCGGCCCCACGGCTGCAGCTCGGGACCAGCACCGGTTGGGGCTTCGCTGGGAAAAAACAGGCGAGGGTGACCCTGACACTCAGCAGGCGGACCTGGTCCCACTAACCTGTCGCTCTGCCTGTCACCACCACGGGATGCAGAAAGCAGTTCTGCTGGTCCTGGCGTGGTCCTGAGCCACGTCTCAACAGATGAGTCTTTAACCAGAGGGCCTAAAAAGAGGAAAAGGTGCCCAGAATTAGCCTGTGCTTAAGTTTTTACAGGCATTTTGGGCTTTTGAGCTACACAGTGGTGCTGCTCCAGGGGAGCGCTCAAGCGCCCCTGGGCCAGGGCAGCCCGAGGAGGAGGCCGGGGTGGCTGCGGGGTGGGGCGGGGGCCCGAGGGCAGGAAGGGGTGCCGCGGGGCATGCTGGGAGCAGGCGCGCCCCGGGGCATGCTGGGAGCTGTAGTCCCGGGGCACGGGGCTGCCCGGCAGCCATGCTCCTGCCCGGGGCACGCCGGCAGCTCTCATGGGCCCACAGGCCGCTGCCGGGCTGCCCTGGCGGTCTCAGGAGGCGCAGTCCCTGCTCCAGCTGCCGCTGGGCTGAGGGGAGGGCTGGGGCCACCCGAGGGCAGCGGGGGAGCCCCAAACCGCCCGCAGCCATGGGGTCCCAGTCAGCATGAGCCGGGAGTGGCAGGGGCAGCCCCGGGAGGGACCCGGGAGTCGGGGAGGGGAAGGGGATGGAGAGAGACCCCCCCGGGCACAGGCAGCGCGCACCCCGACTCCCAGAGCCCCCTCAACTGCCCTGGCCCCAGCGCCAGTGATGTATGATCTGAGAGAGACAGAGACAGAAGTGCCTGAACTGTCAAATTCTGCCGGCAGCACCGAGAGCAGGAACTGCGTTGAGTCCTGTGCCCTTGGGGCTGTGTCGCCCCTGTGCTGCATCTGGATCCCTCCCTGTGCCTGTGCTCCCCCAGCCTTTCCCTAGCTGGTTCCCTCTTTTGCTTCCCTGTACCTCTCTTAATCTGGCGATTCTTGTATCCTGCTCCCTGCCCCTGCTCTAGTCTCCAGCCCCTCTCTTTCTCTGGCATGCTACCTGTCCCTTTGTTGTTCTTGCTCTTCCTCTGTCCTGCTCCGTTTTCCTCTTTTTCTCTTCCTCTCACTCTGTCCTGAAGCACACTGCTGTTTTCTCATTCTCTGCCTCTTTGTCCCGCTCTGCATCCCTCTGTTGTTAACAGTCTCTCTGGCCTCTTCCCGCTCCTGCTTTTTCTGCCTGTATGTCTCACTCCCTGTACCCGTCCTCCTTGTGGTCTCTCTCCTTCCTCATCATCATAGAATCATAGAGGAAGGAATCATAGAGGAATCATAGCTTGGAAGGAACTTTAAAGATTGTCTCCTTCCAACCCCCCTGCCCTGGGCAGGGACACCTCCCACTAGACCAAGTTGCTCTAAGCCCTATCCGGCCTGGCCTTGAACACCTCCGGGATGGAGCTTCCACAGCTTCTCTGGGCAACCTCTTCCAGTGTCTTACCACCCTCAGAGTGAAAAATTTCTTCCTAATAGCTAATCTAAATCTACCCTCTTCCAGCATCAAGACATTACCCCTTGCCCTATGACTATAAGGTCTCCCCAGAGCCTTCTCTCCTCCCGGCTGAACATCCCCAACTCTCTTACTGGAAGATTCAAGCTTCCTTCTTCTCATAATATTTTGTGCCTAGTTCTGTGGAAAAACAGGCCCATGTTCTCTCATGGCAGGCACAGCCTCTCTCCTTTTGTGGTTCTTCAGGCACCAAGCAGACATTAGGAAAGCTCTCGACTGGAGTATTCTACAGGAATACCGAAGTATTGCCTCCAATCAGTCAAGGGGAAACAATATATCCATGATACTTGTGTTGCGTTGAGGGGCAAAGTAGTTTTGGCAGAAAATATACCCCCTCGCGTTCTAACACTCCTCACCGAGGTGGGAGGCGAGGTGCGGCTAGGTTTACATTCTGAGCGATGCCCACTTCACCCCTATCAGTCCAGGCGCGTTTCATATATTACACTGTTACGCTTCTGAATACACTAACAGAGGACTGCACCTTCAGCCCAGCTGTGCTCATGAACTAACACGGCCACGCTTCGGTCGCGTTCAATGAGAAACCCAAACGACGAGCTGCCTACACAGTACAGTTTATTTAAACAACAGCTACACAAGTTCTTTCGGATTGCCGGTGATAGTGACTGTCTGCAAAGCACGTGCAAATACGAAAGATGCTAGCAATAGAGCTCGGTTACAAAAGCGCTAAGTTATAAACCCACTCTGTACAGAGATTTCTAAGTTTCCGGGGGAAGCACTTGGTATAGCCAAGTGTTCGAATCTTACCCACAAGCGTCCTTATTGCGGGGGAAGAGAGACCTAGCCCGTCGACTGGTCCCAGAAGTCCACAATGGTGTCTTCACTCACATCCCCCTTTTCTTGGGCTATTTTTATACTATTTTTTATCTTCAAGGTGGAGTTTGAGTGACTCTAGTCATAAATACTTTCATTATGATAGGTGTAAAATTTCCTTGCCTCGCATTTAAAGGTATAGCTGACGAAAAATTCAGGGCGCAGACTCAAGGAGGAATGGTCGCACCTTGGAGGCGGGGAGCTTTTGGGATGGAGGTGTGTTTTGGTATTATAATGACACTCTAATGAGCAAAGTTCACTAAAGGACAGCCTTTCATCAAAAAAATGACAGATTGTTGGCTCAGGGTAACAAGTGGGCCGTTTATCAGTTCCATAAGACCTTCGAGGGCTCCATTTGGTCCCCAGGTTCTCAGTTTATCCCAAAGTTTTAGCTGCAGTGTCTCCACTCTGCTCCATCCTTCGCACTGTTTTCCTTCCGTGGTACCACCTCGTTCCCATGCTTTCCGGATTATCACAGGGTTTGGCCTTGGAGTCTCCAGCCCCCTCCACTCCCCGCGTTGCTTTGTAAGCAATATGGTACAGGCAATCACAGATGTAGCGGATTCTTCACCTACCAGCTGTGGCTGTATTTTGCCCTAGAAGCCTTTTGAGTTTATACCTTTCCTTAATGCGTGAACAATGATGTATTGTTGATCAGTTTTAGTAATCATTCCACAACTTGTATACAACCCTAGGGTAATACTGCAGAAGAATTGAAAAAATACCCAACAAAACAAATCCCACTGAAAAAAAAAAAAAAAAAAAAAGAAACCAAACCCCCAAATCCAGAATTGACAGTCAATGTATTAACTGCCATTTCAAACAGAAGCCTAAACAGAAAGTGACATAAAGTAAAGGGGCAGAAAGTAACATAGTAATACTAAAAGTGACATAGTGACACTAAAAGTGACATAGTAATACTAAACCAAATACTAATACATAGTAACACTAAACCAAATACATAGTAACACTAAACAAAATACACTAAGCCGAATACTAAAACATAGTAATACTAAAGCAAAACGCATCTGCTTTCAGGAAAATCCATCTGAAATAGATCCTAAGTGCTGCTTCTTTGTTTCTTGAAGGGAGAGTCTGTTCTAACATCTTCTGCTGTAACTGGCTGTCTTGGTTTTCTCGCACCTTCTAACAAATCAGCCTTGCAAAATCCTTCCTTCTCATCCCCTCTTCTTCTCTTCCGGTGTTTCTTCTGCATATCTCCTGGTCTTAACGTGGAGTAGGTATACGAACTGGAGTAAAACGAAGCACTATAGGGAGACTTGGACCTTTAAAAAAACACAACGCAAAAGCAATAAATGAAAGTATTCTTTTTCCTCCCAAGTTTGGTTTGCTTTGGGTTTTCTTCCTCTCCATATGCTTATGTGCAACCTTCTTTCAGCTGCTGACAGCGCTACTGCAAATTGAAGAACTTGATGGCATGTAAATGTTTCTGCTTCCAAGACAGAACAGCTGCTGCTTTGTTAGTGTCAAAGCATACGTAAGGGTAAGTCTGTTTCCACTCACTTCTAGCACACGAGCTACCATAGCTGTTGATTGATTTAAGGTGCTGTGCACTGGCCTCTACTGGTATGTCAACGCACACGTTTCACTACTGGGCAACTACGTGCAGTGCAAACCCGTTTGGTTGCAGTAAGAGGCAAAAAGAGAAATCTTAATGTGTACAGCGCATTATCAAACATCAAGAAAACACGATTCAGCCTGAAGACAGTCAACCGCAAGTTTAAAATGCCAGCTTAGGCTACTGAGCTTCACTGAATATTTGGCAATTTGTACAGGTGGCAAAATACTTGTACTGCAATCCTACGCGCAGGACTATTTAACCAACACTTCTAGCCAGCTGTCCTAGCAAACTTTAGCACATAATCGCTCACACCAAGGACAGTGACGGCATTTAAGGAAATGTCCCATCTAAAGGCATCTCTAAACTCAGCCTCTAGTACTATGACTCAATGCCGTTTCTCGAGGAAAGATACTGGCAGCATTACTAATAGAGAGCGATTCAGACTCCTGCCCAAGTGATTTTGGGCGATAGAAACATCAGCTACCCTGAGATATGTCTTCACAAGTTTTTCTTGCATTATGTGGAGGAGGAGGCACGGGCACAGAGACAGGTGGTGATGCTGGCAGTGTTGGGGCTCGGGTCCCGCTGTCTAATTGGGAAATCAATTTCTTCAGCTCTACTCAGCAGTAATCAAAAGGGTGACTTTCCATCTGATCCTTTCCTTATGTTTAGTTTTCATGTGTAATTATGGTTTTCTCAAAAAGCACTCCATTTTCAGAGTCCTCTTTGCAGTCCTGCACTGGGGTTTTATTTTAAGTAATTTTACTGCATGCACACATCCCCTCTGTTAAAGCCAACTGATATTAAGCCGTTTAAAAATCAGTTACCACTTGTATTCTCCACAACTGTCCGTGCATGCTTTTTTCATTATAAATCAGCTGCTGTGTGAGTGACACCTTATGGCCTCATTTAACAGGTTACAAGTAGGAACATATGGAATTTCGGTAGAATACTTACAGTTGGCAGCCCGGTCTGCCACCTGCTGAGCGAGGTGTACTGGCTCTCACTGGGTGACCTTTTGAAGTGGGGAGAGGAAAAAGAATAAAAATCCCATTCAGTTGATCTGCAGGTAATTTGTTTAAAGACATTCGGAAGATGCAGGTACTTACCAGTTGTGGGTAGGGATTGTCCTTGGGGGCACCTCTGTGACACCGACACCGGATGTGCCGTCACCAGAGCAGCAGGAGGTAGAACACTATTGGCACCACTACAACAAAAACAAAACAAAACAAAACAAATTTCTATAATTCAAAGCGTGTTTTGGAGTGCTACGTGAAAGATAAAGCCACTTCAGAGGCTGCCCGAGAGGTTCTTTTGAATTGTGACCCTTTGTGTTCAACGGTACGGCTGAGCCTGACCGTCTGCTGGGCAGAGTGGCTGTTTGCATTCAAGGCGTAAAGTCAAAAGGGTATAAGCCCGAAGGGATCATCCAGATTTTTCATGTAGTTTCATGTGACTGCACTGGGTTGCACACTTAGACGGTCAGGTTTGTAAATTCCTCAAGTGTACAGTGTTTCAATGTTTATTATCCAATCTCTATGCGTCACTGACTACACTGTGTATTACTGAGGATGACTCTGACTTATCATAATATTGATGACAGAAATACTACAGAAAAAAAGTAGTGTGAACACGCCTGGCCAATTTTACCTAGGACTGTACTTTTACACTTTCCATGAAAATATTATTCCCCCAGTAGTAACGAGAAATTAATGCACCCAGGAAGGTTTGACATAGCTGAATGGCTTCTTTAGGAATTGCTAGCCACTTACAATCAAAGGGCTCCTGGGGAAAAAACTTTCCTCTCTCAGGGTAAACCTGTACTGAGCGACTGATAAGGGAACCAAACGGGAAATGCTTTGGAGAAAATTCGTGCAGGACGCACCCTTCCAACTTACCAAAGTGTCCTCGTTCAAAGTAAAAACGAAAAAGAGAGCTTCCACACTTATGTGGAACTGTCACTAATGATATCTATAAACCGCTAGCAGAGAAGCTCAAGAAGAAGAATCTGACTCCAGCATTTTGGTGTCTCTTCTATTCATGTTGAGCTACAGATTGCCTACCAAAAAGGTCCAGGAGGTGTAACAGGCATGAGCGGTGGTGGAGGTGGTGGCGCTGGCGGCAGCTGCTGCTGCTGCTGCTGAATCCGCTCAGGGAGCCTTTTTGTGTAGCCAATCCCGTTGCTGAAGTTGTTCACGGCCTGGAGGCAGAAAAACAGTTACAGAAAGGGAATATGAAACTTCAGCAGATGTACAAACAAAAGCCTCCCCCGAGTAACATTACTTGTCTGTTCCTGCAAGTGCTACCAATCCTAAAATGAATCAACATACCCATGTACGAGCACGTGGCATCAAACGCTGATGTTAATGACGCGTAACTCAGAGGATCTGAACTTAAAGTACTTCAGTGTTAACACTGAATTTGAAAACAAAAGTGGGACCTGAATTGGCCTGATTGTCTCTGAAGAGTTGTACGCTTCTGTGACGAGAGAGAATGTGTTTGAGAAGTACGTGTAGCCCTATTCAATCTAGCCTTGCTTAAGGAGATGTAAATTATTATTGTCTTCCCTTTCAGCTTTTTACTAAGACCCTCTTCTTACAAACAGTTTGCGTAGAAGTCATCACCTTACCTTGCGTAGGAAGTGGTTGGCAACTAAAGCATCAGGGGAAACGTCTGTCTGGTGGCACGCTGGGCATGTGTGTTCCTCCGAGTCCAGTAATGCCGTTCTAATACCTGTGTATCGTTAGAGTCATCCAAGGAGGTTTAGCCAAAGTAAAGCAGTTTCGGGGATTCTCATCAAGTTTAAAAAAAATTATATGTTCGATGGGTGAAGATGGTCTTGAGCTGAGAGCATGAAGCTCTAGATGTTCAACAGTGTCAAAAATTTCTCGGATGCAGCAAATAACTATACAGTTCTGGTATTTCACTAGTTAACACTTGAAGCTGTCTGTGTCTTGATGTTCCGACTGGTCTGTTTTCCACTGTCGAGTACAGTGAGAAGTCACCAGCCTCAAGGCTCATGGATAAAACGCACCTCAACAAAACATTAATAGGTTTGAGTCCTGAAGGGTTTAACCGACTGTCCCGTGCGGAAGAATGCGGATTACATGCCCAACGACCCGTTTGTTGCAGACCACAGTAAGTCACCAGAGTTGGCTGCGTAATTTTGTGTGAGAGAGAGGGCTGTGAAAAAACTAAACGCGTTCGATATCTAATACTGTAATCCCCGGTGCAGTTATGCACTCTTCTCATACTCGTCCTTCCGCATGTAAAGAGGATTTAACTAGATACCTAAAAAGGAGAATAAAGCTTTCTGCCTTTTTTTTCCCCTTTTACGAGAAGCGTCCTTCCCTATTCAGGGGATACTTAAGTATGAAATAGAACAGGTGACAAAGTAATTTCCTCAGCTCTGATTTCTGCTTTCAGAAAATCAGATGTGATGTTTGGAATGAACAAAGACGGGAATAACACGTACATTCGTCACAGTAACTGTTTCCACAGCAGGGAATAACAGCGGCATCAGTCATGATCTCATTACAAAGGAGACACAACAACTCCTCTGGAATAGGGTCTTCTGAGGAGGAGGAGGAGGAGGAAGAGGAGGAGGACGGCTCCTCTGGTAAAAAGGGAGGCTTCTCCTTCTTTCCTCGAGCATAAGCTTCCCTGGAGGGCGGGGTGGAGAAGGAAAAAGCAAAACGTTAAAGCTGGGTAAAGGAAAACTGTTCCAAGCTTTGCATGTTATCAGAGGAAGCAAACAGATGGAATTCTCACTCTGCATTAGCCTTCGGAGAGGTGGGCATACAGTTTAAATTGCTTTGCAATAGCCACAGCGCTAGCAGAGGGAGGGGGAACCAATTTTCCTTCTGCAGAACTCTCCCATTCATTGGATCAACATCATTTTTTGACAGCTGTGAATCAAGTGACCTGAATCCCACCTCTGCCTTCCAAGAGAACGACTCCACTGAAAATACTACGGAAATGTTTGGCAGAAAGCCAGATTCTCAGCACATCGCAAGTCTAACCTAGTTGCCGGGGCAGGAACAGTAGGACCACCCCGTTTTAATACTAGCGAGTATCACAGTTTAGAAGGTTACGATACAGTGACAGTGCTTCCTCCCCCGTCACTACAGACGCTGGCCAACTCGGTTGCAGTGCCACTCAGGCATTTGCCCATGGTTTCTCTCGTTCCCTTTGTGCTCAGTCCAGTTCATTCCATACGTACGCATTAATGATTGGTATTGCGTATTGCCCGGTGCTTGTCAGCATAACACCCTTCGTATTGGGATCTTCCACCTCCATCATGAAACTCCGTGGAATTCCTGTGCTCTTTTTAATTCTGGGAGGAGGCTTGAAATTTTTGTCCTGTTAAGAAAAGAAATGCAGACATCTCTCATCTGAAGACCCACACTTAAAATGATATTTCAACGGTGATTTTAAGCAGCACAAGCCCTTTATCCTCTCCTTTTACCTAGCCTAAGGGTTTCTCTTATTGTCCCAAACTAATACAACCAGGATGCTGCAAAGACTTGAGCAGCGTTTTGCGCTCAAGCGACATTCTTTTGCTTCACTCCAGGTTCCGTAAGGGTTACATATTGCTTGGCTCACCACCCACCCCGACAAGAGACACAAACCCGCTCCTCCTCCAAGGCGCAATTCAGAGGGAGAGCTCGTCTTACTTCCCTTCACCGTCTCTAGAGAGGAAGGCTGCATACACATCCAGCGAGTAACGTTACAGGGCATGAATACTCAGCCACAGACGTGTGTCATTAAAACACGCACATATTCAATAGGCGGGAGCGACAGAAACGCCTTGTTTTTCTATGGAATACTAAAAACTGTCAACTGCCATTAAAAAGCATTAAAACGCAATCTTACCCCGTTGGTTGGGCAGTGCTTCCTATAGTGGCCAGGTATTCCGCAACGAAAGCAAATATATGATGGTGGAGGTGGAGCCAAGGGTTTCTTCCCGTAACTAAAATTTTTGGGGGAAAAGAAGAGAAAGGTACGCATGTGTCTCTCTTGTTCAAACAAACACCTCTACAACTTTTCCATAATCTTTGAAGAAGAGATGTGACATTATCAACACTTACTTCATTGGATCGTATTCACGGCACGACTGGAGCATCGTAGCTTTTGTTACATCTTCTTCGGAAGCACCGGCCACATTGTCAGTCTGTGTAACGGGGAAGGATTTGACACACACACCTTAGAAACATGTTTAAGCCCACACAGCCCAAGACAGCACCGCTCACCCCATCCTGTAAAGAGCAGCACAACGCTAGCTGAGGTTGCATGAAAACTGCTGCTTCGATCAAATACAGTCGTCCTGAAGATGTTCTGGGGAGTCCTTATGCCATCGCGTGATGTTTATGTGCCCGTTCACCCACTTGAAAAGAGCATTCTCGGGCACTCGGAACCTTCGGCTCTGTTTGTACCTCACACAAAGACTGCTGTAACCAATCCAATTTTCTCCCAAGTGGACTGAAGCTACATGTAGAAAAAATTATACTATCCAGTACTTCCAAACTGATTTTTAAGCTCTGGCCTGCTGGAAGGAGAAGCTATCCACCGTGCATTTAATGGGGAAAGATGCATGCAACTCTCATTCTTTACATTTTGCAGCATTAAAAGGACACTCAGGGGTCGGGGATGTTGTTTCTGCTTGCTGAACTTCAGCTTCAGACACAGAAGCCTGAAAAGGAATCATGCTTTTCAGAATCCCTCGGCAAGACAAAAGATTCTTTGCAGTAGAAATTTGACAATCATGTGCTCGAGACTGTCCAAACTGCACGTTCTCCCCCCCAGTCTAACTTCTTCCTATTAGGTGATGTAACTAGAGTAAGCAAAACCTGCAGTGTTTTTGCAGTTGGCTCTGTCCATCTAACAGGCAAATGGTACCAAAAACCTTATGCAGAGCTAGATCTTCCAATTATGGAAGCCAGCTGATTAGGTTAAGCAGGATTTCTTAAAACGTTTTTATTATACACTAGTCCAGGTACAAGCAGGGTCCAAGGGAGTGGCTGTCAATGACTTGGACCTTCAAGTACCCATCATTCACATCAACCCCTTCTTGGTTTTGGTTTTACATGCGCTCATTCACAAAAGAAACAAACTAGGTTCACAATTTTATTAAATGCTTGTTTCATAGGCAGTTTCTTTTCAACAGTAACATAATCCAAATCGACAGCTATGAAATAATTTCCATGAACATTTAGAGGAACCTTTACCGATGCTTGACTAATTTGTCGGAATCCAAACGGTTTAGAAAACTCATCCAAACCCCACAAAACATTACTCGGGATAGACCCAAATGCAAATATGGCAGTTAATACGCAGGAATAACAGACCCGAAGACTGTTAGCACCTCGCCTCCAGGCTAAGCCAGTCTGCACTAAAGTGGTCAGAGAAAGTAACAGTTTTGAGCTGCTTTCACAGAATCACAGAGTCACAGAATTTTCAGAGTTGGAAGGGACCTCTAGAGATCATCTAGTCCAACTCCGCTGCTAAAGCAGGGTTGCCTAGAGCACATTACTCAGGACTGCATCCAGGCGGGTCTTGACGATCTCCAGAGAAGGGGACTCCACAACCTCCCTGGGCAGCCTGTGCCAGTGCTCTGTCACCCTCACTGTAAAGAAGTTTTTCTGTGTATTTGAACGGAACTTCCTGTGTACTAACTTGTGCCCATTACCCCTCGTCCTGTTACTTGGAACCATTGAAAAGAGCCTGGCTCCATCCTCCTTCAACCCACCCTTCAGATACTTGTACGCCATAATAAGGTCTACCCTCAGCCTTCTCTTCTCCAGGCTAAAGAGTCCCAGCTCTCTCAGCCTTTCCTCATAAGGCAGATGCTCCAAGCCCTCAGTCATCTTAGTTGCCCTTCGCTGGACTCGCTCCAGCAGTTCCCTGTCCCACTTGAACAGGGGAGCCCAAAACTGGACACAGTATTCCAGTTGTGGCCTCACCAGTGCAGAGTAGAGGGGGAGAATGACCTCCCTCGACCTACTGGCCACACTCTTCCCTATGCAGCCCAGGATTCCATTGGCCTTTTTGGCAACAAGGGCACACTGCTGGGCTATGGATAATTTACTATCTACCACAACCCCCAGATCCTTCTCCTCTGAGCTACTTCCCAGCAGGTCCGCCCCTAACTTGTACTGGTGCCTAGCATTCTTCCTCCCCAAGTACAGGACCTTGCACTTGCTTTTGTTGAACCTCATTAGGTTCTTCTCTGCCCAGCTCTCCAGCCTGTCCAGGTCACGCTGCATGGCAGCACGGCCCTCTGTCACATTCCTGGATTTCTCTGAAATACCGAAATTTTTTCAAAAGCTTAAATGTGTACAGAGTTTTTCACATTTCAGAGTAAAACTTCACATGAGTTTACCGAACCACGGACACGATTAGGGACAGCACTAATGCAGACCAATGCCTTTTGGTTGCTGCCTTCCAAACCTTTCCTTTTTTTCCCCGAAATGAACACATTGTGAAATGTGTCTCACTGCAGTGAGAGAGGGAAATGAACTCCTGCCTTTATTTTCAGAAGGAAGAACTATTTTTATGGACTCGCGCTACGCCTTTTCACAAGGTGCAATCACCAGTGCTTTGCCAGGCAAAGTTACGCACTGTTGAGCAAAAAACGCAAGCAGTTCTGTAGCGAGACATGGTGTTACAACAGTTTCAGAAGGTCACGTCTGTGAATATGCCACACAGACACACTGGTATATTCCGATAAACAAGGAGGTACATTTACAGCATTTACAGAGTCTGTGTTCAAACCCATGAGTTTGTGTTGTCCACTGTATATGCAGAGTAGAATTTATGAAGTTGTGCAGCATTCAGAGAATGGATCTGTAACTCTAACGACTAGAAACTCAGAAATAGCCATGCCATTGTACGTGTTACAGAAATGCTTCTGTTTTGGCTGTGGCAAAGCCTCCTGAAATGTCCATAACTTGCAGCCAATTAGACTCTTCTGTAAAAATTGTGTTAGATTCCAATGCAAAAATAACAAGACGCATGAAAAACGGTAAACAGCATGTGAAGGGCTTCTTTGTGCCTTGGAGATGAGTGATACTGCTCCATTACGCTGAGGCTGATAAGGTACTCCCCTTCTATCTCCCCAAACCGGGAGCTACTCTTTACAGGACAGTATGACTTTTACAAACAAAAGGCATCCAACAACCCATACAAACCTACGTATTCCTAGCTCCAGACAGACAGATGTAGAACATGGCACCGAGTTCACCTCTGCAAGCCTTGAACCTGCATGATCTAAAAACGGTCCTACACTATCTGAACAACACAAAGTCATACAGGAAATAGTCCGGCACAGTCACTGTGAAATACAATACGTGGCTAGGCACAAACACCAATATTCACATGAGAACCGTGCAAAGGATGGCATTCCTCACTTTCTACTAGGCTGAATTAAATACATTGCATTTGCAACATATACTACATTTTACTGGAAAATAGGTCAAGTTAATGTTTGGAAAATTACTACAAGGCTCCATTGTTTAGGATTAAGTGCAGTGTGTAGAAAAAAGAGTGAGATTGTGTTTTTACGTACTGCTTTAACTCCTCCAGCGGGGACTCTTCTGACTATTACTGATGAATTCTTGGGAATCAGGGCATTGTCATCTGTGTACTCTGAAAACAACATGAATGCAGAAAAAATATCAGTCAGTTTGTGAGAATGTCTGTTACTATGTAGTTACATCGCACTTCAGAGAATCCTTTTACAGATATGAAAGCAAAACTTTACATGTAACATTGCGCTGTTACCATCTCAACACTCTAACGCTACGTTTCAAGAGATCTTCAGGTTTCATAATCAAACACAAGCAGCAAAATCATCTTTTTTTTTATATATATATAGTTTGAATGCCAACAGCACAGTTATCTCAAAGTCACAAAAAGGAAGTCTGCTAAGGCATGAGGCTCTTTCCGGATCTAGCTTAAGCTGCTTTTGCTTCAGTTGAGGCTACAAACCCAAGAGATCTTTTGAGAAAAACAAACCACAGCAGTCTCCCCTGCATAAAGCAGATACTAAGGTCTGACACGCTTGCCCTGCAGCAAAACACGCCCTTGGCTAAAGCATGGAAACTCTGCGCCATGGCTTTCATAGCTATTACCTAAAAATGATTCACCTAACACCACCGGTGCTCAAGACTGACAGAACACAGAAGAGAGCCCGCCATTTCGCTCTATTTCTTGGAGCATCAACAACCAAACTGACCAAACTGCTCAGTTTCTGTTTCTGTTACGTTTAAACAGAAACAAAGCTGGCAGTGCTAGAATGTGGACCGCAGAAATTTGGGGGTATTTCAAGCTTGCTTTCACAAGTAGGGCAGAAGTGGCTCCAACGAAAATGGTATCTCCCCTCTTAAGCTGATCATCCAGTTTGAATTAACCACAGGGACGTGAATTCCTTCTATTCGTTTTTCACAGAGCAGACAGACTTGAACAAAATTACTGATGGAAACAGCCTGGAAATGCCTTTCAAAAACAGCACGTGCCAGAAGCTCTCCATGCTTTGCCTTGTCTTACACATCCTTAGTCTTTTGCAGAGACAAAACCAAAACAAATCTGGTTAGAAATGAATGACGAAATGGGGCTCAGTAGCGTCTGAATGACAATGTCTTTGGTGTAGAAAAGAAGTTATATTAAAAAGAAATTCCAGAGTAGAATTCAGATACGGAGAACACTCCTGTGCAAGATGGCTTTCAAGGGTCTGCATAGATTATAACTCACAGAGACACTCTGGATCCAAAATGTTGCTGGTGAGCAGTTTCTGCAACAGCCACAAAACCAGTTTCCCGACGCAGTGCATTAAAACACGTTGAAACAAAAGTAAGTCACCCAAACAACTTCTTTGCTTCAGACTATGCATCTGTTCTATCACTTTCACATTTCTCCACCAGCTTTCAAAGAAATCTGGCAAGTGTGTTACCATAAGGTATCCTCCCACTTTTCCCCGCGCCCGCCCTCCCCCGCACCTTCTTCCGTCTGGGCGTTGCTGATCCTCAGGTCGCAGTGGGCCGCCTTCAGCTTCTCGCGGCCCATGATCTGGCGCCTGAGGTCCCTCAGGGAGATGTCTTGGCCCTGGAAGATGACCCTGTCATGCCGCAGCCTGGAGGCGAACTTGTAGTGGATGCAGGACATTGCCAGAGGCGGGCAGTGCCTGCTCCACGACAGCGTCTCCTGCGGCAGAGGCTGTGGCGGCCCCTGTGCCGGGCTGGGGTGCGCGGCGGCGCGGGGAAGGGTCCAAACAGGGGCTGGGGCAAGCGGTGCGGGCTGAGCCCAGAGCTGCTGCTGCTCCTTCTCTGGCACGCAGCGCGGCCAGGCCTGACCGGTCACTATGGCCACGGGGACACGGCACGCCGCCCCCCCACGCCTCACGCCCATTGTGACCAAAGGCCTGTCACTGCCCCAGGCTGCTGCTGTCCCTGCTGTCCCCCAGCTTGCCCCCACCCGCTCTCCTGGCACCCTCCAAGGCTCTGGGGTCCCTCCTGTCCCCCAGGGGCCTTCACCACCTGGAGTCACCTCCCGGCAGCCCCTGGCCAGTGCTGGCTCTCCCCGCAGCCCTGGGCCCATCCTGCCACCCCCCATGCCTCTCACCGCCTGCTGGCCCTCCTGTCACCCCCCTGGCTGTCACCCCCGCTCTCCCCTCCTCTCCGCAGCCAGCCAAGGCCACACAGCCCGGGGCAGATGCAGCGCGCTTTGCCCTGCGGCTCCTGGCTGCCCACGACGCAGGGCCAGCCAAGGCAGGGGACATCTCGGGGACTCTGAGTGGACCTTGGGGCAGGGACGGAGAGTGCAGCCAAAGAGGTCAACGGCCACCTACGCTCATTGCCGTAAAGCAATGCACTTCCCAACTGTGGCGCACCCACACTTGCTTCAACTCTGCAGAGGAGGACGAAGCAGTCAGGAATGAACCGTGAGCGTTACGAGGTGCCCCAGGACGACACGTCTTGCTCTCTCCATCACTACAGCTGCTGCTGCAACAGCCCTAGCGCATGAAATCCTGCCCTGAATGACGAGGTCTGGCTCTGATGACTGAGATGCTGTGGCTTGCAGACACTTCTGGGCCAAGTGGCTACTCCTTTCTGGTCATGTAAATACAATATGAACACCTTGTTGTGGTCTGGCAGGGCTAACGAGGGACTTCCCACCACTGCTGGGTTTAGGTCTTTCAATGCCTTTTGCCTTTTCGGAGGGAGGAAACCCTTTTGATTTCAGGGCTGTCCTCTCTATCCGAGGGCGAGTTATTTTTGCTACGGGCGGCTGGTTGTTTTTCCTCTTCATCGGGATTCGGAAGCCTAGGTTTTCATACACTAGCCTTGCCCGTAAGCCTGCATCAGAGGCCAACAAGCCTGACCGATGGATATGCACTAAAAGCCCATCCTCTACCGGAAACAACTCGCCAGGGAAGCTGTCCCGCCAAATGCTCAGTGGCACAGGGACGGGCATCTGCGTTATGAATTTTCACTGAAGAAAGGAAGGATACATCCCTTCCGCCAAGAAGGGTCTGTCACTAGTCTGAAAGGAGACCCCTGGGTATGCTTGGAGAGCAAGCCTATTGACAAGCTGACTCACTCTGTAGGGGCTGAGAACTGGAGATGCCAGTAGAGTCTTAAGATTAATCGAATGGATGGAAATGGACAACTCAGATCTAGGGGCCACACAGATGAACAGGGGAGTCTTATGCAGGGAGCATTCCATACAGTTGTTCCTATGCCTAAAGGCAATTGGTTTTCCTTTACAGATTACTCCAAAACCTTACACCTCCACTGACCTTGAAAGGCAGATTCTCCAGAACCCCTTACATCAAACCTATTGTAATGAGCCATCACGCCGTGGATTTCTTCCTAGATGGAGTTTATCACACCCGGCAGACTCTGAGACCGTGTGGATACTCGCAGACAGATTAAATGGGTATTCTGCAGGAATCAATAATCATGCTGAAGATCAGGTTAAAAGTTTGGTTCCCACTATGGGCCTATAGGATCCTGATTGCTCTCAGTCATCTCCTCTGGATCCCAACCTTACTGGTTTACCTAAACAACCAAATCCGGCACGTGCTGACCCTTGACAGGAAATCATTTCCACGATTCAGACTTACGTGCACATTATACTACCCGTTGACACAACTACCCGGGCAATATTAGATAGGTGGGGAAAGGGCAGTCGAGGGGATTTACCCTCAACCTGAGCTGGAACGGGTATTCTGAGTGCATTAAGAGCATCCACACAGGTTAGAACCAGGATCTCTTCTGTCTCTGTAGCTCCCAGTTACCCTGACAGAACGTGGCACCGAGTTCCACCTGCCTGTCACAGCTTGTAGCCCACAGCTAGGGCTTGCAAAACTAGAAAGAGCTACTGCAAATGTGTCAAGAGAATCAGAAAAAGCCATTCATCAAAGCACAGGCACTATTACACCCTTACCGGAAGAAATCAAATTATTACCAAAAATGGTAATATCGAATCAATTAGCTCTCGAGCCACTGTTAGAAGTACACGACAGAGTATGTCAGTTATTGAGTAAGAGCTGCTGGGGTTTTTATGTAGATCCAGAGCAGAAAAGCAAACGCGAGAGAAACAAGATTTAAACAACATTTAAAGTATTACCTGAAGTAAGGCGGGGATCTCCCCTACATCTGTTTGGGTGGCTAACCTCTTGGCTCCCAGATGCAGGGACAGGACTGTGAACTACAAGGATTTGGGTTGTTGTATTCACTCTCTTCTTTTCCTTTGTAATGAGATGTGTGTGTTTACAGGGCGGTATTACCTTAGGAACTCAACTTACGACTTAAATAATGAAGAGTATAGTGTGACCCTGATGGTGAAAAGAAAGGCTGGGACTGTGGGGAAAAGCTCATTCCCTAACTATTGTCCTAATTAGTCCTTAGAGTCTGAAATGGAAGGAACTTTCTCAAGGTATACCGAGTTTACATTGTACCCTGCATAGCCATGGTTCAGTCAGCATGACCAAAGGACACAGCTCGTTGCAGGCAGGAGAAGGACAGCCCCCACCCCGAAGAAGAAAGGATACTCCGGGACTACGCAGATGACGCCAGCCTCCCAGCCCCTCTGACACCCCTGTGAAACCCTCCCCTCATCTGGCATCAGAGAGAAGGAACTGCAGCAAGACCCACTGCAGGGACATCTACATCAGGAAAGACGCAGGTGGATGATGATTCCACGCAGGCAGAGTTGCTTCGCAAAACAGCAGTCCATGTGTGTGTGCTATGAGCGATCAGTCAAATTGCATTGTACCTGAACGCTTGAAAGGCATAAGAACCATGCGTAAAACTGCATTCGGGGCACCCCAATTTGACTGGGACACCTCGTGCGCATGAATAGAGAATCACTCTTGTCGCCCTATACTTTGTGTCCTGGCCTCTCTCCTCGGACGGCATGGGCCAGTTGCAGAATCTTCATGAAAATACCCCTCTCCCCAGTCTGAAAGTTACCCTCCAAGACCGAGAATTGCCCCCAGGGCTGGCCCAGAAGCCGCTTTACTGCTTTTATCGTGCTGTCCTCCCAGGCAATGACCGTTCAAGAAGGACTCTCCCTGAAACCATAACTCGAATCGCACTGCCTCAGGAGTAGGTGAGCGGTGCGCCATCCTCTCCTGCGCACGATGCTCCCCCTTCCCACCTCGGTCATACTTTAGGAGTACCGTTTACAGACAGAAACGCCCACTTGAAAAATGCTGTTTGGTTTGGTAAATCCACAGCCTTTTCTGCAGACAGGAACGCAGAGTGAACGGAGGAAATCAAAGGTTCCCCCCAACGAGCTGAGTCCCTGGCCACCAGCCGAGCCTTTGAAGCTGGAGCCAGCACAGCTTCTGCTGACTCCCATGCTGCATGGGCTGGAGCCACGCAGTGCCTTGGCCCTGGGCAAGAGCTGCTGCGCTCCCTTCAGAGAAGCTGCAGGCAGGGATCCATCTCCGCCTGTGCTTTGCCTGGGAGAATCAGGACAACAGCAGCGGCCTCAAGCCCCACCTGCTATTTGGGCCCTGCACTGCTGTCATGCCTGTACTTCAAAAAGGCAAAGAAAAATTGCCTTTCTTAAGAAAAAGGTATGAAAAATAGGACCCCTGGTCGGTCATATGGGTGGCAGAACAAACACCATTTTATCAGACAAACGGACATGCTCTGTGAGCGAGCTGGTTACGTGTCAGTCCCCTTTCTCCTCCTCATCAGGCCCTGGAGGTCCTGTGTACCACGCAGACTTCTTCTCCCCCTCCCCATAAGCCTGAAGGTTCCTGGGTGCCAGGCAGACTTCTTCCCTCCTTACGGGCCTTGAAGCTCCCGGGCACCCCAACAGCCAGGTTGTGAACACCCCGTCACAGAGCAGGGAAGCGCAGCAGCACACCCAGCAGCCTCTAGAAAATCAAGCAGCACTCTTCCCCTCTTCTCCTCCATTTACGGCCTCATTGATGGAGGCAATGACAAACGGCACCGTCCCCTCTGGCGGTGAAGAGGTTTCCTACCTTGATACCACACATAAAATTGTACAGGAAAGGTGTGAACCTCACAGTCACCTGGGTCTTCCGCCTGCCCTACAGACCAAAAACTAACAGCACTTAATTAACAACACATTAAGAACGGGCAGGTACCCACCAGATGGCATGTGGAATGCGCTCATTCTCCTGCTCTCTGCAACCCACAAACACTTTAAACCCCCCCACTGGCAGCCCGTGGTGGTTCTCACGGTGACACGTGAAAAGGGCACGTGGAAACCAAGAGCCCAGAGAGGCGGTGGAGTCTCCTTCACTGGAGACGTTCAGGACAGAAGTGCCTGTCACCACCACGTGCTCTTTACTTTGCCTTCCAAGATCAAGCCAAGCTGTGATACAAGAGCTTTGGCCCTCCCCCTCTCCCATGGAAAGTTTGAAATCCTGTGGGATAGGAAGAAACTTGCCAGGCAGCAGCTGCGTCTTGCTGCATAGGCTTTGAACTAGCCCTGGGGAAAAAGCTGACCAGCCGACTGCGGTACGTCAGTGTGCAACTTGGATAATGAGGTGAAGTCTCAGTGCTCAAAGATCAATTAAGCCTGGCCTTGATGACTCGGGCGAGCAGAGACTGCCCTGGCTGTAACGGGATGCAGATAAGGAGGGAGCCCTGTGTAGGCAGGACGGCCCTGCCTTTCATCAGCTAAGACAACCAGATAACAGGAACCCGTGTACTTCTTTGTTTCTTCAAAAGGCTGTCATGCCCGATCACTGACCTCTGCCTCATTACCTGTGAAATGCATATCAAAGCTGACATATGCTAACGAAGATTATAGAGATCATGCTAAACATTCATGACTATAGCACTCGTCTCTCCACCCAAATCATACTACACGCCCCCTCGGGGAAGGAAACCTCGTAAGTTTGGGGATAAAAAGATGGGACGGTTCAATCGGGAGAGAAGAACCTCGATGCCTGACAGACCAGTTGCGTTCTCTTCCTCCAGCCCAGGCAGGGATGCCTTTCTGGGTATGCGCTGCGCCTTTCACCCTCGGGTGAATGGCACCCCCGGGCCGTGGTAGTATTATTATTATTACTTTTGCTAGCAATACTAACCTTAATTAGTAGCACTGTTGTAGTCGGTGAATTTATACACGGCAATCTTGAATCTGTTTGGTCACTCTCAATAAAATAACTCACTTGGATTGTTGTGAATCTGACTCAGTGAAAGTCCTTTGCTGAGACTCTGACAGATAAATCAGGGAAAGTCCTGGGACTCTGACAGACAAAGATCGAAACTACATTCCTTTTGACGCAACAATAAGAAAAAGCTCCAAAGATATGCGCAAGAGAACTTGACTGACTGTGACCTTGCCCATTTAAGTGAGTCTATTGTTAAAAGAAACCAGATGGAAACGAGCTGAAAGTGGCAAATTTCAAACAAAACAGTGCCAACTCAGCTCATAAATATGCATTAAGTGTGCTTGCACAGGGGGGCACGTGAACAAATACTCAAAAGTCAATGGTAGAAGGCAACCTCCTGGCCAAAGCAGTAGGTTTTTCAAACTGTAACCATCAATATGTGAGTAGCCTTAAGATGGTGCATAAGGAACGAAGAATTGTAACACGGGGTCCTTCTCAGGCTCCCAGCTGAGAGGCACCTTTATGGCCAGAAATAAAAAGGGGGTTTAGCTCGTGTGTACGTCTGCTGCCTTCTTTCCTGTACCCACGCATGGACTAGAAGAGAAGTGCCAGCAAGTCCGTTTTGGTACAAGTTCAGGTCAACAGTTAAACAGCCAAAATTCTGAATAGTTACACTGACCCTTACTTAGATACTGATTTTATCTGCCTTTGATTTGTAACTAAGCACATTCCCTCCTCCCCACAGTCTTTCCTCCCAGCCTCACAGCTCTCCTACGCAACAAAAACTGCACACCAAAACACCCGTGACTTTCTCAAACTCTTCACGGCCCCATCTGAGTCAAGGGACAGGATCTCCTAAAGGCTCTTTCACAGGCACTGCCCTCAAAAACCCCCGCTGCTTCTCTACTAGTGCACAAAGACATTAGGAAGGGTTGCATTTCTACGTCAATGGACACAGTTTCTGAAACGAGACAAATAGTTTTAAATGAGGATAAGCCCTTTGCCTTGCATCTGGCAACCAACAGAGATGCAGACCCGGCACATCAGACCAGGGCCAGGCACAAAACAACACCCGAGGCACAGGGAAAGCACAACACGTCAGATGTGGTAGTCAAGAACGACAACAAACGGCTCTTCCTATCACTTCTCTCTATGATCAGCTTAGTTCCTGTAGTCAGACACAGAAATTGGAAGTGATTTCTTCTTCTTTTGCTGAAGTAGACTCTAGAGTAGATATTGCCAAAAAATGCACAAACAACCCCCAAAAGTTAAAGCAGCTACTTTCACCCTCAAGAGACCCACTTACTGAAGTGGTTCTCACGTTCTCTTCTCTACTCTAAAGGGGGCCCACTTAAGATCCGTTTGAGTTACACTACCGCTAAGCATACACCGCTACCAGACATTTCTCTAGTCTGAAGGCTGACAGCAGGGTACAAGCACAGCCCTTTCTGGACATCTCACTCCTGGCTAGAAATCTTAGAGGCTTAGAAATCAGGAGCTAAGGACTGCGTGATGGCACCACCACGAGCAGACGTTCAAACCCAAAGCATCTGGAACACACAGAGAAACCTCCACCATTTGTTCAGCAATGTTTCAAGTCACGCCATACTCAGGCCAGGACTTTACAAAATGTCACCAAACATAATGATAGTAGCCTCTTTGCTCCAAAGCAAAGAAACAAAGAGCCACCTAGCCTTGGAGAAACCCTTGTCCTTCCGTGTGGCTGGTGTCTTCACAGGGCTCTTCCTCAAAACAGGAGAAATGACCATGAATTTGGCATTCAGAAGTACACTTAGTCCTCTGGCGGACGTTGCTTACAAGCCAGAAGTCCTCTCACCCCGCCCCAGAAGCACCCGTTAGTCGTCTGGCAGTCATTCTCCATGAACCCCAAGTCCTCCACACCTACCTACCTACCGACTCGCCAGAAAGGAGTCGGACCGCACCAGAATTGACACTGCCTGACCTGCACTAGACCTGCAGCAGGCCAGAAATGACGGCTTCAAGAAAGAAAACACAACCCAATTGAACAGAGCAGCAAAAAATCAACCAGAAGAAACATTGGACAAATTATACAAAAATCCAAACCCTAAACAGAGAAACAAGCTAAAAAAAGGATCCCCCACCCCCCAAAAAAAGACCACACAGAACACAAGATAAGGTAAAAACAACCTAACTTCCCTCTTTCCCGGGACCAACAAACCCAGATTCTGTCCATAACAATAACACACTTTAATCCTAACTCGCTTCAACTCTGGCATAGCATAGCCCTTGCCACCCCGTAACCCGAGCAAACTGCAACCCTACCAGTCCATAACCCGCATCCCTGCAGGACGCTCTCCAGCACTAGGTACATCTCTGCTTAATCTCCCTTTGGACAAAGATCGAAAGGGAGGGATGGGGTTTGCTTGGCCCCGTTCCCAGGGTGCCGCAAGAGAGACCTGCCGCCCCCAAATCACCGGTGTGTTGTGGACACCACATATGAACTGCAGACAAGGGTCAGGACAGCTTTGGGGAGCAGACAAGCCGTTTTGCGGTGCCCCCGCTGCTGGCAGAAAGCAGAGCTGGAGACAACATGGGGAAGTCCAGGGTAGCCAGTGGTGGTGGTGGGGCCCTGTAGGGTGCAGCACCCGCAGGAATGCCCGGCTCCTTAAGCCTCGGCCCCACGGCTGCAGCTCGGGACCAGCACCGGTTGGGGCTTCGCTGGGAAAAAACAGGCGAGGGTGACCCTGACACTCAGCAGGCGGACCTGGTCCCACTAACCTGTCGCTCTGCCTGTCACCACCACGGGATGCAGAAAGCAGTTCTGCTGGTCCTGGCGTGGTCCTGAGCCACGTCTCAACAGATGAGTCTTTAACCAGAGGGCCTAAAAAGAGGAAAAGGTGCCCAGAATTAGCCTGTGCTTAAGTTTTTACAGGCATTTTGGGCTTTTGAGCTACACAGTGGTGCTGCTCCAGGGGAGCGCTCAAGAACGAGGCGGCTGCCTCTTCCTGCAGGCAGGCAGTGGGGTGTGTGCAACAGAAGCGAGTGCCGGTGTGTGCGGCTGTTGAAGGGGTTTGGTTTTCAACTGTGCCCACCCTGGTACGACGGGTTCCTTTTCCCAGGAGGTTCCGCTCCGGGACCTGGCCCTGGGCCAGGGCAGCCCGAGGAGGAGGCCGGGGTGGCTGCGGGGTGGGGCGGGGGCCCGAGGGCAGGAAGGGGTGCCGCGGGGCATGCTGGGAGCAGGCGCGCCCCGGGGCATGCTGGGAGCTGTAGTCCCGGGGCACGGGGCTGCCCGGCAGCCATGCTCCTGCCCGGGGCACGCCGGCAGCTCTCATGGGCCCACAGGCCGCTGCCGGGCTGCCCTGGCGGTCTCAGGAGGCGCAGTCCCTGCTCCAGCTGCCGCTGGGCTGAGGGGAGGGCTGGGGCCACCCGAGGGCAGCGGGGGAGCCCCAAACCGCCCGCAGCCATGGGGTCCCAGTCAGCATGAGCCGGGAGTGGCAGGGGCAGCCCCGGGAGGGACCCGGGAGTCGGGGAGGGGAAGGGGATGGAGAGAGGCCCCCCCGGGCACAGGCAGCGCGCACCCCGACTCCCAGAGCCCCCTCAACTGCCCTGGCCCCAGCGCCAGTGATGTATGATCTGAGAGAGACAGAGACAGAAGTGCCTGAACTGTCAAATTCTGCCGGCAGCACCGAGAGCAGGAACTGCGTTGAGTCCTGTGCCCTTGGGGCTGTGTCGCCCCTGTGCTGCATCTGGATCCCTCCCTGTGCCTGTGCTCCCCCAGCCTTTCCCTAGCTGGTTCCCTCTTTTGCTTCCCTGTACCTCTCTTAATCTGGCGATTCTTGTATCCTGCTCCCTGCCCCTGCTCTAGTCTCCAGCCCCTCTCTTTCTCTGGCATGCTACCTGTCCCTTTGTTGTTCTTGCTCTTCCTCTGTCCTGCTCCGTTTTCCTCTTTTTCTCTTCCTCTCACTCTGTCCTGAAGCACACTGCTGTTTTCTCATTCTCTGCCTCTTTGTCCCGCTCTGCATCCCTCTGTTGTTAACAGTCTCTCTGGCCTCTTCCCGCTCCTGTTTTTTCTGCCTGTATGTCTCACTCCCTGTACCCGTCCTCCTTGTGGTCTCTCTCCTTCCTCATCATCATAGAATCATAGAGGAAGGAATCATAGAGGAATCATAGCTTGGAAGGAACTTTAAAGATTGTCTCCTTCCAACCCCCCTGCCCTGGGCAGGGACACCTCCCACTAGACCAAGTTGCTCTAAGCCCTATCCGGCCTGGCCTTGAACACCTCCGGGATGGAGCTTCCACAGCTTCTCTGGGCAACCTCTTCCAGTGTCTTACCACCCTCAGAGTGAAAAATTTCTTCCTAATAGCTAATCTAAATCTACCCTCTTCCAGCATCAAGACATTACCCCTTGCCCTATGACTATAAGGTCTCCCCAGAGCCTTCTCTCCTCCCGGCTGAACATCCCCAACTCTCTTACTGGAAGATTCAAGCTTCCTTCTTCTCATAATATTTTGTGCCTAGTTCTGTGGAAAAACAGGCCCATGTTCTCTCATGGCAGGCACAGCCTCTCTCCTTTTGTGGTTCTTCAGGCACCAAGCAGACATTAGGAAAGCTCTCGACTGGAGTATTCTACAGGAATACCGAAGTATTGCCTCCAATCAGTCAAGGGGAAACAATATATCCATGATACTTGTGTTGCGTTGAGGGGCAAAGTAGTTTTGGCAGAAAATATACCCCCTCGCGTTCTAACACTCCTCACCGAGGTGGGAGGCGAGGTGCGGCTAGGTTTACATTCTGAGCGATGCCCACTTCACCCCTATCAGTCCAGGCGCGTTTCATATATTACACTGTTACGCTTCTGAATACACTAACAGAGGACTGCACCTTCAGCCCAGCTGTGCTCATGAACTAACACGGCCACGCTTCGGTCGCGTTCAATGAGAAACCCAAACGACGAGCTGCCTACACAGTACAGTTTATTTAAACAACAGCTACACAAGTTCTTTCGGATTGCCGGTGATAGTGACTGTCTGCAAAGCACGTGCAAATACGAAAGATGCTAGCAATAGAGCTCGGTTACAAAAGCGCTAAGTTATAAACCCACTCTGTACAGAGATTTCTAAGTTTCCGGGGGAAGCACTTGGTATAGCCAAGTGTTCGAATCTTACCCACAAGCGTCCTTATTGCGGGGGAAGAGAGACCTAGCCCGTCGACTGGTCCCAGAAGTCCACAATGGTGTCTTCACTCACATCCCCCTTTTCTTGGGCTATTTTTATACTATTTTTTATCTTCAAGGTGGAGTTTGAGTGACTCTAGTCATAAATACTTTCATTATGATAGGTGTAAAATTTCCTTGCCTCGCATTTAAAGGTATAGCTGACGAAAAATTCAGGGCGCAGACTCAAGGAGGAATGGTCGCACCTTGGAGGCGGGGAGCTTTTGGGATGGAGGTGTGTTTTGGTATTATAATGACACTCTAATGAGCAAAGTTCACTAAAGGACAGCCTTTCATCAAAAAAATGACAGATTGTTGGCTCAGGGTAACAAGTGGGCCGTTTATCAGTTCCATAAGACCTTCGAGGGCTCCATTTGGTCCCCAGGTTCTCAGTTTATCCCAAAGTTTTAGCTGCAGTGTCTCCACTCTGCTCCATCCTTCGCACTGTTTTCCTTCCGTGGTACCACCTCGTTCCCATGCTTTCCGGATTATCACAGGGTTTGGCCTTGGAGTCTCCAGCCCCCTCCACTCCCCGCGTTGCTTTGTAAGCAATATGGTACAGGCAATCACAGATGTAGCGGATTCTTCACCTACCAGCTGCGGCTGTATTTTGCCCTAGAAGCCTTTTGAGTTTATACCTTTCCTTAATGCGTGAACAATGATGTATTGTTGATCAGTTTTAGTAATCATTCCACAACTTGTATACAACCCTAGGGTAATACTGCAGAAGAATTGAAAAAATACCCAACAAAACAAATCCCACTGAAAAAAAAAAAAAAAAAAAAAAGAAACCAAACCCCCAAATCCAGAATTGACAGTCAATGTATTAACTGCCATTTCAAACAGAAGCCTAAACAGAAAGTGACATAAAGTAAAGGGGCAGAAAGTAACATAGTAATACTAAAAGTGACATAGTGACACTAAAAGTGACATAGTAATACTAAACCAAATACTAATACATAGTAACACTAAACCAAATACATAGTAACACTAAACAAAATACACTAAGCCGAATACTAAAACATAGTAATACTAAAGCAAAACGCATCTGCTTTCAGGAAAATCCATCTGAAATAGATCCTAAGTGCTGCTTCTTTGTTTCTTGAAGGGAGAGTCTGTTCTAACATCTTCTGCTGTAACTGGCTGTCTTGGTTTTCTCGCACCTTCTAACAAATCAGCCTTGCAAAATCCTTCCTTCTCATCCCCTCTTCTTCTCTTCCGGTGTTTCTTCTGCATATCTCCTGGTCTTAACGTGGAGTAGGTATACGAACTGGAGTAAAACGAAGCACTATAGGGAGACTTGGACCTTTAAAAAAACACAACGCAAAAGCAATAAATGAAAGTATTCTTTTTCCTCCCAAGTTTGGTTTGCTTTGGGTTTTCTTCCTCTCCATATGCTTATGTGCAACCTTCTTTCAGCTGCTGACAGCGCTACTGCAAATTGAAGAACTTGATGGCATGTAAATGTTTCTGCTTCCAAGACAGAACAGCTGCTGCTTTGTTAGTGTCAAAGCATACGTAAGGGTAAGTCTGTTTCCACTCACTTCTAGCACACGAGCTACCATAGCTGTTGATTGATTTAAGGTGCTGTGCACTGGCCTCTACTGGTATGTCAACGCACACGTTTCACTACTGGGCAACTACGTGCAGTGCAAACCCGTTTGGTTGCAGTAAGAGGCAAAAAGAGAAATCTTAATGTGTACAGCGCATTATCAAACATCAAGAAAACACGATTCAGCCTGAAGACAGTCAACCGCAAGTTTAAAATGCCAGCTTAGGCTACTGAGCTTCACTGAATATTTGGCAATTTGTACAGGTGGCAAAATACTTGTACTGCAATCCTACGCGCAGGACTATTTAACCAACACTTCTAGCCAGCTGTCCTAGCAAACTTTAGCACATAATCGCTCACACCAAGGACAGTGACGGCATTTAAGGAAATGTCCCATCTAAAGGCATCTCTAAACTCAGCCTCTAGTACTATGACTCAATGCCGTTTCTCGAGGAAAGATACTGGCAGCATTACTAATAGAGAGCGATTCAGACTCCTGCCCAAGTGATTTTGGGCGATAGAAACATCAGCTACCCTGAGATATGTCTTCACAAGTTTTTCTTGCATTATGTGGAGGAGGAGGCACGGGCACAGAGACAGGTGGTGATGCTGGCAGTGTTGGGGCTCGGGTCCCGCTGTCTAATTGGGAAATCAATTTCTTCAGCTCTACTCAGCAGTAATCAAAAGGGTGACTTTCCATCTGATCCTTTCCTTATGTTTAGTTTTCATGTGTAATTATGGTTTTCTCAAAAAGCACTCCATTTTCAGAGTCCTCTTTGCAGTCCTGCACTGGGGTTTTATTTTAAGTAATTTTACTGCATGCACACATCCCCTCTGTTAAAGCCAACTGATATTAAGCCGTTTAAAAATCAGTTACCACTTGTATTCTCCACAACTGTCCGTGCATGCTTTTTTCATTATAAATCAGCTGCTGTGTGAGTGACACCTTATGGCCTCATTTAACAGGTTACAAGTAGGAACATATGGAATTTCGGTAGAATACTTACAGTTGGCAGCCCGGTCTGCCACCTGCTGAGCGAGGTGTACTGGCTCTCACTGGGTGACCTTTTGAAGTGGGGAGAGGAAAAAGAATAAAAATCCCATTCAGTTGATCTGCAGGTAATTTGTTTAAAGACATTCGGAAGATGCAGGTACTTACCAGTTGTGGGTAGGGATTGTCCTTGGGGGCACCTCTGTGACACCGACACCGGATGTGCCGTCACCAGAGCAGCAGGAGGTAGAACACTATTGGCACCACTACAACAAAAACAAAACAAAACAAAACAAATTTCTATAATTCAAAGCGTGTTTTGGAGTGCTACGTGAAAGATAAAGCCACTTCAGAGGCTGCCCGAGAGGTTCTTTTGAATTGTGACCCTTTGTGTTCAACGGTACGGCTGAGCCTGACCGTCTGCTGGGCAGAGTGGCTGTTTGCATTCAAGGCGTAAAGTCAAAAGGGTATAAGCCCGAAGGGATCATCCAGATTTTTCATGTAGTTTCATGTGACTGCACTGGGTTGCACACTTAGACGGTCAGGTTTGTAAATTCCTCAAGTGTACAGTGTTTCAATGTTTATTATCCAATCTCTATGCGTCACTGACTACACTGTGTATTACTGAGGATGACTCTGACTTATCATAATATTGATGACAGAAATACTACAGAAAAAAAGTAGTGTGAACACGCCTGGCCAATTTTACCTAGGACTGTACTTTTACACTTTCCATGAAAATATTATTCCCCCAGTAGTAACGAGAAATTAATGCACCCAGGAAGGTTTGACATAGCTGAATGGCTTCTTTAGGAATTGCTAGCCACTTACAATCAAAGGGCTCCTGGGGAAAAAACTTTCCTCTCTCAGGGTAAACCTGTACTGAGCGACTGATAAGGGAACCAAACGGGAAATGCTTTGGAGAAAATTCGTGCAGGACGCACCCTTCCAACTTACCAAAGTGTCCTCGTTCAAAGTAAAAACGAAAAAGAGAGCTTCCACACTTATGTGGAACTGTCACTAATGATATCTATAAACCGCTAGCAGAGAAGCTCAAGAAGAAGAATCTGACTCCAGCATTTTGGTGTCTCTTCTATTCATGTTGAGCTACAGATTGCCTACCAAAAAGGTCCAGGAGGTGTAACAGGCATGAGCGGTGGTGGAGGTGGTGGCGCTGGCGGCAGCTGCTGCTGCTGCTGCTGAATCCGCTCAGGGAGCCTTTTTGTGTAGCCAATCCCGTTGCTGAAGTTGTTCACGGCCTGGAGGCAGAAAAACAGTTACAGAAAGGGAATATGAAACTTCAGCAGATGTACAAACAAAAGCCTCCCCCGAGTAACATTACTTGTCTGTTCCTGCAAGTGCTACCAATCCTAAAATGAATCAACATACCCATGTACGAGCACGTGGCATCAAACGCTGATGTTAATGACGCGTAACTCAGAGGATCTGAACTTAAAGTACTTCAGTGTTAACACTGAATTTGAAAACAAAAGTGGGACCTGAATTGGCCTGATTGTCTCTGAAGAGTTGTACGCTTCTGTGACGAGAGAGAATGTGTTTGAGAAGTACGTGTAGCCCTATTCAATCTAGCCTTGCTTAAGGAGATGTAAATTATTATTGTCTTCCCTTTCAGCTTTTTACTAAGACCCTCTTCTTACAAAGAGTTTGCGTAGAAGTCATCACCTTACCTTGCGTAGGAAGTGGTTGGCAACTAAAGCATCAGGGGAAACGTCTGTCTGGTGGCACGCTGGGCATGTGTGTTCCTCCGAGTCCAGTAATGCCGTTCTAATACCTGTGTATCGTTAGAGTCATCCAAGGAGGTTTAGCCAAAGTAAAGCAGTTTCGGGGATTCTCATCAAGTTTAAAAAAAATTATATGTTCGATGGGTGAAGATGGTCTTGAGCTGAGAGCATGAAGCTCTAGATGTTCAACAGTGTCAAAAATTTCTCGGATGCAGCAAATAACTATACAGTTCTGGTATTTCACTAGTTAACACTTGAAGCTGTCTGTGTCTTGATGTTCCGACTGGTCTGTTTTCCACTGTCGAGTACAGTGAGAAGTCACCAGCCTCAAGGCTCATGGATAAAACGCACCTCAACAAAACATTAATAGGTTTGAGTCCTGAAGGGTTTAACCGACTGTCCCGTGCGGAAGAATGCGGATTACATGCCCAACGACCCGTTTGTTGCAGACCACAGTAAGTCACCAGAGTTGGCTGCGTAATTTTGTGTGAGAGAGAGGGCTGTGAAAAAACTAAACGCGTTCGATATCTAATACTGTAATCCCCGGTGCAGTTATGCACTCTTCTCATACTCGTCCTTCCGCATGTAAAGAGGATTTAACTAGATACCTAAAAAGGAGAATAAAGCTTTCTGCCTTTTTTTTCCCCTTTTACGAGAAGCGTCCTTCCCTATTCAGGGGATACTTAAGTATGAAATAGAACAGGTGACAAAGTAATTTCCTCAGCTCTGATTTCTGCTTTCAGAAAATCAGATGTGATGTTTGGAATGAACAAAGACGGGAATAACACGTACATTCGTCACAGTAACTGTTTCCACAGCAGGGAATAACAGCGGCATCAGTCATGATCTCATTACAAAGGAGACACAACAACTCCTCTGGAATAGGGTCTTCTGAGGAGGAGGAGGAGGAGGAAGAGGAGGAGGACGGCTCCTCTGGTAAAAAGGGAGGCTTCTCCTTCTTTCCTCGAGCATAAGCTTCCCTGGAGGGCGGGGTGGAGAAGGAAAAAGCAAAACGTTAAAGCTGGGTAAAGGAAAACTGTTCCAAGCTTTGCATGTTATCAGAGGAAGCAAACAGATGGAATTCTCACTCTGCATTAGCCTTCGGAGAGGTGGGCATACAGTTTAAATTGCTTTGCAATAGCCACAGCGCTAGCAGAGGGAGGGGGAACCAATTTTCCTTCTGCAGAACTCTCCCATTCATTGGATCAACATCATTTTTTGACAGCTGTGAATCAAGTGACCTGAATCCCACCTCTGCCTTCCAAGAGAACGACTCCACTGAAAATACTACGGAAATGTTTGGCAGAAAGCCAGATTCTCAGCACATCGCAAGTCTAACCTAGTTGCCGGGGCAGGAACAGTAGGACCACCCCGTTTTAATACTAGCGAGTATCACAGTTTAGAAGGTTACGATACAGTGACAGTGCTTCCTCCCCCGTCACTACAGACGCTGGCCAACTCGGTTGCAGTGCCACTCAGGCATTTGCCCATGGTTTCTCTCGTTCCCTTTGTGCTCAGTCCAGTTCATTCCATACGTACGCATTAATGATTGGTATTGCGTATTGCCCGGTGCTTGTCAGCATAACACCCTTCGTATTGGGATCTTCCACCTCCATCATGAAACTCCGTGGAATTCCTGTGCTCTTTTTAATTCTGGGAGGAGGCTTGAAATTTTTGTCCTGTTAAGAAAAGAAATGCAGACATCTCTCATCTGAAGACCCACACTTAAAATGATATTTCAACGGTGATTTTAAGCAGCACAAGCCCTTTATCCTCTCCTTTTACCTAGCCTAAGGGTTTCTCTTATTGTCCCAAACTAATACAACCAGGATGCTGCAAAGACTTGAGCAGCGTTTTGCGCTCAAGCGACATTCTTTTGCTTCACTCCAGGTTCCGTAAGGGTTACATATTGCTTGGCTCACCACCCACCCCGACAAGAGACACAAACCCGCTCCTCCTCCAAGGCGCAATTCAGAGGGAGAGCTCGTCTTACTTCCCTTCACCGTCTCTAGAGAGGAAGGCTGCATACACATCCAGCGAGTAACGTTACAGGGCATGAATACTCAGCCACAGACGTGTGTCATTAAAACACGCACATATTCAATAGGCGGGAGCGACAGAAACGCCTTGTTTTTCTATGGAATACTAAAAACTGTCAACTGCCATTAAAAAGCATTAAAACGCAATCTTACCCCGTTGGTTGGGCAGTGCTTCCTATAGTGGCCAGGTATTCCGCAACGAAAGCAAATATATGATGGTGGAGGTGGAGCCAAGGGTTTCTTCCCGTAACTAAAATTTTTGGGGGAAAAGAAGAGAAAGGTACGCATGTGTCTCTCTTGTTCAAACAAACACCTCTACAACTTTTCCATAATCTTTGAAGAAGAGATGTGACATTATCAACACTTACTTCATTGGATCGTATTCACGGCACGACTGGAGCATCGTAGCTTTTGTTACATCTTCTTCGGAAGCACCGGCCACATTGTCAGTCTGTGTAACGGGGAAGGATTTGACACACACACCTTAGAAACATGTTTAAGCCCACACAGCCCAAGACAGCACCGCTCACCCCATCCTGTAAAGAGCAGCACAACGCTAGCTGAGGTTGCATGAAAACTGCTGCTTCGATCAAATACAGTCGTCCTGAAGATGTTCTGGGGAGTCCTTATGCCATCGCGTGATGTTTATGTGCCCGTTCACCCACTTGAAAAGAGCATTCTCGGGCACTCGGAACCTTCGGCTCTGTTTGTACCTCACACAAAGACTGCTGTAACCAATCCAATTTTCTCCCAAGTGGACTGAAGCTACATGTAGAAAAAATTATACTATCCAGTACTTCCAAACTGATTTTTAAGCTCTGGCCTGCTGGAAGGAGAAGCTATCCACCGTGCATTTAATGGGGAAAGATGCATGCAACTCTCATTCTTTACATTTTGCAGCATTAAAAGGACACTCAGGGGTCGGGGATGTTGTTTCTGCTTGCTGAACTTCAGCTTCAGACACAGAAGCCTGAAAAGGAATCATGCTTTTCAGAATCCCTCGGCAAGACAAAAGATTCTTTGCAGTAGAAATTTGACAATCATGTGCTCGAGACTGTCCAAACTGCACGTTCTCCCCCCCAGTCTAACTTCTTCCTATTAGGTGATGTAACTAGAGTAAGCAAAACCTGCAGTGTTTTTGCAGTTGGCTCTGTCCATCTAACAGGCAAATGGTACTAAAAACCTTATGCAGAGCTAGATCTTCCAATTATGGAAGCCAGCTGATTAGGTTAAGCAGGATTTCTTAAAACGTTTTTATTATACACTAGTCCAGGTACAAGCAGGGTCCAAGGGAGTGGCTGTCAATGACTTGGACCTTCAAGTACCCATCATTCACATCAACCCCTTCTTGGTTTTGGTTTTACATGCGCTCATTCACAAAAGAAACAAACTAGGTTCACAATTTTATTAAATGCTTGTTTCATAGGCAGTTTCTTTTCAACAGTAACATAATCCAAATCGACAGCTATGAAATAATTTCCATGAACATTTAGAGGAACCTTTACCGATGCTTGACTAATTTGTCGGAATCCAAACGGTTTAGAAAACTCATCCAAACCCCACAAAACATTACTCGGGATAGACCCAAATGCAAATATGGCAGTTAATACGCAGGAATAACAGACCCGAAGACTGTTAGCACCTCGCCTCCAGGCTAAGCCAGTCTGCACTAAAGTGGTCAGAGAAAGTAACAGTTTTGAGCTGCTTTCACAGAATCACAGAGTCACAGAATTTTCAGAGTTGGAAGGGACCTCTAGAGATCATCTAGTCCAACTCCGCTGCTAAAGCAGGGTTGCCTAGAGCACATTACTCAGGACTGCATCCAGGCGGGTCTTGACGATCTCCAGAGAAGGGGACTCCACAACCTCCCTGGGCAGCCTGTGCCAGTGCTCTGTCACCCTCACTGTAAAGAAGTTTTTCTGTGTATTTGAACGGAACTTCCTGTGTACTAACTTGTGCCCATTACCCCTCGTCCTGTTACTTGGAACCATTGAAAAGAGCCTGGCTCCATCCTCCTTCAACCCACCCTTCAGATACTTGTACGCCATAATAAGGTCTACCCTCAGCCTTCTCTTCTCCAGGCTAAAGAGTCCCAGCTCTCTCAGCCTTTCCTCATAAGGCAGATGCTCCAAGCCCTCAGTCATCTTAGTTGCCCTTCGCTGGACTCGCTCCAGCAGTTCCCTGTCCCACTTGAACAGGGGAGCCCAAAACTGGACACAGTATTCCAGTTGTGGCCTCACCAGTGCAGAGTAGAGGGGGAGAATGACCTCCCTCGACCTACTGGCCACACTCTTCCCTATGCAGCCCAGGATTCCATTGGCCTTTTTGGCAACAAGGGCACACTGCTGGGCTATGGATAATTTACTATCTACCACAACCCCCAGATCCTTCTCCTCTGAGCTACTTCCCAGCAGGTCCGCCCCTAACTTGTACTGGTGCCTAGCATTCTTCCTCCCCAAGTACAGGACCTTGCACTTGCTTTTGTTGAACCTCTTTAGGTTCTTCTCTGCCCAGCTCTCCAGCCTGTCCAGGTCACGCTGCATGGCAGCACGGCCCTCTGTCACATTCCTGGATTTCTCTGAAATACCGAAATTTTTTCAAAAGCTTAAATGTGTACAGAGTTTTTCACATTTCAGAGTAAAACTTCACATGAGTTTACCGAACCACGGACACGATTAGGGACAGCACTAATGCAGACCAATGCCTTTTGGTTGCTGCCTTCCAAACCTTTCCTTTTTTTCCCCGAAATGAACACATTGTGAAATGTGTCTCACTGCAGTGAGAGAGGGAAATGAACTCCTGCCTTTATTTTCAGAAGGAAGAACTATTTTTATGGACTCGCGCTACGCCTTTTCACAAGGTGCAATCACCAGTGCTTTGCCAGGCAAAGTTACGCACTGTTGAGCAAAAAACGCAAGCAGTTCTGTAGCGAGACATGGTGTTACAACAGTTTCAGAAGGTCACGTCTGTGAATATGCCACACAGACACACTGGTATATTCCGATAAACAAGGAGGTACATTTACAGCATTTACAGAGTCTGTGTTCAAACCCATGAGTTTGTGTTGTCCACTGTATATGCAGAGTAGAATTTATGAAGTTGTGCAGCATTCAGAGAATGGATCTGTAACTCTAACGACTAGAAACTCAGAAATAGCCATGCCATTGTACGTGTTACAGAAATGCTTCTGTTTTGGCTGTGGCAAAGCCTCCTGAAATGTCCATAACTTGCAGCCAATTAGACTCTTCTGTAAAAATTGTGTTAGATTCCAATGCAAAAATAACAAGACGCATGAAAAACGGTAAACAGCATGTGAAGGGCTTCTTTGTGCCTTGGAGATGAGTGATACTGCTCCATTACGCTGAGGCTGATAAGGTACTCCCCTTCTATCTCCCCAAACCGGGAGCTACTCTTTACAGGACAGTATGACTTTTACAAACAAAAGGCATCCAACAACCCATACAAACCTACGTATTCCTAGCTCCAGACAGACAGATGTAGAACATGGCACCGAGTTCACCTCTGCAAGCCTTGAACCTGCATGATCTAAAAACGGTCCTACACTATCTGAACAACACAAAGTCATACAGGAAATAGTCCGGCACAGTCACTGTGAAATACAATACGTGGCTAGGCACAAACACCAATATTCACATGAGAACCGTGCAAAGGATGGCATTCCTCACTTTCTACTAGGCTGAATTAAATACATTGCATTTGCAACATATACTACATTTTACTGGAAAATAGGTCAAGTTAATGTTTGGAAAATTACTACAAGGCTCCATTGTTTAGGATTAAGTGCAGTGTGTAGAAAAAAGAGTGAGATTGTGTTTTTACGTACTGCTTTAACTCCTCCAGCGGGGACTCTTCTGACTATTACTGATGAATTCTTGGGAATCAGGGCATTGTCGTCTGTGTACTCTGAAAACAACATGAATGCAGAAAAAATATCAGTCAGTTTGTGAGAATGTCTGTTACTATGTAGTTACATCGCACTTCAGAGAATCCTTTTACAGATATGAAAGCAAAACTTTACATGTAACATTGCGCTGTTACCATCTCAACACTCTAACGCTACGTTTCAAGAGATCTTCAGGTTTCATAATCAAACACAAGCAGCAAAATCATCTTTTTTTTTTTATATATATAGTTTGATTGCCAACAGCACAGTTATCTCAAAGTCACAAAAAGGAAGTCTGCTAAGGCATGAGGCTCTTTCCGGATCTAGCTTAAGCTGCTTTTGCTTCAGTTGAGGCTACAAACCCAAGAGATCTTTTGAGAAAAACAAACCACAGCAGTCTCCCCTGCATAAAGCAGATACTAAGGTCTGACACGCTTGCCCTGCAGCAAAACACGCCCTTGGCTAAAGCATGGAAACTCTGCGCCATGGCTTTCATAGCTATTACCTAAAAATGATTCACCTAACACCACCGGTGCTCGAGACTGACAGAACACAGAAGAGAGCCCGCCATTTCGCTCTATTTCTTGGAGCATCAACAACCAAACTGACCAAACTGCTCAGTTTCTGTTTCTGTTACGTTTAAACAGAAACAAAGCTGGCAGTGCTAGAATGTGGACCGCAGAAATTTGGGGGTATTTCAAGCTTGCTTTCACAAGTAGGGCAGAAGTGGCTCCAACGAAAATGGTATCTCCCCTCTTAAGCTGATCATCCAGTTTGAATTAACCACAGGGACGTGAATTCCTTCTATTCGTTTTTCACAGAGCAGACAGACTTGAACAAAATTACTGATGGAAACAGCCTGGAAATGCCTTTCAAAAACAGCACGTGCCAGAAGCTCTCCATGCTTTGCCTTGTCTTACACATCCTTAGTCTTTTGCAGAGACAAAACCAAAACAAATCTGGTTAGAAATGAATGACGAAATGGGGCTCAGTAGCGTCTGAATGACAATGTCTTTGGTGTAGAAAAGAAGTTATATTAAAAAGAAATTCCAGAGTAGAATTCAGATACGGAGAACACTCCTGTGCAAGATGGCTTTCAAGGGTCTGCATAGATTATAACTCACAGAGACACTCTGGATCCAAAATGTTGCTGGTGAGCAGTTTCTGCAACAGCCACAAAACCAGTTTCCCGACGCAGTGCATTAAAACACGTTGAAACAAAAGTAAGTCACCCAAACAACTTCTTTGCTTCAGACTATGCATCTGTTCTATCACTTTCACATTTCTCCACCAGCTTTCAAAGAAATCTGGCAAGTGTGTTACCATAAGGTATCCTCCCACTTTTCCCCGCGCCCGCCCTCCCCCGCACCTTCTTCCGTCTGGGCGTTGCTGATCCTCAGGTCGCAGTGGGCCGCCTTCAGCTTCTCGCGGCCCATGATCTGGCGCCTGAGGTCCCTCAGGGAGATGTCTTGGCCCTGGAAGATGACCCTGTCATGCCGCAGCCTGGAGGCGAACTTGTAGTGGATGCAGGACATTGCCAGAGGCGGGCAGTGCCTGCTCCACGACAGCGTCTCCTGCGGCAGAGGCTGTGGCGGCCCCTGTGCCGGGCTGGGGTGCGCGGCGGCGCGGGGAAGGGTCCAAACAGGGGCTGGGGCAAGCGGTGCGGGCTGAGCCCAGAGCTGCTGCTGCTCCTTCTCTGGCACGCAGCGCGGCCAGGCCTGACCGGTCACTATGGCCACGGGGACACGGCACGCCGCCCCCCCACGCCTCACGCCCATTGTGACCAAAGGCCTGTCACTGCCCCAGGCTGCTGCTGTCCCTGCTGTCCCCCAGCCTGCCCCCACCCGCTCTCCTGGCACCCTCCAAGGCTCCGGGGTCCCTCCTGTCCCCCAGGGGCCTTCACCACCTGGAGTCACCTCCCGGCAGCCCCTGGCCAGTGCTGGCTCTCCCCGCAGCCCTGGGCCCATCCTGCCACCCCCCATGCCTCTCACCGCCTGCTGGCCCTCCTGTCACCCCCCTGGCTGTCACCCCCGCTCTCCCCTCCTCTCCGCAGCCAGCCAAGGCCACACAGCCCGGGGCAGATGCAGCGCGCTTTGCCCTGCGGCTCCTGGCTGCCCACGACGCAGGGCCAGCCAAGGCAGGGGACATCTCGGGGACTCTGAGTGGACCTTGGGGCAGGGACGGAGAGTGCAGCCAAAGAGGTCAACGGCCACCTACGCTCATTGCCGTAAAGCAATGCACTTCCCAACCGTGGCGCACCCACACTTGCTTCAACTCTGCAGAGGAGGACGAAGCAGTCAGGAATGAACCGTGAGCGTTACGAGGTGCCCCAGGACGACACGTCTTGCTCTCTCCATCACTACAGCTGCTGCTGCAACAGCCCTAGCGCATGAAATCCTGCCCTGAATGACGAGGTCTGGCTCTGATGACTGAGATGCTGTGGCTTGCAGACACTTCTGGGCCAAGTGGCTACTCCTTTCTGGTCATGTAAATACAATATGAACACCTTGTTGTGGTCTGGCAGGGCTAACGAGGGACTTCCCACCACTGCTGGGTTTAGGTCTTTCAATGCCTTTTGCCTTTTCGGAGGGAGGAAACCCTTTTGATTTCAGGGCTGTCCTCTCTATCCGAGGGCGAGTTATTTTTGCTACGGGCGGCTGGTTGTTTTTCCTCTTCATCGGGATTCGGAAGCCTAGGTTTTCATACACTAGCCTTGCCCGTAAGCCTGCATCAGAGGCCAACAAGCCTGACCGATGGATATGCACTAAAAGCCCATCCTCTACTGGAAACAACTCGCCAGGGAAGCTGTCCCGCCAAATGCTCAGTGGCACAGGGACGGGCATCTGCGTTATGAATTTTCACTGAAGAAAGGAAGGATACATCCCTTCCGCCAAGAAGGGTCTGTCACTAGTCTGAAAGGAGACCCCTGGGTATGCTTGGAGAGCAAGCCTATTGACAAGCTGACTCACTCTGTAGGGGCTGAGAACTGGAGATGCCAGTAGAGTCTTAAGATTAATCGAATGGATGGAAATGGACAACTCAGATCTAGGGGCCACACAGATGAACAGGGGAGTCTTATGCAGGGAGCATTCCATACAGTTGTTCCTATGCCTAAAGGCAATTGGTTTTCCTTTACAGATTACTCCAAAACCTTACACCTCCACTGACCTTGAAAGGCAGATTCTCCAGAACCCCTTACATCAAACCTATTGTAATGAGCCATCACGCCGTGGATTTCTTCCTAGATGGAGTTTATCACACCCGGCAGACTCTGAGACCGTGTGGATACTCGCAGACAGATTAAATGGGTATTCTGCAGGAATCAATAATCATGCTGAAGATCAGGTTAAAAGTTTGGTTCCCACTATGGGCCTATAGGATCCTGATTGCTCTCAGTCATCTCCTCTGGATCCCAACCTTACTGGTTTACCTAAACAACCAAATCCGGCACGTGCTGACCCTTGACAGGAAATCATTTCCACGATTCAGACTTACGTGCACATTATACTACCCGTTGACACAACTACCCGGGCAATATTAGATAGGTGGGGAAAGGGCAGTCGAGGGGATTTACCCTCAACCTGAGCTGGAACGGGTATTCTGAGTGCATTAAGAGCATCCACACAGGTTAGAACCAGGATCTCTTCTGTCTCTGTAGCTCCCAGTTACCCTGACAGAACGTGGCACCGAGTTCCACCTGCCTGTCACAGCTTGTAGCCCACAGCTAGGGCTTGCAAAACTAGAAAGAGCTACTGCAAATGTGTCAAGAGAATCAGAAAAAGCCATTCATCAAAGCACAGGCACTATTACACCCTTACCGGAAGAAATCAAATTATTACCAAAAATGGTAATATCGAATCAATTAGCTCTCGAGCCACTGTTAGAAGTACACGACAGAGTATGTCAGTTATTGAGTAAGAGCTGCTGGGGTTTTTATGTAGATCCAGAGCAGAAAAGCAAACGCGAGAGAAACAAGATTTAAACAACATTTAAAGTATTACCTGAAGTAAGGCGGGGATCTCCCCTACATCTGTTTGGGTGGCTAACCTCTTGGCTCCCAGATGCAGGGACAGGACTGTGAACTACAAGGATTTGGGTTGTTGTATTCACTCTCTTCTTTTCCTTTGTAATGAGATGTGTGTGTTTACAGGGCGGTATTACCTTAGGAACTCAACTTACGACTTAAATAATGAAGAGTATAGTGTGACCCTGATGGTGAAAAGAAAGGCTGGGACTGTGGGGAAAAGCTCATTCCCTAACTATTGTCCTAATTAGTCCTTAGAGTCTGAAATGGAAGGAACTTTCTCAAGGTATACCGAGTTTACATTGTACCCTGCATAGCCATGGTTCAGTCAGCATGACCAAAGGACACAGCTCGTTGCAGGCAGGAGAAGGACAGCCCCCACCCCGAAGAAGAAAGGATACTCCGGGACTACGCAGATGACGCCAGCCTCCCAGCCCCTCCGACACCCCTGTGAAACCCTCCCCTCATCTGGCATCAGAGAGAAGGAACTGCAGCAAGACCCACTGCAGGGACATCTACATCAGGAAAGACGCAGGTGGATGATGATTCCACGCAGGCAGAGTTGCTTCGCAAAACAGCAGTCCATGTGTGCGTGCTATGAGCGATCAGTCAAATTGCATTGTACCTGAACGCTTGAAAGGCATAAGAACCATGCGTAAAACCGCATTCGGGGCACCCCAATTTGACTGGGACACCTCGTGCGCATGAATAGAGAATCACTCTTGTCGCCCTATACTTTGTGTCCTGGCCTCTCTCCTCGGACGGCATGGGCCAGTTGCAGAATCTTCATGAAAATACCCCTCTCCCCAGTCTGAAAGTTACCCTCCAAGACCGAGAATTGCCCCCAGGGCTGGCCCAGAAGCCGCTTTACTGCTTTTATCGTGCTGTCCTCCCAGGCAATGACCGTTCAAGAAGGACTCTCCCTGAAACCATAACTTGAATCGCACTGCCTCAGGAGTAGGTGAGCGGTGCGCCATCCTCTCCTGCGCACGATGCTCCCCCTTCCCACCTCGGTCATACTTTAGGAGTACCGTTTACAGACAGAAACGCCCACTTGAAAAATGCTGTTTGGTTTGGTAAATCCACAGCCTTTTCTGCAGACAGGAACGCAGAGTGAACGGAGGAAATCAAAGGTTCCCCCCAACGAGCTGAGTCCCTGGCCACCAGCCGAGCCTTTGAAGCTGGAGCCAGCACAGCTTCTGCTGACTCCCATGCTGCATGGGCTGGAGCCACGCAGTGCCTTGGCCCTGGGCAAGAGCTGCTGCGCTCCCTTCAGAGAAGCTGCAGGCAGGGATCCATCTCCGCCTGTGCTTTGCCTGGGAGAATCAGGACAACAGCAGCGGCCTCAAGCCCCACCTGCTATTTGGGCCCTGCACTGCTGTCATGCCTGTACTTCAAAAAGGCAAAGAAAAATTGCCTTTCTTAAGAAAAAGGTATGAAAAATAGGACCCCTGGTCGGTCATATGGGTGGCAGAACAAACACCATTTTATCAGACAAACGGACATGCTCTGTGAGCGAGCTGGTTACGTGTCAGTCCCCTTTCTCCTCCTCATCAGGCCCTGGAGGTCCTGTGTACCACGCAGACTTCTTCTCCCCCTCCCCATAAGCCTGAAGGTTCCTGGGTGCCAGGCAGACTTCTTCCCTCCTTACGGGCCTTGAAGCTCCCGGGCACCCCAACAGCCAGGTTGTGAACACCCCGTCACAGAGCAGGGAAGCGCAGCAGCACACCCAGCAGCCTCTAGAAAATCAAGCAGCACTCTTCCCCTCTTCTCCTCCATTTACGGCCTCATTGATGGAGGCAATGACAAACGGCACCGTCCCCTCTGGCGGTGAAGAGGTTTCCTACCTTGATACCACACATAAAATTGTACAGGAAAGGTGTGAACCTCACAGTCACCTGGGTCTTCCGCCTGCCCTACAGACCAAAAACTAACAGCACTTAATTAACAACACATTAAGAACGGGCAGGTACCCACCAGATGGCATGTGGAATGCGCTCATTCTCCTGCTCTCTGCAACCCACAAACACTTTAAACCCCCCCACTGGCAGCCCGTGGTGGTTCTCACGGTGACACGTGAAAAGGGCACGTGGAAACCAAGAGCCCAGAGAGGCGGTGGAGTCTCCTTCACTGGAGACGTTCAGGACAGAAGTGCCTGTCACCACCACGTGCTCTTTACTTTGCCTTCCAAGATCAAGCCAAGCTGTGATACAAGAGCTTTGGCCCTCCCCCTCTCCCATGGAAAGTTTGAAATCCTGTGGGATAGGAAGAAACTTGCCAGGCAGCAGCTGCGTCTTGCTGCATAGGCTTTGAACTAGCCCTGGGGAAAAAGCTGACCAGCCGACTGCGGTACGTCAGTGTGCAACTTGGATAATGAGGTGAAGTCTCAGTGCTCAAAGATCAATTAAGCCTGGCCTTGATGACTCGGGCGAGCAGAGACTGCCCTGGCTGTAACGGGATGCAGATAAGGAGGGAGCCCTGTGTAGGCAGGACGGCCCTGCCTTTCATCAGCTAAGACAACCAGATAACAGGAACCCGTGTACTTCTTTGTTTCTTCAAAAGGCTGTCATGCCCGATCACTGACCTCTGCCTCATTACCTGTGAAATGCATATCAAAGCTGACATATGCTAACGAAGATTATAGAGATCATGCTAAACATTCATGACTATAGCACTCGTCTCTCCACCCAAATCATACTACACGCCCCCTCGGGGAAGGAAACCTCGTAAGTTTGGGGATAAAAAGATGGGACGGTTCAATTGGGAGAGAAGAACCTCGATGCCTGACAGACCAGTTGCGTTCTCTTCCTCCAGCCCAGGCAGGGACGCCTTTCTGGGTATGCGCTGCGCCTTTCACCCTCGGGTGAATGGCACCCCCGGGCCGTGGTAGTATTATTATTATTACTTTTGCTAGCAATACTAACCTTAATTAGTAGCACTGTTGTAGTCGGTGAATTTATACACGGCAATCTTGAATCTGTTTGGTCACTCTCAATAAAATAACTCACTTGGATTGTTGTGAATCTGACTCAGTGAAAGTCCTTTGCTGAGACTCTGACAGATAAATCAGGGAAAGTCCTGGGACTCTGACAGACAAAGATCGAAACTACATTCCTTTTGACGCAACAATAAGAAAAAGCTCCAAAGATATGCGCAAGAGAACTTGACTGACTGTGACCTTGCCCATTTAAGTGAGTCTATTGTTAAAAGAAACCAGATGGAAACGAGCTGAAAGTGGCAAATTTCAAACAAAACAGTGCCAACTCAGCTCATAAATATGCATTAAGTGTGCTTGCACAGGGGGGCACGTGAACAAATACTCAAAAGTCAATGGTAGAAGGCAACCTCCTGGCCAAAGCAGTAGGTTTTTCAAACTGTAACCATCAATATGTGAGTAGCCTTAAGATGGTGCATAAGGAACGAAGAATTGTAACACGGGGTCCTTCTCAGGCTCCCAGCTGAGAGGCACCTTTATGGCCAGAAATAAAAAGGGGGTTTAGCTCGTGTGTACGTCTGCTGCCTTCTTTCCTGTACCCACGCATGGACTAGAAGAGAAGTGCCAACAAGTCCGTTTTGGTACAAGTTCAGGTCAACAGTTAAACAGCCAAAATTCTGAAAAGTTACACTGACCCTTACTTAGATACTGATTTTATCTGCCTTTGATGTGTAACTAAGCACATTCCCTCCTCCCCACAGTCTTTCCTCCCAGCCTCACAGCTCTCCTACGCAACAAAAACTGCACACCAAAACACCCGTGACTTTCTCAAACTCTTCACGGCCCCATCTGAGTCAAGGGACAGGATCTCCTAAAGGCTCTTTCACAGGCACTGCCCTCAAAAACCCCCGCTGCTTCTCTACTAGTGCACAAAGACATTAGGAAGGGTTGCATTTCTACGTCAATGGACACAGTTTCTGAAACGAGACAAATAGTTTTAAATGAGGATAAGCCCTTTGCCTTGCATCTGGCAACCAACAGAGATGCAGACCCGGCACATCAGACCAGGGCCAGGCACAAAACAACACCCGAGGCACAGGGAAAGCACAACACGTCAGATGTGGTAGTCAAGAACGACAACAAACGGCTCTTCCTATCACTTCTCTCTATGATCAGCTTAGTTCCTGTAGTCAGACACAGAAATTGGAAGTGATTTCTTCTTCTTTTGCTGAAGTAGACTCTAGAGTAGATATTGCCAAAAAATGCACAAACAACCCCCAAAAGTTAAAGCAGCTACTTTCACCCTCAAGAGACCCACTTACTGAAGTGGTTCTCACGTTCTCTTCTCTACTCTAAAGGGGGCCCACTTAAGATCCGTTTGAGTTACACTACCGCTAAGCATACACCGCTACCAGACATTTCTCTAGTCTGAAGGCTGACAGCAGGGTACAAGCACAGCCCTTTCTGGACATCTCACTCCTGGCTAGAAATCTTAGAGGCTTAGAAATCAGGAGCTAAGGACTGCGTGATGGCACCACCACGAGCAGACGTTCAAACCCAAAGCATCTGGAACACACAGAGAAACCTCCACCATTTGTTCAGCAATGTTTCAAGTCACGCCATACTCAGGCCAGGACTTTACAAAATGTCACCAAACATAATGATAGTAGCCTCTTTGCTCCAAAGCAAAGAAACAAAGAGCCACCTAGCCTTGGAGAAACCCTTGTCCTTCCGTGTGGCTGGTGTCTTCACAGGGCTCTTCCTCAAAACAGGAGAAATGACCATGAATTTGGCATTCAGAAGTACACTTAGTCCTCTGGCGGATGTTGCTTACAAGCCAGAAGTCCTCTCACCCCGCCCCAGAAGCACCCGTTAGTCGTCTGGCAGTCATTCTCCATGAACCCCAAGTCCTCCACACCTACCTACCTACCGACTCGCCAGAAAGGAGTCGGACCGCACCAGAATTGACACTGCCTGACCTGCACTAGACCTGCAGCAGGCCAGAAATGACGGCTTCAAGAAAGAAAACACAACCCAATTGAACAGAGCAGCAAAAAATCAACCAGAAGAAACATTGGACAAATTATACAAAAATCCAAACCCTAAACAGAGAAACAAGCTAAAAAAAGGATCCCCCACCCCCCAAAAAAAGACCACACAGAACACAAGATAAGGTAAAAACAACCTAACTTCCCTCTTTCCCGGGACCAACAAACCCAGATTCTGTCCATAACAATAACACACTTTAATCCTAACTCGCTTCAACTCTGGCATAGCATAGCCCTTGCCACCCCGTAACCCGAGCAAACTGCAGCCCTACCAGTCCATAACCCGCATCCCTGCAGGACGCTCTCCAGCACTAGGTACATCTCTGCTTAATCTCCCTTTGGACAAAGATCGAAAGGGAGGGATGGGGTTTGCTTGGCTCCGTTCCCAGGGTGCCGCAAGAGAGACCTGTCGCCCCCAAATCACCGGTGTGTTGTGGACACCACATATGAACTGCAGACAAGGGTCAGGACAGCTTTGGGGAGCAGACAAGCCGTTTTGCGGTGCCCCCGCTGCTGGCAGAAAGCAGAGCTGGAGACAACATGGGGAAGTCCAGGGTAGCCAGTGGTGGTGGTGGGGCCCTGTAGGGTGCAGCACCCGCAGGAATGCCCGGCTCCTTAAGCCTCGGCCCCACGGCTGCAGCTCGGGACCAGCACCGGTTGGGGCTTCGCTGGGAAAAAACAGGCGAGGGTGACCCTGACACTCAGCAGGCGGACCTGGTCCCACTAACCTGTCGCTCTGCCTGTCACCACCACGGGATGCAGAAAGCAGTTCTGCTGGTCCTGGCGTGGTCCTGAGCCACGTCTCAACAGATGAGTCTTTAACCAGAGGGCCTAAAAAGAGGAAAAGGTGCCCAGAATTAGCCTGTGCTTAAGTTTTTACAGGCATTTTGGGCTTTTGAGCTACACAGTGGTGCTGCTCCAGGGGAGCGCTCAAGCGCCCCTGGGCCAGGGCAGCCCGAGGAGGAGGCCGGGGTGGCTGCGGGGTGGGGCGGGGGCCCGAGGGCAGGAAGGGGTGCCGCGGGGCATGCTGGGAGCAGGCGCGCCCCGGGGCATGCTGGGAGCTGTAGTCCCGGGGCACGGGGCTGCCCGGCAGCCATGCTCCTGCCCGGGGCACGCCGGCAGCTCTCATGGGCCCACAGGCCGCTGCCGGGCTGCCCTGGCGGTCTCAGGAGGCGCAGTCCCTGCTCCAGCTGCCGCTGGGCTGAGGGGAGGGCTGGGGCCACCCGAGGGCAGCGGGGGAGCCCCAAACCGCCCGCAGCCATGGGGTCCCAGTCAGCATGAGCCGGGAGTGGCAGGGGCAGCCCCGGGAGGGACCCGGGAGTCGGGGAGGGGAAGGGGATGGAGAGAGACCCCCCCGGGCACAGGCAGCGCGCACCCCGACTCCCAGAGCCCCCTCAACTGCCCTGGCCCCAGCGCCAGTGATGTATGATCTGAGAGAGACAGAGACAGAAGTGCCTGAACTGTCAAATTCTGCCGGCAGCACCGAGAGCAGGAACTGCGTTGAGTCCTGTGCCCTTGGGGCTGTGTCGCCCCTGTGCTGCATCTGGATCCCTCCCTGTGCCTGTGCTCCCCCAGCCTTTCCCTAGCTGGTTCCCTCTTTTGCTTCCCTGTACCTCTCTTAATCTGGCGATTCTTGTATCCTGCTCCCTGCCCCTGCTCTAGTCTCCAGCCCCTCTCTTTCTCTGGCATGCTACCTGTCCCTTTGTTGTTCTTGCTCTTCCTCTGTCCTGCTCCGTTTTCCTCTTTTTCTCTTCCTCTCACTCTGTCCTGAAGCACACTGCTGTTTTCTCATTCTCTGCCTCTTTGTCCCGCTCTGCATCCCTCTGTTGTTAACAGTCTCTCTGGCCTCTTCCCGCTCCTGCTTTTTCTGCCTGTATGTCTCACTCCCTGTACCCGTCCTCCTTGTGGTCTCTCTCCTTCCTCATCATCATAGAATCATAGAGGAAGGAATCATAGAGGAATCATAGCTTGGAAGGAACTTTAAAGATTGTCTCCTTCCAACCCCCCTGCCCTGGGCAGGGACACCTCCCACTAGACCAAGTTGCTCTAAGCCCTATCCGGCCTGGCCTTGAACACCTCCGGGATGGAGCTTCCACAGCTTCTCTGGGCAACCTCTTCCAGTGTCTTACCACCCTCAGAGTGAAAAATTTCTTCCTAATAGCTAATCTAAATCTACCCTCTTCCAGCATCAAGACATTACCCCTTGCCCTATGACTATAAGGTCTCCCCAGAGCCTTCTCTCCTCCCGGCTGAACATCCCCAACTCTCTTACTGGAAGATTCAAGCTTCCTTCTTCTCATAATATTTTGTGCCTAGTTCTGTGGAAAAACAGGCCCATGTTCTCTCATGGCAGGCACAGCCTCTCTCCTTTTGTGGTTCTTCAGGCACCAAGCAGACATTAGGAAAGCTCTCGACTGGAGTATTCTACAGGAATACCGAAGTATTGCCTCCAATCAGTCAAGGGGAAACAATATATCCATGATACTTGTGTTGCGTTGAGGGGCAAAGTAGTTTTGGCAGAAAATATACCCCCTCGCGTTCTAACACTCCTCACCGAGGTGGGAGGCGAGGTGCGGCTAGGTTTACATTCTGAGCGATGCCCACTTCACCCCTATCAGTCCAGGCGCGTTTCATATATTACACTGTTACGCTTCTGAATACACTAACAGAGGACTGCACCTTCAGCCCAGCTGTGCTCATGAACTAACACGGCCACGCTTCGGTCGCGTTCAATGAGAAACCCAAACGACGAGCTGCCTACACAGTACAGTTTATTTAAACAACAGCTACACAAGTTCTTTCGGATTGCCGGTGATAGTGACTGTCTGCAAAGCACGTGCAAATACGAAAGATGCTAGCAATAGAGCTCGGTTACAAAAGCGCTAAGTTATAAACCCACTCTGTACAGAGATTTCTAAGTTTCCGGGGGAAGCACTTGGTATAGCCAAGTGTTCGAATCTTACCCACAAGCGTCCTTATTGCGGGGGAAGAGAGACCTAGCCCGTCGACTGGTCCCAGAAGTCCACAATGGTGTCTTCACTCACATCCCCCTTTTCTTGGGCTATTTTTATACTATTTTTTATCTTCAAGGTGGAGTTTGAGTGACTCTAGTCATAAATACTTTCATTATGATAGGTGTAAAATTTCCTTGCCTCGCATTTAAAGGTATAGCTGACGAAAAATTCAGGGCGCAGACTCAAGGAGGAATGGTCGCACCTTGGAGGCGGGGAGCTTTTGGGATGGAGGTGTGTTTTGGTATTATAATGACACTCTAATGAGCAAAGTTCACTAAAGGACAGCCTTTCATCAAAAAAATGACAGATTGTTGGCTCAGGGTAACAAGTGGGCCGTTTATCAGTTCCATAAGACCTTCGAGGGCTCCATTTGGTCCCCAGGTTCTCAGTTTATCCCAAAGTTTTAGCTGCAGTGTCTCCACTCTGCTCCATCCTTCGCACTGTTTTCCTTCCGTGGTACCACCTCGTTCCCATGCTTTCCGGATTATCACAGGGTTTGGCCTTGGAGTCTCCAGCCCCCTCCACTCCCCGCGTTGCTTTGTAAGCAATATGGTACAGGCAATCACAGATGTAGCGGATTCTTCACCTACCAGCTGCGGCTGTATTTTGCCCTAGAAGCCTTTTGAGTTTATACCTTTCCTTAATGCGTGAACAATGATGTATTGTTGATCAGTTTTAGTAATCATTCCACAACTTGTATACAACCCTAGGGTAATACTGCAGAAGAATTGAAAAAATACCCAACAAAACAAATCCCACTGAAAAAAAAAAAAAAAAAAAAAGAAACCAAACCCCCAAATCCAGAATTGACAGTCAATGTATTAACTGCCATTTCAAACAGAAGCCTAAACAGAAAGTGACATAAAGTAAAGGGGCAGAAAGTAACATAGTAATACTAAAAGTGACATAGTGACACTAAAAGTGACATAGTAATACTAAACCAAATACTAATACATAGTAACACTAAACCAAATACATAGTAACACTAAACAAAATACACTAAGCCGAATACTAAAACATAGTAATACTAAAGCAAAACGCATCTGCTTTCAGGAAAATCCATCTGAAATAGATCCTAAGTGCTGCTTCTTTGTTTCTTGAAGGGAGAGTCTGTTCTAACATCTTCTGCTGTAACTGGCTGTCTTGGTTTTCTCGCACCTTCTAACAAATCAGCCTTGCAAAATCCTTCCTTCTCATCCCCTCTTCTTCTCTTCCGGTGTTTCTTCTGCATATCTCCTGGTCTTAACGTGGAGTAGGTATACGAACTGGAGTAAAACGAAGCACTATAGGGAGACTTGGACCTTTAAAAAAACACAACGCAAAAGCAATAAATGAAAGTATTCTTTTTCCTCCCAAGTTTGGTTTGCTTTGGGTTTTCTTCCTCTCCATATGCTTATGTGCAACCTTCTTTCAGCTGCTGACAGCGCTACTGCAAATTGAAGAACTTGATGGCATGTAAATGTTTCTGCTTCCAAGACAGAACAGCTGCTGCTTTGTTAGTGTCAAAGCATACGTAAGGGTAAGTCTGTTTCCACTCACTTCTAGCACACGAGCTACCATAGCTGTTGATTGATTTAAGGTGCTGTGCACTGGCCTCTACTGGTATGTCAACGCACACGTTTCACTACTGGGCAACTACGTGCAGTGCAAACCCGTTTGGTTGCAGTAAGAGGCAAAAAGAGAAATCTTAATGTGTACAGCGCATTATCAAACATCAAGAAAACACGATTCAGCCTGAAGACAGTCAACCGCAAGTTTAAAATGCCAGCTTAGGCTACTGAGCTTCACTGAATATTTGGCAATTTGTACAGGTGGCAAAATACTTGTACTGCAATCCTACGCGCAGGACTATTTAACCAACACTTCTAGCCAGCTGTCCTAGCAAACTTTAGCACATAATCGCTCACACCAAGGACAGTGACGGCATTTAAGGAAATGTCCCATCTAAAGGCATCTCTAAACTCAGCCTCTAGTACTATGACTCAATGCTGTTTCTCGAGGAAAGATACTGGCAGCATTACTAATAGAGAGCGATTCAGACTCCTGCCCAAGTGATTTTGGGCGATAGAAACATCAGCTACCCTGAGATATGTCTTCACAAGTTTTTCTTGCATTATGTGGAGGAGGAGGCACGGGCACAGAGACAGGTGGTGATGCTGGCAGTGTTGGGGCTCGGGTCCCGCTGTCTAATTGGGAAATCAATTTCTTCAGCTCTACTCAGCAGTAATCAAAAGGGTGACTTTCCATCTGATCCTTTCCTTATGTTTAGTTTTCATGTGTAATTATGGTTTTCTCAAAAAGCACTCCATTTTCAGAGTCCTCTTTGCAGTCCTGCACTGGGGTTTTATTTTAAGTAATTTTACTGCATGCACACATCCCCTCTGTTAAAGCCAACTGATATTAAGCCGTTTAAAAATCAGTTACCACTTGTATTCTCCACAACTGTCCGTGCATGCTTTTTTCATTATAAATCAGCTGCTGTGTGAGTGACACCTTATGGCCTCATTTAACAGGTTACAAGTAGGAACATATGGAATTTCGGTAGAATACTTACAGTTGGCAGCCCGGTCTGCCACCTGCTGAGCGAGGTGTACTGGCTCTCACTGGGTGACCTTTTGAAGTGGGGAGAGGAAAAAGAATAAAAATCCCATTCAGTTGATCTGCAGGTAATTTGTTTAAAGACATTCGGAAGATGCAGGTACTTACCAGTTGTGGGTAGGGATTGTCCTTGGGGGCACCTCTGTGACACCGACACCGGATGTGCCGTCACCAGAGCAGCAGGAGGTAGAACACTATTGGCACCACTACAACAAAAACAAAACAAAACAAAACAAATTTCTATAATTCAAAGCGTGTTTTGGAGTGCTACGTGAAAGATAAAGCCACTTCAGAGGCTGCCCGAGAGGTTCTTTTGAATTGTGACCCTTTGTGTTCAACGGTACGGCTGAGCCTGACCGTCTGCTGGGCAGAGTGGCTGTTTGCATTCAAGGCGTAAAGTCAAAAGGGTATAAGCCCGAAGGGATCATCCAGATTTTTCATGTAGTTTCATGTGACTGCACTGGGTTGCACACTTAGACGGTCAGGTTTGTAAATTCCTCAAGTGTACAGTGTTTCAATGTTTATTATCCAATCTCTATGCGTCACTGACTACACTGTGTATTACTGAGGATGACTCTGACTTATCATAATATTGATGACAGAAATACTACAGAAAAAAAGTAGTGTGAACACGCCTGGCCAATTTTACCTAGGACTGTACTTTTACACTTTCCATGAAAATATTATTCCCCCAGTAGTAACGAGAAATTAATGCACCCAGGAAGGTTTGACATAGCTGAATGGCTTCTTTAGGAATTGCTAGCCACTTACAATCAAAGGGCTCCTGGGGAAAAAACTTTCCTCTCTCAGGGTAAACCTGTACTGAGCGACTGATAAGGGAACCAAACGGGAAATGCTTTGGAGAAAATTCGTGCAGGACGCACCCTTCCAACTTACCAAAGTGTCCTCGTTCAAAGTAAAAACGAAAAAGAGAGCTTCCACACTTATGTGGAACTGTCACTAATGATATCTATAAACCGCTAGCAGAGAAGCTCAAGAAGAAGAATCTGACTCCAGCATTTTGGTGTCTCTTCTATTCATGTTGAGCTACAGATTGCCTACCAAAAAGGTCCAGGAGGTGTAACAGGCATGAGCGGTGGTGGAGGTGGTGGCGCTGGCGGCAGCTGCTGCTGCTGCTGCTGAATCCGCTCAGGGAGCCTTTTTGTGTAGCCAATCCCGTTGCTGAAGTTGTTCACGGCCTGGAGGCAGAAAAACAGTTACAGAAAGGGAATATGAAACTTCAGCAGATGTACAAACAAAAGCCTCCCCCGAGTAACATTACTTGTCTGTTCCTGCAAGTGCTACCAATCCTAAAATGAATCAACATACCCATGTACGAGCACGTGGCATCAAACGCTGATGTTAATGACGCGTAACTCAGAGGATCTGAACTTAAAGTACTTCAGTGTTAACACTGAATTTGAAAACAAAAGTGGGACCTGAATTGGCCTGATTGTCTCTGAAGAGTTGTACGCTTCTGTGACGAGAGAGAATGTGTTTGAGAAGTACGTGTAGCCCTATTCAATCTAGCCTTGCTTAAGGAGATGTAAATTATTATTGTCTTCCCTTTCAGCTTTTTACTAAGACCCTCTTCTTACAAACAGTTTGCGTAGAAGTCATCACCTTACCTTGCGTAGGAAGTGGTTGGCAACTAAAGCATCAGGGGAAACGTCTGTCTGGTGGCACGCTGGGCATGTGTGTTCCTCCGAGTCCAGTAATGCCGTTCTAATACCTGTGTATCGTTAGAGTCATCCAAGGAGGTTTAGCCAAAGTAAAGCAGTTTCGGGGATTCTCATCAAGTTTAAAAAAAATTATATGTTCGATGGGTGAAGATGGTCTTGAGCTGAGAGCATGAAGCTCTAGATGTTCAACAGTGTCAAAAATTTCTCGGATGCAGCAAATAACTATACAGTTCTGGTATTTCACTAGTTAACACTTGAAGCTGTCTGTGTCTTGATGTTCCGACTGGTCTGTTTTCCACTGTCGAGTACAGTGAGAAGTCACCAGCCTCAAGGCTCATGGATAAAACGCACCTCAACAAAACATTAATAGGTTTGAGTCCTGAAGGGTTTAACCGACTGTCCCGTGCGGAAGAATGCGGATTACATGCCCAACGACCCGTTTGTTGCAGACCACAGTAAGTCACCAGAGTTGGCTGCGTAATTTTGTGTGAGAGAGAGGGCTGTGAAAAAACTAAACGCGTTCGATATCTAATACTGTAATCCCCGGTGCAGTTATGCACTCTTCTCATACTCGTCCTTCCGCATGTAAAGAGGATTTAACTAGATACCTAAAAAGGAGAATAAAGCTTTCTGCCTTTTTTTTCCCCTTTTACGAGAAGCGTCCTTCCCTATTCAGGGGATACTTAAGTATGAAATAGAACAGGTGACAAAGTAATTTCCTCAGCTCTGATTTCTGCTTTCAGAAAATCAGATGTGATGTTTGGAATGAACAAAGACGGGAATAACACGTACATTCGTCACAGTAACTGTTTCCACAGCAGGGAATAACAGCGGCATCAGTCATGATCTCATTACAAAGGAGACACAACAACTCCTCTGGAATAGGGTCTTCTGAGGAGGAGGAGGAGGAGGAAGAGGAGGAGGACGGCTCCTCTGGTAAAAAGGGAGGCTTCTCCTTCTTTCCTCGAGCATAAGCTTCCCTGGAGGGCGGGGTGGAGAAGGAAAAAGCAAAACGTTAAAGCTGGGTAAAGGAAAACTGTTCCAAGCTTTGCATGTTATCAGAGGAAGCAAACAGATGGAATTCTCACTCTGCATTAGCCTTCGGAGAGGTGGGCATACAGTTTAAATTGCTTTGCAATAGCCACAGCGCTAGCAGAGGGAGGGGGAACCAATTTTCCTTCTGCAGAACTCTCCCATTCATTGGATCAACATCATTTTTTGACAGCTGTGAATCAAGTGACCTGAATCCCACCTCTGCCTTCCAAGAGAACGACTCCACTGAAAATACTACGGAAATGTTTGGCAGAAAGCCAGATTCTCAGCACATCGCAAGTCTAACCTAGTTGCCGGGGCAGGAACAGTAGGACCACCCCGTTTTAATACTAGCGAGTATCACAGTTTAGAAGGTTACGATACAGTGACAGTGCTTCCTCCCCCGTCACTACAGACGCTGGCCAACTCGGTTGCAGTGCCACTCAGGCATTTGCCCATGGTTTCTCTCGTTCCCTTTGTGCTCAGTCCAGTTCATTCCATACGTACGCATTAATGATTGGTATTGCGTATTGCCCGGTGCTTGTCAGCATAACACCCTTCGTATTGGGATCTTCCACCTCCATCATGAAACTCCGTGGAATTCCTGTGCTCTTTTTAATTCTGGGAGGAGGCTTGAAATTTTTGTCCTGTTAAGAAAAGAAATGCAGACATCTCTCATCTGAAGACCCACACTTAAAATGATATTTCAACGGTGATTTTAAGCAGCACAAGCCCTTTATCCTCTCCTTTTACCTAGCCTAAGGGTTTCTCTTATTGTCCCAAACTAATACAACCAGGATGCTGCAAAGACTTGAGCAGCGTTTTGCGCTCAAGCGACATTCTTTTGCTTCACTCCAGGTTCCGTAAGGGTTACATATTGCTTGGCTCACCACCCACCCCGACAAGAGACACAAACCCGCTCCTCCTCCAAGGCGCAATTCAGAGGGAGAGCTCGTCTTACTTCCCTTCACCGTCTCTAGAGAGGAAGGCTGCATACACATCCAGCGAGTAACGTTACAGGGCATGAATACTCAGCCACAGACGTGTGTCATTAAAACACGCACATATTCAATAGGCGGGAGCGACAGAAACGCCTTGTTTTTCTATGGAATACTAAAAACTGTCAACTGCCATTAAAAAGCATTAAAACGCAATCTTACCCCGTTGGTTGGGCAGTGCTTCCTATAGTGGCCAGGTATTCCGCAACGAAAGCAAATATATGATGGTGGAGGTGGAGCCAAGGGTTTCTTCCCGTAACTAAAATTTTTGGGGGAAAAGAAGAGAAAGGTACGCATGTGTCTCTCTTGTTCAAACAAACACCTCTACAACTTTTCCATAATCTTTGAAGAAGAGATGTGACATTATCAACACTTACTTCATTGGATCGTATTCACGGCACGACTGGAGCATCGTAGCTTTTGTTACATCTTCTTCGGAAGCACCGGCCACATTGTCAGTCTGTGTAACGGGGAAGGATTTGACACACACACCTTAGAAACATGTTTAAGCCCACACAGCCCAAGACAGCACCGCTCACCCCATCCTGTAAAGAGCAGCACAACGCTAGCTGAGGTTGCATGAAAACTGCTGCTTCGATCAAATACAGTCGTCCTGAAGATGTTCTGGGGAGTCCTTATGCCATCGCGTGATGTTTATGTGCCCGTTCACCCACTTGAAAAGAGCATTCTCGGGCACTCGGAACCTTTGGCTCTGTTTGTACCTCACACAAAGACTGCTGTAACCAATCCAATTTTCTCCCAAGTGGACTGAAGCTACATGTAGAAAAAATTATACTATCCAGTACTTCCAAACTGATTTTTAAGCTCTGGCCTGCTGGAAGGAGAAGCTATCCACCGTGCATTTAATGGGGAAAGATGCATGCAACTCTCATTCTTTACATTTTGCAGCATTAAAAGGACACTCAGGGGTCGGGGATGTTGTTTCTGCTTGCTGAACTTCAGCTTCAGACACAGAAGCCTGAAAAGGAATCATGCTTTTCAGAATCCCTCGGCAAGACAAAAGATTCTTTGCAGTAGAAATTTGACAATCATGTGCTCGAGACTGTCCAAACTGCACGTTCTCCCCCCCAGTCTAACTTCTTCCTATTAGGTGATGTAACTAGAGTAAGCAAAACCTGCAGTGTTTTTGCAGTTGGCTCTGTCCATCTAACAGGCAAATGGTACTAAAAACCTTATGCAGAGCTAGATCTTCCAATTATGGAAGCCAGCTGATTAGGTTAAGCAGGATTTCTTAAAACGTTTTTATTATACACTAGTCCAGGTACAAGCAGGGTCCAAGGGAGTGGCTGTCAATGACTTGGACCTTCAAGTACCCATCATTCACATCAACCCCTTCTTGGTTTTGGTTTTACATGCGCTCATTCACAAAAGAAACAAACTAGGTTCACAACTTTATTAAATGCTTGTTTCATAGGCAGTTTCTTTTCAACAGTAACATAATCCAAATCGACAGCTATGAAATAATTTCCATGAACATTTAGAGGAACCTTTACCGATGCTTGACTAATTTGTCGGAATCCAAACGGTTTAGAAAACTCATCCAAACCCCACAAAACATTACTCGGGATAGACCCAAATGCAAATATGGCAGTTAATACGCAGGAATAACAGACCCGAAGACTGTTAGCACCTCGCCTCCAGGCTAAGCCAGTCTGCACTAAAGTGGTCAGAGAAAGTAACAGTTTTGAGCTGCTTTCACAGAATCACAGAGTCACAGAATTTTCAGAGTTGGAAGGGACCTCTAGAGATCATCTAGTCCAACTCCGCTGCTAAAGCAGGGTTGCCTAGAGCACATTACTCAGGACTGCATCCAGGCGGGTCTTGACGATCTCCAGAGAAGGGGACTCCACAACCTCCCTGGGCAGCCTGTGCCAGTGCTCTGTCACCCTCACTGTAAAGAAGTTTTTCTGTGTATTTGAACGGAACTTCCTGTGTACTAACTTGTGCCCATTACCCCTCGTCCTGTTACTTGGAACCATTGAAAAGAGCCTGGCTCCATCCTCCTTCAACCCACCCTTCAGATACTTGTACGCCATAATAAGGTCTACCCTCAGCCTTCTCTTCTCCAGGCTAAAGAGTCCCAGCTCTCTCAGCCTTTCCTCATAAGGCAGATGCTCCAAGCCCTCAGTCATCTTAGTTGCCCTTCGCTGGACTCGCTCCAGCAGTTCCCTGTCCCACTTGAACAGGGGAGCCCAAAACTGGACACAGTATTCCAGTTGTGGCCTCACCAGTGCAGAGTAGAGGGGGAGAATGACCTCCCTCGACCTACTGGCCACACTCTTCCCTATGCAGCCCAGGATTCCATTGGCCTTTTTGGCAACAAGGGCACACTGCTGGGCTATGGATAATTTACTATCTACCACAACCCCCAGATCCTTCTCCTCTGAGCTACTTCCCAGCAGGTCCGCCCCTAACTTGTACTGGTGCCTAGCATTCTTCCTCCCCAAGTACAGGACCTTGCACTTGCTTTTGTTGAACCTCTTTAGGTTCTTCTCTGCCCAGCTCTCCAGCCTGTCCAGGTCACGCTGCATGGCAGCACGGCCCTCTGTCACATTCCTGGATTTCTCTGAAATACCGAAATTTTTTCAAAAGCTTAAATGTGTACAGAGTTTTTCACATTTCAGAGTAAAACTTCACATGAGTTTACCGAACCACGGACACGATTAGGGACAGCACTAATGCAGACCAATGCCTTTTGGTTGCTGCCTTCCAAACCTTTCCTTTTTTTCCCCGAAATGAACACATTGTGAAATGTGTCTCACTGCAGTGAGAGAGGGAAATGAACTCCTGCCTTTATTTTCAGAAGGAAGAACTATTTTTATGGACTCGCGCTACGCCTTTTCACAAGGTGCAATCACCAGTGCTTTGCCAGGCAAAGTTACGCACTGTTGAGCAAAAAACGCAAGCAGTTCTGTAGCGAGACATGGTGTTACAACAGTTTCAGAAGGTCACGTCTGTGAATATGCCACACAGACACACTGGTATATTCCGATAAACAAGGAGGTACATTTACAGCATTTACAGAGTCTGTGTTCAAACCCATGAGTTTGTGTTGTCCACTGTATATGCAGAGTAGAATTTATGAAGTTGTGCAGCATTCAGAGAATGGATCTGTAACTCTAACGACTAGAAACTCAGAAATAGCCATGCCATTGTACGTGTTACAGAAATGCTTCTGTTTTGGCTGTGGCAAAGCCTCCTGAAATGTCCATAACTTGCAGCCAATTAGACTCTTCTGTAAAAATTGTGTTAGATTCCAATGCAAAAATAACAAGACGCATGAAAAACGGTAAACAGCATGCGAAGGGCTTCTTTGTGCCTTGGAGATGAGTGATACTGCTCCATTACGCTGAGGCTGATAAGGTACTCCCCTTCTATCTCCCCAAACCGGGAGCTACTCTTTACAGGACAGTATGACTTTTACAAACAAAAGGCATCCAACAACCCATACAAACCTACGTATTCCTAGCTCCAGACAGACAGATGTAGAACATGGCACCGAGTTCACCTCTGCAAGCCTTGAACCTGCATGATCTAAAAACGGTCCTACACTATCTGAACAACACAAAGTCATACAGGAAATAGTCCGGCACAGTCACTGTGAAATACAATACGTGGCTAGGCACAAACACCAATATTCACATGAGAACCGTGCAAAGGATGGCATTCCTCACTTTCTACTAGGCTGAATTAAATACATTGCATTTGCAACATATACTACATTTTACTGGAAAATAGGTCAAGTTAATGTTTGGAAAATTACTACAAGGCTCCATTGTTTAGGATTAAGTGCAGTGTGTAGAAAAAAGAGTGAGATTGTGTTTTTACGTACTGCTTTAACTCCTCCAGCGGGGACTCTTCTGACTATTACTGATGAATTCTTGGGAATCAGGGCATTGTCGTCTGTGTACTCTGAAAACAACATGAATGCAGAAAAAATATCAGTCAGTTTGTGAGAATGTCTGTTACTATGTAGTTACATCGCACTTCAGAGAATCCTTTTACAGATATGAAAGCAAAACTTTACATGTAACATTGCGCTGTTACCATCTCAACACTCTAACGCTACGTTTCAAGAGATCTTCAGGTTTCATAATCAAACACAAGCAGCAAAATCATCTTTTTTTTTTTATATATATAGTTTGATTGCCAACAGCACAGTTATCTCAAAGTCACAAAAAGGAAGTCTGCTAAGGCATGAGGCTCTTTCCGGATCTAGCTTAAGCTGCTTTTGCTTCAGTTGAGGCTACAAACCCAAGAGATCTTTTGAGAAAAACAAACCACAGCAGTCTCCCCTGCATAAAGCAGATACTAAGGTCTGACACGCTTGCCCTGCAGCAAAACACGCCCTTGGCTAAAGCATGGAAACTCTGCGCCATGGCTTTCATAGCTATTACCTAAAAATGATTCACCTAACACCACCGGTGCTCGAGACTGACAGAACACAGAAGAGAGCCCGCCATTTCGCTCTATTTCTTGGAGCATCAACAACCAAACTGACCAAACTGCTCAGTTTCTGTTTCTGTTACGTTTAAACAGAAACAAAGCTGGCAGTGCTAGAATGTGGACCGCAGAAATTTGGGGGTATTTCAAGCTTGCTTTCACAAGTAGGGCAGAAGTGGCTCCAACGAAAATGGTATCTCCCCTCTTAAGCTGATCATCCAGTTTGAATTAACCACAGGGACGTGAATTCCTTCTATTCGTTTTTCACAGAGCAGACAGACTTGAACAAAATTACTGATGGAAACAGCCTGGAAATGCCTTTCAAAAACAGCACGTGCCAGAAGCTCTCCATGCTTTGCCTTGTCTTACACATCCTTAGTCTTTTGCAGAGACAAAACCAAAACAAATCTGGTTAGAAATGAATGACGAAATGGGGCTCAGTAGCGTCTGAATGACAATGTCTTTGGTGTAGAAAAGAAGTTATATTAAAAAGAAATTCCAGAGTAGAATTCAGATACGGAGAACACTCCTGTGCAAGATGGCTTTCAAGGGTCTGCATAGATTATAACTCACAGAGACACTCTGGATCCAAAATGTTGCTGGTGAGCAGTTTCTGCAACAGCCACAAAACCAGTTTCCCGACGCAGTGCATTAAAACACGTTGAAACAAAAGTAAGTCACCCAAACAACTTCTTTGCTTCAGACTATGCATCTGTTCTATCACTTTCACATTTCTCCACCAGCTTTCAAAGAAATCTGGCAAGTGTGTTACCATAAGGTATCCTCCCACTTTTCCCCGCGCCCGCCCTCCCCCGCACCTTCTTCCGTCTGGGCGTTGCTGATCCTCAGGTCGCAGTGGGCCGCCTTCAGCTTCTCGCGGCCCATGATCTGGCGCCTGAGGTCCCTCAGGGAGATGTCTTGGCCCTGGAAGATGACCCTGTCATGCCGCAGCCTGGAGGCGAACTTGTAGTGGATGCAGGACATTGCCAGAGGCGGGCAGTGCCTGCTCCACGACAGCGTCTCCTGCGGCAGAGGCTGTGGCGGCCCCTGTGCCGGGCTGGGGTGCGCGGCGGCACGGGGAAGGGTCCAAACAGGGGCTGGGGCAAGCGGTGCGGGCTGAGCCCAGAGCTGCTGCTGCTCCTTCTCTGGCACGCAGCGCGGCCAGGCCTGACCGGTCACTATGGCCACGGGGACACGGCACGCCGCCCCCCCACGCCTCACGCCCATTGTGACCAAAGGCCTGTCACTGCCCCAGGCTGCTGCTGTCCCTGCTGTCCCCCAGCTTGCCCCCACCCGCTCTCCTGGCACCCTCCAAGGCTCTGGGGTCCCTCCTGTCCCCCAGGGGCCTTCACCACCTGGAGTCACCTCCCGGCAGCCCCTGGCCAGTGCTGGCTCTCCCCGCAGCCCTGGGCCCATCCTGCCACCCCCCATGCCTCTCACCGCCTGCTGGCCCTCCTGTCACCCCCCTGGCTGTCACCCCCGCTCTCCCCTCCTCTCCGCAGCCAGCCAAGGCCACACAGCCCGGGGCAGATGCAGCGCGCTTTGCCCTGCGGCTCCTGGCTGCCCACGACGCAGGGCCAGCCAAGGCAGGGGACATCTCGGGGACTCTGAGTGGACCTTGGGGCAGGGACGGAGAGTGCAGCCAAAGAGGTCAACGGCCACCTACGCTCATTGCCGTAAAGCAATGCACTTCCCAACTGTGGCGCACCCACACTTGCTTCAACTCTGCAGAGGAGGACGAAGCAGTCAGGAATGAACCGTGAGCGTTACGAGGTGCCCCAGGACGACACGTCTTGCTCTCTCCATCACTACAGCTGCTGCTGCAACAGCCCTAGCGCATGAAATCCTGCCCTGAATGACGAGGTCTGGCTCTGATGACTGAGATGCTGTGGCTTGCAGACACTTCTGGGCCAAGTGGCTACTCCTTTCTGGTCATGTAAATACAATATGAACACCTTGTTGTGGTCTGGCAGGGCTAACGAGGGACTTCCCACCACTGCTGGGTTTAGGTCTTTCAATGCCTTTTGCCTTTTCGGAGGGAGGAAACCCTTTTGATTTCAGGGCTGTCCTCTCTATCCGAGGGCGAGTTATTTTTGCTACGGGCGGCTGGTTGTTTTTCCTCTTCATCGGGATTCGGAAGCCTAGGTTTTCATACACTAGCCTTGCCCGTAAGCCTGCATCAGAGGCCAACAAGCCTGACCGATGGATATGCACTAAAAGCCCATCCTCTACCGGAAACAACTCGCCAGGGAAGCTGTCCCGCCAAATGCTCAGTGGCACAGGGACGGGCATCTGCGTTATGAATTTTCACTGAAGAAAGGAAGGATACATCCCTTCTGCCAAGAAGGGTCTGTCACTAGTCTGAAAGGAGACCCCTGGGTATGCTTGGAGAGCAAGCCTATTGACAAGCTGACTCACTCTGTAGGGGCTGAGAACTGGAGATGCCAGTAGAGTCTTAAGATTAATCGAATGGATGGAAATGGACAACTCAGATCTAGGGGCCACACAGATGAACAGGGGAGTCTTATGCAGGGAGCATTCCATACAGTTGTTCCTATGCCTAAAGGCAATTGGTTTTCCTTTACAGATTACTCCAAAACCTTACACCTCCACTGACCTTGAAAGGCAGATTCTCCAGAACCCCTTACATCAAACCTATTGTAATGAGCCATCACGCCGTGGATTTCTTCCTAGATGGAGTTTATCACACCCGGCAGACTCTGAGACCGTGTGGATACTCGCAGACAGATTAAATGGGTATTCTGCAGGAATCAATAATCATGCTGAAGATCAGGTTAAAAGTTTGGTTCCCACTATGGGCCTATAGGATCCTGATTGCTCTCAGTCATCTCCTCTGGATCCCAACCTTACTGGTTTACCTAAACAACCAAATCCGGCACGTGCTGACCCTTGACAGGAAATCATTTCCACGATTCAGACTTACGTGCACATTATACTACCCGTTGACACAACTACCCGGGCAATATTAGATAGGTGGGGAAAGGGCAGTCGAGGGGATTTACCCTCAACCTGAGCTGAAACGGGTATTCTGAGTGCATTAAGAGCATCCACACAGGTTAGAACCAGGATCTCTTCTGTCTCTGTAGCTCCCAGTTACCCTGACAGAACGTGGCACCGAGTTCCACCTGCCTGTCACAGCTTGTAGCCCACAGCTAGGGCTTGCAAAACTAGAAAGAGCTACTGCAAATGTGTCAAGAGAATCAGAAAAAGCCATTCATCAAAGCACAGGCACTATTACACCCTTACCGGAAGAAATCAAATTATTACCAAAAATGGTAATATTGAATCAATTAGCTCTCGAGCCACTGTTAGAAGTACACGACAGAGTATGTCAGTTATTGAGTAAGAGCTGCTGGGGTTTTTATGTAGATCCAGAGCAGAAAAGCAAACGCGAGAGAAACAAGATTTAAACAACATTTAAAGTATTACCTGAAGTAAGGCGGGGATCTCCCCTACATCTGTTTGGGTGGCTAACCTCTTGGCTCCCAGATGCAGGGACAGGACTGTGAACTACAAGGATTTGGGTTGTTGTATTCACTCTCTTCTTTTCCTTTGTAATGAGATGTGTGTGTTTACAGGGCGGTATTACCTTAGGAACTCAACTTACGACTTAAATAATGAAGAGTATAGTGTGACCCTGATGGTGAAAAGAAAGGCTGGGACTGTGGGGAAAAGCTCATTCCCTAACTATTGTCCTAATTAGTCCTTAGAGTCTGAAATGGAAGGAACTTTCTCAAGGTATACCGAGTTTACATTGTACCCTGCATAGCCATGGTTCAGTCAGCATGACCAAAGGACACAGCTCGTTGCAGGCAGGAGAAGGACAGCCCCCACCCCGAAGAAGAAAGGATACTCCGGGACTACGCAGATGACGCCAGCCTCCCAGCCCCTCCGACACCCCTGTGAAACCCTCCCCTCATCTGGCATCAGAGAGAAGGAACTGCAGCAAGACCCACTGCAGGGACATCTACATCAGGAAAGACGCAGGTGGATGATGATTCCACGCAGGCAGAGTTGCTTCGCAAAACAGCAGTCCATGTGTGCGTGCTATGAGCGATCAGTCAAATTGCATTGTACCTGAACGCTTGAAAGGCATAAGAACCATGCGTAAAACTGCATTCGGGGCACCCCAATTTGACTGGGACACCTCGTGCGCATGAATAGAGAATCACTCTTGTCGCCCTATACTTTGTGTCCTGGCCTCTCTCCTCGGACGGCATGGGCCAGTTGCAGAATCTTCATGAAAATACCCCTCTCCCCAGTCTGAAAGTTACCCTCCAAGACCGAGAATTGCCCCCAGGGCTGGCCCAGAAGCCGCTTTACTGCTTTTATCGTGCTGTCCTCCCAGGCAATGACCGTTCAAGAAGGACTCTCCCTGAAACCATAACTCGAATCGCACTGCCTCAGGAGTAGGTGAGCGGTGCGCCATCCTCTCCTGCGCACGATGCTCCCCCTTCCCACCTCGGTCATACTTTAGGAGTACCGTTTACAGACAGAAACGCCCACTTGAAAAATGCTGTTTGGTTTGGTAAATCCACAGCCTTTTCTGCAGACAGGAACGCAGAGTGAACGGAGGAAATCAAAGGTTCCCCCCAACGAGCTGAGTCCCTGGCCACCAGCCGAGCCTTTGAAGCTGGAGCCAGCACAGCTTCTGCTGACTCCCATGCTGCATGGGCTGGAGCCACGCAGTGCCTTGGCCCTGGGCAAGAGCTGCTGCGCTCCCTTCAGAGAAGCTGCAGGCAGGGATCCATCTCCGCCTGTGCTTTGCCTGGGAGAATCAGGACAACAGCAGCGGCCTCAAGCCCCACCTGCTATTTGGGCCCTGCACTGCTGTCATGCCTGTACTTCAAAAAGGCAAAGAAAAATTGCCTTTCTTAAGAAAAAGGTATGAAAAATAGGACCCCTGGTCGGTCATATGGGTGGCAGAACAAACACCATTTTATCAGACAAACGGACATGCTCTGTGAGCGAGCTGGTTACGTGTCAGTCCCCTTTCTCCTCCTCATCAGGCCCTGGAGGTCCTGTGTACCACACAGACTTCTTCTCCCCCTCCCCATAAGCCTGAAGGTTCCTGGGTGCCAGGCAGACTTCTTCCCTCCTTACGGGCCTTGAAGCTCCCGGGCACCCCAACAGCCAGGTTGTGAACACCCCGTCACAGAGCAGGGAAGCGCAGCAGCACACCCAGCAGCCTCTAGAAAATCAAGCAGCACTCTTCCCCTCTTCTCCTCCATTTACGGCCTCATTGATGGAGGCAATGACAAACGGCACCGTCCCCTCTGGCGGTGAAGAGGTTTCCTACCTTGATACCACACATAAAATTGTACAGGAAAGGTGTGAACCTCACAGTCACCTGGGTCTTCCGCCTGCCCTACAGACCAAAAACTAACAGCACTTAATTAACAACACATTAAGAACGGGCAGGTACCCACCAGATGGCATGTGGAATGCGCTCATTCTCCTGCTCTCTGCAACCCACAAACACTTTAAACCCCCCCACTGGCAGCCCGTGGTGGTTCTCACGGTGACACGTGAAAAGGGCACGTGGAAACCAAGAGCCCAGAGAGGCGGTGGAGTCTCCTTCACTGGAGACGTTCAGGACAGAAGTGCCTGTCACCACCACGTGCTCTTTACTTTGCCTTCCAAGATCAAGCCAAGCTGTGATACAAGAGCTTTGGCCCTCCCCCTCTCCCATGGAAAGTTTGAAATCCTGTGGGATAGGAAGAAACTTGCCAGGCAGCAGCTGCGTCTTGCTGCATAGGCTTTGAACTAGCCCTGGGGAAAAAGCTGACCAGCCGACTGCGGTACGTCAGTGTGCAACTTGGATAATGAGGTGAAGTCTCAGTGCTCAAAGATCAATTAAGCCTGGCCTTGATGACTCGGGCGAGCAGAGACTGCCCTGGCTGTAACGGGATGCAGATAAGGAGGGAGCCCTGTGTAGGCAGGACGGCCCTGCCTTTCATCAGCTAAGACAACCAGATAACAGGAACCCGTGTACTTCTTTGTTTCTTCAAAAGGCTGTCATGCCCGATCACTGACCTCTGCCTCATTACCTGTGAAATGCATATCAAAGCTGACATATGCTAACGAAGATTATAGAGATCATGCTAAACATTCATGACTATAGCACTCGTCTCTCCACCCAAATCATACTACACGCCCCCTCGGGGAAGGAAACCTCGTAAGTTTGGGGATAAAAAGATGGGACGGTTCAATCGGGAGAGAAGAACCTCGATGCCTGACAGACCAGTTGCGTTCTCTTCCTCCAGCCCAGGCAGGGACGCCTTTCTGGGTATGCGCTGCGCCTTTCACCCTCGGGTGAATGGCACCCCCGGGCCGTGGTAGTATTATTATTATTACTTTTGCTAGCAATACTAACCTTAATTAGTAGCACTGTTGTAGTCGGTGAATTTATACACGGCAATCTTGAATCTGTTTGGTCACTCTCAATAAAATAACTCACTTGGATTGTTGTGAATCTGACTCAGTGAAAGTCCTTTGCTGAGACTCTGACAGATAAATCAGGGAAAGTCCTGGGACTCTGACAGACAAAGATCGAAACTACATTCCTTTTGACGCAACAATAAGAAAAAGCTCCAAAGATATGCGCAAGAGAACTTGACTGACTGTGACCTTGCCCATTTAAGTGAGTCTATTGTTAAAAGAAACCAGATGGAAACGAGCTGAAAGTGGCAAATTTCAAACAAAACAGTGCCAACTCAGCTCATAAATATGCATTAAGTGTGCTTGCACAGGGGGGCACGTGAACAAATACTCAAAAGTCAATGGTAGAAGGCAACCTCCTGGCCAAAGCAGTAGGTTTTTCAAACTGTAACCATCAATATGTGAGTAGCCTTAAGATGGTGCATAAGGAACGAAGAATTGTAACACGGGGTCCTTCTCAGGCTCCCAGCTGAGAGGCACCTTTATGGCCAGAAATAAAAAGGGGGTTTAGCTCGTGTGTACGTCTGCTGCCTTCTTTCCTGTACCCACGCATGGACTAGAAGAGAAGTGCCAGCAAGTCCGTTTTGGTACAAGTTCAGGTCAACAGTTAAACAGCCAAAATTCTGAATAGTTACACTGACCCTTACTTAGATACTGATTTTATCTGCCTTTGATTTGTAACTAAGCACATTCCCTCCTCCCCACAGTCTTTCCTCCCAGCCTCACAGCTCTCCTACGCAACAAAAACTGCACACCAAAACACCCGTGACTTTCTCAAACTCTTCACGGCCCCATCTGAGTCAAGGGACAGGATCTCCTAAAGGCTCTTTCACAGGCACTGCCCTCAAAAACCCCCGCTGCTTCTCTACTAGTGCACAAAGACATTAGGAAGGGTTGCATTTCTACGTCAATGGACACAGTTTCTGAAACGAGACAAATAGTTTTAAATGAGGATAAGCCCTTTGCCTTGCATCTGGCAACCAACAGAGATGCAGACCCGGCACATCAGACCAGGGCCAGGCACAAAACAACACCCGAGGCACAGGGAAAGCACAACACGTCAGATGTGGTAGTCAAGAACGACAACAAACGGCTCTTCCTATCACTTCTCTCTATGATCAGCTTAGTTCCTGTAGTCAGACACAGAAATTGGAAGTGATTTCTTCTTCTTTTGCTGAAGTAGACTCTAGAGTAGATATTGCCAAAAAATGCACAAACAACCCCCAAAAGTTAAAGCAGCTACTTTCACCCTCAAGAGACCCACTTACTGAAGTGGTTCTCACGTTCTCTTCTCTACTCTAAAGGGGGCCCACTTAAGATCCGTTTGAGTTACACTACCGCTAAGCATACACCGCTACCAGACATTTCTCTAGTCTGAAGGCTGACAGCAGGGTACAAGCACAGCCCTTTCTGGACATCTCACTCCTGGCTAGAAATCTTAGAGGCTTAGAAATCAGGAGCTAAGGACTGCGTGATGGCACCACCACGAGCAGACGTTCAAACCCAAAGCATCTGGAACACACAGAGAAACCTCCACCATTTGTTCAGCAATGTTTCAAGTCACGCCATACTCAGGCCAGGACTTTACAAAATGTCACCAAACATAATGATAGTAGCCTCTTTGCTCCAAAGCAAAGAAACAAAGAGCCACCTAGCCTTGGAGAAACCCTTGTCCTTCCGTGTGGCTGGTGTCTTCACAGGGCTCTTCCTCAAAACAGGAGAAATGACCATGAATTTGGCATTCAGAAGTACACTTAGTCCTCTGGCGGACGTTGCTTACAAGCCAGAAGTCCTCTCACCCCGCCCCAGAAGCACCCGTTAGTCGTCTGGCAGTCATTCTCCATGAACCCCAAGTCCTCCACACCTACCTACCTAACGACTCGCCAGAAAGGAGTCGGACCGCACCAGAATTGACACTGCCTGACCTGCACTAGACCTGCAGCAGGCCAGAAATGACGGCTTCAAGAAAGAAAACACAACCCAATTGAACAGAGCAGCAAAAAATCAACCAGAAGAAACATTGGACAAATTATACAAAAATCCAAACCCTAAACAGAGAAACAAGCTAAAAAAAGGATCCCCCACCCCCCAAAAAAAGACCACACAGAACACAAGATAAGGTAAAAACAACCTAACTTCCCTCTTTCCCGGGACCAACAAACCCAGATTCTGTCCATAACAATAACACACTTTAATCCTAACTCGCTTCAACTCTGGCATAGCATAGCCCTTGCCACCCCGTAACCCGAGCAAACTGCAACCCTACCAGTCCATAACCCGCATCCCTGCAGGACGCTCTCCAGCACTAGGTACATCTCTGCTTAATCTCCCTTTGGACAAAGATCGAAAGGGAGGGATGGGGTTTGCTTGGCCCCGTTCCCAGGGTGCCGCAAGAGAGACCTGCCGCCCCCAAATCACCGGTGTGTTGTGGACACCACATATGAACTGCAGACAAGGGTCAGGACAGCTTTGGGGAGCAGACAAGCCGTTTTGCGGTGCCCCCGCTGCTGGCAGAAAGCAGAGCTGGAGACAACATGGGGAAGTCCAGGGTAGCCAGTGGTGGTGGTGGGGCCCTGTAGGGTGCAGCACCCGCAGGAATGCCCGGCTCCTTAAGCCTCGGCCCCACGGCTGCAGCTCGGGACCAGCACCGGTTGGGGCTTCGCTGGGAAAAAACAGGCGAGGGTGACCCTGACACTCAGCAGGCGGACCTGGTCCCACTAACCTGTCGCTCTGCCTGTCACCACCACGGGATGCAGAAAGCAGTTCTGCTGGTCCTGGCGTGGTCCTGAGCCACGTCTCAACAGATGAGTCTTTAACCAGAGGGCCTAAAAAGAGGAAAAGGTGCCCAGAATTAGCCTGTGCTTAAGTTTTTACAGGCATTTTGGGCTTTTGAGCTACACAGTGGTGCTGCTCCAGGGGAGCGCTCAAGAACGAGGCGGCTGCCTCTTCCTGCAGGCAGGCAGTGGGGTGTGTGCAACAGAAGCGAGTGCCGGTGTGTGCGGCTGTTGAAGGGGTTTGGTTTTCAACTGTGCCCACCCTGGTACGACGGGTTCCTTTTCCCAGGAGGTTCCGCTCCGGGACCTGGCCCTGGGCCAGGGCAGCCCGAGGAGGAGGCCGGGGTGGCTGCGGGGTGGGGCGGGGGCCCGAGGGCAGGAAGGGGTGCCGCGGGGCATGCTGGGAGCAGGCGCGCCCCGGGGCATGCTGGGAGCTGTAGTCCCGGGGCACGGGGCTGCCCGGCAGCCATGCTCCTGCCCGGGGCACGCCGGCAGCTCTCATGGGCCCACAGGCCGCTGCCGGGCTGCCCTGGCGGTCTCAGGAGGCGCAGTCCCTGCTCCAGCTGCCGCTGGGCTGAGGGGAGGGCTGGGGCCACCCGAGGGCAGCGGGGGAGCCCCAAACCGCCCGCAGCCATGGGGTCCCAGTCAGCATGAGCCGGGAGTGGCAGGGGCAGCCCCGGGAGGGACCCGGGAGTCGGGGAGGGGAAGGGGATGGAGAGAGGCCCCCCCGGGCACAGGCAGCGCGCACCCCGACTCCCAGAGCCCCCTCAACTGCCCTGGCCCCAGCGCCAGTGATGTATGATCTGAGAGAGACAGAGACAGAAGTGCCTGAACTGTCAAATTCTGCCGGCAGCACCGAGAGCAGGAACTGCGTTGAGTCCTGTGCCCTTGGGGCTGTGTCGCCCCTGTGCTGCATCTGGATCCCTCCCTGTGCCTGTGCTCCCCCAGCCTTTCCCTAGCTGGTTCCCTCTTTTGCTTCCCTGTACCTCTCTTAATCTGGCGATTCTTGTATCCTGCTCCCTGCCCCTGCTCTAGTCTCCAGCCCCTCTCTTTCTCTGGCATGCTACCTGTCCCTTTGTTGTTCTTGCTCTTCCTCTGTCCTGCTCCGTTTTCCTCTTTTTCTCTTCCTCTCACTCTGTCCTGAAGCACACTGCTGTTTTCTCATTCTCTGCCTCTTTGTCCCGCTCTGCATCCCTCTGTTGTTAACAGTCTCTCTGGCCTCTTCCCGCTCCTGTTTTTTCTGCCTGTATGTCTCACTCCCTGTACCCGTCCTCCTTGTGGTCTCTCTCCTTCCTCATCATCATAGAATCATAGAGGAAGGAATCATAGAGGAATCATAGCTTGGAAGGAACTTTAAAGATTGTCTCCTTCCAACCCCCCTGCCCTGGGCAGGGACACCTCCCACTAGACCAAGTTGCTCTAAGCCCTATCCGGCCTGGCCTTGAACACCTCCGGGATGGAGCTTCCACAGCTTCTCTGGGCAACCTCTTCCAGTGTCTTACCACCCTCAGAGTGAAAAATTTCTTCCTAATAGCTAATCTAAATCTACCCTCTTCCAGCATCAAGACATTACCCCTTGCCCTATGACTATAAGGTCTCCCCAGAGCCTTCTCTCCTCCCGGCTGAACATCCCCAACTCTCTTACTGGAAGATTCAAGCTTCCTTCTTCTCATAATATTTTGTGCCTAGTTCTGTGGAAAAACAGGCCCATGTTCTCTCATGGCAGGCACAGCCTCTCTCCTTTTGTGGTTCTTCAGGCACCAAGCAGACATTAGGAAAGCTCTCGACTGGAGTATTCTACAGGAATACCGAAGTATTGCCTCCAATCAGTCAAGGGGAAACAATATATCCATGATACTTGTGTTGCGTTGAGGGGCAAAGTAGTTTTGGCAGAAAATATACCCCCTCGCGTTCTAACACTCCTCACCGAGGTGGGAGGCGAGGTGCGGCTAGGTTTACATTCTGAGCGATGCCCACTTCACCCCTATCAGTCCAGGCGCGTTTCATATATTACACTGTTACGCTTCTGAATACACTAACAGAGGACTGCACCTTCAGCCCAGCTGTGCTCATGAACTAACACGGCCACGCTTCGGTCGCGTTCAATGAGAAACCCAAACGACGAGCTGCCTACACAGTACAGTTTATTTAAACAACAGCTACACAAGTTCTTTCGGATTGCCGGTGATAGTGACTGTCTGCAAAGCACGTGCAAATACGAAAGATGCTAGCAATAGAGCTCGGTTACAAAAGCGCTAAGTTATAAACCCACTCTGTACAGAGATTTCTAAGTTTCCGGGGGAAGCACTTGGTATAGCCAAGTGTTCGAATCTTACCCACAAGCGTCCTTATTGCGGGGGAAGAGAGACCTAGCCCGTCGACTGGTCCCAGAAGTCCACAATGGTGTCTTCACTCACATCCCCCTTTTCTTGGGCTATTTTTATACTATTTTTTATCTTCAAGGTGGAGTTTGAGTGACTCTAGTCATAAATACTTTCATTATGATAGGTGTAAAATTTCCTTGCCTCGCATTTAAAGGTATAGCTGACGAAAAATTCAGGGCGCAGACTCAAGGAGGAATGGTCGCACCTTGGAGGCGGGGAGCTTTTGGGATGGAGGTGTGTTTTGGTATTATAATGACACTCTAATGAGCAAAGTTCACTAAAGGACAGCCTTTCATCAAAAAAATGACAGATTGTTGGCTCAGGGTAACAAGTGGGCCGTTTATCAGTTCCATAAGACCTTCGAGGGCTCCATTTGGTCCCCAGGTTCTCAGTTTATCCCAAAGTTTTAGCTGCAGTGTCTCCACTCTGCTCCATCCTTCGCACTGTTTTCCTTCCGTGGTACCACCTCGTTCCCATGCTTTCCGGATTATCACAGGGTTTGGCCTTGGAGTCTCCAGCCCCCTCCACTCCCCGCGTTGCTTTGTAAGCAATATGGTACAGGCAATCACAGATGTAGCGGATTCTTCACCTACCAGCTGCGGCTGTATTTTGCCCTAGAAGCCTTTTGAGTTTATACCTTTCCTTAATGCGTGAACAATGATGTATTGTTGATCAGTTTTAGTAATCATTCCACAACTTGTATACAACCCTAGGGTAATACTGCAGAAGAATTGAAAAAATACCCAACAAAACAAATCCCACTGAAAAAAAAAAAAAAAAAAAAAAGAAACCAAACCCCCAAATCCAGAATTGACAGTCAATGTATTAACTGCCATTTCAAACAGAAGCCTAAACAGAAAGTGACATAAAGTAAAGGGGCAGAAAGTAACATAGTAATACTAAAAGTGACATAGTGACACTAAAAGTGACATAGTAATACTAAACCAAATACTAATACATAGTAACACTAAACCAAATACATAGTAACACTAAACAAAATACACTAAGCCGAATACTAAAACATAGTAATACTAAAGCAAAACGCATCTGCTTTCAGGAAAATCCATCTGAAATAGATCCTAAGTGCTGCTTCTTTGTTTCTTGAAGGGAGAGTCTGTTCTAACATCTTCTGCTGTAACTGGCTGTCTTGGTTTTCTCGCACCTTCTAACAAATCAGCCTTGCAAAATCCTTCCTTCTCATCCCCTCTTCTTCTCTTCCGGTGTTTCTTCTGCATATCTCCTGGTCTTAACGTGGAGTAGGTATACGAACTGGAGTAAAACGAAGCACTATAGGGAGACTTGGACCTTTAAAAAAACACAACGCAAAAGCAATAAATGAAAGTATTCTTTTTCCTCCCAAGTTTGGTTTGCTTTGGGTTTTCTTCCTCTCCATATGCTTATGTGCAACCTTCTTTCAGCTGCTGACAGCGCTACTGCAAATTGAAGAACTTGATGGCATGTAAATGTTTCTGCTTCCAAGACAGAACAGCTGCTGCTTTGTTAGTGTCAAAGCATACGTAAGGGTAAGTCTGTTTCCACTCACTTCTAGCACACGAGCTACCATAGCTGTTGATTGATTTAAGGTGCTGTGCACTGGCCTCTACTGGTATGTCAACGCACACGTTTCACTACTGGGCAACTACGTGCAGTGCAAACCCGTTTGGTTGCAGTAAGAGGCAAAAAGAGAAATCTTAATGTGTACAGCGCATTATCAAACATCAAGAAAACACGATTCAGCCTGAAGACAGTCAACCGCAAGTTTAAAATGCCAGCTTAGGCTACTGAGCTTCACTGAATATTTGGCAATTTGTACAGGTGGCAAAATACTTGTACTGCAATCCTACGCGCAGGACTATTTAACCAACACTTCTAGCCAGCTGTCCTAGCAAACTTTAGCACATAATCGCTCACACCAAGGACAGTGACGGCATTTAAGGAAATGTCCCATCTAAAGGCATCTCTAAACTCAGCCTCTAGTACTATGACTCAATGCCGTTTCTCGAGGAAAGATACTGGCAGCATTACTAATAGAGAGCGATTCAGACTCCTGCCCAAGTGATTTTGGGCGATAGAAACATCAGCTACCCTGAGATATGTCTTCACAAGTTTTTCTTGCATTATGTGGAGGAGGAGGCACGGGCACAGAGACAGGTGGTGATGCTGGCAGTGTTGGGGCTCGGGTCCCGCTGTCTAATTGGGAAATCAATTTCTTCAGCTCTACTCAGCAGTAATCAAAAGGGTGACTTTCCATCTGATCCTTTCCTTATGTTTAGTTTTCATGTGTAATTATGGTTTTCTCAAAAAGCACTCCATTTTCAGAGTCCTCTTTGCAGTCCTGCACTGGGGTTTTATTTTAAGTAATTTTACTGCATGCACACATCCCCTCTGTTAAAGCCAACTGATATTAAGCCGTTTAAAAATCAGTTACCACTTGTATTCTCCACAACTGTCCGTGCATGCTTTTTTCATTATAAATCAGCTGCTGTGTGAGTGACACCTTATGGCCTCATTTAACAGGTTACAAGTAGGAACATATGGAATTTCGGTAGAATACTTACAGTTGGCAGCCCGGTCTGCCACCTGCTGAGCGAGGTGTACTGGCTCTCACTGGGTGACCTTTTGAAGTGGGGAGAGGAAAAAGAATAAAAATCCCATTCAGTTGATCTGCAGGTAATTTGTTTAAAGACATTCGGAAGATGCAGGTACTTACCAGTTGTGGGTAGGGATTGTCCTTGGGGGCACCTCTGTGACACCGACACCGGATGTGCCGTCACCAGAGCAGCAGGAGGTAGAACACTATTGGCACCACTACAACAAAAACAAAACAAAACAAAACAAATTTCTATAATTCAAAGCGTGTTTTGGAGTGCTACGTGAAAGATAAAGCCACTTCAGAGGCTGCCCGAGAGGTTCTTTTGAATTGTGACCCTTTGTGTTCAACGGTACGGCTGAGCCTGACCGTCTGCTGGGCAGAGTGGCTGTTTGCATTCAAGGCGTAAAGTCAAAAGGGTATAAGCCCGAAGGGATCATCCAGATTTTTCATGTAGTTTCATGTGACTGCACTGGGTTGCACACTTAGACGGTCAGGTTTGTAAATTCCTCAAGTGTACAGTGTTTCAATGTTTATTATCCAATCTCTATGCGTCACTGACTACACTGTGTATTACTGAGGATGACTCTGACTTATCATAATATTGATGACAGAAATACTACAGAAAAAAAGTAGTGTGAACACGCCTGGCCAATTTTACCTAGGACTGTACTTTTACACTTTCCATGAAAATATTATTCCCCCAGTAGTAACGAGAAATTAATGCACCCAGGAAGGTTTGACATAGCTGAATGGCTTCTTTAGGAATTGCTAGCCACTTACAATCAAAGGGCTCCTGGGGAAAAAACTTTCCTCTCTCAGGGTAAACCTGTACTGAGCGACTGATAAGGGAACCAAACGGGAAATGCTTTGGAGAAAATTCGTGCAGGACGCACCCTTCCAACTTACCAAAGTGTCCTCGTTCAAAGTAAAAACGAAAAAGAGAGCTTCCACACTTATGTGGAACTGTCACTAATGATATCTATAAACCGCTAGCAGAGAAGCTCAAGAAGAAGAATCTGACTCCAGCATTTTGGTGTCTCTTCTATTCATGTTGAGCTACAGATTGCCTACCAAAAAGGTCCAGGAGGTGTAACAGGCATGAGCGGTGGTGGAGGTGGTGGCGCTGGCGGCAGCTGCTGCTGCTGCTGCTGAATCCGCTCAGGGAGCCTTTTTGTGTAGCCAATCCCGTTGCTGAAGTTGTTCACGGCCTGGAGGCAGAAAAACAGTTACAGAAAGGGAATATGAAACTTCAGCAGATGTACAAACAAAAGCCTCCCCCGAGTAACATTACTTGTCTGTTCCTGCAAGTGCTACCAATCCTAAAATGAATCAACATACCCATGTACGAGCACGTGGCATCAAACGCTGATGTTAATGACGCGTAACTCAGAGGATCTGAACTTAAAGTACTTCAGTGTTAACACTGAATTTGAAAACAAAAGTGGGACCTGAATTGGCCTGATTGTCTCTGAAGAGTTGTACGCTTCTGTGACGAGAGAGAATGTGTTTGAGAAGTACGTGTAGCCCTATTCAATCTAGCCTTGCTTAAGGAGATGTAAATTATTATTGTCTTCCCTTTCAGCTTTTTACTAAGACCCTCTTCTTACAAAGAGTTTGCGTAGAAGTCATCACCTTACCTTGCGTAGGAAGTGGTTGGCAACTAAAGCATCAGGGGAAACGTCTGTCTGGTGGCACGCTGGGCATGTGTGTTCCTCCGAGTCCAGTAATGCCGTTCTAATACCTGTGTATCGTTAGAGTCATCCAAGGAGGTTTAGCCAAAGTAAAGCAGTTTCGGGGATTCTCATCAAGTTTAAAAAAAATTATATGTTCGATGGGTGAAGATGGTCTTGAGCTGAGAGCATGAAGCTCTAGATGTTCAACAGTGTCAAAAATTTCTCGGATGCAGCAAATAACTATACAGTTCTGGTATTTCACTAGTTAACACTTGAAGCTGTCTGTGTCTTGATGTTCCGACTGGTCTGTTTTCCACTGTCGAGTACAGTGAGAAGTCACCAGCCTCAAGGCTCATGGATAAAACGCACCTCAACAAAACATTAATAGGTTTGAGTCCTGAAGGGTTTAACCGACTGTCCCGTGCGGAAGAATGCGGATTACATGCCCAACGACCCGTTTGTTGCAGACCACAGTAAGTCACCAGAGTTGGCTGCGTAATTTTGTGTGAGAGAGAGGGCTGTGAAAAAACTAAACGCGTTCGATATCTAATACTGTAATCCCCGGTGCAGTTATGCACTCTTCTCATACTCGTCCTTCCGCATGTAAAGAGGATTTAACTAGATACCTAAAAAGGAGAATAAAGCTTTCTGCCTTTTTTTTCCCCTTTTACGAGAAGCGTCCTTCCCTATTCAGGGGATACTTAAGTATGAAATAGAACAGGTGACAAAGTAATTTCCTCAGCTCTGATTTCTGCTTTCAGAAAATCAGATGTGATGTTTGGAATGAACAAAGACGGGAATAACACGTACATTCGTCACAGTAACTGTTTCCACAGCAGGGAATAACAGCGGCATCAGTCATGATCTCATTACAAAGGAGACACAACAACTCCTCTGGAATAGGGTCTTCTGAGGAGGAGGAGGAGGAGGAAGAGGAGGAGGACGGCTCCTCTGGTAAAAAGGGAGGCTTCTCCTTCTTTCCTCGAGCATAAGCTTCCCTGGAGGGCGGGGTGGAGAAGGAAAAAGCAAAACGTTAAAGCTGGGTAAAGGAAAACTGTTCCAAGCTTTGCATGTTATCAGAGGAAGCAAACAGATGGAATTCTCACTCTGCATTAGCCTTCGGAGAGGTGGGCATACAGTTTAAATTGCTTTGCAATAGCCACAGCGCTAGCAGAGGGAGGGGGAACCAATTTTCCTTCTGCAGAACTCTCCCATTCATTGGATCAACATCATTTTTTGACAGCTGTGAATCAAGTGACCTGAATCCCACCTCTGCCTTCCAAGAGAACGACTCCACTGAAAATACTACGGAAATGTTTGGCAGAAAGCCAGATTCTCAGCACATCGCAAGTCTAACCTAGTTGCCGGGGCAGGAACAGTAGGACCACCCCGTTTTAATACTAGCGAGTATCACAGTTTAGAAGGTTACGATACAGTGACAGTGCTTCCTCCCCCGTCACTACAGACGCTGGCCAACTCGGTTGCAGTGCCACTCAGGCATTTGCCCATGGTTTCTCTCGTTCCCTTTGTGCTCAGTCCAGTTCATTCCATACGTACGCATTAATGATTGGTATTGCGTATTGCCCGGTGCTTGTCAGCATAACACCCTTCGTATTGGGATCTTCCACCTCCATCATGAAACTCCGTGGAATTCCTGTGCTCTTTTTAATTCTGGGAGGAGGCTTGAAATTTTTGTCCTGTTAAGAAAAGAAATGCAGACATCTCTCATCTGAAGACCCACACTTAAAATGATATTTCAACGGTGATTTTAAGCAGCACAAGCCCTTTATCCTCTCCTTTTACCTAGCCTAAGGGTTTCTCTTATTGTCCCAAACTAATACAACCAGGATGCTGCAAAGACTTGAGCAGCGTTTTGCGCTCAAGCGACATTCTTTTGCTTCACTCCAGGTTCCGTAAGGGTTACATATTGCTTGGCTCACCACCCACCCCGACAAGAGACACAAACCCGCTCCTCCTCCAAGGCGCAATTCAGAGGGAGAGCTCGTCTTACTTCCCTTCACCGTCTCTAGAGAGGAAGGCTGCATACACATCCAGCGAGTAACGTTACAGGGCATGAATACTCAGCCACAGACGTGTGTCATTAAAACACGCACATATTCAATAGGCGGGAGCGACAGAAACGCCTTGTTTTTCTATGGAATACTAAAAACTGTCAACTGCCATTAAAAAGCATTAAAACGCAATCTTACCCCGTTGGTTGGGCAGTGCTTCCTATAGTGGCCAGGTATTCCGCAACGAAAGCAAATATATGATGGTGGAGGTGGAGCCAAGGGTTTCTTCCCGTAACTAAAATTTTTGGGGGAAAAGAAGAGAAAGGTACGCATGTGTCTCTCTTGTTCAAACAAACACCTCTACAACTTTTCCATAATCTTTGAAGAAGAGATGTGACATTATCAACACTTACTTCATTGGATCGTATTCACGGCACGACTGGAGCATCGTAGCTTTTGTTACATCTTCTTCGGAAGCACCGGCCACATTGTCAGTCTGTGTAACGGGGAAGGATTTGACACACACACCTTAGAAACATGTTTAAGCCCACACAGCCCAAGACAGCACCGCTCACCCCATCCTGTAAAGAGCAGCACAACGCTAGCTGAGGTTGCATGAAAACTGCTGCTTCGATCAAATACAGTCGTCCTGAAGATGTTCTGGGGAGTCCTTATGCCATCGCGTGATGTTTATGTGCCCGTTCACCCACTTGAAAAGAGCATTCTCGGGCACTCGGAACCTTCGGCTCTGTTTGTACCTCACACAAAGACTGCTGTAACCAATCCAATTTTCTCCCAAGTGGACTGAAGCTACATGTAGAAAAAATTATACTATCCAGTACTTCCAAACTGATTTTTAAGCTCTGGCCTGCTGGAAGGAGAAGCTATCCACCGTGCATTTAATGGGGAAAGATGCATGCAACTCTCATTCTTTACATTTTGCAGCATTAAAAGGACACTCAGGGGTCGGGGATGTTGTTTCTGCTTGCTGAACTTCAGCTTCAGACACAGAAGCCTGAAAAGGAATCATGCTTTTCAGAATCCCTCGGCAAGACAAAAGATTCTTTGCAGTAGAAATTTGACAATCATGTGCTCGAGACTGTCCAAACTGCACGTTCTCCCCCCCAGTCTAACTTCTTCCTATTAGGTGATGTAACTAGAGTAAGCAAAACCTGCAGTGTTTTTGCAGTTGGCTCTGTCCATCTAACAGGCAAATGGTACCAAAAACCTTATGCAGAGCTAGATCTTCCAATTATGGAAGCCAGCTGATTAGGTTAAGCAGGATTTCTTAAAACGTTTTTATTATACACTAGTCCAGGTACAAGCAGGGTCCAAGGGAGTGGCTGTCAATGACTTGGACCTTCAAGTACCCATCATTCACATCAACCCCTTCTTGGTTTTGGTTTTACATGCGCTCATTCACAAAAGAAACAAACTAGGTTCACAATTTTATTAAATGCTTGTTTCATAGGCAGTTTCTTTTCAACAGTAACATAATCCAAATCGACAGCTATGAAATAATTTCCATGAACATTTAGAGGAACCTTTACCGATGCTTGACTAATTTGTCGGAATCCAAACGGTTTAGAAAACTCATCCAAACCCCACAAAACATTACTCGGGATAGACCCAAATGCAAATATGGCAGTTAATACGCAGGAATAACAGACCCGAAGACTGTTAGCACCTCGCCTCCAGGCTAAGCCAGTCTGCACTAAAGTGGTCAGAGAAAGTAACAGTTTTGAGCTGCTTTCACAGAATCACAGAGTCACAGAATTTTCAGAGTTGGAAGGGACCTCTAGAGATCATCTAGTCCAACTCCGCTGCTAAAGCAGGGTTGCCTAGAGCACATTACTCAGGACTGCATCCAGGCGGGTCTTGACGATCTCCAGAGAAGGGGACTCCACAACCTCCCTGGGCAGCCTGTGCCAGTGCTCTGTCACCCTCACTGTAAAGAAGTTTTTCTGTGTATTTGAACGGAACTTCCTGTGTACTAACTTGTGCCCATTACCCCTCGTCCTGTTACTTGGAACCATTGAAAAGAGCCTGGCTCCATCCTCCTTCAACCCACCCTTCAGATACTTGTACGCCATAATAAGGTCTACCCTCAGCCTTCTCTTCTCCAGGCTAAAGAGTCCCAGCTCTCTCAGCCTTTCCTCATAAGGCAGATGCTCCAAGCCCTCAGTCATCTTAGTTGCCCTTCGCTGGACTCGCTCCAGCAGTTCCCTGTCCCACTTGAACAGGGGAGCCCAAAACTGGACACAGTATTCCAGTTGTGGCCTCACCAGTGCAGAGTAGAGGGGGAGAATGACCTCCCTCGACCTACTGGCCACACTCTTCCCTATGCAGCCCAGGATTCCATTGGCCTTTTTGGCAACAAGGGCACACTGCTGGGCTATGGATAATTTACTATCTACCACAACCCCCAGATCCTTCTCCTCTGAGCTACTTCCCAGCAGGTCCGCCCCTAACTTGTACTGGTGCCTAGCATTCTTCCTCCCCAAGTACAGGACCTTGCACTTGCTTTTGTTGAACCTCATTAGGTTCTTCTCTGCCCAGCTCTCCAGCCTGTCCAGGTCACGCTGCATGGCAGCACGGCCCTCTGTCACATTCCTGGATTTCTCTGAAATACCGAAATTTTTTCAAAAGCTTAAATGTGTACAGAGTTTTTCACATTTCAGAGTAAAACTTCACATGAGTTTACCGAACCACGGACACGATTAGGGACAGCACTAATGCAGACCAATGCCTTTTGGTTGCTGCCTTCCAAACCTTTCCTTTTTTTCCCCGAAATGAACACATTGTGAAATGTGTCTCACTGCAGTGAGAGAGGGAAATGAACTCCTGCCTTTATTTTCAGAAGGAAGAACTATTTTTATGGACTCGCGCTACGCCTTTTCACAAGGTGCAATCACCAGTGCTTTGCCAGGCAAAGTTACGCACTGTTGAGCAAAAAACGCAAGCAGTTCTGTAGCGAGACATGGTGTTACAACAGTTTCAGAAGGTCACGTCTGTGAATATGCCACACAGACACACTGGTATATTCCGATAAACAAGGAGGTACATTTACAGCATTTACAGAGTCTGTGTTCAAACCCATGAGTTTGTGTTGTCCACTGTATATGCAGAGTAGAATTTATGAAGTTGTGCAGCATTCAGAGAATGGATCTGTAACTCTAACGACTAGAAACTCAGAAATAGCCATGCCATTGTACGTGTTACAGAAATGCTTCTGTTTTGGCTGTGGCAAAGCCTCCTGAAATGTCCATAACTTGCAGCCAATTAGACTCTTCTGTAAAAATTGTGTTAGATTCCAATGCAAAAATAACAAGACGCATGAAAAACGGTAAACAGCATGTGAAGGGCTTCTTTGTGCCTTGGAGATGAGTGATACTGCTCCATTACGCTGAGGCTGATAAGGTACTCCCCTTCTATCTCCCCAAACCGGGAGCTACTCTTTACAGGACAGTATGACTTTTACAAACAAAAGGCATCCAACAACCCATACAAACCTACGTATTCCTAGCTCCAGACAGACAGATGTAGAACATGGCACCGAGTTCACCTCTGCAAGCCTTGAACCTGCATGATCTAAAAACGGTCCTACACTATCTGAACAACACAAAGTCATACAGGAAATAGTCCGGCACAGTCACTGTGAAATACAATACGTGGCTAGGCACAAACACCAATATTCACATGAGAACCGTGCAAAGGATGGCATTCCTCACTTTCTACTAGGCTGAATTAAATACATTGCATTTGCAACATATACTACATTTTACTGGAAAATAGGTCAAGTTAATGTTTGGAAAATTACTACAAGGCTCCATTGTTTAGGATTAAGTGCAGTGTGTAGAAAAAAGAGTGAGATTGTGTTTTTACGTACTGCTTTAACTCCTCCAGCGGGGACTCTTCTGACTATTACTGATGAATTCTTGGGAATCAGGGCATTGTCATCTGTGTACTCTGAAAACAACATGAATGCAGAAAAAATATCAGTCAGTTTGTGAGAATGTCTGTTACTATGTAGTTACATCGCACTTCAGAGAATCCTTTTACAGATATGAAAGCAAAACTTTACATGTAACATTGCGCTGTTACCATCTCAACACTCTAACGCTACGTTTCAAGAGATCTTCAGGTTTCATAATCAAACACAAGCAGCAAAATCATCTTTTTTTTTATATATATATAGTTTGAATGCCAACAGCACAGTTATCTCAAAGTCACAAAAAGGAAGTCTGCTAAGGCATGAGGCTCTTTCCGGATCTAGCTTAAGCTGCTTTTGCTTCAGTTGAGGCTACAAACCCAAGAGATCTTTTGAGAAAAACAAACCACAGCAGTCTCCCCTGCATAAAGCAGATACTAAGGTCTGACACGCTTGCCCTGCAGCAAAACACGCCCTTGGCTAAAGCATGGAAACTCTGCGCCATGGCTTTCATAGCTATTACCTAAAAATGATTCACCTAACACCACCGGTGCTCAAGACTGACAGAACACAGAAGAGAGCCCGCCATTTCGCTCTATTTCTTGGAGCATCAACAACCAAACTGACCAAACTGCTCAGTTTCTGTTTCTGTTACGTTTAAACAGAAACAAAGCTGGCAGTGCTAGAATGTGGACCGCAGAAATTTGGGGGTATTTCAAGCTTGCTTTCACAAGTAGGGCAGAAGTGGCTCCAACGAAAATGGTATCTCCCCTCTTAAGCTGATCATCCAGTTTGAATTAACCACAGGGACGTGAATTCCTTCTATTCGTTTTTCACAGAGCAGACAGACTTGAACAAAATTACTGATGGAAACAGCCTGGAAATGCCTTTCAAAAACAGCACGTGCCAGAAGCTCTCCATGCTTTGCCTTGTCTTACACATCCTTAGTCTTTTGCAGAGACAAAACCAAAACAAATCTGGTTAGAAATGAATGACGAAATGGGGCTCAGTAGCGTCTGAATGACAATGTCTTTGGTGTAGAAAAGAAGTTATATTAAAAAGAAATTCCAGAGTAGAATTCAGATACGGAGAACACTCCTGTGCAAGATGGCTTTCAAGGGTCTGCATAGATTATAACTCACAGAGACACTCTGGATCCAAAATGTTGCTGGTGAGCAGTTTCTGCAACAGCCACAAAACCAGTTTCCCGACGCAGTGCATTAAAACACGTTGAAACAAAAGTAAGTCACCCAAACAACTTCTTTGCTTCAGACTATGCATCTGTTCTATCACTTTCACATTTCTCCACCAGCTTTCAAAGAAATCTGGCAAGTGTGTTACCATAAGGTATCCTCCCACTTTCCCCCGCGCCCGCCCTCCCCCGCACCTTCTTCCGTCTGGGCGTTGCTGATCCTCAGGTCGCAGTGGGCCGCCTTCAGCTTCTCGCGGCCCATGATCTGGCGCCTGAGGTCCCTCAGGGAGATGTCTTGGCCCTGGAAGATGACCCTGTCATGCCGCAGCCTGGAGGCGAACTTGTAGTGGATGCAGGACATTGCCAGAGGCGGGCAGTGCCTGCTCCACGACAGCGTCTCCTGCGGCAGAGGCTGTGGCGGCCCCTGTGCCGGGCTGGGGTGCGCGGCGGCGCGGGGAAGGGTCCAAACAGGGGCTGGGGCAAGCGGTGCGGGCTGAGCCCAGAGCTGCTGCTGCTCCTTCTCTGGCACGCAGCGCGGCCAGGCCTGACCGGTCACTATGGCCACGGGGACACGGCACGCCGCCCCCCCACGCCTCACGCCCATTGTGACCAAAGGCCTGTCACTGCCCCAGGCTGCTGCTGTCCCTGCTGTCCCCCAGCCTGCCCCCACCCGCTCTCCTGGCACCCTCCAAGGCTCCGGGGTCCCTCCTGTCCCCCAGGGGCCTTCACCACCTGGAGTCACCTCCCGGCAGCCCCTGGCCAGTGCTGGCTCTCCCCGCAGCCCTGGGCCCATCCTGCCACCCCCCATGCCTCTCACCGCCTGCTGGCCCTCCTGTCACCCCCCTGGCTGTCACCCCCGCTCTCCCCTCCTCTCCGCAGCCAGCCAAGGCCACACAGCCCGGGGCAGATGCAGCGCGCTTTGCCCTGCGGCTCCTGGCTGCCCACGACGCAGGGCCAGCCAAGGCAGGGGACATCTCGGGGACTCTGAGTGGACCTTGGGGCAGGGACGGAGAGTGCAGCCAAAGAGGTCAACGGCCACCTACGCTCATTGCCGTAAAGCAATGCACTTCCCAACCGTGGCGCACCCACACTTGCTTCAACTCTGCAGAGGAGGACGAAGCAGTCAGGAATGAACCGTGAGCGTTACGAGGTGCCCCAGGACGACACGTCTTGCTCTCTCCATCACTACAGCTGCTGCTGCAACAGCCCTAGCGCATGAAATCCTGCCCTGAATGACGAGGTCTGGCTCTGATGACTGAGATGCTGTGGCTTGCAGACACTTCTGGGCCAAGTGGCTACTCCTTTCTGGTCATGTAAATACAATATGAACACCTTGTTGTGGTCTGGCAGGGCTAACGAGGGACTTCCCACCACTGCTGGGTTTAGGTCTTTCAATGCCTTTTGCCTTTTCGGAGGGAGGAAACCCTTTTGATTTCAGGGCTGTCCTCTCTATCCGAGGGCGAGTTATTTTTGCTACGGGCGGCTGGTTGTTTTTCCTCTTCATCGGGATTCGGAAGCCTAGGTTTTCATACACTAGCCTTGCCCGTAAGCCTGCATCAGAGGCCAACAAGCCTGACCGATGGATATGCACTAAAAGCCCATCCTCTACCGGAAACAACTCGCCAGGGAAGCTGTCCCGCCAAATGCTCAGTGGCACAGGGACGGGCATCTGCGTTATGAATTTTCACTGAAGAAAGGAAGGATACATCCCTTCCGCCAAGAAGGGTCTGTCACTAGTCTGAAAGGAGACCCCTGGGTATGCTTGGAGAGCAAGCCTATTGACAAGCTGACTCACTCTGTAGGGGCTGAGAACTGGAGATGCCAGTAGAGTCTTAAGATTAATCGAATGGATGGAAATGGACAACTCAGATCTAGGGGCCACACAGATGAACAGGGGAGTCTTATGCAGGGAGCATTCCATACAGTTGTTCCTATGCCTAAAGGCAATTGGTTTTCCTTTACAGATTACTCCAAAACCTTACACCTCCACTGACCTTGAAAGGCAGATTCTCCAGAACCCCTTACATCAAACCTATTGTAATGAGCCATCACGCCGTGGATTTCTTCCTAGATGGAGTTTATCACACCCGGCAGACTCTGAGACCGTGTGGATACTCGCAGACAGATTAAATGGGTATTCTGCAGGAATCAATAATCATGCTGAAGATCAGGTTAAAAGTTTGGTTCCCACTATGGGCCTATAGGATCCTGATTGCTCTCAGTCATCTCCTCTGGATCCCAACCTTACTGGTTTACCTAAACAACCAAATCCGGCACGTGCTGACCCTTGACAGGAAATCATTTCCACGATTCAGACTTACGTGCACATTATACTACCCGTTGACACAACTACCCGGGCAATATTAGATAGGTGGGGAAAGGGCAGTCGAGGGGATTTACCCTCAACCTGAGCTGGAACGGGTATTCTGAGTGCATTAAGAGCATCCACACAGGTTAGAACCAGGATCTCTTCTGTCTCTGTAGCTCCCAGTTACCCTGACAGAACGTGGCACCGAGTTCCACCTGCCTGTCACAGCTTGTAGCCCACAGCTAGGGCTTGCAAAACTAGAAAGAGCTACTGCAAATGTGTCAAGAGAATCAGAAAAAGCCATTCATCAAAGCACAGGCACTATTACACCCTTACCGGAAGAAATCAAATTATTACCAAAAATGGTAATATCGAATCAATTAGCTCTCGAGCCACTGTTAGAAGTACACGACAGAGTATGTCAGTTATTGAGTAAGAGCTGCTGGGGTTTTTATGTAGATCCAGAGCAGAAAAGCAAACGCGAGAGAAACAAGATTTAAACAACATTTAAAGTATTACCTGAAGTAAGGCGGGGATCTCCCCTACATCTGTTTGGGTGGCTAACCTCTTGGCTCCCAGATGCAGGGACAGGACTGTGAACTACAAGGATTTGGGTTGTTGTATTCACTCTCTTCTTTTCCTTTGTAATGAGATGTGTGTGTTTACAGGGCGGTATTACCTTAGGAACTCAACTTACGACTTAAATAATGAAGAGTATAGTGTGACCCTGATGGTGAAAAGAAAGGCTGGGACTGTGGGGAAAAGCTCATTCCCTAACTATTGTCCTAATTAGTCCTTAGAGTCTGAAATGGAAGGAACTTTCTCAAGGTATACCGAGTTTACATTGTACCCTGCATAGCCATGGTTCAGTCAGCATGACCAAAGGACACAGCTCGTTGCAGGCAGGAGAAGGACAGCCCCCACCCCGAAGAAGAAAGGATACTCCGGGACTACGCAGATGACGCCAGCCTCCCAGCCCCTCCGACACCCCTGTGAAACCCTCCCCTCATCTGGCATCAGAGAGAAGGAACTGCAGCAAGACCCACTGCAGGGACATCTACATCAGGAAAGACGCAGGTGGATGATGATTCCACGCAGGCAGAGTTGCTTCGCAAAACAGCAGTCCATGTGTGCGTGCTATGAGCGATCAGTCAAATTGCATTGTACCTGAACGCTTGAAAGGCATAAGAACCATGCGTAAAACCGCATTCGGGGCACCCCAATTTGACTGGGACACCTCGTGCGCATGAATAGAGAATCACTCTTGTCGCCCTATACTTTGTGTCCTGGCCTCTCTCCTCGGACGGCATGGGCCAGTTGCAGAATCTTCATGAAAATACCCCTCTCCCCAGTCTGAAAGTTACCCTCCAAGACCGAGAATTGCCCCCAGGGCTGGCCCAGAAGCCGCTTTACTGCTTTTATCGTGCTGTCCTCCCAGGCAATGACCGTTCAAGAAGGACTCTCCCTGAAACCATAACTTGAATCGCACTGCCTCAGGAGTAGGTGAGCGGTGCGCCATCCTCTCCTGCGCACGATGCTCCCCCTTCCCACCTCGGTCATACTTTAGGAGTACCGTTTACAGACAGAAACGCCCACTTGAAAAATGCTGTTTGGTTTGGTAAATCCACAGCCTTTTCTGCAGACAGGAACGCAGAGTGAACGGAGGAAATCAAAGGTTCCCCCCAACGAGCTGAGTCCCTGGCCACCAGCCGAGCCTTTGAAGCTGGAGCCAGCACAGCTTCTGCTGACTCCCATGCTGCATGGGCTGGAGCCACGCAGTGCCTTGGCCCTGGGCAAGAGCTGCTGCGCTCCCTTCAGAGAAGCTGCAGGCAGGGATCCATCTCCGCCTGTGCTTTGCCTGGGAGAATCAGGACAACAGCAGCGGCCTCAAGCCCCACCTGCTATTTGGGCCCTGCACTGCTGTCATGCCTGTACTTCAAAAAGGCAAAGAAAAATTGCCTTTCTTAAGAAAAAGGTATGAAAAATAGGACCCCTGGTCGGTCATATGGGTGGCAGAACAAACACCATTTTATCAGACAAACGGACATGCTCTGTGAGCGAGCTGGTTACGTGTCAGTCCCCTTTCTCCTCCTCATCAGGCCCTGGAGGTCCTGTGTACCACGCAGACTTCTTCTCCCCCTCCCCATAAGCCTGAAGGTTCCTGGGTGCCAGGCAGACTTCTTCCCTCCTTACGGGCCTTGAAGCTCCCGGGCACCCCAACAGCCAGGTTGTGAACACCCCGTCACAGAGCAGGGAAGCGCAGCAGCACACCCAGCAGCCTCTAGAAAATCAAGCAGCACTCTTCCCCTCTTCTCCTCCATTTACGGCCTCATTGATGGAGGCAATGACAAACGGCACCGTCCCCTCTGGCGGTGAAGAGGTTTCCTACCTTGATACCACACATAAAATTGTACAGGAAAGGTGTGAACCTCACAGTCACCTGGGTCTTCCGCCTGCCCTACAGACCAAAAACTAACAGCACTTAATTAACAACACATTAAGAACGGGCAGGTACCCACCAGATGGCATGTGGAATGCGCTCATTCTCCTGCTCTCTGCAACCCACAAACACTTTAAACCCCCCCACTGGCAGCCCGTGGTGGTTCTCACGGTGACACGTGAAAAGGGCACGTGGAAACCAAGAGCCCAGAGAGGCGGTGGAGTCTCCTTCACTGGAGACGTTCAGGACAGAAGTGCCTGTCACCACCACGTGCTCTTTACTTTGCCTTCCAAGATCAAGCCAAGCTGTGATACAAGAGCTTTGGCCCTCCCCCTCTCCCATGGAAAGTTTGAAATCCTGTGGGATAGGAAGAAACTTGCCAGGCAGCAGCTGCGTCTTGCTGCATAGGCTTTGAACTAGCCCTGGGGAAAAAGCTGACCAGCCGACTGCGGTACGTCAGTGTGCAACTTGGATAATGAGGTGAAGTCTCAGTGCTCAAAGATCAATTAAGCCTGGCCTTGATGACTCGGGCGAGCAGAGACTGCCCTGGCTGTAACGGGATGCAGATAAGGAGGGAGCCCTGTGTAGGCAGGACGGCCCTGCCTTTCATCAGCTAAGACAACCAGATAACAGGAACCCGTGTACTTCTTTGTTTCTTCAAAAGGCTGTCATGCCCGATCACTGACCTCTGCCTCATTACCTGTGAAATGCATATCAAAGCTGACATATGCTAACGAAGATTATAGAGATCATGCTAAACATTCATGACTATAGCACTCGTCTCTCCACCCAAATCATACTACACGCCCCCTCGGGGAAGGAAACCTCGTAAGTTTGGGGATAAAAAGATGGGACGGTTCAATTGGGAGAGAAGAACCTCGATGCCTGACAGACCAGTTGCGTTCTCTTCCTCCAGCCCAGGCAGGGACGCCTTTCTGGGTATGCGCTGCGCCTTTCACCCTCGGGTGAATGGCACCCCCGGGCCGTGGTAGTATTATTATTATTACTTTTGCTAGCAATACTAACCTTAATTAGTAGCACTGTTGTAGTCGGTGAATTTATACACGGCAATCTTGAATCTGTTTGGTCACTCTCAATAAAATAACTCACTTGGATTGTTGTGAATCTGACTCAGTGAAAGTCCTTTGCTGAGACTCTGACAGATAAATCAGGGAAAGTCCTGGGACTCTGACAGACAAAGATCGAAACTACATTCCTTTTGACGCAACAATAAGAAAAAGCTCCAAAGATATGCGCAAGAGAACTTGACTGACTGTGACCTTGCCCATTTAAGTGAGTCTATTGTTAAAAGAAACCAGATGGAAACGAGCTGAAAGTGGCAAATTTCAAACAAAACAGTGCCAACTCAGCTCATAAATATGCATTAAGTGTGCTTGCACAGGGGGGCACGTGAACAAATACTCAAAAGTCAATGGTAGAAGGCAACCTCCTGGCCAAAGCAGTAGGTTTTTCAAACTGTAACCATCAATATGTGAGTAGCCTTAAGATGGTGCATAAGGAACGAAGAATTGTAACACGGGGTCCTTCTCAGGCTCCCAGCTGAGAGGCACCTTTATGGCCAGAAATAAAAAGGGGGTTTAGCTCGTGTGTACGTCTGCTGCCTTCTTTCCTGTACCCACGCATGGACTAGAAGAGAAGTGCCAACAAGTCCGTTTTGGTACAAGTTCAGGTCAACAGTTAAACAGCCAAAATTCTGAAAAGTTACACTGACCCTTACTTAGATACTGATTTTATCTGCCTTTGATGTGTAACTAAGCACATTCCCTCCTCCCCACAGTCTTTCCTCCCAGCCTCACAGCTCTCCTACGCAACAAAAACTGCACACCAAAACACCCGTGACTTTCTCAAACTCTTCACGGCCCCATCTGAGTCAAGGGACAGGATCTCCTAAAGGCTCTTTCACAGGCACTGCCCTCAAAAACCCCCGCTGCTTCTCTACTAGTGCACAAAGACATTAGGAAGGGTTGCATTTCTACGTCAATGGACACAGTTTCTGAAACGAGACAAATAGTTTTAAATGAGGATAAGCCCTTTGCCTTGCATCTGGCAACCAACAGAGATGCAGACCCGGCACATCAGACCAGGGCCAGGCACAAAACAACACCCGAGGCACAGGGAAAGCACAACACGTCAGATGTGGTAGTCAAGAACGACAACAAACGGCTCTTCCTATCACTTCTCTCTATGATCAGCTTAGTTCCTGTAGTCAGACACAGAAATTGGAAGTGATTTCTTCTTCTTTTGCTGAAGTAGACTCTAGAGTAGATATTGCCAAAAAATGCACAAACAACCCCCAAAAGTTAAAGCAGCTACTTTCACCCTCAAGAGACCCACTTACTGAAGTGGTTCTCACGTTCTCTTCTCTACTCTAAAGGGGGCCCACTTAAGATCCGTTTGAGTTACACTACCGCTAAGCATACACCGCTACCAGACATTTCTCTAGTCTGAAGGCTGACAGCAGGGTACAAGCACAGCCCTTTCTGGACATCTCACTCCTGGCTAGAAATCTTAGAGGCTTAGAAATCAGGAGCTAAGGACTGCGTGATGGCACCACCACGAGCAGACGTTCAAACCCAAAGCATCTGGAACACACAGAGAAACCTCCACCATTTGTTCAGCAATGTTTCAAGTCACGCCATACTCAGGCCAGGACTTTACAAAATGTCACCAAACATAATGATAGTAGCCTCTTTGCTCCAAAGCAAAGAAACAAAGAGCCACCTAGCCTTGGAGAAACCCTTGTCCTTCCGTGTGGCTGGTGTCTTCACAGGGCTCTTCCTCAAAACAGGAGAAATGACCATGAATTTGGCATTCAGAAGTACACTTAGTCCTCTGGCGGATGTTGCTTACAAGCCAGAAGTCCTCTCACCCCGCCCCAGAAGCACCCGTTAGTCGTCTGGCAGTCATTCTCCATGAACCCCAAGTCCTCCACACCTACCTACCTACCAACTCGCCAGAAAGGAGTCGGACCGCACCAGAATTGACACTGCCTGACCTGCACTAGACCTGCAGCAGGCCAGAAATGACGGCTTCAAGAAAGAAAACACAACCCAATTGAACAGAGCAGCAAAAAATCAACCAGAAGAAACATTGGACAAATTATACAAAAATCCAAACCCTAAACAGAGAAACAAGCTAAAAAAAGGATCCCCCACCCCCCAAAAAAAGACCACACAGAACACAAGATAAGGTAAAAACAACCTAACTTCCCTCTTTCCCGGGACCAACAAACCCAGATTCTGTCCATAACAATAACACACTTTAATCCTAACTCGCTTCAACTCTGGCATAGCATAGCCCTTGCCACCCCGTAACCCGAGCAAACTGCAGCCCTACCAGTCCATAACCCGCATCCCTGCAGGACGCTCTCCAGCACTAGGTACATCTCTGCTTAATCTCCCTTTGGACAAAGATCGAAAGGGAGGGATGGGGTTTGCTTGGCTCCGTTCCCAGGGTGCCGCAAGAGAGACCTGTCGCCCCCAAATCACCGGTGTGTTGTGGACACCACATATGAACTGCAGACAAGGGTCAGGACAGCTTTGGGGAGCAGACAAGCCGTTTTGCGGTGCCCCCGCTGCTGGCAGAAAGCAGAGCTGGAGACAACATGGGGAAGTCCAGGGTAGCCAGTGGTGGTGGTGGGGCCCTGTAGGGTGCAGCACCCGCAGGAATGCCCGGCTCCTTAAGCCTCGGCCCCACGGCTGCAGCTCGGGACCAGCACCGGTTGGGGCTTCGCTGGGAAAAAACAGGCGAGGGTGACCCTGACACTCAGCAGGCGGACCTGGTCCCACTAACCTGTCGCTCTGCCTGTCACCACCACGGGATGCAGAAAGCAGTTCTGCTGGTCCTGGCGTGGTCCTGAGCCACGTCTCAACAGATGAGTCTTTAACCAGAGGGCCTAAAAAGAGGAAAAGGTGCCCAGAATTAGCCTGTGCTTAAGTTTTTACAGGCATTTTGGGCTTTTGAGCTACACAGTGGTGCTGCTCCAGGGGAGCGCTCAAGCGCCCCTGGGCCAGGGCAGCCCGAGGAGGAGGCCGGGGTGGCTGCGGGGTGGGGCGGGGGCCCGAGGGCAGGAAGGGGTGCCGCGGGGCATGCTGGGAGCAGGCGCGCCCCGGGGCATGCTGGGAGCTGTAGTCCCGGGGCACGGGGCTGCCCGGCAGCCATGCTCCTGCCCGGGGCACGCCGGCAGCTCTCATGGGCCCACAGGCCGCTGCCGGGCTGCCCTGGCGGTCTCAGGAGGCGCAGTCCCTGCTCCAGCTGCCGCTGGGCTGAGGGGAGGGCTGGGGCCACCCGAGGGCAGCGGGGGAGCCCCAAACCGCCCGCAGCCATGGGGTCCCAGTCAGCATGAGCCGGGAGTGGCAGGGGCAGCCCCGGGAGGGACCCGGGAGTCGGGGAGGGGAAGGGGATGGAGAGAGACCCCCCCGGGCACAGGCAGCGCGCACCCCGACTCCCAGAGCCCCCTCAACTGCCCTGGCCCCAGCGCCAGTGATGTATGATCTGAGAGAGACAGAGACAGAAGTGCCTGAACTGTCAAATTCTGCCGGCAGCACCGAGAGCAGGAACTGCGTTGAGTCCTGTGCCCTTGGGGCTGTGTCGCCCCTGTGCTGCATCTGGATCCCTCCCTGTGCCTGTGCTCCCCCAGCCTTTCCCTAGCTGGTTCCCTCTTTTGCTTCCCTGTACCTCTCTTAATCTGGCGATTCTTGTATCCTGCTCCCTGCCCCTGCTCTAGTCTCCAGCCCCTCTCTTTCTCTGGCATGCTACCTGTCCCTTTGTTGTTCTTGCTCTTCCTCTGTCCTGCTCCGTTTTCCTCTTTTTCTCTTCCTCTCACTCTGTCCTGAAGCACACTGCTGTTTTCTCATTCTCTGCCTCTTTGTCCCGCTCTGCATCCCTCTGTTGTTAACAGTCTCTCTGGCCTCTTCCCGCTCCTGTTTTTTCTGCCTGTATGTCTCACTCCCTGTACCCGTCCTCCTTGTGGTCTCTCTCCTTCCTCATCATCATAGAATCATAGAGGAAGGAATCATAGAGGAATCATAGCTTGGAAGGAACTTTAAAGATTGTCTCCTTCCAACCCCCCTGCCCTGGGCAGGGACACCTCCCACTAGACCAAGTTGCTCTAAGCCCTATCCGGCCTGGCCTTGAACACCTCCGGGATGGAGCTTCCACAGCTTCTCTGGGCAACCTCTTCCAGTGTCTTACCACCCTCAGAGTGAAAAATTTCTTCCTAATAGCTAATCTAAATCTACCCTCTTCCAGCATCAAGACATTACCCCTTGCCCTATGACTATAAGGTCTCCCCAGAGCCTTCTCTCCTCCCGGCTGAACATCCCCAACTCTCTTACTGGAAGATTCAAGCTTCCTTCTTCTCATAATATTTTGTGCCTAGTTCTGTGGAAAAACAGGCCCATGTTCTCTCATGGCAGGCACAGCCTCTCTCCTTTTGTGGTTCTTCAGGCACCAAGCAGACATTAGGAAAGCTCTCGACTGGAGTATTCTACAGGAATACCGAAGTATTGCCTCCAATCAGTCAAGGGGAAACAATATATCCATGATACTTGTGTTGCGTTGAGGGGCAAAGTAGTTTTGGCAGAAAATATACCCCCTCGCGTTCTAACACTCCTCACCGAGGTGGGAGGCGAGGTGCGGCTAGGTTTACATTCTGAGCGATGCCCACTTCACCCCTATCAGTCCAGGCGCGTTTCATATATTACACTGTTACGCTTCTGAATACACTAACAGAGGACTGCACCTTCAGCCCAGCTGTGCTCATGAACTAACACGGCCACGCTTCGGTCGCGTTCAATGAGAAACCCAAACGACGAGCTGCCTACACAGTACAGTTTATTTAAACAACAGCTACACAAGTTCTTTCGGATTGCCGGTGATAGTGACTGTCTGCAAAGCACGTGCAAATACGAAAGATGCTAGCAATAGAGCTCGGTTACAAAAGCGCTAAGTTATAAACCCACTCTGTACAGAGATTTCTAAGTTTCCGGGGGAAGCACTTGGTATAGCCAAGTGTTCGAATCTTACCCACAAGCGTCCTTATTGCGGGGGAAGAGAGACCTAGCCCGTCGACTGGTCCCAGAAGTCCACAATGGTGTCTTCACTCACATCCCCCTTTTCTTGGGCTATTTTTATACTATTTTTTATCTTCAAGGTGGAGTTTGAGTGACTCTAGTCATAAATACTTTCATTATGATAGGTGTAAAATTTCCTTGCCTCGCATTTAAAGGTATAGCTGACGAAAAATTCAGGGCGCAGACTCAAGGAGGAATGGTCGCACCTTGGAGGCGGGGAGCTTTTGGGATGGAGGTGTGTTTTGGTATTATAATGACACTCTAATGAGCAAAGTTCACTAAAGGACAGCCTTTCATCAAAAAAATGACAGATTGTTGGCTCAGGGTAACAAGTGGGCCGTTTATCAGTTCCATAAGACCTTCGAGGGCTCCATTTGGTCCCCAGGTTCTCAGTTTATCCCAAAGTTTTAGCTGCAGTGTCTCCACTCTGCTCCATCCTTCGCACTGTTTTCCTTCCGTGGTACCACCTCGTTCCCATGCTTTCCGGATTATCACAGGGTTTGGCCTTGGAGTCTCCAGCCCCCTCCACTCCCCGCGTTGCTTTGTAAGCAATATGGTACAGGCAATCACAGATGTAGCGGATTCTTCACCTACCAGCTGCGGCTGTATTTTGCCCTAGAAGCCTTTTGAGTTTATACCTTTCCTTAATGCGTGAACAATGATGTATTGTTGATCAGTTTTAGTAATCATTCCACAACTTGTATACAACCCTAGGGTAATACTGCAGAAGAATTGAAAAAATACCCAACAAAACAAATCCCACTGAAAAAAAAAAAAAAAAAAAAAGAAACCAAACCCCCAAATCCAGAATTGACAGTCAATGTATTAACTGCCATTTCAAACAGAAGCCTAAACAGAAAGTGACATAAAGTAAAGGGGCAGAAAGTAACATAGTAATACTAAAAGTGACATAGTGACACTAAAAGTGACATAGTAATACTAAACCAAATACTAATACATAGTAACACTAAACCAAATACATAGTAACACTAAACAAAATACACTAAGCCGAATACTAAAACATAGTAATACTAAAGCAAAACGCATCTGCTTTCAGGAAAATCCATCTGAAATAGATCCTAAGTGCTGCTTCTTTGTTTCTTGAAGGGAGAGTCTGTTCTAACATCTTCTGCTGTAACTGGCTGTCTTGGTTTTCTCGCACCTTCTAACAAATCAGCCTTGCAAAATCCTTCCTTCTCATCCCCTCTTCTTCTCTTCCGGTGTTTCTTCTGCATATCTCCTGGTCTTAACGTGGAGTAGGTATACGAACTGGAGTAAAACGAAGCACTATAGGGAGACTTGGACCTTTAAAAAAACACAACGCAAAAGCAATAAATGAAAGTATTCTTTTTCCTCCCAAGTTTGGTTTGCTTTGGGTTTTCTTCCTCTCCATATGCTTATGTGCAACCTTCTTTCAGCTGCTGACAGCGCTACTGCAAATTGAAGAACTTGATGGCATGTAAATGTTTCTGCTTCCAAGACAGAACAGCTGCTGCTTTGTTAGTGTCAAAGCATACGTAAGGGTAAGTCTGTTTCCACTCACTTCTAGCACACGAGCTACCATAGCTGTTGATTGATTTAAGGTGCTGTGCACTGGCCTCTACTGGTATGTCAACGCACACGTTTCACTACTGGGCAACTACGTGCAGTGCAAACCCGTTTGGTTGCAGTAAGAGGCAAAAAGAGAAATCTTAATGTGTACAGCGCATTATCAAACATCAAGAAAACACGATTCAGCCTGAAGACAGTCAACCGCAAGTTTAAAATGCCAGCTTAGGCTACTGAGCTTCACTGAATATTTGGCAATTTGTACAGGTGGCAAAATACTTGTACTGCAATCCTACGCGCAGGACTATTTAACCAACACTTCTAGCCAGCTGTCCTAGCAAACTTTAGCACATAATCGCTCACACCAAGGACAGTGACGGCATTTAAGGAAATGTCCCATCTAAAGGCATCTCTAAACTCAGCCTCTAGTACTATGACTCAATGCCGTTTCTCGAGGAAAGATACTGGCAGCATTACTAATAGAGAGCGATTCAGACTCCTGCCCAAGTGATTTTGGGCGATAGAAACATCAGCTACCCTGAGATATGTCTTCACAAGTTTTTCTTGCATTATGTGGAGGAGGAGGCACGGGCACAGAGACAGGTGGTGATGCTGGCAGTGTTGGGGCTCGGGTCCCGCTGTCTAATTGGGAAATCAATTTCTTCAGCTCTACTCAGCAGTAATCAAAAGGGTGACTTTCCATCTGATCCTTTCCTTATGTTTAGTTTTCATGTGTAATTATGGTTTTCTCAAAAAGCACTCCATTTTCAGAGTCCTCTTTGCAGTCCTGCACTGGGGTTTTATTTTAAGTAATTTTACTGCATGCACACATCCCCTCTGTTAAAGCCAACTGATATTAAGCCGTTTAAAAATCAGTTACCACTTGTATTCTCCACAACTGTCCGTGCATGCTTTTTTCATTATAAATCAGCTGCTGTGTGAGTGACACCTTATGGCCTCATTTAACAGGTTACAAGTAGGAACATATGGAATTTCGGTAGAATACTTACAGTTGGCAGCCCGGTCTGCCACCTGCTGAGCGAGGTGTACTGGCTCTCACTGGGTGACCTTTTGAAGTGGGGAGAGGAAAAAGAATAAAAATCCCATTCAGTTGATCTGCAGGTAATTTGTTTAAAGACATTCGGAAGATGCAGGTACTTACCAGTTGTGGGTAGGGATTGTCCTTGGGGGCACCTCTGTGACACCGACACCGGATGTGCCGTCACCAGAGCAGCAGGAGGTAGAACACTATTGGCACCACTACAACAAAAACAAAACAAAACAAAACAAATTTCTATAATTCAAAGCGTGTTTTGGAGTGCTACGTGAAAGATAAAGCCACTTCAGAGGCTGCCCGAGAGGTTCTTTTGAATTGTGACCCTTTGTGTTCAACGGTACGGCTGAGCCTGACCGTCTGCTGGGCAGAGTGGCTGTTTGCATTCAAGGCGTAAAGTCAAAAGGGTATAAGCCCGAAGGGATCATCCAGATTTTTCATGTAGTTTCATGTGACTGCACTGGGTTGCACACTTAGACGGTCAGGTTTGTAAATTCCTCAAGTGTACAGTGTTTCAATGTTTATTATCCAATCTCTATGCGTCACTGACTACACTGTGTATTACTGAGGATGACTCTGACTTATCATAATATTGATGACAGAAATACTACAGAAAAAAAGTAGTGTGAACACGCCTGGCCAATTTTACCTAGGACTGTACTTTTACACTTTCCATGAAAATATTATTCCCCCAGTAGTAACGAGAAATTAATGCACCCAGGAAGGTTTGACATAGCTGAATGGCTTCTTTAGGAATTGCTAGCCACTTACAATCAAAGGGCTCCTGGGGAAAAAACTTTCCTCTCTCAGGGTAAACCTGTACTGAGCGACTGATAAGGGAACCAAACGGGAAATGCTTTGGAGAAAATTCGTGCAGGACGCACCCTTCCAACTTACCAAAGTGTCCTCGTTCAAAGTAAAAACGAAAAAGAGAGCTTCCACACTTATGTGGAACTGTCACTAATGATATCTATAAACCGCTAGCAGAGAAGCTCAAGAAGAAGAATCTGACTCCAGCATTTTGGTGTCTCTTCTATTCATGTTGAGCTACAGATTGCCTACCAAAAAGGTCCAGGAGGTGTAACAGGCATGAGCGGTGGTGGAGGTGGTGGCGCTGGCGGCAGCTGCTGCTGCTGCTGCTGAATCCGCTCAGGGAGCCTTTTTGTGTAGCCAATCCCGTTGCTGAAGTTGTTCACGGCCTGGAGGCAGAAAAACAGTTACAGAAAGGGAATATGAAACTTCAGCAGATGTACAAACAAAAGCCTCCCCCGAGTAACATTACTTGTCTGTTCCTGCAAGTGCTACCAATCCTAAAATGAATCAACATACCCATGTACGAGCACGTGGCATCAAACGCTGATGTTAATGACGCGTAACTCAGAGGATCTGAACTTAAAGTACTTCAGTGTTAACACTGAATTTGAAAACAAAAGTGGGACCTGAATTGGCCTGATTGTCTCTGAAGAGTTGTACGCTTCTGTGACGAGAGAGAATGTGTTTGAGAAGTACGTGTAGCCCTATTCAATCTAGCCTTGCTTAAGGAGATGTAAATTATTATTGTCTTCCCTTTCAGCTTTTTACTAAGACCCTCTTCTTACAAAGAGTTTGCGTAGAAGTCATCACCTTACCTTGCGTAGGAAGTGGTTGGCAACTAAAGCATCAGGGGAAACGTCTGTCTGGTGGCACGCTGGGCATGTGTGTTCCTCCGAGTCCAGTAATGCCGTTCTAATACCTGTGTATCGTTAGAGTCATCCAAGGAGGTTTAGCCAAAGTAAAGCAGTTTCGGGGATTCTCATCAAGTTTAAAAAAAATTATATGTTCGATGGGTGAAGATGGTCTTGAGCTGAGAGCATGAAGCTCTAGATGTTCAACAGTGTCAAAAATTTCTCGGATGCAGCAAATAACTATACAGTTCTGGTATTTCACTAGTTAACACTTGAAGCTGTCTGTGTCTTGATGTTCCGACTGGTCTGTTTTCCACTGTCGAGTACAGTGAGAAGTCACCAGCCTCAAGGCTCATGGATAAAACGCACCTCAACAAAACATTAATAGGTTTGAGTCCTGAAGGGTTTAACCGACTGTCCCGTGCGGAAGAATGCGGATTACATGCCCAACGACCCGTTTGTTGCAGACCACAGTAAGTCACCAGAGTTGGCTGCGTAATTTTGTGTGAGAGAGAGGGCTGTGAAAAAACTAAACGCGTTCGATATCTAATACTGTAATCCCCGGTGCAGTTATGCACTCTTCTCATACTCGTCCTTCCGCATGTAAAGAGGATTTAACTAGATACCTAAAAAGGAGAATAAAGCTTTCTGCCTTTTTTTTCCCCTTTTACGAGAAGCGTCCTTCCCTATTCAGGGGATACTTAAGTATGAAATAGAACAGGTGACAAAGTAATTTCCTCAGCTCTGATTTCTGCTTTCAGAAAATCAGATGTGATGTTTGGAATGAACAAAGACGGGAATAACACGTACATTCGTCACAGTAACTGTTTCCACAGCAGGGAATAACAGCGGCATCAGTCATGATCTCATTACAAAGGAGACACAACAACTCCTCTGGAATAGGGTCTTCTGAGGAGGAGGAGGAGGAGGAAGAGGAGGAGGACGGCTCCTCTGGTAAAAAGGGAGGCTTCTCCTTCTTTCCTCGAGCATAAGCTTCCCTGGAGGGCGGGGTGGAGAAGGAAAAAGCAAAACGTTAAAGCTGGGTAAAGGAAAACTGTTCCAAGCTTTGCATGTTATCAGAGGAAGCAAACAGATGGAATTCTCACTCTGCATTAGCCTTCGGAGAGGTGGGCATACAGTTTAAATTGCTTTGCAATAGCCACAGCGCTAGCAGAGGGAGGGGGAACCAATTTTCCTTCTGCAGAACTCTCCCATTCATTGGATCAACATCATTTTTTGACAGCTGTGAATCAAGTGACCTGAATCCCACCTCTGCCTTCCAAGAGAACGACTCCACTGAAAATACTACGGAAATGTTTGGCAGAAAGCCAGATTCTCAGCACATCGCAAGTCGAACCTAGTTGCCGGGGCAGGAACAGTAGGACCACCCCGTTTTAATACTAGCGAGTATCACAGTTTAGAAGGTTACGATACAGTGACAGTGCTTCCTCCCCCGTCACTACAGACGCTGGCCAACTCGGTTGCAGTGCCACTCAGGCATTTGCCCATGGTTTCTCTCGTTCCCTTTGTGCTCAGTCCAGTTCATTCCATACGTACGCATTAATGATTGGTATTGCGTATTGCCCGGTGCTTGTCAGCATAACACCCTTCGTATTGGGATCTTCCACCTCCATCATGAAACTCCGTGGAATTCCTGTGCTCTTTTTAATTCTGGGAGGAGGCTTGAAATTTTTGTCCTGTTAAGAAAAGAAATGCAGACATCTCTCATCTGAAGACCCACACTTAAAATGATATTTCAACGGTGATTTTAAGCAGCACAAGCCCTTTATCCTCTCCTTTTACCTAGCCTAAGGGTTTCTCTTATTGTCCCAAACTAATACAACCAGGATGCTGCAAAGACTTGAGCAGCGTTTTGCGCTCAAGCGACATTCTTTTGCTTCACTCCAGGTTCCGTAAGGGTTACATATTGCTTGGCTCACCACCCACCCCGACAAGAGACACAAACCCGCTCCTCCTCCAAGGCGCAATTCAGAGGGAGAGCTCGTCTTACTTCCCTTCACCGTCTCTAGAGAGGAAGGCTGCATACACATCCAGCGAGTAACGTTACAGGGCATGAATACTCAGCCACAGACGTGTGTCATTAAAACACGCACATATTCAATAGGCGGGAGCGACAGAAACGCCTTGTTTTTCTATGGAATACTAAAAACTGTCAACTGCCATTAAAAAGCATTAAAACGCAATCTTACCCCGTTGGTTGGGCAGTGCTTCCTATAGTGGCCAGGTATTCCGCAACGAAAGCAAATATATGATGGTGGAGGTGGAGCCAAGGGTTTCTTCCCGTAACTAAAATTTTTGGGGGAAAAGAAGAGAAAGGTACGCATGTGTCTCTCTTGTTCAAACAAACACCTCTACAACTTTTCCATAATCTTTGAAGAAGAGATGTGACATTATCAACACTTACTTCATTGGATCGTATTCACGGCACGACTGGAGCATCGTAGCTTTTGTTACATCTTCTTCGGAAGCACCGGCCACATTGTCAGTCTGTGTAACGGGGAAGGATTTGACACACACACCTTAGAAACATGTTTAAGCCCACACAGCCCAAGACAGCACCGCTCACCCCATCCTGTAAAGAGCAGCACAACGCTAGCTGAGGTTGCATGAAAACTGCTGCTTCGATCAAATACAGTCGTCCTGAAGATGTTCTGGGGAGTCCTTATGCCATCGCGTGATGTTTATGTGCCCGTTCACCCACTTGAAAAGAGCATTCTCGGGCACTCGGAACCTTCGGCTCTGTTTGTACCTCACACAAAGACTGCTGTAACCAATCCAATTTTCTCCCAAGTGGACTGAAGCTACATGTAGAAAAAATTATACTATCCAGTACTTCCAAACTGATTTTTAAGCTCTGGCCTGCTGGAAGGAGAAGCTATCCACCGTGCATTTAATGGGGAAAGATGCATGCAACTCTCATTCTTTACATTTTGCAGCATTAAAAGGACACTCAGGGGTCGGGGATGTTGTTTCTGCTTGCTGAACTTCAGCTTCAGACACAGAAGCCTGAAAAGGAATCATGCTTTTCAGAATCCCTCGGCAAGACAAAAGATTCTTTGCAGTAGAAATTTGACAATCATGTGCTCGAGACTGTCCAAACTGCACGTTCTCCCCCCCAGTCTAACTTCTTCCTATTAGGTGATGTAACTAGAGTAAGCAAAACCTGCAGTGTTTTTGCAGTTGGCTCTGTCCATCTAACAGGCAAATGGTACTAAAAACCTTATGCAGAGCTAGATCTTCCAATTATGGAAGCCAGCTGATTAGGTTAAGCAGGATTTCTTAAAACGTTTTTATTATACACTAGTCCAGGTACAAGCAGGGTCCAAGGGAGTGGCTGTCAATGACTTGGACCTTCAAGTACCCATCATTCACATCAACCCCTTCTTGGTTTTGGTTTTACATGCGCTCATTCACAAAAGAAACAAACTAGGTTCACAACTTTATTAAATGCTTGTTTCATAGGCAGTTTCTTTTCAACAGTAACATAATCCAAATCGACAGCTATGAAATAATTTCCATGAACATTTAGAGGAACCTTTACCGATGCTTGACTAATTTGTCGGAATCCAAACGGTTTAGAAAACTCATCCAAACCCCACAAAACATTACTCGGGATAGACCCAAATGCAAATATGGCAGTTAATACGCAGGAATAACAGACCCGAAGACTGTTAGCACCTCGCCTCCAGGCTAAGCCAGTCTGCACTAAAGTGGTCAGAGAAAGTAACAGTTTTGAGCTGCTTTCACAGAATCACAGAGTCACAGAATTTTCAGAGTTGGAAGGGACCTCTAGAGATCATCTAGTCCAACTCCGCTGCTAAAGCAGGGTTGCCTAGAGCACATTACTCAGGACTGCATCCAGGCGGGTCTTGACGATCTCCAGAGAAGGGGACTCCACAACCTCCCTGGGCAGCCTGTGCCAGTGCTCTGTCACCCTCACTGTAAAGAAGTTTTTCTGTGTATTTGAACGGAACTTCCTGTGTACTAACTTGTGCCCATTACCCCTCGTCCTGTTACTTGGAACCATTGAAAAGAGCCTGGCTCCATCCTCCTTCAACCCACCCTTCAGATACTTGTACGCCATAATAAGGTCTACCCTCAGCCTTCTCTTCTCCAGGCTAAAGAGTCCCAGCTCTCTCAGCCTTTCCTCATAAGGCAGATGCTCCAAGCCCTCAGTCATCTTAGTTGCCCTTCGCTGGACTCGCTCCAGCAGTTCCCTGTCCCACTTGAACAGGGGAGCCCAAAACTGGACACAGTATTCCAGTTGTGGCCTCACCAGTGCAGAGTAGAGGGGGAGAATGACCTCCCTCGACCTACTGGCCACACTCTTCCCTATGCAGCCCAGGATTCCATTGGCCTTTTTGGCAACAAGGGCACACTGCTGGGCTATGGATAATTTACTATCTACCACAACCCCCAGATCCTTCTCCTCTGAGCTACTTCCCAGCAGGTCCGCCCCTAACTTGTACTGGTGCCTAGCATTCTTCCTCCCCAAGTACAGGACCTTGCACTTGCTTTTGTTGAACCTCTTTAGGTTCTTCTCTGCCCAGCTCTCCAGCCTGTCCAGGTCACGCTGCATGGCAGCACGGCCCTCTGTCACATTCCTGGATTTCTCTGAAATACCGAAATTTTTTCAAAAGCTTAAATGTGTACAGAGTTTTTCACATTTCAGAGTAAAACTTCACATGAGTTTACCGAACCACGGACACGATTAGGGACAGCACTAATGCAGACCAATGCCTTTTGGTTGCTGCCTTCCAAACCTTTCCTTTTTTTCCCCGAAATGAACACATTGTGAAATGTGTCTCACTGCAGTGAGAGAGGGAAATGAACTCCTGCCTTTATTTTCAGAAGGAAGAACTATTTTTATGGACTCGCGCTACGCCTTTTCACAAGGTGCAATCACCAGTGCTTTGCCAGGCAAAGTTACGCACTGTTGAGCAAAAAACGCAAGCAGTTCTGTAGCGAGACATGGTGTTACAACAGTTTCAGAAGGTCACGTCTGTGAATATGCCACACAGACACACTGGTATATTCCGATAAACAAGGAGGTACATTTACAGCATTTACAGAGTCTGTGTTCAAACCCATGAGTTTGTGTTGTCCACTGTATATGCAGAGTAGAATTTATGAAGTTGTGCAGCATTCAGAGAATGGATCTGTAACTCTAACGACTAGAAACTCAGAAATAGCCATGCCATTGTACGTGTTACAGAAATGCTTCTGTTTTGGCTGTGGCAAAGCCTCCTGAAATGTCCATAACTTGCAGCCAATTAGACTCTTCTGTAAAAATTGTGTTAGATTCCAATGCAAAAATAACAAGACGCATGAAAAACGGTAAACAGCATGTGAAGGGCTTCTTTGTGCCTTGGAGATGAGTGATACTGCTCCATTACGCTGAGGCTGATAAGGTACTCCCCTTCTATCTCCCCAAACCGGGAGCTACTCTTTACAGGACAGTATGACTTTTACAAACAAAAGGCATCCAACAACCCATACAAACCTACGTATTCCTAGCTCCAGACAGACAGATGTAGAACATGGCACCGAGTTCACCTCTGCAAGCCTTGAACCTGCATGATCTAAAAACGGTCCTACACTATCTGAACAACACAAAGTCATACAGGAAATAGTCCGGCACAGTCACTGTGAAATACAATACGTGGCTAGGCACAAACACCAATATTCACATGAGAACCGTGCAAAGGATGGCATTCCTCACTTTCTACTAGGCTGAATTAAATACATTGCATTTGCAACATATACTACATTTTACTGGAAAATAGGTCAAGTTAATGTTTGGAAAATTACTACAAGGCTCCATTGTTTAGGATTAAGTGCAGTGTGTAGAAAAAAGAGTGAGATTGTGTTTTTACGTACTGCTTTAACTCCTCCAGCGGGGACTCTTCTGACTATTACTGATGAATTCTTGGGAATCAGGGCATTGTCGTCTGTGTACTCTGAAAACAACATGAATGCAGAAAAAATATCAGTCAGTTTGTGAGAATGTCTGTTACTATGTAGTTACATCGCACTTCAGAGAATCCTTTTACAGATATGAAAGCAAAACTTTACATGTAACATTGCGCTGTTACCATCTCAACACTCTAACGCTACGTTTCAAGAGATCTTCAGGTTTCATAATCAAACACAAGCAGCAAAATCATCTTTTTTTTTTTATATATATAGTTTGATTGCCAACAGCACAGTTATCTCAAAGTCACAAAAAGGAAGTCTGCTAAGGCATGAGGCTCTTTCCGGATCTAGCTTAAGCTGCTTTTGCTTCAGTTGAGGCTACAAACCCAAGAGATCTTTTGAGAAAAACAAACCACAGCAGTCTCCCCTGCATAAAGCAGATACTAAGGTCTGACACGCTTGCCCTGCAGCAAAACACGCCCTTGGCTAAAGCATGGAAACTCTGCGCCATGGCTTTCATAGCTATTACCTAAAAATGATTCACCTAACACCACCGGTGCTCGAGACTGACAGAACACAGAAGAGAGCCCGCCATTTCGCTCTATTTCTTGGAGCATCAACAACCAAACTGACCAAACTGCTCAGTTTCTGTTTCTGTTACGTTTAAACAGAAACAAAGCTGGCAGTGCTAGAATGTGGACCGCAGAAATTTGGGGGTATTTCAAGCTTGCTTTCACAAGTAGGGCAGAAGTGGCTCCAACGAAAATGGTATCTCCCCTCTTAAGCTGATCATCCAGTTTGAATTAACCACAGGGACGTGAATTCCTTCTATTCGTTTTTCACAGAGCAGACAGACTTGAACAAAATTACTGATGGAAACAGCCTGGAAATGCCTTTCAAAAACAGCACGTGCCAGAAGCTCTCCATGCTTTGCCTTGTCTTACACATCCTTAGTCTTTTGCAGAGACAAAACCAAAACAAATCTGGTTAGAAATGAATGACGAAATGGGGCTCAGTAGCGTCTGAATGACAATGTCTTTGGTGTAGAAAAGAAGTTATATTAAAAAGAAATTCCAGAGTAGAATTCAGATACGGAGAACACTCCTGTGCAAGATGGCTTTCAAGGGTCTGCATAGATTATAACTCACAGAGACACTCTGGATCCAAAATGTTGCTGGTGAGCAGTTTCTGCAACAGCCACAAAACCAGTTTCCCGACGCAGTGCATTAAAACACGTTGAAACAAAAGTAAGTCACCCAAACAACTTCTTTGCTTCAGACTATGCATCTGTTCTATCACTTTCACATTTCTCCACCAGCTTTCAAAGAAATCTGGCAAGTGTGTTACCATAAGGTATCCTCCCACTTTCCCCCGCGCCCGCCCTCCCCCGCACCTTCTTCCGTCTGGGCGTTGCTGATCCTCAGGTCGCAGTGGGCCGCCTTCAGCTTCTCGCGGCCCATGATCTGGCGCCTGAGGTCCCTCAGGGAGATGTCTTGGCCCTGGAAGATGACCCTGTCATGCCGCAGCCTGGAGGCGAACTTGTAGTGGATGCAGGACATTGCCAGAGGCGGGCAGTGCCTGCTCCACGACAGCGTCTCCTGCGGCAGAGGCTGTGGCGGCCCCTGTGCCGGGCTGGGGTGCGCGGCGGCGCGGGGAAGGGTCCAAACAGGGGCTGGGGCAAGCGGTGCGGGCTGAGCCCAGAGCTGCTGCTGCTCCTTCTCTGGCACGCAGCGCGGCCAGGCCTGACCGGTCACTATGGCCACGGGGACACGGCACGCCGCCCCCCCACGCCTCACGCCCATTGTGACCAAAGGCCTGTCACTGCCCCAGGCTGCTGCTGTCCCTGCTGTCCCCCAGCCTGCCCCCACCCGCTCTCCTGGCACCCTCCAAGGCTCTGGGGTCCCTCCTGTCCCCCAGGGGCCTTCACCACCTGGAGTCACCTCCCGGCAGCCCCTGGCCAGTGCTGGCTCTCCCCGCAGCCCTGGGCCCATCCTGCCACCCCCCATGCCTCTCACCGCCTGCTGGCCCTCCTGTCACCCCCCTGGCTGTCACCCCCGCTCTCCCCTCCTCTCCGCAGCCAGCCAAGGCCACACAGCCCGGGGCAGATGCAGCGCGCTTTGCCCTGCGGCTCCTGGCTGCCCACGACGCAGGGCCAGCCAAGGCAGGGGACATCTCGGGGACTCTGAGTGGACCTTGGGGCAGGGACGGAGAGTGCAGCCAAAGAGGTCAACGGCCACCTACGCTCATTGCCGTAAAGCAATGCACTTCCCAACCGTGGCGCACCCACACTTGCTTCAACTCTGCAGAGGAGGACGAAGCAGTCAGGAATGAACCGTGAGCGTTACGAGGTGCCCCAGGACGACACGTCTTGCTCTCTCCATCACTACAGCTGCTGCTGCAACAGCCCTAGCGCATGAAATCCTGCCCTGAATGACGAGGTCTGGCTCTGATGACTGAGATGCTGTGGCTTGCAGACACTTCTGGGCCAAGTGGCTACTCCTTTCTGGTCATGTAAATACAATATGAACACCTTGTTGTGGTCTGGCAGGGCTAACGAGGGACTTCCCACCACTGCTGGGTTTAGGTCTTTCAATGCCTTTTGCCTTTTCGGAGGGAGGAAACCCTTTTGATTTCAGGGCTGTCCTCTCTATCCGAGGGCGAGTTATTTTTGCTACGGGCGGCTGGTTGTTTTTCCTCTTCATCGGGATTCGGAAGCCTAGGTTTTCATACACTAGCCTTGCCCGTAAGCCTGCATCAGAGGCCAACAAGCCTGACCGATGGATATGCACTAAAAGCCCATCCTCTACCGGAAACAACTCGCCAGGGAAGCTGTCCCGCCAAATGCTCAGTGGCACAGGGACGGGCATCTGCGTTATGAATTTTCACTGAAGAAAGGAAGGATACATCCCTTCCGCCAAGAAGGGTCTGTCACTAGTCTGAAAGGAGACCCCTGGGTATGCTTGGAGAGCAAGCCTATTGACAAGCTGACTCACTCTGTAGGGGCTGAGAACTGGAGATGCCAGTAGAGTCTTAAGATTAATCGAATGGATGGAAATGGACAACTCAGATCTAGGGGCCACACAGATGAACAGGGGAGTCTTATGCAGGGAGCATTCCATACAGTTGTTCCTATGCCTAAAGGCAATTGGTTTTCCTTTACAGATTACTCCAAAACCTTACACCTCCACTGACCTTGAAAGGCAGATTCTCCAGAACCCCTTACATCAAACCTATTGTAATGAGCCATCACGCCGTGGATTTCTTCCTAGATGGAGTTTATCACACCCGGCAGACTCTGAGACCGTGTGGATACTCGCAGACAGATTAAATGGGTATTCTGCAGGAATCAATAATCATGCTGAAGATCAGGTTAAAAGTTTGGTTCCCACTATGGGCCTATAGGATCCTGATTGCTCTCAGTCATCTCCTCTGGATCCCAACCTTACTGGTTTACCTAAACAACCAAATCCGGCACGTGCTGACCCTTGACAGGAAATCATTTCCACGATTCAGACTTACGTGCACATTATACTACCCGTTGACACAACTACCCGGGCAATATTAGATAGGTGGGGAAAGGGCAGTCGAGGGGATTTACCCTCAACCTGAGCTGGAACGGGTATTCTGAGTGCATTAAGAGCATCCACACAGGTTAGAACCAGGATCTCTTCTGTCTCTGTAGCTCCCAGTTACCCTGACAGAACGTGGCACCGAGTTCCACCTGCCTGTCACAGCTTGTAGCCCACAGCTAGGGCTTGCAAAACTAGAAAGAGCTACTGCAAATGTGTCAAGAGAATCAGAAAAAGCCATTCATCAAAGCACAGGCACTATTACACCCTTACCGGAAGAAATCAAATTATTACCAAAAATGGTAATATCGAATCAATTAGCTCTCGAGCCACTGTTAGAAGTACACGACAGAGTATGTCAGTTATTGAGTAAGAGCTGCTGGGGTTTTTATGTAGATCCAGAGCAGAAAAGCAAACGCGAGAGAAACAAGATTTAAACAACATTTAAAGTATTACCTGAAGTAAGGCGGGGATCTCCCCTACATCTGTTTGGGTGGCTAACCTCTTGGCTCCCAGATGCAGGGACAGGACTGTGAACTACAAGGATTTGGGTTGTTGTATTCACTCTCTTCTTTTCCTTTGTAATGAGATGTGTGTGTTTACAGGGCGGTATTACCTTAGGAACTCAACTTACGACTTAAATAATGAAGAGTATAGTGTGACCCTGATGGTGAAAAGAAAGGCTGGGACTGTGGGGAAAAGCTCATTCCCTAACTATTGTCCTAATTAGTCCTTAGAGTCTGAAATGGAAGGAACTTTCTCAAGGTATACCGAGTTTACATTGTACCCTGCATAGCCATGGTTCAGTCAGCATGACCAAAGGACACAGCTCGTTGCAGGCAGGAGAAGGACAGCCCCCACCCCGAAGAAGAAAGGATACTCCGGGACTACGCAGATGACGCCAGCCTCCCAGCCCCTCCGACACCCCTGTGAAACCCTCCCCTCATCTGGCATCAGAGAGAAGGAACTGCAGCAAGACCCACTGCAGGGACATCTACATCAGGAAAGACGCAGGTGGATGATGATTCCACGCAGGCAGAGTTGCTTCGCAAAACAGCAGTCCATGTGTGCGTGCTATGAGCGATCAGTCAAATTGCATTGTACCTGAACGCTTGAAAGGCATAAGAACCATGCGTAAAACCGCATTCGGGGCACCCCAATTTGACTGGGACACCTCGTGCGCATGAATAGAGAATCACTCTTGTCGCCCTATACTTTGTGTCCTGGCCTCTCTCCTCGGACGGCATGGGCCAGTTGCAGAATCTTCATGAAAATACCCCTCTCCCCAGTCTGAAAGTTACCCTCCAAGACCGAGAATTGCCCCCAGGGCTGGCCCAGAAGCCGCTTTACTGCTTTTATCGTGCTGTCCTCCCAGGCAATGACCGTTCAAGAAGGACTCTCCCTGAAACCATAACTTGAATCGCACTGCCTCAGGAGTAGGTGAGCGGTGCGCCATCCTCTCCTGCGCACGATGCTCCCCCTTCCCACCTCGGTCATACTTTAGGAGTACCGTTTACAGACAGAAACGCCCACTTGAAAAATGCTGTTTGGTTTGGTAAATCCACAGCCTTTTCTGCAGACAGGAACGCAGAGTGAACGGAGGAAATCAAAGGTTCCCCCCAACGAGCTGAGTCCCTGGCCACCAGCCGAGCCTTTGAAGCTGGAGCCAGCACAGCTTCTGCTGACTCCCATGCTGCATGGGCTGGAGCCACGCAGTGCCTTGGCCCTGGGCAAGAGCTGCTGCGCTCCCTTCAGAGAAGCTGCAGGCAGGGATCCATCTCCGCCTGTGCTTTGCCTGGGAGAATCAGGACAACAGCAGCGGCCTCAAGCCCCACCTGCTATTTGGGCCCTGCACTGCTGTCATGCCTGTACTTCAAAAAGGCAAAGAAAAATTGCCTTTCTTAAGAAAAAGGTATGAAAAATAGGACCCCTGGTCGGTCATATGGGTGGCAGAACAAACACCATTTTATCAGACAAACGGACATGCTCTGTGAGCGAGCTGGTTACGTGTCAGTCCCCTTTCTCCTCCTCATCAGGCCCTGGAGGTCCTGTGTACCACGCAGACTTCTTCTCCCCCTCCCCATAAGCCTGAAGGTTCCTGGGTGCCAGGCAGACTTCTTCCCTCCTTACGGGCCTTGAAGCTCCCGGGCACCCCAACAGCCAGGTTGTGAACACCCCGTCACAGAGCAGGGAAGCGCAGCAGCACACCCAGCAGCCTCTAGAAAATCAAGCAGCACTCTTCCCCTCTTCTCCTCCATTTACGGCCTCATTGATGGAGGCAATGACAAACGGCACCGTCCCCTCTGGCGGTGAAGAGGTTTCCTACCTTGATACCACACATAAAATTGTACAGGAAAGGTGTGAACCTCACAGTCACCTGGGTCTTCCGCCTGCCCTACAGACCAAAAACTAACAGCACTTAATTAACAACACATTAAGAACGGGCAGGTACCCACCAGATGGCATGTGGAATGCGCTCATTCTCCTGCTCTCTGCAACCCACAAACACTTTAAACCCCCCCACTGGCAGCCCGTGGTGGTTCTCACGGTGACACGTGAAAAGGGCACGTGGAAACCAAGAGCCCAGAGAGGCGGTGGAGTCTCCTTCACTGGAGACGTTCAGGACAGAAGTGCCTGTCACCACCACGTGCTCTTTACTTTGCCTTCCAAGATCAAGCCAAGCTGTGATACAAGAGCTTTGGCCCTCCCCCTCTCCCATGGAAAGTTTGAAATCCTGTGGGATAGGAAGAAACTTGCCAGGCAGCAGCTGCGTCTTGCTGCATAGGCTTTGAACTAGCCCTGGGGAAAAAGCTGACCAGCCGACTGCGGTACGTCAGTGTGCAACTTGGATAATGAGGTGAAGTCTCAGTGCTCAAAGATCAATTAAGCCTGGCCTTGATGACTCGGGCGAGCAGAGACTGCCCTGGCTGTAACGGGATGCAGATAAGGAGGGAGCCCTGTGTAGGCAGGACGGCCCTGCCTTTCATCAGCTAAGACAACCAGATAACAGGAACCCGTGTACTTCTTTGTTTCTTCAAAAGGCTGTCATGCCCGATCACTGACCTCTGCCTCATTACCTGTGAAATGCATATCAAAGCTGACATATGCTAACGAAGATTATAGAGATCATGCTAAACATTCATGACTATAGCACTCGTCTCTCCACCCAAATCATACTACACGCCCCCTCGGGGAAGGAAACCTCGTAAGTTTGGGGATAAAAAGATGGGACGGTTCAATTGGGAGAGAAGAACCTCGATGCCTGACAGACCAGTTGCGTTCTCTTCCTCCAGCCCAGGCAGGGACGCCTTTCTGGGTATGCGCTGCGCCTTTCACCCTCGGGTGAATGGCACCCCCGGGCCGTGGTAGTATTATTATTATTACTTTTGCTAGCAATACTAACCTTAATTAGTAGCACTGTTGTAGTCGGTGAATTTATACACGGCAATCTTGAATCTGTTTGGTCACTCTCAATAAAATAACTCACTTGGATTGTTGTGAATCTGACTCAGTGAAAGTCCTTTGCTGAGACTCTGACAGATAAATCAGGGAAAGTCCTGGGACTCTGACAGACAAAGATCGAAACTACATTCCTTTTGACGCAACAATAAGAAAAAGCTCCAAAGATATGCGCAAGAGAACTTGACTGACTGTGACCTTGCCCATTTAAGTGAGTCTATTGTTAAAAGAAACCAGATGGAAACGAGCTGAAAGTGGCAAATTTCAAACAAAACAGTGCCAACTCAGCTCATAAATATGCATTAAGTGTGCTTGCACAGGGGGGCACGTGAACAAATACTCAAAAGTCAATGGTAGAAGGCAACCTCCTGGCCAAAGCAGTAGGTTTTTCAAACTGTAACCATCAATATGTGAGTAGCCTTAAGATGGTGCATAAGGAACGAAGAATTGTAACACGGGGTCCTTCTCAGGCTCCCAGCTGAGAGGCACCTTTATGGCCAGAAATAAAAAGGGGGTTTAGCTCGTGTGTACGTCTGCTGCCTTCTTTCCTGTACCCACGCATGGACTAGAAGAGAAGTGCCAACAAGTCCGTTTTGGTACAAGTTCAGGTCAACAGTTAAACAGCCAAAATTCTGAAAAGTTACACTGACCCTTACTTAGATACTGATTTTATCTGCCTTTGATGTGTAACTAAGCACATTCCCTCCTCCCCACAGTCTTTCCTCCCAGCCTCACAGCTCTCCTACGCAACAAAAACTGCACACCAAAACACCCGTGACTTTCTCAAACTCTTCACGGCCCCATCTGAGTCAAGGGACAGGATCTCCTAAAGGCTCTTTCACAGGCACTGCCCTCAAAAACCCCCGCTGCTTCTCTACTAGTGCACAAAGACATTAGGAAGGGTTGCATTTCTACGTCAATGGACACAGTTTCTGAAACGAGACAAATAGTTTTAAATGAGGATAAGCCCTTTGCCTTGCATCTGGCAACCAACAGAGATGCAGACCCGGCACATCAGACCAGGGCCAGGCACAAAACAACACCCGAGGCACAGGGAAAGCACAACACGTCAGATGTGGTAGTCAAGAACGACAACAAACGGCTCTTCCTATCACTTCTCTCTATGATCAGCTTAGTTCCTGTAGTCAGACACAGAAATTGGAAGTGATTTCTTCTTCTTTTGCTGAAGTAGACTCTAGAGTAGATATTGCCAAAAAATGCACAAACAACCCCCAAAAGTTAAAGCAGCTACTTTCACCCTCAAGAGACCCACTTACTGAAGTGGTTCTCACGTTCTCTTCTCTACTCTAAAGGGGGCCCACTTAAGATCCGTTTGAGTTACACTACCGCTAAGCATACACCGCTACCAGACATTTCTCTAGTCTGAAGGCTGACAGCAGGGTACAAGCACAGCCCTTTCTGGACATCTCACTCCTGGCTAGAAATCTTAGAGGCTTAGAAATCAGGAGCTAAGGACTGCGTGATGGCACCACCACGAGCAGACGTTCAAACCCAAAGCATCTGGAACACACAGAGAAACCTCCACCATTTGTTCAGCAATGTTTCAAGTCACGCCATACTCAGGCCAGGACTTTACAAAATGTCACCAAACATAATGATAGTAGCCTCTTTGCTCCAAAGCAAAGAAACAAAGAGCCACCTAGCCTTGGAGAAACCCTTGTCCTTCCGTGTGGCTGGTGTCTTCACAGGGCTCTTCCTCAAAACAGGAGAAATGACCATGAATTTGGCATTCAGAAGTACACTTAGTCCTCTGGCGGATGTTGCTTACAAGCCAGAAGTCCTCTCACCCCGCCCCAGAAGCACCCGTTAGTCGTCTGGCAGTCATTCTCCATGAACCCCAAGTCCTCCACACCTACCTACCTACCGACTCGCCAGAAAGGAGTCGGACCGCACCAGAATTGACACTGCCTGACCTGCACTAGACCTGCAGCAGGCCAGAAATGACGGCTTCAAGAAAGAAAACACAACCCAATTGAACAGAGCAGCAAAAAATCAACCAGAAGAAACATTGGACAAATTATACAAAAATCCAAACCCTAAACAGAGAAACAAGCTAAAAAAAGGATCCCCCACCCCCCAAAAAAAGACCACACAGAACACAAGATAAGGTAAAAACAACCTAACTTCCCTCTTTCCCGGGACCAACAAACCCAGATTCTGTCCATAACAATAACACACTTTAATCCTAACTCGCTTCAACTCTGGCATAGCATAGCCCTTGCCACCCCGTAACCCGAGCAAACTGCAGCCCTACCAGTCCATAACCCGCATCCCTGCAGGACGCTCTCCAGCACTAGGTACATCTCTGCTTAATCTCCCTTTGGACAAAGATCGAAAGGGAGGGATGGGGTTTGCTTGGCTCCGTTCCCAGGGTGCCGCAAGAGAGACCTGTCGCCCCCAAATCACCGGTGTGTTGTGGACACCACATATGAACTGCAGACAAGGGTCAGGACAGCTTTGGGGAGCAGACAAGCCGTTTTGCGGTGCCCCCGCTGCTGGCAGAAAGCAGAGCTGGAGACAACATGGGGAAGTCCAGGGTAGCCAGTGGTGGTGGTGGGGCCCTGTAGGGTGCAGCACCCGCAGGAATGCCCGGCTCCTTAAGCCTCGGCCCCACGGCTGCAGCTCGGGACCAGCACCGGTTGGGGCTTCGCTGGGAAAAAACAGGCGAGGGTGACCCTGACACTCAGCAGGCGGACCTGGTCCCACTAACCTGTCGCTCTGCCTGTCACCACCACGGGATGCAGAAAGCAGTTCTGCTGGTCCTGGCGTGGTCCTGAGCCACGTCTCAACAGATGAGTCTTTAACCAGAGGGCCTAAAAAGAGGAAAAGGTGCCCAGAATTAGCCTGTGCTTAAGTTTTTACAGGCATTTTGGGCTTTTGAGCTACACAGTGGTGCTGCTCCAGGGGAGCGCTCAAGCGCCCCTGGGCCAGGGCAGCCCGAGGAGGAGGCCGGGGTGGCTGCGGGGTGGGGCGGGGGCCCGAGGGCAGGAAGGGGTGCCGCGGGGCATGCTGGGAGCAGGCGCGCCCCGGGGCATGCTGGGAGCTGTAGTCCCGGGGCACGGGGCTGCCCGGCAGCCATGCTCCTGCCCGGGGCACGCCGGCAGCTCTCATGGGCCCACAGGCCGCTGCCGGGCTGCCCTGGCGGTCTCAGGAGGCGCAGTCCCTGCTCCAGCTGCCGCTGGGCTGAGGGGAGGGCTGGGGCCACCCGAGGGCAGCGGGGGAGCCCCAAACCGCCCGCAGCCATGGGGTCCCAGTCAGCATGAGCCGGGAGTGGCAGGGGCAGCCCCGGGAGGGACCCGGGAGTCGGGGAGGGGAAGGGGATGGAGAGAGACCCCCCCGGGCACAGGCAGCGCGCACCCCGACTCCCAGAGCCCCCTCAACTGCCCTGGCCCCAGCGCCAGTGATGTATGATCTGAGAGAGACAGAGACAGAAGTGCCTGAACTGTCAAATTCTGCCGGCAGCACCGAGAGCAGGAACTGCGTTGAGTCCTGTGCCCTTGGGGCTGTGTCGCCCCTGTGCTGCATCTGGATCCCTCCCTGTGCCTGTGCTCCCCCAGCCTTTCCCTAGCTGGTTCCCTCTTTTGCTTCCCTGTACCTCTCTTAATCTGGCGATTCTTGTATCCTGCTCCCTGCCCCTGCTCTAGTCTCCAGCCCCTCTCTTTCTCTGGCATGCTACCTGTCCCTTTGTTGTTCTTGCTCTTCCTCTGTCCTGCTCCGTTTTCCTCTTTTTCTCTTCCTCTCACTCTGTCCTGAAGCACACTGCTGTTTTCTCATTCTCTGCCTCTTTGTCCCGCTCTGCATCCCTCTGTTGTTAACAGTCTCTCTGGCCTCTTCCCGCTCCTGCTTTTTCTGCCTGTATGTCTCACTCCCTGTACCCGTCCTCCTTGTGGTCTCTCTCCTTCCTCATCATCATAGAATCATAGAGGAAGGAATCATAGAGGAATCATAGCTTGGAAGGAACTTTAAAGATTGTCTCCTTCCAACCCCCCTGCCCTGGGCAGGGACACCTCCCACTAGACCAAGTTGCTCTAAGCCCTATCCGGCCTGGCCTTGAACACCTCCGGGATGGAGCTTCCACAGCTTCTCTGGGCAACCTCTTCCAGTGTCTTACCACCCTCAGAGTGAAAAATTTCTTCCTAATAGCTAATCTAAATCTACCCTCTTCCAGCATCAAGACATTACCCCTTGCCCTATGACTATAAGGTCTCCCCAGAGCCTTCTCTCCTCCCGGCTGAACATCCCCAACTCTCTTACTGGAAGATTCAAGCTTCCTTCTTCTCATAATATTTTGTGCCTAGTTCTGTGGAAAAACAGGCCCATGTTCTCTCATGGCAGGCACAGCCTCTCTCCTTTTGTGGTTCTTCAGGCACCAAGCAGACATTAGGAAAGCTCTCGACTGGAGTATTCTACAGGAATACCGAAGTATTGCCTCCAATCAGTCAAGGGGAAACAATATATCCATGATACTTGTGTTGCGTTGAGGGGCAAAGTAGTTTTGGCAGAAAATATACCCCCTCGCGTTCTAACACTCCTCACCGAGGTGGGAGGCGAGGTGCGGCTAGGTTTACATTCTGAGCGATGCCCACTTCACCCCTATCAGTCCAGGCGCGTTTCATATATTACACTGTTACGCTTCTGAATACACTAACAGAGGACTGCACCTTCAGCCCAGCTGTGCTCATGAACTAACACGGCCACGCTTCGGTCGCGTTCAATGAGAAACCCAAACGACGAGCTGCCTACACAGTACAGTTTATTTAAACAACAGCTACACAAGTTCTTTCGGATTGCCGGTGATAGTGACTGTCTGCAAAGCACGTGCAAATACGAAAGATGCTAGCAATAGAGCTCGGTTACAAAAGCGCTAAGTTATAAACCCACTCTGTACAGAGATTTCTAAGTTTCCGGGGGAAGCACTTGGTATAGCCAAGTGTTCGAATCTTACCCACAAGCGTCCTTATTGCGGGGGAAGAGAGACCTAGCCCGTCGACTGGTCCCAGAAGTCCACAATGGTGTCTTCACTCACATCCCCCTTTTCTTGGGCTATTTTTATACTATTTTTTATCTTCAAGGTGGAGTTTGAGTGACTCTAGTCATAAATACTTTCATTATGATAGGTGTAAAATTTCCTTGCCTCGCATTTAAAGGTATAGCTGACGAAAAATTCAGGGCGCAGACTCAAGGAGGAATGGTCGCACCTTGGAGGCGGGGAGCTTTTGGGATGGAGGTGTGTTTTGGTATTATAATGACACTCTAATGAGCAAAGTTCACTAAAGGACAGCCTTTCATCAAAAAAATGACAGATTGTTGGCTCAGGGTAACAAGTGGGCCGTTTATCAGTTCCATAAGACCTTCGAGGGCTCCATTTGGTCCCCAGGTTCTCAGTTTATCCCAAAGTTTTAGCTGCAGTGTCTCCACTCTGCTCCATCCTTCGCACTGTTTTCCTTCCGTGGTACCACCTCGTTCCCATGCTTTCCGGATTATCACAGGGTTTGGCCTTGGAGTCTCCAGCCCCCTCCACTCCCCGCGTTGCTTTGTAAGCAATATGGTACAGGCAATCACAGATGTAGCGGATTCTTCACCTACCAGCTGCGGCTGTATTTTGCCCTAGAAGCCTTTTGAGTTTATACCTTTCCTTAATGCGTGAACAATGATGTATTGTTGATCAGTTTTAGTAATCATTCCACAACTTGTATACAACCCTAGGGTAATACTGCAGAAGAATTGAAAAAATACCCAACAAAACAAATCCCACTGAAAAAAAAAAAAAAAAAAAAAAGAAACCAAACCCCCAAATCCAGAATTGACAGTCAATGTATTAACTGCCATTTCAAACAGAAGCCTAAACAGAAAGTGACATAAAGTAAAGGGGCAGAAAGTAACATAGTAATACTAAAAGTGACATAGTGACACTAAAAGTGACATAGTAATACTAAACCAAATACTAATACATAGTAACACTAAACCAAATACATAGTAACACTAAACAAAATACACTAAGCCGAATACTAAAACATAGTAATACTAAAGCAAAACGCATCTGCTTTCAGGAAAATCCATCTGAAATAGATCCTAAGTGCTGCTTCTTTGTTTCTTGAAGGGAGAGTCTGTTCTAACATCTTCTGCTGTAACTGGCTGTCTTGGTTTTCTCGCACCTTCTAACAAATCAGCCTTGCAAAATCCTTCCTTCTCATCCCCTCTTCTTCTCTTCCGGTGTTTCTTCTGCATATCTCCTGGTCTTAACGTGGAGTAGGTATACGAACTGGAGTAAAACGAAGCACTATAGGGAGACTTGGACCTTTAAAAAAACACAACGCAAAAGCAATAAATGAAAGTATTCTTTTTCCTCCCAAGTTTGGTTTGCTTTGGGTTTTCTTCCTCTCCATATGCTTATGTGCAACCTTCTTTCAGCTGCTGACAGCGCTACTGCAAATTGAAGAACTTGATGGCATGTAAATGTTTCTGCTTCCAAGACAGAACAGCTGCTGCTTTGTTAGTGTCAAAGCATACGTAAGGGTAAGTCTGTTTCCACTCACTTCTAGCACACGAGCTACCATAGCTGTTGATTGATTTAAGGTGCTGTGCACTGGCCTCTACTGGTATGTCAACGCACACGTTTCACTACTGGGCAACTACGTGCAGTGCAAACCCGTTTGGTTGCAGTAAGAGGCAAAAAGAGAAATCTTAATGTGTACAGCGCATTATCAAACATCAAGAAAACACGATTCAGCCTGAAGACAGTCAACCGCAAGTTTAAAATGCCAGCTTAGGCTACTGAGCTTCACTGAATATTTGGCAATTTGTACAGGTGGCAAAATACTTGTACTGCAATCCTACGCGCAGGACTATTTAACCAACACTTCTAGCCAGCTGTCCTAGCAAACTTTAGCACATAATCGCTCACACCAAGGACAGTGACGGCATTTAAGGAAATGTCCCATCTAAAGGCATCTCTAAACTCAGCCTCTAGTACTATGACTCAATGCCGTTTCTCGAGGAAAGATACTGGCAGCATTACTAATAGAGAGCGATTCAGACTCCTGCCCAAGTGATTTTGGGCGATAGAAACATCAGCTACCCTGAGATATGTCTTCACAAGTTTTTCTTGCATTATGTGGAGGAGGAGGCACGGGCACAGAGACAGGTGGTGATGCTGGCAGTGTTGGGGCTCGGGTCCCGCTGTCTAATTGGGAAATCAATTTCTTCAGCTCTACTCAGCAGTAATCAAAAGGGTGACTTTCCATCTGATCCTTTCCTTATGTTTAGTTTTCATGTGTAATTATGGTTTTCTCAAAAAGCACTCCATTTTCAGAGTCCTCTTTGCAGTCCTGCACTGGGGTTTTATTTTAAGTAATTTTACTGCATGCACACATCCCCTCTGTTAAAGCCAACTGATATTAAGCCGTTTAAAAATCAGTTACCACTTGTATTCTCCACAACTGTCCGTGCATGCTTTTTTCATTATAAATCAGCTGCTGTGTGAGTGACACCTTATGGCCTCATTTAACAGGTTACAAGTAGGAACATATGGAATTTCGGTAGAATACTTACAGTTGGCAGCCCGGTCTGCCACCTGCTGAGCGAGGTGTACTGGCTCTCACTGGGTGACCTTTTGAAGTGGGGAGAGGAAAAAGAATAAAAATCCCATTCAGTTGATCTGCAGGTAATTTGTTTAAAGACATTCGGAAGATGCAGGTACTTACCAGTTGTGGGTAGGGATTGTCCTTGGGGGCACCTCTGTGACACCGACACCGGATGTGCCGTCACCAGAGCAGCAGGAGGTAGAACACTATTGGCACCACTACAACAAAAACAAAACAAAACAAAACAAATTTCTATAATTCAAAGCGTGTTTTGGAGTGCTACGTGAAAGATAAAGCCACTTCAGAGGCTGCCCGAGAGGTTCTTTTGAATTGTGACCCTTTGTGTTCAACGGTACGGCTGAGCCTGACCGTCTGCTGGGCAGAGTGGCTGTTTGCATTCAAGGCGTAAAGTCAAAAGGGTATAAGCCCGAAGGGATCATCCAGATTTTTCATGTAGTTTCATGTGACTGCACTGGGTTGCACACTTAGACGGTCAGGTTTGTAAATTCCTCAAGTGTACAGTGTTTCAATGTTTATTATCCAATCTCTATGCGTCACTGACTACACTGTGTATTACTGAGGATGACTCTGACTTATCATAATATTGATGACAGAAATACTACAGAAAAAAAGTAGTGTGAACACGCCTGGCCAATTTTACCTAGGACTGTACTTTTACACTTTCCATGAAAATATTATTCCCCCAGTAGTAACGAGAAATTAATGCACCCAGGAAGGTTTGACATAGCTGAATGGCTTCTTTAGGAATTGCTAGCCACTTACAATCAAAGGGCTCCTGGGGAAAAACTTTCCTCTCTCAGGGTAAACCTGTACTGAGCGACTGATAAGGGAACCAAACGGGAAATGCTTTGGAGAAAATTCGTGCAGGACGCACCCTTCCAACTTACCAAAGTGTCCTCGTTCAAAGTAAAAACGAAAAAGAGAGCTTCCACACTTATGTGGAACTGTCACTAATGATATCTATAAACCGCTAGCAGAGAAGCTCAAGAAGAAGAATCTGACTCCAGCATTTTGGTGTCTCTTCTATTCATGTTGAGCTACAGATTGCCTACCAAAAAGGTCCAGGAGGTGTAACAGGCATGAGCGGTGGTGGAGGTGGTGGCGCTGGCGGCAGCTGCTGCTGCTGCTGCTGAATCCGCTCAGGGAGCCTTTTTGTGTAGCCAATCCCGTTGCTGAAGTTGTTCACGGCCTGGAGGCAGAAAAACAGTTACAGAAAGGGAATATGAAACTTCAGCAGATGTACAAACAAAAGCCTCCCCCGAGTAACATTACTTGTCTGTTCCTGCAAGTGCTACCAATCCTAAAATGAATCAACATACCCATGTACGAGCACGTGGCATCAAACGCTGATGTTAATGACGCGTAACTCAGAGGATCTGAACTTAAAGTACTTCAGTGTTAACACTGAATTTGAAAACAAAAGTGGGACCTGAATTGGCCTGATTGTCTCTGAAGAGTTGTACGCTTCTGTGACGAGAGAGAATGTGTTTGAGAAGTACGTGTAGCCCTATTCAATCTAGCCTTGCTTAAGGAGATGTAAATTATTATTGTCTTCCCTTTCAGCTTTTTACTAAGACCCTCTTCTTACAAACAGTTTGCGTAGAAGTCATCACGTTACCTTGCGTAGGAAGTGGTTGGCAACTAAAGCATCAGGGGAAACGTCTGTCTGGTGGCACGCTGGGCATGTGTGTTCCTCCGAGTCCAGTAATGCCGTTCTAATACCTGTGTATCGTTAGAGTCATCCAAGGAGGTTTAGCCAAAGTAAAGCAGTTTCGGGGATTCTCATCAAGTTTAAAAAAAATTATATGTTCGATGGGTGAAGATGGTCTTGAGCTGAGAGCATGAAGCTCTAGATGTTCAACAGTGTCAAAAATTTCTCGGATGCAGCAAATAACTATACAGTTCTGGTATTTCACTAGTTAACACTTGAAGCTGTCTGTGTCTTGATGTTCCGACTGGTCTGTTTTCCACTGTCGAGTACAGTGAGAAGTCACCAGCCTCAAGGCTCATGGATAAAACGCACCTCAACAAAACATTAATAGGTTTGAGTCCTGAAGGGTTTAACCGACTGTCCCGTGCGGAAGAATGCGGATTACATGCCCAACGACCCGTTTGTTGCAGACCACAGTAAGTCACCAGAGTTGGCTGCGTAATTTTGTGTGAGAGAGAGGGCTGTGAAAAAACTAAACGCGTTCGATATCTAATACTGTAATCCCCGGTGCAGTTATGCACTCTTCTCATACTCGTCCTTCCGCATGTAAAGAGGATTTAACTAGATACCTAAAAAGGAGAATAAAGCTTTCTGCCTTTTTTTTCCCCTTTTACGAGAAGCGTCCTTCCCTATTCAGGGGATACTTAAGTATGAAATAGAACAGGTGACAAAGTAATTTCCTCAGCTCTGATTTCTGCTTTCAGAAAATCAGATGTGATGTTTGGAATGAACAAAGACGGGAATAACACGTACATTCGTCACAGTAACTGTTTCCACAGCAGGGAATAACAGCGGCATCAGTCATGATCTCATTACAAAGGAGACACAACAACTCCTCTGGAATAGGGTCTTCTGAGGAGGAGGAGGAGGAGGAAGAGGAGGAGGACGGCTCCTCTGGTAAAAAGGGAGGCTTCTCCTTCTTTCCTCGAGCATAAGCTTCCCTGGAGGGCGGGGTGGAGAAGGAAAAAGCAAAACGTTAAAGCTGGGTAAAGGAAAACTGTTCCAAGCTTTGCATGTTATCAGAGGAAGCAAACAGATGGAATTCTCACTCTGCATTAGCCTTCGGAGAGGTGGGCATACAGTTTAAATTGCTTTGCAATAGCCACAGCGCTAGCAGAGGGAGGGGGAACCAATTTTCCTTCTGCAGAACTCTCCCATTCATTGGATCAACATCATTTTTTGACAGCTGTGAATCAAGTGACCTGAATCCCACCTCTGCCTTCCAAGAGAACGACTCCACTGAAAATACTACGGAAATGTTTGGCAGAAAGCCAGATTCTCAGCACATCGCAAGTCTAACCTAGTTGCCGGGGCAGGAACAGTAGGACCACCCCGTTTTAATACTAGCGAGTATCACAGTTTAGAAGGTTACGATACAGTGACAGTGCTTCCTCCCCCGTCACTACAGACGCTGGCCAACTCGGTTGCAGTGCCACTCAGGCATTTGCCCATGGTTTCTCTCGTTCCCTTTGTGCTCAGTCCAGTTCATTCCATACGTACGCATTAATGATTGGTATTGCGTATTGCCCGGTGCTTGTCAGCATAACACCCTTCGTATTGGGATCTTCCACCTCCATCATGAAACTCCGTGGAATTCCTGTGCTCTTTTTAATTCTGGGAGGAGGCTTGAAATTTTTGTCCTGTTAAGAAAAGAAATGCAGACATCTCTCATCTGAAGACCCACACTTAAAATGATATTTCAACGGTGATTTTAAGCAGCACAAGCCCTTTATCCTCTCCTTTTACCTAGCCTAAGGGTTTCTCTTATTGTCCCAAACTAATACAACCAGGATGCTGCAAAGACTTGAGCAGCGTTTTGCGCTCAAGCGACATTCTTTTGCTTCACTCCAGGTTCCGTAAGGGTTACATATTGCTTGGCTCACCACCCACCCCGACAAGAGACACAAACCCGCTCCTCCTCCAAGGCGCAATTCAGAGGGAGAGCTCGTCTTACTTCCCTTCACCGTCTCTAGAGAGGAAGGCTGCATACACATCCAGCGAGTAACGTTACAGGGCATGAATACTCAGCCACAGACGTGTGTCATTAAAACACGCACATATTCAATAGGCGGGAGCGACAGAAACGCCTTGTTTTTCTATGGAATACTAAAAACTGTCAACTGCCATTAAAAAGCATTAAAACGCAATCTTACCCCGTTGGTTGGGCAGTGCTTCCTATAGTGGCCAGGTATTCCGCAACGAAAGCAAATATATGATGGTGGAGGTGGAGCCAAGGGTTTCTTCCCGTAACTAAAATTTTTTGGGGAAAAGAAGAGAAAGGTACGCATGTGTCTCTCTTGTTCAAACAAACACCTCTACAACTTTTCCATAATCTTTGAAGAAGAGATGTGACATTATCAACACTTACTTCATTGGATCGTATTCACGGCACGACTGGAGCATCGTAGCTTTTGTTACATCTTCTTCGGAAGCACCGGCCACATTGTCAGTCTGTGTAACGGGGAAGGATTTGACACACACACCTTAGAAACATGTTTAAGCCCACACAGCCCAAGACAGCACCGCTCACCCCATCCTGTAAAGAGCAGCACAACGCTAGCTGAGGTTGCATGAAAACTGCTGCTTCGATCAAATACAGTCGTCCTGAAGATGTTCTGGGGAGTCCTTATGCCATCGCGTGATGTTTATGTGCCCGTTCACCCACTTGAAAAGAGCATTCTCGGGCACTCGGAACCTTCGGCTCTGTTTGTACCTCACACAAAGACTGCTGTAACCAATCCAATTTTCTCCCAAGTGGACTGAAGCTACATGTAGAAAAAATTATACTATCCAGTACTTCCAAACTGATTTTTAAGCTCTGGCCTGCTGGAAGGAGAAGCTATCCACCGTGCATTTAATGGGGAAAGATGCATGCAACTCTCATTCTTTACATTTTGCAGCATTAAAAGGACACTCAGGGGTCGGGGATGTTGTTTCTGCTTGCTGAACTTCAGCTTCAGACACAGAAGCCTGAAAAGGAATCATGCTTTTCAGAATCCCTCGGCAAGACAAAAGATTCTTTGCAGTAGAAATTTGACAATCATGTGCTCGAGACTGTCCAAACTGCACGTTCTCCCCCCCAGTCTAACTTCTTCCTATTAGGTGATGTAACTAGAGTAAGCAAAACCTGCAGTGTTTTTGCAGTTGGCTCTGTCCATCTAACAGGCAAATGGTACTAAAAACCTTATGCAGAGCTAGATCTTCCAATTATGGAAGCCAGCTGATTAGGTTAAGCAGGATTTCTTAAAACGTTTTTATTATACACTAGTCCAGGTACAAGCAGGGTCCAAGGGAGTGGCTGTCAATGACTTGGACCTTCAAGTACCCATCATTCACATCAACCCCTTCTTGGTTTTGGTTTTACATGCGCTCATTCACAAAAGAAACAAACTAGGTTCACAACTTTATTAAATGCTTGTTTCATAGGCAGTTTCTTTTCAACAGTAACATAATCCAAATCGACAGCTATGAAATAATTTCCATGAACATTTAGAGGAACCTTTACCGATGCTTGACTAATTTGTCGGAATCCAAACGGTTTAGAAAACTCATCCAAACCCCACAAAACATTACTCGGGATAGACCCAAATGCAAATATGGCAGTTAATACGCAGGAATAACAGACCCGAAGACTGTTAGCACCTCGCCTCCAGGCTAAGCCAGTCTGCACTAAAGTGGTCAGAGAAAGTAACAGTTTTGAGCTGCTTTCACAGAATCACAGAGTCACAGAATTTTCAGAGTTGGAAGGGACCTCTAGAGATCATCTAGTCCAACTCCGCTGCTAAAGCAGGGTTGCCTAGAGCACATTACTCAGGACTGCATCCAGGCGGGTCTTGACGATCTCCAGAGAAGGGGACTCCACAACCTCCCTGGGCAGCCTGTGCCAGTGCTCTGTCACCCTCACTGTAAAGAAGTTTTTCTGTGTATTTGAACGGAACTTCCTGTGTACTAACTTGTGCCCATTACCCCTCGTCCTGTTACTTGGAACCATTGAAAAGAGCCTGGCTCCATCCTCCTTCAACCCACCCTTCAGATACTTGTACGCCATAATAAGGTCTACCCTCAGCCTTCTCTTCTCCAGGCTAAAGAGTCCCAGCTCTCTCAGCCTTTCCTCATAAGGCAGATGCTCCAAGCCCTCAGTCATCTTAGTTGCCCTTCGCTGGACTCGCTCCAGCAGTTCCCTGTCCCACTTGAACAGGGGAGCCCAAAACTGGACACAGTATTCCAGTTGTGGCCTCACCAGTGCAGAGTAGAGGGGGAGAATGACCTCCCTCGACCTACTGGCCACACTCTTCCCTATGCAGCCCAGGATTCCATTGGCCTTTTTGGCAACAAGGGCACACTGCTGGGCTATGGATAATTTACTATCTACCACAACCCCCAGATCCTTCTCCTCTGAGCTACTTCCCAGCAGGTCCGCCCCTAACTTGTACTGGTGCCTAGCATTCTTCCTCCCCAAGTACAGGACCTTGCACTTGCTTTTGTTGAACCTCTTTAGGTTCTTCTCTGCCCAGCTCTCCAGCCTGTCCAGGTCACGCTGCATGGCAGCACGGCCCTCTGTCACATTCCTGGATTTCTCTGAAATACCGAAATTTTTTCAAAAGCTTAAATGTGTACAGAGTTTTTCACATTTCAGAGTAAAACTTCACATGAGTTTACCGAACCACGGACACGATTAGGGACAGCACTAATGCAGACCAATGCCTTTTGGTTGCTGCCTTCCAAACCTTTCCTTTTTTTCCCCGAAATGAACACATTGTGAAATGTGTCTCACTGCAGTGAGAGAGGGAAATGAACTCCTGCCTTTATTTTCAGAAGGAAGAACTATTTTTATGGACTCGCGCTACGCCTTTTCACAAGGTGCAATCACCAGTGCTTTGCCAGGCAAAGTTACGCACTGTTGAGCAAAAAACGCAAGCAGTTCTGTAGCGAGACATGGTGTTACAACAGTTTCAGAAGGTCACGTCTGTGAATATGCCACACAGACACACTGGTATATTCCGATAAACAAGGAGGTACATTTACAGCATTTACAGAGTCTGTGTTCAAACCCATGAGTTTGTGTTGTCCACTGTATATGCAGAGTAGAATTTATGAAGTTGTGCAGCATTCAGAGAATGGATCTGTAACTCTAACGACTAGAAACTCAGAAATAGCCATGCCATTGTACGTGTTACAGAAATGCTTCTGTTTTGGCTGTGGCAAAGCCTCCTGAAATGTCCATAACTTGCAGCCAATTAGACTCTTCTGTAAAAATTGTGTTAGATTCCAATGCAAAAATAACAAGACGCATGAAAAACGGTAAACAGCATGCGAAGGGCTTCTTTGTGCCTTGGAGATGAGTGATACTGCTCCATTACGCTGAGGCTGATAAGGTACTCCCCTTCTATCTCCCCAAACCGGGAGCTACTCTTTACAGGACAGTATGACTTTTACAAACAAAAGGCATCCAACAACCCATACAAACCTACGTATTCCTAGCTCCAGACAGACAGATGTAGAACATGGCACCGAGTTCACCTCTGCAAGCCTTGAACCTGCATGATCTAAAAACGGTCCTACACTATCTGAACAACACAAAGTCATACAGGAAATAGTCCGGCACAGTCACTGTGAAATACAATACGTGGCTAGGCACAAACACCAATATTCACATGAGAACCGTGCAAAGGATGGCATTCCTCACTTTCTACTAGGCTGAATTAAATACATTGCATTTGCAACATATACTACATTTTACTGGAAAATAGGTCAAGTTAATGTTTGGAAAATTACTACAAGGCTCCATTGTTTAGGATTAAGTGCAGTGTGTAGAAAAAAGAGTGAGATTGTGTTTTTACGTACTGCTTTAACTCCTCCAGCGGGGACTCTTCTGACTATTACTGATGAATTCTTGGGAATCAGGGCATTGTCGTCTGTGTACTCTGAAAACAACATGAATGCAGAAAAAATATCAGTCAGTTTGTGAGAATGTCTGTTACTATGTAGTTACATCGCACTTCAGAGAATCCTTTTACAGATATGAAAGCAAAACTTTACATGTAACATTGCGCTGTTACCATCTCAACACTCTAACGCTACGTTTCAAGAGATCTTCAGGTTTCATAATCAAACACAAGCAGCAAAATCATCTTTTTTTATATATATATAGTTTGAATGCCAACAGCACAGTTATCTCAAAGTCACAAAAAGGAAGTCTGCTAAGGCATGAGGCTCTTTCCGGATCTAGCTTAAGCTGCTTTTGCTTCAGTTGAGGCTACAAACCCAAGAGATCTTTTGAGAAAAACAAACCACAGCAGTCTCCCCTGCATAAAGCAGATACTAAGGTCTGACACGCTTGCCCTGCAGCAAAACACGCCCTTGGCTAAAGCATGGAAACTCTGCGCCATGGCTTTCATAGCTATTACCTAAAAATGATTCACCTAACACCACCGGTGCTCGAGACTGACAGAACACAGAAGAGAGCCCGCCATTTCGCTCTATTTCTTGGAGCATCAACAACCAAACTGACCAAACTGCTCAGTTTCTGTTTCTGTTACGTTTAAACAGAAACAAAGCTGGCAGTGCTAGAATGTGGACCGCAGAAATTTGGGGGTATTTCAAGCTTGCTTTCACAAGTAGGGCAGAAGTGGCTCCAACGAAAATGGTATCTCCCCTCTTAAGCTGATCATCCAGTTTGAATTAACCACAGGGACGTGAATTCCTTCTATTCGTTTTTCACAGAGCAGACAGACTTGAACAAAATTACTGATGGAAACAGCCTGGAAATGCCTTTCAAAAACAGCACGTGCCAGAAGCTCTCCATGCTTTGCCTTGTCTTACACATCCTTAGTCTTTTGCAGAGACAAAACCAAAACAAATCTGGTTAGAAATGAATGACGAAATGGGGCTCAGTAGCGTCTGAATGACAATGTCTTTGGTGTAGAAAAGAAGTTATATTAAAAAGAAATTCCAGAGTAGAATTCAGATACGGAGAACACTCCTGTGCAAGATGGCTTTCAAGGGTCTGCATAGATTATAACTCACAGAGACACTCTGGATCCAAAATGTTGCTGGTGAGCAGTTTCTGCAACAGCCACAAAACCAGTTTCCCGACGCAGTGCATTAAAACACGTTGAAACAAAAGTAAGTCACCCAAACAACTTCTTTGCTTCAGACTATGCATCTGTTCTATCACTTTCACATTTCTCCACCAGCTTTCAAAGAAATCTGGCAAGTGTGTTACCATAAGGTATCCTCCCACTTTTCCCCGCGCCCGCCCTCCCCCGCACCTTCTTCCGTCTGGGCGTTGCTGATCCTCAGGTCGCAGTGGGCCGCCTTCAGCTTCTCGCGGCCCATGATCTGGCGCCTGAGGTCCCTCAGGGAGATGTCTTGGCCCTGGAAGATGACCCTGTCATGCCGCAGCCTGGAGGCGAACTTGTAGTGGATGCAGGACATTGCCAGAGGCGGGCAGTGCCTGCTCCACGACAGCGTCTCCTGCGGCAGAGGCTGTGGCGGCCCCTGTGCCGGGCTGGGGTGCGCGGCGGCGCGGGGAAGGGTCCAAACAGGGGCTGGGGCAAGCGGTGCGGGCTGAGCCCAGAGCTGCTGCTGCTCCTTCTCTGGCACGCAGCGCGGCCAGGCCTGACCGGTCACTATGGCCACGGGGACACGGCACGCCGCCCCCCCACGCCTCACGCCCATTGTGACCAAAGGCCTGTCACTGCCCCAGGCTGCTGCTGTCCCTGCTGTCCCCCAGCCTGCCCCCACCCGCTCTCCTGGCACCCTCCAAGGCTCTGGGGTCCCTCCTGTCCCCCAGGGGCCTTCACCACCTGGAGTCACCTCCCGGCAGCCCCTGGCCAGTGCTGGCTCTCCCCGCAGCCCTGGGCCCATCCTGCCACCCCCCATGCCTCTCACCGCCTGCTGGCCCTCCTGTCACCCCCCTGGCTGTCACCCCCGCTCTCCCCTCCTCTCCGCAGCCAGCCAAGGCCACACAGCCCGGGGCAGATGCAGCGCGCTTTGCCCTGCGGCTCCTGGCTGCCCACGACGCAGGGCCAGCCAAGGCAGGGGACATCTCGGGGACTCTGAGTGGACCTTGGGGCAGGGACGGAGAGTGCAGCCAAAGAGGTCAACGGCCACCTACGCTCATTGCCGTAAAGCAATGCACTTCCCAACTGTGGCGCACCCACACTTGCTTCAACTCTGCAGAGGAGGACGAAGCAGTCAGGAATGAACCGTGAGCGTTACGAGGTGCCCCAGGACGACACGTCTTGCTCTCTCCATCACTACAGCTGCTGCTGCAACAGCCCTAGCGCATGAAATCCTGCCCTGAATGACGAGGTCTGGCTCTGATGACTGAGATGCTGTGGCTTGCAGACACTTCTGGGCCAAGTGGCTACTCCTTTCTGGTCATGTAAATACAATATGAACACCTTGTTGTGGTCTGGCAGGGCTAACGAGGGACTTCCCACCACTGCTGGGTTTAGGTCTTTCAATGCCTTTTGCCTTTTCGGAGGGAGGAAACCCTTTTGATTTCAGGGCTGTCCTCTCTATCCGAGGGCGAGTTATTTTTGCTACGGGCGGCTGGTTGTTTTTCCTCTTCATCGGGATTCGGAAGCCTAGGTTTTCATACACTAGCCTTGCCCGTAAGCCTGCATCAGAGGCCAACAAGCCTGACCGATGGATATGCACTAAAAGCCCATCCTCTACCGGAAACAACTCGCCAGGGAAGCTGTCCCGCCAAATGCTCAGTGGCACAGGGACGGGCATCTGCGTTATGAATTTTCACTGAAGAAAGGAAGGATACATCCCTTCTGCCAAGAAGGGTCTGTCACTAGTCTGAAAGGAGACCCCTGGGTATGCTTGGAGAGCAAGCCTATTGACAAGCTGACTCACTCTGTAGGGGCTGAGAACTGGAGATGCCAGTAGAGTCTTAAGATTAATCGAATGGATGGAAATGGACAACTCAGATCTAGGGGCCACACAGATGAACAGGGGAGTCTTATGCAGGGAGCATTCCATACAGTTGTTCCTATGCCTAAAGGCAATTGGTTTTCCTTTACAGATTACTCCAAAACCTTACACCTCCACTGACCTTGAAAGGCAGATTCTCCAGAACCCCTTACATCAAACCTATTGTAATGAGCCATCACGCCGTGGATTTCTTCCTAGATGGAGTTTATCACACCCGGCAGACTCTGAGACCGTGTGGATACTCGCAGACAGATTAAATGGGTATTCTGCAGGAATCAATAATCATGCTGAAGATCAGGTTAAAAGTTTGGTTCCCACTATGGGCCTATAGGATCCTGATTGCTCTCAGTCATCTCCTCTGGATCCCAACCTTACTGGTTTACCTAAACAACCAAATCCGGCACGTGCTGACCCTTGACAGGAAATCATTTCCACGATTCAGACTTACGTGCACATTATACTACCCGTTGACACAACTACCCGGGCAATATTAGATAGGTGGGGAAAGGGCAGTCGAGGGGATTTACCCTCAACCTGAGCTGGAACGGGTATTCTGAGTGCATTAAGAGCATCCACACAGGTTAGAACCAGGATCTCTTCTGTCTCTGTAGCTCCCAGTTACCCTGACAGAACGTGGCACCGAGTTCCACCTGCCTGTCACAGCTTGTAGCCCACAGCTAGGGCTTGCAAAACTAGAAAGAGCTACTGCAAATGTGTCAAGAGAATCAGAAAAAGCCATTCATCAAAGCACAGGCACTATTACACCCTTACCGGAAGAAATCAAATTATTACCAAAAATGGTAATATCGAATCAATTAGCTCTCGAGCCACTGTTAGAAGTACACGACAGAGTATGTCAGTTATTGAGTAAGAGCTGCTGGGGTTTTTATGTAGATCCAGAGCAGAAAAGCAAACGCGAGAGAAACAAGATTTAAACAACATTTAAAGTATTACCTGAAGTAAGGCGGGGATCTCCCCTACATCTGTTTGGGTGGCTAACCTCTTGGCTCCCAGATGCAGGGACAGGACTGTGAACTACAAGGATTTGGGTTGTTGTATTCACTCTCTTCTTTTCCTTTGTAATGAGATGTGTGTGTTTACAGGGCGGTATTACCTTAGGAACTCAACTTACAACTTAAATAATGAAGAGTATAGTGTGACCCTGATGGTGAAAAGAAAGGCTGGGACTGTGGGGAAAAGCTCATTCCCTAACTATTGTCCTAATTAGTCCTTAGAGTCTGAAATGGAAGGAACTTTCTCAAGGTATACCGAGTTTACATTGTACCCTGCATAGCCATGGTTCAGTCAGCATGACCAAAGGACACAGCTCGTTGCAGGCAGGAGAAGGACAGCCCCCACCCCGAAGAAGAAAGGATACTCCGGGACTACGCAGATGACGCCAGCCTCCCAGCCCCTCCGACACCCCTGTGAAACCCTCCCCTCATCTGGCATCAGAGAGAAGGAACTGCAGCAAGACCCACTGCAGGGACATCTACATCAGGAAAGACGCAGGTGGATGATGATTCCACGCAGGCAGAGTTGCTTCGCAAAACAGCAGTCCATGTGTGCGTGCTATGAGCGATCAGTCAAATTGCATTGTACCTGAACGCTTGAAAGGCATAAGAACCATGCGTAAAACTGCATTCGGGGCACCCCAATTTGACTGGGACACCTCGTGCGCATGAATAGAGAATCACTCTTGTCGCCCTATACTTTGTGTCCTGGCCTCTCTCCTCGGACGGCATGGGCCAGTTGCAGAATCTTCATGAAAATACCCCTCTCCCCAGTCTGAAAGTTACCCTCCAAGACCGAGAATTGCCCCCAGGGCTGGCCCAGAAGCCGCTTTACTGCTTTTATCGTGCTGTCCTCCCAGGCAATGACCGTTCAAGAAGGACTCTCCCTGAAACCATAACTCGAATCGCACTGCCTCAGGAGTAGGTGAGCGGTGCGCCATCCTCTCCTGCGCACGATGCTCCCCCTTCCCACCTCGGTCATACTTTAGGAGTACCGTTTACAGACAGAAACGCCCACTTGAAAAATGCTGTTTGGTTTGGTAAATCCACAGCCTTTTCTGCAGACAGGAACGCAGAGTGAACGGAGGAAATCAAAGGTTCCCCCCAACGAGCTGAGTCCCTGGCCACCAGCCGAGCCTTTGAAGCTGGAGCCAGCACAGCTTCTGCTGACTCCCATGCTGCATGGGCTGGAGCCACGCAGTGCCTTGGCCCTGGGCAAGAGCTGCTGCGCTCCCTTCAGAGAAGCTGCAGGCAGGGATCCATCTCCGCCTGTGCTTTGCCTGGGAGAATCAGGACAACAGCAGCGGCCTCAAGCCCCACCTGCTATTTGGGCCCTGCACTGCTGTCATGCCTGTACTTCAAAAAGGCAAAGAAAAATTGCCTTTCTTAAGAAAAAGGTATGAAAAATAGGACCCCTGGTCGGTCATATGGGTGGCAGAACAAACACCATTTTATCAGACAAACGGACATGCTCTGTGAGCGAGCTGGTTACGTGTCAGTCCCCTTTCTCCTCCTCATCAGGCCCTGGAGGTCCTGTGTACCACACAGACTTCTTCTCCCCCTCCCCATAAGCCTGAAGGTTCCTGGGTGCCAGGCAGACTTCTTCCCTCCTTACGGGCCTTGAAGCTCCCGGGCACCCCAACAGCCAGGTTGTGAACACCCCGTCACAGAGCAGGGAAGCGCAGCAGCACACCCAGCAGCCTCTAGAAAATCAAGCAGCACTCTTCCCCTCTTCTCCTCCATTTACGGCCTCATTGATGGAGGCAATGACAAACGGCACCGTCCCCTCTGGCGGTGAAGAGGTTTCCTACCTTGATACCACACATAAAATTGTACAGGAAAGGTGTGAACCTCACAGTCACCTGGGTCTTCCGCCTGCCCTACAGACCAAAAACTAACAGCACTTAATTAACAACACATTAAGAACGGGCAGGTACCCACCAGATGGCATGTGGAATGCGCTCATTCTCCTGCTCTCTGCAACCCACAAACACTTTAAACCCCCCCACTGGCAGCCCGTGGTGGTTCTCACGGTGACACGTGAAAAGGGCACGTGGAAACCAAGAGCCCAGAGAGGCGGTGGAGTCTCCTTCACTGGAGACGTTCAGGACAGAAGTGCCTGTCACCACCACGTGCTCTTTACTTTGCCTTCCAAGATCAAGCCAAGCTGTGATACAAGAGCTTTGGCCCTCCCCCTCTCCCATGGAAAGTTTGAAATCCTGTGGGATAGGAAGAAACTTGCCAGGCAGCAGCTGCGTCTTGCTGCATAGGCTTTGAACTAGCCCTGGGGAAAAAGCTGACCAGCCGACTGCGGTACGTCAGTGTGCAACTTGGATAATGAGGTGAAGTCTCAGTGCTCAAAGATCAATTAAGCCTGGCCTTGATGACTCGGGCGAGCAGAGACTGCCCTGGCTGTAACGGGATGCAGATAAGGAGGGAGCCCTGTGTAGGCAGGACGGCCCTGCCTTTCATCAGCTAAGACAACCAGATAACAGGAACCCGTGTACTTCTTTGTTTCTTCAAAAGGCTGTCATGCCCGATCACTGACCTCTGCCTCATTACCTGTGAAATGCATATCAAAGCTGACATATGCTAACGAAGATTATAGAGATCATGCTAAACATTCATGACTATAGCACTCGTCTCTCCACCCAAATCATACTACACGCCCCCTCGGGGAAGGAAACCTCGTAAGTTTGGGGATAAAAAGATGGGACGGTTCAATCGGGAGAGAAGAACCTCGATGCCTGACAGACCAGTTGCGTTCTCTTCCTCCAGCCCAGGCAGGGACGCCTTTCTGGGTATGCGCTGCGCCTTTCACCCTCGGGTGAATGGCACCCCCGGGCCGTGGTAGTATTATTATTATTACTTTTGCTAGCAATACTAACCTTAATTAGTAGCACTGTTGTAGTCGGTGAATTTATACACGGCAATCTTGAATCTGTTTGGTCACTCTCAATAAAATAACTCACTTGGATTGTTGTGAATCTGACTCAGTGAAAGTCCTTTGCTGAGACTCTGACAGATAAATCAGGGAAAGTCCTGGGACTCTGACAGACAAAGATCGAAACTACATTCCTTTTGACGCAACAATAAGAAAAAGCTCCAAAGATATGCGCAAGAGAACTTGACTGACTGTGACCTTGCCCATTTAAGTGAGTCTATTGTTAAAAGAAACCAGATGGAAACGAGCTGAAAGTGGCAAATTTCAAACAAAACAGTGCCAACTCAGCTCATAAATATGCATTAAGTGTGCTTGCACAGGGGGGCACGTGAACAAATACTCAAAAGTCAATGGTAGAAGGCAACCTCCTGGCCAAAGCAGTAGGTTTTTCAAACTGTAACCATCAATATGTGAGTAGCCTTAAGATGGTGCATAAGGAACGAAGAATTGTAACACGGGGTCCTTCTCAGGCTCCCAGCTGAGAGGCACCTTTATGGCCAGAAATAAAAAGGGGGTTTAGCTCGTGTGTACGTCTGCTGCCTTCTTTCCTGTACCCACGCATGGACTAGAAGAGAAGTGCCAGCAAGTCCGTTTTGGTACAAGTTCAGGTCAACAGTTAAACAGCCAAAATTCTGAATAGTTACACTGACCCTTACTTAGATACTGATTTTATCTGCCTTTGATGTGTAACTAAGCACATTCCCTCCTCCCCACAGTCTTTCCTCCCAGCCTCACAGCTCTCCTACGCAACAAAAACTGCACACCAAAACACCCGTGACTTTCTCAAACTCTTCACGGCCCCATCTGAGTCAAGGGACAGGATCTCCTAAAGGCTCTTTCACAGGCACTGCCCTCAAAAACCCCCGCTGCTTCTCTACTAGTGCACAAAGACATTAGGAAGGGTTGCATTTCTACGTCAATGGACACAGTTTCTGAAACGAGACAAATAGTTTTAAATGAGGATAAGCCCTTTGCCTTGCATCTGGCAACCAACAGAGATGCAGACCCGGCACATCAGACCAGGGCCAGGCACAAAACAACACCCGAGGCACAGGGAAAGCACAACACGTCAGATGTGGTAGTCAAGAACGACAACAAACGGCTCTTCCTATCACTTCTCTCTATGATCAGCTTAGTTCCTGTAGTCAGACACAGAAATTGGAAGTGATTTCTTCTTCTTTTGCTGAAGTAGACTCTAGAGTAGATATTGCCAAAAAATGCACAAACAACCCCCAAAAGTTAAAGCAGCTACTTTCACCCTCAAGAGACCCACTTACTGAAGTGGTTCTCACGTTCTCTTCTCTACTCTAAAGGGGGCCCACTTAAGATCCGTTTGAGTTACACTACCGCTAAGCATACACCGCTACCAGACATTTCTCTAGTCTGAAGGCTGACAGCAGGGTACAAGCACAGCCCTTTCTGGACATCTCACTCCTGGCTAGAAATCTTAGAGGCTTAGAAATCAGGAGCTAAGGACTGCGTGATGGCACCACCACGAGCAGACGTTCAAACCCAAAGCATCTGGAACACACAGAGAAACCTCCACCATTTGTTCAGCAATGTTTCAAGTCACGCCATACTCAGGCCAGGACTTTACAAAATGTCACCAAACATAATGATAGTAGCCTCTTTGCTCCAAAGCAAAGAAACAAAGAGCCACCTAGCCTTGGAGAAACCCTTGTCCTTCCGTGTGGCTGGTGTCTTCACAGGGCTCTTCCTCAAAACAGGAGAAATGACCATGAATTTGGCATTCAGAAGTACACTTAGTCCTCTGGCGGACGTTGCTTACAAGCCAGAAGTCCTCTCACCCCGCCCCAGAAGCACCCGTTAGTCGTCTGGCAGTCATTCTCCATGAACCCCAAGTCCTCCACACCTACCTACCTAACGACTCGCCAGAAAGGAGTCGGACCGCACCAGAATTGACACTGCCTGACCTGCACTAGACCTGCAGCAGGCCAGAAATGACGGCTTCAAGAAAGAAAACACAACCCAATTGAACAGAGCAGCAAAAAATCAACCAGAAGAAACATTGGACAAATTATACAAAAATCCAAACCCTAAACAGAGAAACAAGCTAAAAAAAGGATCCCCCACCCCCCAAAAAAAGACCACACAGAACACAAGATAAGGTAAAAACAACCTAACTTCCCTCTTTCCCGGGACCAACAAACCCAGATTCTGTCCATAACAATAACACACTTTAATCCTAACTCGCTTCAACTCTGGCATAGCATAGCCCTTGCCACCCCGTAACCCGAGCAAACTGCAACCCTACCAGTCCATAACCCGCATCCCTGCAGGACGCTCTCCAGCACTAGGTACATCTCTGCTTAATCTCCCTTTGGACAAAGATCGAAAGGGAGGGATGGGGTTTGCTTGGCCCCGTTCCCAGGGTGCCGCAAGAGAGACCTGCCGCCCCCAAATCACCGGTGTGTTGTGGACACCACATATGAACTGCAGACAAGGGTCAGGACAGCTTTGGGGAGCAGACAAGCCGTTTTGCGGTGCCCCCGCTGCTGGCAGAAAGCAGAGCTGGAGACAACATGGGGAAGTCCAGGGTAGCCAGTGGTGGTGGTGGGGCCCTGTAGGGTGCAGCACCCGCAGGAATGCCCGGCTCCTTAAGCCTCGGCCCCACGGCTGCAGCTCGGGACCAGCACCGGTTGGGGCTTCGCTGGGAAAAAACAGGCGAGGGTGACCCTGACACTCAGCAGGCGGACCTGGTCCCACTAACCTGTCGCTCTGCCTGTCACCACCACGGGATGCAGAAAGCAGTTCTGCTGGTCCTGGCGTGGTCCTGAGCCACGTCTCAACAGATGAGTCTTTAACCAGAGGGCCTAAAAAGAGGAAAAGGTGCCCAGAATTAGCCTGTGCTTAAGTTTTTACAGGCATTTTGGGCTTTTGAGCTACACAGTGGTGCTGCTCCAGGGGAGCGCTCAAGAACGAGGCGGCTGCCTCTTCCTGCAGGCAGGCAGTGGGGTGTGTGCAACAGAAGCGAGTGCCGGTGTGTGCGGCTGTTGAAGGGGTTTGGTTTTCAACTGTGCCCACCCTGGTACGACGGGTTCCTTTTCCCAGGAGGTTCCGCTCCGGGACCTGGCCCTGGGCCAGGGCAGCCCGAGGAGGAGGCCGGGGTGGCTGCGGGGTGGGGCGGGGGCCCGAGGGCAGGAAGGGGTGCCGCGGGGCATGCTGGGAGCAGGCGCGCCCCGGGGCATGCTGGGAGCTGTAGTCCCGGGGCACGGGGCTGCCCGGCAGCCATGCTCCTGCCCGGGGCACGCCGGCAGCTCTCATGGGCCCACAGGCCGCTGCCGGGCTGCCCTGGCGGTCTCAGGAGGCGCAGTCCCTGCTCCAGCTGCCGCTGGGCTGAGGGGAGGGCTGGGGCCACCCGAGGGCAGCGGGGGAGCCCCAAACCGCCCGCAGCCATGGGGTCCCAGTCAGCATGAGCCGGGAGTGGCAGGGGCAGCCCCGGGAGGGACCCGGGAGTCGGGGAGGGGAAGGGGATGGAGAGAGGCCCCCCCGGGCACAGGCAGCGCGCACCCCGACTCCCAGAGCCCCCTCAACTGCCCTGGCCCCAGCGCCAGTGATGTATGATCTGAGAGAGACAGAGACAGAAGTGCCTGAACTGTCAAATTCTGCCGGCAGCACCGAGAGCAGGAACTGCGTTGAGTCCTGTGCCCTTGGGGCTGTGTCGCCCCTGTGCTGCATCTGGATCCCTCCCTGTGCCTGTGCTCCCCCAGCCTTTCCCTAGCTGGTTCCCTCTTTTGCTTCCCTGTACCTCTCTTAATCTGGCGATTCTTGTATCCTGCTCCCTGCCCCTGCTCTAGTCTCCAGCCCCTCTCTTTCTCTGGCATGCTACCTGTCCCTTTGTTGTTCTTGCTCTTCCTCTGTCCTGCTCCGTTTTCCTCTTTTTCTCTTCCTCTCACTCTGTCCTGAAGCACACTGCTGTTTTCTCATTCTCTGCCTCTTTGTCCCGCTCTGCATCCCTCTGTTGTTAACAGTCTCTCTGGCCTCTTCCCGCTCCTGTTTTTTCTGCCTGTATGTCTCACTCCCTGTACCCGTCCTCCTTGTGGTCTCTCTCCTTCCTCATCATCATAGAATCATAGAGGAAGGAATCATAGAGGAATCATAGCTTGGAAGGAACTTTAAAGATTGTCTCCTTCCAACCCCCCTGCCCTGGGCAGGGACACCTCCCACTAGACCAAGTTGCTCTAAGCCCTATCCGGCCTGGCCTTGAACACCTCCGGGATGGAGCTTCCACAGCTTCTCTGGGCAACCTCTTCCAGTGTCTTACCACCCTCAGAGTGAAAAATTTCTTCCTAATAGCTAATCTAAATCTACCCTCTTCCAGCATCAAGACATTACCCCTTGCCCTATGACTATAAGGTCTCCCCAGAGCCTTCTCTCCTCCCGGCTGAACATCCCCAACTCTCTTACTGGAAGATTCAAGCTTCCTTCTTCTCATAATATTTTGTGCCTAGTTCTGTGGAAAAACAGGCCCATGTTCTCTCATGGCAGGCACAGCCTCTCTCCTTTTGTGGTTCTTCAGGCACCAAGCAGACATTAGGAAAGCTCTCGACTGGAGTATTCTACAGGAATACCGAAGTATTGCCTCCAATCAGTCAAGGGGAAACAATATATCCATGATACTTGTGTTGCGTTGAGGGGCAAAGTAGTTTTGGCAGAAAATATACCCCCTCGCGTTCTAACACTCCTCACCGAGGTGGGAGGCGAGGTGCGGCTAGGTTTACATTCTGAGCGATGCCCACTTCACCCCTATCAGTCCAGGCGCGTTTCATATATTACACTGTTACGCTTCTGAATACACTAACAGAGGACTGCACCTTCAGCCCAGCTGTGCTCATGAACTAACACGGCCACGCTTCGGTCGCGTTCAATGAGAAACCCAAACGACGAGCTGCCTACACAGTACAGTTTATTTAAACAACAGCTACACAAGTTCTTTCGGATTGCCGGTGATAGTGACTGTCTGCAAAGCACGTGCAAATACGAAAGATGCTAGCAATAGAGCTCGGTTACAAAAGCGCTAAGTTATAAACCCACTCTGTACAGAGATTTCTAAGTTTCCGGGGGAAGCACTTGGTATAGCCAAGTGTTCGAATCTTACCCACAAGCGTCCTTATTGCGGGGGAAGAGAGACCTAGCCCGTCGACTGGTCCCAGAAGTCCACAATGGTGTCTTCACTCACATCCCCCTTTTCTTGGGCTATTTTTATACTATTTTTTATCTTCAAGGTGGAGTTTGAGTGACTCTAGTCATAAATACTTTCATTATGATAGGTGTAAAATTTCCTTGCCTCGCATTTAAAGGTATAGCTGACGAAAAATTCAGGGCGCAGACTCAAGGAGGAATGGTCGCACCTTGGAGGCGGGGAGCTTTTGGGATGGAGGTGTGTTTTGGTATTATAATGACACTCTAATGAGCAAAGTTCACTAAAGGACAGCCTTTCATCAAAAAAATGACAGATTGTTGGCTCAGGGTAACAAGTGGGCCGTTTATCAGTTCCATAAGACCTTCGAGGGCTCCATTTGGTCCCCAGGTTCTCAGTTTATCCCAAAGTTTTAGCTGCAGTGTCTCCACTCTGCTCCATCCTTCGCACTGTTTTCCTTCCGTGGTACCACCTCGTTCCCATGCTTTCCGGATTATCACAGGGTTTGGCCTTGGAGTCTCCAGCCCCCTCCACTCCCCGCGTTGCTTTGTAAGCAATATGGTACAGGCAATCACAGATGTAGCGGATTCTTCACCTACCAGCTGCGGCTGTATTTTGCCCTAGAAGCCTTTTGAGTTTATACCTTTCCTTAATGCGTGAACAATGATGTATTGTTGATCAGTTTTAGTAATCATTCCACAACTTGTATACAACCCTAGGGTAATACTGCAGAAGAATTGAAAAAATACCCAACAAAACAAATCCCACTGAAAAAAAAAAAAAAAAAAAAAAGAAACCAAACCCCCAAATCCAGAATTGACAGTCAATGTATTAACTGCCATTTCAAACAGAAGCCTAAACAGAAAGTGACATAAAGTAAAGGGGCAGAAAGTAACATAGTAATACTAAAAGTGACATAGTGACACTAAAAGTGACATAGTAATACTAAACCAAATACTAATACATAGTAACACTAAACCAAATACATAGTAACACTAAACAAAATACACTAAGCCGAATACTAAAACATAGTAATACTAAAGCAAAACGCATCTGCTTTCAGGAAAATCCATCTGAAATAGATCCTAAGTGCTGCTTCTTTGTTTCTTGAAGGGAGAGTCTGTTCTAACATCTTCTGCTGTAACTGGCTGTCTTGGTTTTCTCGCACCTTCTAACAAATCAGCCTTGCAAAATCCTTCCTTCTCATCCCCTCTTCTTCTCTTCCGGTGTTTCTTCTGCATATCTCCTGGTCTTAACGTGGAGTAGGTATACGAACTGGAGTAAAACGAAGCACTATAGGGAGACTTGGACCTTTAAAAAAACACAACGCAAAAGCAATAAATGAAAGTATTCTTTTTCCTCCCAAGTTTGGTTTGCTTTGGGTTTTCTTCCTCTCCATATGCTTATGTGCAACCTTCTTTCAGCTGCTGACAGCGCTACTGCAAATTGAAGAACTTGATGGCATGTAAATGTTTCTGCTTCCAAGACAGAACAGCTGCTGCTTTGTTAGTGTCAAAGCATACGTAAGGGTAAGTCTGTTTCCACTCACTTCTAGCACACGAGCTACCATAGCTGTTGATTGATTTAAGGTGCTGTGCACTGGCCTCTACTGGTATGTCAACGCACACGTTTCACTACTGGGCAACTACGTGCAGTGCAAACCCGTTTGGTTGCAGTAAGAGGCAAAAAGAGAAATCTTAATGTGTACAGCGCATTATCAAACATCAAGAAAACACGATTCAGCCTGAAGACAGTCAACCGCAAGTTTAAAATGCCAGCTTAGGCTACTGAGCTTCACTGAATATTTGGCAATTTGTACAGGTGGCAAAATACTTGTACTGCAATCCTACGCGCAGGACTATTTAACCAACACTTCTAGCCAGCTGTCCTAGCAAACTTTAGCACATAATCGCTCACACCAAGGACAGTGACGGCATTTAAGGAAATGTCCCATCTAAAGGCATCTCTAAACTCAGCCTCTAGTACTATGACTCAATGCCGTTTCTCGAGGAAAGATACTGGCAGCATTACTAATAGAGAGCGATTCAGACTCCTGCCCAAGTGATTTTGGGCGATAGAAACATCAGCTACCCTGAGATATGTCTTCACAAGTTTTTCTTGCATTATGTGGAGGAGGAGGCACGGGCACAGAGACAGGTGGTGATGCTGGCAGTGTTGGGGCTCGGGTCCCGCTGTCTAATTGGGAAATCAATTTCTTCAGCTCTACTCAGCAGTAATCAAAAGGGTGACTTTCCATCTGATCCTTTCCTTATGTTTAGTTTTCATGTGTAATTATGGTTTTCTCAAAAAGCACTCCATTTTCAGAGTCCTCTTTGCAGTCCTGCACTGGGGTTTTATTTTAAGTAATTTTACTGCATGCACACATCCCCTCTGTTAAAGCCAACTGATATTAAGCCGTTTAAAAATCAGTTACCACTTGTATTCTCCACAACTGTCCGTGCATGCTTTTTTCATTATAAATCAGCTGCTGTGTGAGTGACACCTTATGGCCTCATTTAACAGGTTACAAGTAGGAACATATGGAATTTCGGTAGAATACTTACAGTTGGCAGCCCGGTCTGCCACCTGCTGAGCGAGGTGTACTGGCTCTCACTGGGTGACCTTTTGAAGTGGGGAGAGGAAAAAGAATAAAAATCCCATTCAGTTGATCTGCAGGTAATTTGTTTAAAGACATTCGGAAGATGCAGGTACTTACCAGTTGTGGGTAGGGATTGTCCTTGGGGGCACCTCTGTGACACCGACACCGGATGTGCCGTCACCAGAGCAGCAGGAGGTAGAACACTATTGGCACCACTACAACAAAAACAAAACAAAACAAAACAAATTTCTATAATTCAAAGCGTGTTTTGGAGTGCTACGTGAAAGATAAAGCCACTTCAGAGGCTGCCCGAGAGGTTCTTTTGAATTGTGACCCTTTGTGTTCAACGGTACGGCTGAGCCTGACCGTCTGCTGGGCAGAGTGGCTGTTTGCATTCAAGGCGTAAAGTCAAAAGGGTATAAGCCCGAAGGGATCATCCAGATTTTTCATGTAGTTTCATGTGACTGCACTGGGTTGCACACTTAGACGGTCAGGTTTGTAAATTCCTCAAGTGTACAGTGTTTCAATGTTTATTATCCAATCTCTATGCGTCACTGACTACACTGTGTATTACTGAGGATGACTCTGACTTATCATAATATTGATGACAGAAATACTACAGAAAAAAAGTAGTGTGAACACGCCTGGCCAATTTTACCTAGGACTGTACTTTTACACTTTCCATGAAAATATTATTCCCCCAGTAGTAACGAGAAATTAATGCACCCAGGAAGGTTTGACATAGCTGAATGGCTTCTTTAGGAATTGCTAGCCACTTACAATCAAAGGGCTCCTGGGGAAAAAACTTTCCTCTCTCAGGGTAAACCTGTACTGAGCGACTGATAAGGGAACCAAACGGGAAATGCTTTGGAGAAAATTCGTGCAGGACGCACCCTTCCAACTTACCAAAGTGTCCTCGTTCAAAGTAAAAACGAAAAAGAGAGCTTCCACACTTATGTGGAACTGTCACTAATGATATCTATAAACCGCTAGCAGAGAAGCTCAAGAAGAAGAATCTGACTCCAGCATTTTGGTGTCTCTTCTATTCATGTTGAGCTACAGATTGCCTACCAAAAAGGTCCAGGAGGTGTAACAGGCATGAGCGGTGGTGGAGGTGGTGGCGCTGGCGGCAGCTGCTGCTGCTGCTGCTGAATCCGCTCAGGGAGCCTTTTTGTGTAGCCAATCCCGTTGCTGAAGTTGTTCACGGCCTGGAGGCAGAAAAACAGTTACAGAAAGGGAATATGAAACTTCAGCAGATGTACAAACAAAAGCCTCCCCCGAGTAACATTACTTGTCTGTTCCTGCAAGTGCTACCAATCCTAAAATGAATCAACATACCCATGTACGAGCACGTGGCATCAAACGCTGATGTTAATGACGCGTAACTCAGAGGATCTGAACTTAAAGTACTTCAGTGTTAACACTGAATTTGAAAACAAAAGTGGGACCTGAATTGGCCTGATTGTCTCTGAAGAGTTGTACGCTTCTGTGACGAGAGAGAATGTGTTTGAGAAGTACGTGTAGCCCTATTCAATCTAGCCTTGCTTAAGGAGATGTAAATTATTATTGTCTTCCCTTTCAGCTTTTTACTAAGACCCTCTTCTTACAAACAGTTTGCGTAGAAGTCATCACCTTACCTTGCGTAGGAAGTGGTTGGCAACTAAAGCATCAGGGGAAACGTCTGTCTGGTGGCACGCTGGGCATGTGTGTTCCTCCGAGTCCAGTAATGCCGTTCTAATACCTGTGTATCGTTAGAGTCATCCAAGGAGGTTTAGCCAAAGTAAAGCAGTTTCGGGGATTCTCATCAAGTTTAAAAAAAATTATATGTTCGATGGGTGAAGATGGTCTTGAGCTGAGAGCATGAAGCTCTAGATGTTCAACAGTGTCAAAAATTTCTCGGATGCAGCAAATAACTATACAGTTCTGGTATTTCACTAGTTAACACTTGAAGCTGTCTGTGTCTTGATGTTCCGACTGGTCTGTTTTCCACTGTCGAGTACAGTGAGAAGTCACCAGCCTCAAGGCTCATGGATAAAACGCACCTCAACAAAACATTAATAGGTTTGAGTCCTGAAGGGTTTAACCGACTGTCCCGTGCGGAAGAATGCGGATTACATGCCCAACGACCCGTTTGTTGCAGACCACAGTAAGTCACCAGAGTTGGCTGCGTAATTTTGTGTGAGAGAGAGGGCTGTGAAAAAACTAAACGCGTTCGATATCTAATACTGTAATCCCCGGTGCAGTTATGCACTCTTCTCATACTCGTCCTTCCGCATGTAAAGAGGATTTAACTAGATACCTAAAAAGGAGAATAAAGCTTTCTGCCTTTTTTTTCCCCTTTTACGAGAAGCGTCCTTCCCTATTCAGGGGATACTTAAGTATGAAATAGAACAGGTGACAAAGTAATTTCCTCAGCTCTGATTTCTGCTTTCAGAAAATCAGATGTGATGTTTGGAATGAACAAAGACGGGAATAACACGTACATTCGTCACAGTAACTGTTTCCACAGCAGGGAATAACAGCGGCATCAGTCATGATCTCATTACAAAGGAGACACAACAACTCCTCTGGAATAGGGTCTTCTGAGGAGGAGGAGGAGGAGGAAGAGGAGGAGGACGGCTCCTCTGGTAAAAAGGGAGGCTTCTCCTTCTTTCCTCGAGCATAAGCTTCCCTGGAGGGCGGGGTGGAGAAGGAAAAAGCAAAACGTTAAAGCTGGGTAAAGGAAAACTGTTCCAAGCTTTGCATGTTATCAGAGGAAGCAAACAGATGGAATTCTCACTCTGCATTAGCCTTCGGAGAGGTGGGCATACAGTTTAAATTGCTTTGCAATAGCCACAGCGCTAGCAGAGGGAGGGGGAACCAATTTTCCTTCTGCAGAACTCTCCCATTCATTGGATCAACATCATTTTTTGACAGCTGTGAATCAAGTGACCTGAATCCCACCTCTGCCTTCCAAGAGAACGACTCCACTGAAAATACTACGGAAATGTTTGGCAGAAAGCCAGATTCTCAGCACATCGCAAGTCGAACCTAGTTGCCGGGGCAGGAACAGTAGGACCACCCCGTTTTAATACTAGCGAGTATCACAGTTTAGAAGGTTACGATACAGTGACAGTGCTTCCTCCCCCGTCACTACAGACGCTGGCCAACTCGGTTGCAGTGCCACTCAGGCATTTGCCCATGGTTTCTCTCGTTCCCTTTGTGCTCAGTCCAGTTCATTCCATACGTACGCATTAATGATTGGTATTGCGTATTGCCCGGTGCTTGTCAGCATAACACCCTTCGTATTGGGATCTTCCACCTCCATCATGAAACTCCGTGGAATTCCTGTGCTCTTTTTAATTCTGGGAGGAGGCTTGAAATTTTTGTCCTGTTAAGAAAAGAAATGCAGACATCTCTCATCTGAAGACCCACACTTAAAATGATATTTCAACGGTGATTTTAAGCAGCACAAGCCCTTTATCCTCTCCTTTTACCTAGCCTAAGGGTTTCTCTTATTGTCCCAAACTAATACAACCAGGATGCTGCAAAGACTTGAGCAGCGTTTTGCGCTCAAGCGACATTCTTTTGCTTCACTCCAGGTTCCGTAAGGGTTACATATTGCTTGGCTCACCACCCACCCCGACAAGAGACACAAACCCGCTCCTCCTCCAAGGCGCAATTCAGAGGGAGAGCTCGTCTTACTTCCCTTCACCGTCTCTAGAGAGGAAGGCTGCATACACATCCAGCGAGTAACGTTACAGGGCATGAATACTCAGCCACAGACGTGTGTCATTAAAACACGCACATATTCAATAGGCGGGAGCGACAGAAACGCCTTGTTTTTCTATGGAATACTAAAAACTGTCAACTGCCATTAAAAAGCATTAAAACGCAATCTTACCCCGTTGGTTGGGCAGTGCTTCCTATAGTGGCCAGGTATTCCGCAACGAAAGCAAATATATGATGGTGGAGGTGGAGCCAAGGGTTTCTTCCCGTAACTAAAATTTTTGGGGGAAAAGAAGAGAAAGGTACGCATGTGTCTCTCTTGTTCAAACAAACACCTCTACAACTTTTCCATAATCTTTGAAGAAGAGATGTGACATTATCAACACTTACTTCATTGGATCGTATTCACGGCACGACTGGAGCATCGTAGCTTTTGTTACATCTTCTTCGGAAGCACCGGCCACATTGTCAGTCTGTGTAACGGGGAAGGATTTGACACACACACCTTAGAAACATGTTTAAGCCCACACAGCCCAAGACAGCACCGCTCACCCCATCCTGTAAAGAGCAGCACAACGCTAGCTGAGGTTGCATGAAAACTGCTGCTTCGATCAAATACAGTCGTCCTGAAGATGTTCTGGGGAGTCCTTATGCCATCGCGTGATGTTTATGTGCCCGTTCACCCACTTGAAAAGAGCATTCTCGGGCACTCGGAACCTTTGGCTCTGTTTGTACCTCACACAAAGACTGCTGTAACCAATCCAATTTTCTCCCAAGTGGACTGAAGCTACATGTAGAAAAAATTATACTATCCAGTACTTCCAAACTGATTTTTAAGCTCTGGCCTGCTGGAAGGAGAAGCTATCCACCGTGCATTTAATGGGGAAAGATGCGTGCAACTCTCATTCTTTACATTTTGCAGCATTAAAAGGACACTCAGGGGTCGGGGATGTTGTTTCTGCTTGCTGAACTTCAGCTTCAGACACAGAAGCCTGAAAAGGAATCATGCTTTTCAGAATCCCTCGGCAAGACAAAAGATTCTTTGCAGTAGAAATTTGACAATCATGTGCTCGAGACTGTCCAAACTGCACGTTCTCCCCCCCAGTCTAACTTCTTCCTATTAGGTGATGTAACTAGAGTAAGCAAAACCTGCAGTGTTTTTGCAGTTGGCTCTGTCCATCTAACAGGCAAATGGTACTAAAAACCTTATGCAGAGCTAGATCTTCCAATTATGGAAGCCAGCTGATTAGGTTAAGCAGGATTTCTTAAAACGTTTTTATTATACACTAGTCCAGGTACAAGCAGGGTCCAAGGGAGTGGCTGTCAATGACTTGGACCTTCAAGTACCCATCATTCACATCAACCCCTTCTTGGTTTTGGTTTTACATGCGCTCATTCACAAAAGAAACAAACTAGGTTCACAATTTTATTAAATGCTTGTTTCATAGGCAGTTTCTTTTCAACAGTAACATAATCCAAATCGACAGCTATGAAATAATTTCCATGAACATTTAGAGGAACCTTTACCGATGCTTGACTAATTTGTCGGAATCCAAACGGTTTAGAAAACTCATCCAAACCCCACAAAACATTACTCGGGATAGACCCAAATGCAAATATGGCAGTTAATACGCAGGAATAACAGACCCGAAGACTGTTAGCACCTCGCCTCCAGGCTAAGCCAGTCTGCACTAAAGTGGTCAGAGAAAGTAACAGTTTTGAGCTGCTTTCACAGAATCACAGAGTCACAGAATTTTCAGAGTTGGAAGGGACCTCTAGAGATCATCTAGTCCAACTCCGCTGCTAAAGCAGGGTTGCCTAGAGCACATTACTCAGGACTGCATCCAGGCGGGTCTTGACGATCTCCAGAGAAGGGGACTCCACAACCTCCCTGGGCAGCCTGTGCCAGTGCTCTGTCACCCTCACTGTAAAGAAGTTTTTCTGTGTATTTGAACGGAACTTCCTGTGTACTAACTTGTGCCCATTACCCCTCGTCCTGTTACTTGGAACCATTGAAAAGAGCCTGGCTCCATCCTCCTTCAACCCACCCTTCAGATACTTGTACGCCATAATAAGGTCTACCCTCAGCCTTCTCTTCTCCAGGCTAAAGAGTCCCAGCTCTCTCAGCCTTTCCTCATAAGGCAGATGCTCCAAGCCCTCAGTCATCTTAGTTGCCCTTCGCTGGACTCGCTCCAGCAGTTCCCTGTCCCACTTGAACAGGGGAGCCCAAAACTGGACACAGTATTCCAGTTGTGGCCTCACCAGTGCAGAGTAGAGGGGGAGAATGACCTCCCTCGACCTACTGGCCACACTCTTCCCTATGCAGCCCAGGATTCCATTGGCCTTTTTGGCAACAAGGGCACACTGCTGGGCTATGGATAATTTACTATCTACCACAACCCCCAGATCCTTCTCCTCTGAGCTACTTCCCAGCAGGTCCGCCCCTAACTTGTACTGGTGCCTAGCATTCTTCCTCCCCAAGTACAGGACCTTGCACTTGCTTTTGTTGAACCTCTTTAGGTTCTTCTCTGCCCAGCTCTCCAGCCTGTCCAGGTCACGCTGCATGGCAGCACGGCCCTCTGTCACATTCCTGGATTTCTCTGAAATACCGAAATTTTTTCAAAAGCTTAAATGTGTACAGAGTTTTTCACATTTCAGAGTAAAACTTCACATGAGTTTACCGAACCACGGACACGATTAGGGACAGCACTAATGCAGACCAATGCCTTTTGGTTGCTGCCTTCCAAACCTTTCCTTTTTTTCCCCGAAATGAACACATTGTGAAATGTGTCTCACTGCAGTGAGAGAGGGAAATGAACTCCTGCCTTTATTTTCAGAAGGAAGAACTATTTTTATGGACTCGCGCTACGCCTTTTCACAAGGTGCAATCACCAGTGCTTTGCCAGGCAAAGTTACGCACTGTTGAGCAAAAAACGCAAGCAGTTCTGTAGCGAGACATGGTGTTACAACAGTTTCAGAAGGTCACGTCTGTGAATATGCCACACAGACACACTGGTATATTCCGATAAACAAGGAGGTACATTTACAGCATTTACAGAGTCTGTGTTCAAACCCATGAGTTTGTGTTGTCCACTGTATATGCAGAGTAGAATTTATGAAGTTGTGCAGCATTCAGAGAATGGATCTGTAACTCTAACGACTAGAAACTCAGAAATAGCCATGCCATTGTACGTGTTACAGAAATGCTTCTGTTTTGGCTGTGGCAAAGCCTCCTGAAATGTCCATAACTTGCAGCCAATTAGACTCTTCTGTAAAAATTGTGTTAGATTCCAATGCAAAAATAACAAGACGCATGAAAAACGGTAAACAGCATGTGAAGGGCTTCTTTGTGCCTTGGAGATGAGTGATACTGCTCCATTACGCTGAGGCTGATAAGGTACTCCCCTTCTATCTCCCCAAACCGGGAGCTACTCTTTACAGGACAGTATGACTTTTACAAACAAAAGGCATCCAACAACCCATACAAACCTACGTATTCCTAGCTCCAGACAGACAGATGTAGAACATGGCACCGAGTTCACCTCTGCAAGCCTTGAACCTGCATGATCTAAAAACGGTCCTACACTATCTGAACAACACAAAGTCATACAGGAAATAGTCCGGCACAGTCACTGTGAAATACAATACGTGGCTAGGCACAAACACCAATATTCACATGAGAACCGTGCAAAGGATGGCATTCCTCACTTTCTACTAGGCTGAATTAAATACATTGCATTTGCAACATATACTACATTTTACTGGAAAATAGGTCAAGTTAATGTTTGGAAAATTACTACAAGGCTCCATTGTTTAGGATTAAGTGCAGTGTGTAGAAAAAAGAGTGAGATTGTGTTTTTACGTACTGCTTTAACTCCTCCAGCGGGGACTCTTCTGACTATTACTGATGAATTCTTGGGAATCAGGGCATTGTCGTCTGTGTACTCTGAAAACAACATGAATGCAGAAAAAATATCAGTCAGTTTGTGAGAATGTCTGTTACTATGTAGTTACATCGCACTTCAGAGAATCCTTTTACAGATATGAAAGCAAAACTTTACATGTAACATTGCGCTGTTACCATCTCAACACTCTAACGCTACGTTTCAAGAGATCTTCAGGTTTCATAATCAAACACAAGCAGCAAAATCATCTTTTTTTTTTTATATATATAGTTTGATTGCCAACAGCACAGTTATCTCAAAGTCACAAAAAGGAAGTCTGCTAAGGCATGAGGCTCTTTCCGGATCTAGCTTAAGCTGCTTTTGCTTCAGTTGAGGCTACAAACCCAAGAGATCTTTTGAGAAAAACAAACCACAGCAGTCTCCCCTGCATAAAGCAGATACTAAGGTCTGACACGCTTGCCCTGCAGCAAAACACGCCCTTGGCTAAAGCATGGAAACTCTGCGCCATGGCTTTCATAGCTATTACCTAAAAATGATTCACCTAACACCACCGGTGCTCGAGACTGACAGAACACAGAAGAGAGCCCGCCATTTCGCTCTATTTCTTGGAGCATCAACAACCAAACTGACCAAACTGCTCAGTTTCTGTTTCTGTTACGTTTAAACAGAAACAAAGCTGGCAGTGCTAGAATGTGGACCGCAGAAATTTGGGGGTATTTCAAGCTTGCTTTCACAAGTAGGGCAGAAGTGGCTCCAACGAAAATGGTATCTCCCCTCTTAAGCTGATCATCCAGTTTGAATTAACCACAGGGACGTGAATTCCTTCTATTCGTTTTTCACAGAGCAGACAGACTTGAACAAAATTACTGATGGAAACAGCCTGGAAATGCCTTTCAAAAACAGCACGTGCCAGAAGCTCTCCATGCTTTGCCTTGTCTTACACATCCTTAGTCTTTTGCAGAGACAAAACCAAAACAAATCTGGTTAGAAATGAATGACGAAATGGGGCTCAGTAGCGTCTGAATGACAATGTCTTTGGTGTAGAAAAGAAGTTATATTAAAAAGAAATTCCAGAGTAGAATTCAGATACGGAGAACACTCCTGTGCAAGATGGCTTTCAAGGGTCTGCATAGATTATAACTCACAGAGACACTCTGGATCCAAAATGTTGCTGGTGAGCAGTTTCTGCAACAGCCACAAAACCAGTTTCCCGACGCAGTGCATTAAAACACGTTGAAACAAAAGTAAGTCACCCAAACAACTTCTTTGCTTCAGACTATGCATCTGTTCTATCACTTTCACATTTCTCCACCAGCTTTCAAAGAAATCTGGCAAGTGTGTTACCATAAGGTATCCTCCCACTTTTCCCCGCGCCCGCCCTCCCCCGCACCTTCTTCCGTCTGGGCGTTGCTGATCCTCAGGTCGCAGTGGGCCGCCTTCAGCTTCTCGCGGCCCATGATCTGGCGCCTGAGGTCCCTCAGGGAGATGTCTTGGCCCTGGAAGATGACCCTGTCATGCCGCAGCCTGGAGGCGAACTTGTAGTGGATGCAGGACATTGCCAGAGGCGGGCAGTGCCTGCTCCACGACAGCGTCTCCTGCGGCAGAGGCTGTGGCGGCCCCTGTGCCGGGCTGGGGTGCGCGGCGGCGCGGGGAAGGGTCCAAACAGGGGCTGGGGCAAGCGGTGCGGGCTGAGCCCAGAGCTGCTGCTGCTCCTTCTCTGGCACGCAGCGCGGCCAGGCCTGACCGGTCACTATGGCCACGGGGACACGGCACGCCGCCCCCCCACGCCTCACGCCCATTGTGACCAAAGGCCTGTCACTGCCCCAGGCTGCTGCTGTCCCTGCTGTCCCCCAGCCTGCCCCCACCCGCTCTCCTGGCACCCTCCAAGGCTCTGGGGTCCCTCCTGTCCCCCAGGGGCCTTCACCACCTGGAGTCACCTCCCGGCAGCCCCTGGCCAGTGCTGGCTCTCCCCGCAGCCCTGGGCCCATCCTGCCACCCCCCATGCCTCTCACCGCCTGCTGGCCCTCCTGTCACCCCCCTGGCTGTCACCCCCGCTCTCCCCTCCTCTCCGCAGCCAGCCAAGGCCACACAGCCCGGGGCAGATGCAGCGCGCTTTGCCCTGCGGCTCCTGGCTGCCCACGACGCAGGGCCAGCCAAGGCAGGGGACATCTCGGGGACTCTGAGTGGACCTTGGGGCAGGGACGGAGAGTGCAGCCAAAGAGGTCAACGGCCACCTACGCTCATTGCCGTAAAGCAATGCACTTCCCAACTGTGGCGCACCCACACTTGCTTCAACTCTGCAGAGGAGGACGAAGCAGTCAGGAATGAACCGTGAGCGTTACGAGGTGCCCCAGGACGACACGTCTTGCTCTCTCCATCACTACAGCTGCTGCTGCAACAGCCCTAGCGCATGAAATCCTGCCCTGAATGACGAGGTCTGGCTCTGATGACTGAGATGCTGTGGCTTGCAGACACTTCTGGGCCAAGTGGCTACTCCTTTCTGGTCATGTAAATACAATATGAACACCTTGTTGTGGTCTGGCAGGGCTAACGAGGGACTTCCCACCACTGCTGGGTTTAGGTCTTTCAATGCCTTTTGCCTTTTCGGAGGGAGGAAACCCTTTTGATTTCAGGGCTGTCCTCTCTATCCGAGGGCGAGTTATTTTTGCTACGGGCGGCTGGTTGTTTTTCCTCTTCATCGGGATTCGGAAGCCTAGGTTTTCATACACTAGCCTTGCCCGTAAGCCTGCATCAGAGGCCAACAAGCCTGACCGATGGATATGCACTAAAAGCCCATCCTCTACCGGAAACAACTCGCCAGGGAAGCTGTCCCGCCAAATGCTCAGTGGCACAGGGACGGGCATCTGCGTTATGAATTTTCACTGAAGAAAGGAAGGATACATCCCTTCTGCCAAGAAGGGTCTGTCACTAGTCTGAAAGGAGACCCCTGGGTATGCTTGGAGAGCAAGCCTATTGACAAGCTGACTCACTCTGTAGGGGCTGAGAACTGGAGATGCCAGTAGAGTCTTAAGATTAATCGAATGGATGGAAATGGACAACTCAGATCTAGGGGCCACACAGATGAACAGGGGAGTCTTATGCAGGGAGCATTCCATACAGTTGTTCCTATGCCTAAAGGCAATTGGTTTTCCTTTACAGATTACTCCAAAACCTTACACCTCCACTGACCTTGAAAGGCAGATTCTCCAGAACCCCTTACATCAAACCTATTGTAATGAGCCATCACGCCGTGGATTTCTTCCTAGATGGAGTTTATCACACCCGGCAGACTCTGAGACCGTGTGGATACTCGCAGACAGATTAAATGGGTATTCTGCAGGAATCAATAATCATGCTGAAGATCAGGTTAAAAGTTTGGTTCCCACTATGGGCCTATAGGATCCTGATTGCTCTCAGTCATCTCCTCTGGATCCCAACCTTACTGGTTTACCTAAACAACCAAATCCGGCACGTGCTGACCCTTGACAGGAAATCATTTCCACGATTCAGACTTACGTGCACATTATACTACCCGTTGACACAACTACCCGGGCAATATTAGATAGGTGGGGAAAGGGCAGTCGAGGGGATTTACCCTCAACCTGAGCTGAAACGGGTATTCTGAGTGCATTAAGAGCATCCACACAGGTTAGAACCAGGATCTCTTCTGTCTCTGTAGCTCCCAGTTACCCTGACAGAACGTGGCACCGAGTTCCACCTGCCTGTCACAGCTTGTAGCCCACAGCTAGGGCTTGCAAAACTAGAAAGAGCTACTGCAAATGTGTCAAGAGAATCAGAAAAAGCCATTCATCAAAGCACAGGCACTATTACACCCTTACCGGAAGAAATCAAATTATTACCAAAAATGGTAATATTGAATCAATTAGCTCTCGAGCCACTGTTAGAAGTACACGACAGAGTATGTCAGTTATTGAGTAAGAGCTGCTGGGGTTTTTATGTAGATCCAGAGCAGAAAAGCAAACGCGAGAGAAACAAGATTTAAACAACATTTAAAGTATTACCTGAAGTAAGGCGGGGATCTCCCCTACATCTGTTTGGGTGGCTAACCTCTTGGCTCCCAGATGCAGGGACAGGACTGTGAACTACAAGGATTTGGGTTGTTGTATTCACTCTCTTCTTTTCCTTTGTAATGAGATGTGTGTGTTTACAGGGCGGTATTACCTTAGGAACTCAACTTACGACTTAAATAATGAAGAGTATAGTGTGACCCTGATGGTGAAAAGAAAGGCTGGGACTGTGGGGAAAAGCTCATTCCCTAACTATTGTCCTAATTAGTCCTTAGAGTCTGAAATGGAAGGAACTTTCTCAAGGTATACCGAGTTTACATTGTACCCTGCATAGCCATGGTTCAGTCAGCATGACCAAAGGACACAGCTCGTTGCAGGCAGGAGAAGGACAGCCCCCACCCCGAAGAAGAAAGGATACTCCGGGACTACGCAGATGACGCCAGCCTCCCAGCCCCTCCGACACCCCTGTGAAACCCTCCCCTCATCTGGCATCAGAGAGAAGGAACTGCAGCAAGACCCACTGCAGGGACATCTACATCAGGAAAGACGCAGGTGGATGATGATTCCACGCAGGCAGAGTTGCTTCGCAAAACAGCAGTCCATGTGTGCGTGCTATGAGCGATCAGTCAAATTGCATTGTACCTGAACGCTTGAAAGGCATAAGAACCATGCGTAAAACTGCATTCGGGGCACCCCAATTTGACTGGGACACCTCGTGCGCATGAATAGAGAATCACTCTTGTCGCCCTATACTTTGTGTCCTGGCCTCTCTCCTCGGACGGCATGGGCCAGTTGCAGAATCTTCATGAAAATACCCCTCTCCCCAGTCTGAAAGTTACCCTCCAAGACCGAGAATTGCCCCCAGGGCTGGCCCAGAAGCCGCTTTACTGCTTTTATCGTGCTGTCCTCCCAGGCAATGACCGTTCAAGAAGGACTCTCCCTGAAACCATAACTCGAATCGCACTGCCTCAGGAGTAGGTGAGCGGTGCGCCATCCTCTCCTGCGCACGATGCTCCCCCTTCCCACCTCGGTCATACTTTAGGAGTACCGTTTACAGACAGAAACGCCCACTTGAAAAATGCTGTTTGGTTTGGTAAATCCACAGCCTTTTCTGCAGACAGGAACGCAGAGTGAACGGAGGAAATCAAAGGTTCCCCCCAACGAGCTGAGTCCCTGGCCACCAGCCGAGCCTTTGAAGCTGGAGCCAGCACAGCTTCTGCTGACTCCCATGCTGCATGGGCTGGAGCCACGCAGTGCCTTGGCCCTGGGCAAGAGCTGCTGCGCTCCCTTCAGAGAAGCTGCAGGCAGGGATCCATCTCCGCCTGTGCTTTGCCTGGGAGAATCAGGACAACAGCAGCGGCCTCAAGCCCCACCTGCTATTTGGGCCCTGCACTGCTGTCATGCCTGTACTTCAAAAAGGCAAAGAAAAATTGCCTTTCTTAAGAAAAAGGTATGAAAAATAGGACCCCTGGTCGGTCATATGGGTGGCAGAACAAACACCATTTTATCAGACAAACGGACATGCTCTGTGAGCGAGCTGGTTACGTGTCAGTCCCCTTTCTCCTCCTCATCAGGCCCTGGAGGTCCTGTGTACCACGCAGACTTCTTCTCCCCCTCCCCATAAGCCTGAAGGTTCCTGGGTGCCAGGCAGACTTCTTCCCTCCTTACGGGCCTTGAAGCTCCCGGGCACCCCAACAGCCAGGTTGTGAACACCCCGTCACAGAGCAGGGAAGCGCAGCAGCACACCCAGCAGCCTCTAGAAAATCAAGCAGCACTCTTCCCCTCTTCTCCTCCATTTACGGCCTCATTGATGGAGGCAATGACAAACGGCACCGTCCCCTCTGGCGGTGAAGAGGTTTCCTACCTTGATACCACACATAAAATTGTACAGGAAAGGTGTGAACCTCACAGTCACCTGGGTCTTCCGCCTGCCCTACAGACCAAAAACTAACAGCACTTAATTAACAACACATTAAGAACGGGCAGGTACCCACCAGATGGCATGTGGAATGCGCTCATTCTCCTGCTCTCTGCAACCCACAAACACTTTAAACCCCCCCACTGGCAGCCCGTGGTGGTTCTCACGGTGACACGTGAAAAGGGCACGTGGAAACCAAGAGCCCAGAGAGGCGGTGGAGTCTCCTTCACTGGAGACGTTCAGGACAGAAGTGCCTGTCACCACCACGTGCTCTTTACTTTGCCTTCCAAGATCAAGCCAAGCTGTGATACAAGAGCTTTGGCCCTCCCCCTCTCCCATGGAAAGTTTGAAATCCTGTGGGATAGGAAGAAACTTGCCAGGCAGCAGCTGCGTCTTGCTGCATAGGCTTTGAACTAGCCCTGGGGAAAAAGCTGACCAGCCGACTGCGGTACGTCAGTGTGCAACTTGGATAATGAGGTGAAGTCTCAGTGCTCAAAGATCAATTAAGCCTGGCCTTGATGACTCGGGCGAGCAGAGACTGCCCTGGCTGTAACGGGATGCAGATAAGGAGGGAGCCCTGTGTAGGCAGGACGGCCCTGCCTTTCATCAGCTAAGACAACCAGATAACAGGAACCCGTGTACTTCTTTGTTTCTTCAAAAGGCTGTCATGCCCGATCACTGACCTCTGCCTCATTACCTGTGAAATGCATATCAAAGCTGACATATGCTAACGAAGATTATAGAGATCATGCTAAACATTCATGACTATAGCACTCGTCTCTCCACCCAAATCATACTACACGCCCCCTCGGGGAAGGAAACCTCGTAAGTTTGGGGATAAAAAGATGGGACGGTTCAATCGGGAGAGAAGAACCTCGATGCCTGACAGACCAGTTGCGTTCTCTTCCTCCAGCCCAGGCAGGGACGCCTTTCTGGGTATGCGCTGCGCCTTTCACCCTCGGGTGAATGGCACCCCCGGGCCGTGGTAGTATTATTATTATTACTTTTGCTAGCAATACTAACCTTAATTAGTAGCACTGTTGTAGTCGGTGAATTTATACACGGCAATCTTGAATCTGTTTGGTCACTCTCAATAAAATAACTCACTTGGATTGTTGTGAATCTGACTCAGTGAAAGTCCTTTGCTGAGACTCTGACAGATAAATCAGGGAAAGTCCTGGGACTCTGACAGACAAAGATCGAAACTACATTCCTTTTGACGCAACAATAAGAAAAAGCTCCAAAGATATGCGCAAGAGAACTTGACTGACTGTGACCTTGCCCATTTAAGTGAGTCTATTGTTAAAAGAAACCAGATGGAAACGAGCTGAAAGTGGCAAATTTCAAACAAAACAGTGCCAACTCAGCTCATAAATATGCATTAAGTGTGCTTGCACAGGGGGGCACGTGAACAAATACTCAAAAGTCAATGGTAGAAGGCAACCTCCTGGCCAAAGCAGTAGGTTTTTCAAACTGTAACCATCAATATGTGAGTAGCCTTAAGATGGTGCATAAGGAACGAAGAATTGTAACACGGGGTCCTTCTCAGGCTCCCAGCTGAGAGGCACCTTTATGGCCAGAAATAAAAAGGGGGTTTAGCTCGTGTGTACGTCTGCTGCCTTCTTTCCTGTACCCACGCATGGACTAGAAGAGAAGTGCCAGCAAGTCCGTTTTGGTACAAGTTCAGGTCAACAGTTAAACAGCCAAAATTCTGAATAGTTACACTGACCCTTACTTAGATACTGATTTTATCTGCCTTTGATGTGTAACTAAGCACATTCCCTCCTCCCCACAGTCTTTCCTCACAGCCTCACAGCTCTCCTACGCAACAAAAACTGCACACCAAAACACCCGTGACTTTCTCAAACTCTTCACGGCCCCATCTGAGTCAAGGGACAGGATCTCCTAAAGGCTCTTTCACAGGCACTGCCCTCAAAAACCCCCGCTGCTTCTCTACTAGTGCACAAAGACATTAGGAAGGGTTGCATTTCTACGTCAATGGACACAGTTTCTGAAACGAGACAAATAGTTTTAAATGAGGATAAGCCCTTTGCCTTGCATCTGGCAACCAACAGAGATGCAGACCCGGCACATCAGACCAGGGCCAGGCACAAAACAACACCCGAGGCACAGGGAAAGCACAACACGTCAGATGTGGTAGTCAAGAACGACAACAAACGGCTCTTCCTATCACTTCTCTCTATGATCAGCTTAGTTCCTGTAGTCAGACACAGAAATTGGAAGTGATTTCTTCTTCTTTTGCTGAAGTAGACTCTAGAGTAGATATTGCCAAAAAATGCACAAACAACCCCCAAAAGTTAAAGCAGCTACTTTCACCCTCAAGAGACCCACTTACTGAAGTGGTTCTCACGTTCTCTTCTCTACTCTAAAGGGGGCCCACTTAAGATCCGTTTGAGTTACACTACCGCTAAGCATACACCGCTACCAGACATTTCTCTAGTCTGAAGGCTGACAGCAGGGTACAAGCACAGCCCTTTCTGGACATCTCACTCCTGGCTAGAAATCTTAGAGGCTTAGAAATCAGGAGCTAAGGACTGCGTGATGGCACCACCACGAGCAGACGTTCAAACCCAAAGCATCTGGAACACACAGAGAAACCTCCACCATTTGTTCAGCAATGTTTCAAGTCACGCCATACTCAGGCCAGGACTTTACAAAATGTCACCAAACATAATGATAGTAGCCTCTTTGCTCCAAAGCAAAGAAACAAAGAGCCACCTAGCCTTGGAGAAACCCTTGTCCTTCCGTGTGGCTGGTGTCTTCACAGGGCTCTTCCTCAAAACAGGAGAAATGACCATGAATTTGGCATTCAGAAGTACACTTAGTCCTCTGGCGGACGTTGCTTACAAGCCAGAAGTCCTCTCACCCCGCCCCAGAAGCACCCGTTAGTCGTCTGGCAGTCATTCTCCATGAACCCCAAGTCCTCCACACCTACCTACCTAACGACTCGCCAGAAAGGAGTCGGACCGCACCAGAATTGACACTGCCTGACCTGCACTAGACCTGCAGCAGGCCAGAAATGACGGCTTCAAGAAAGAAAACACAACCCAATTGAACAGAGCAGCAAAAAATCAACCAGAAGAAACATTGGACAAATTATACAAAAATCCAAACCCTAAACAGAGAAACAAGCTAAAAAAAGGATCCCCCACCCCCCAAAAAAAGACCACACAGAACACAAGATAAGGTAAAAACAACCTAACTTCCCTCTTTCCCGGGACCAACAAACCCAGATTCTGTCCATAACAATAACACACTTTAATCCTAACTCGCTTCAACTCTGGCATAGCATAGCCCTTGCCACCCCGTAACCCGAGCAAACTGCAACCCTACCAGTCCATAACCCGCATCCCTGCAGGACGCTCTCCAGCACTAGGTACATCTCTGCTTAATCTCCCTTTGGACAAAGATCGAAAGGGAGGGATGGGGTTTGCTTGGCCCCGTTCCCAGGGTGCCGCAAGAGAGACCTGCCGCCCCCAAATCACCGGTGTGTTGTGGACACCACATATGAACTGCAGACAAGGGTCAGGACAGCTTTGGGGAGCAGACAAGCCGTTTTGCGGTGCCCCCGCTGCTGGCAGAAAGCAGAGCTGGAGACAACATGGGGAAGTCCAGGGTAGCCAGTGGTGGTGGTGGGGCCCTGTAGGGTGCAGCACCCGCAGGAATGCCCGGCTCCTTAAGCCTCGGCCCCACGGCTGCAGCTCGGGACCAGCACCGGTTGGGGCTTCGCTGGGAAAAAACAGGCGAGGGTGACCCTGACACTCAGCAGGCGGACCTGGTCCCACTAACCTGTCGCTCTGCCTGTCACCACCACGGGATGCAGAAAGCAGTTCTGCTGGTCCTGGCGTGGTCCTGAGCCACGTCTCAACAGATGAGTCTTTAACCAGAGGGCCTAAAAAGAGGAAAAGGTGCCCAGAATTAGCCTGTGCTTAAGTTTTTACAGGCATTTTGGGCTTTTGAGCTACACAGTGGTGCTGCTCCAGGGGAGCGCTCAAGAACGAGGCGGCTGCCTCTTCCTGCAGGCAGGCAGTGGGGTGTGTGCAACAGAAGCGAGTGCCGGTGTGTGCGGCTGTTGAAGGGGTTTGGTTTTCAACTGTGCCCACCCTGGTACGACGGGTTCCTTTTCCCAGGAGGTTCCGCTCCGGGACCTGGCCCTGGGCCAGGGCAGCCCGAGGAGGAGGCCGGGGTGGCTGCGGGGTGGGGCGGGGGCCCGAGGGCAGGAAGGGGTGCCGCGGGGCATGCTGGGAGCAGGCGCGCCCCGGGGCATGCTGGGAGCTGTAGTCCCGGGGCACGGGGCTGCCCGGCAGCCATGCTCCTGCCCGGGGCACGCCGGCAGCTCTCATGGGCCCACAGGCCGCTGCCGGGCTGCCCTGGCGGTCTCAGGAGGCGCAGTCCCTGCTCCAGCTGCCGCTGGGCTGAGGGGAGGGCTGGGGCCACCCGAGGGCAGCGGGGGAGCCCCAAACCGCCCGCAGCCATGGGGTCCCAGTCAGCATGAGCCGGGAGTGGCAGGGGCAGCCCCGGGAGGGACCCGGGAGTCGGGGAGGGGAAGGGGATGGAGAGAGGCCCCCCCGGGCACAGGCAGCGCGCACCCCGACTCCCAGAGCCCCCTCAACTGCCCTGGCCCCAGCGCCAGTGATGTATGATCTGAGAGAGACAGAGACAGAAGTGCCTGAACTGTCAAATTCTGCCGGCAGCACCGAGAGCAGGAACTGCGTTGAGTCCTGTGCCCTTGGGGCTGTGTCGCCCCTGTGCTGCATCTGGATCCCTCCCTGTGCCTGTGCTCCCCCAGCCTTTCCCTAGCTGGTTCCCTCTTTTGCTTCCCTGTACCTCTCTTAATCTGGCGATTCTTGTATCCTGCTCCCTGCCCCTGCTCTAGTCTCCAGCCCCTCTCTTTCTCTGGCATGCTACCTGTCCCTTTGTTGTTCTTGCTCTTCCTCTGTCCTGCTCCGTTTTCCTCTTTTTCTCTTCCTCTCACTCTGTCCTGAAGCACACTGCTGTTTTCTCATTCTCTGCCTCTTTGTCCCGCTCTGCATCCCTCTGTTGTTAACAGTCTCTCTGGCCTCTTCCCGCTCCTGTTTTTTCTGCCTGTATGTCTCACTCCCTGTACCCGTCCTCCTTGTGGTCTCTCTCCTTCCTCATCATCATAGAATCATAGAGGAAGGAATCATAGAGGAATCATAGCTTGGAAGGAACTTTAAAGATTGTCTCCTTCCAACCCCCCTGCCCTGGGCAGGGACACCTCCCACTAGACCAAGTTGCTCTAAGCCCTATCCGGCCTGGCCTTGAACACCTCCGGGATGGAGCTTCCACAGCTTCTCTGGGCAACCTCTTCCAGTGTCTTACCACCCTCAGAGTGAAAAATTTCTTCCTAATAGCTAATCTAAATCTACCCTCTTCCAGCATCAAGACATTACCCCTTGCCCTATGACTATAAGGTCTCCCCAGAGCCTTCTCTCCTCCCGGCTGAACATCCCCAACTCTCTTACTGGAAGATTCAAGCTTCCTTCTTCTCATAATATTTTGTGCCTAGTTCTGTGGAAAAACAGGCCCATGTTCTCTCATGGCAGGCACAGCCTCTCTCCTTTTGTGGTTCTTCAGGCACCAAGCAGACATTAGGAAAGCTCTCGACTGGAGTATTCTACAGGAATACCGAAGTATTGCCTCCAATCAGTCAAGGGGAAACAATATATCCATGATACTTGTGTTGCGTTGAGGGGCAAAGTAGTTTTGGCAGAAAATATACCCCCTCGCGTTCTAACACTCCTCACCGAGGTGGGAGGCGAGGTGCGGCTAGGTTTACATTCTGAGCGATGCCCACTTCACCCCTATCAGTCCAGGCGCGTTTCATATATTACACTGTTACGCTTCTGAATACACTAACAGAGGACTGCACCTTCAGCCCAGCTGTGCTCATGAACTAACACGGCCACGCTTCGGTCGCGTTCAATGAGAAACCCAAACGACGAGCTGCCTACACAGTACAGTTTATTTAAACAACAGCTACACAAGTTCTTTCGGATTGCCGGTGATAGTGACTGTCTGCAAAGCACGTGCAAATACGAAAGATGCTAGCAATAGAGCTCGGTTACAAAAGCGCTAAGTTATAAACCCACTCTGTACAGAGATTTCTAAGTTTCCGGGGGAAGCACTTGGTATAGCCAAGTGTTCGAATCTTACCCACAAGCGTCCTTATTGCGGGGGAAGAGAGACCTAGCCCGTCAACTGGTCCCAGAAGTCCACAATGGTGTCTTCACTCACATCCCCCTTTTCTTGGGCTATTTTTATACTATTTTTTATCTTCAAGGTGGAGTTTGAGTGACTCTAGTCATAAATACTTTCATTATGATAGGTGTAAAATTTCCTTGCCTCGCATTTAAAGGTATAGCTGACGAAAAATTCAGGGCGCAGACTCAAGGAGGAATGGTCGCACCTTGGAGGCGGGGAGCTTTTGGGATGGAGGTGTGTTTTGGTATTATAATGACACTCTAATGAGCAAAGTTCACTAAAGGACAGCCTTTCATCAAAAAAATGACAGATTGTTGGCTCAGGGTAACAAGTGGGCCGTTTATCAGTTCCATAAGACCTTCGAGGGCTCCATTTGGTCCCCAGGTTCTCAGTTTATCCCAAAGTTTTAGCTGCAGTGTCTCCACTCTGCTCCATCCTTCGCACTGTTTTCCTTCCGTGGTACCACCTCGTTCCCATGCTTTCCGGATTATCACAGGGTTTGGCCTTGGAGTCTCCAGCCCCCTCCACTCCCCGCGTTGCTTTGTAAGCAATATGGTACAGGCAATCACAGATGTAGCGGATTCTTCACCTACCAGCTGCGGCTGTATTTTGCCCTAGAAGCCTTTTGAGTTTATACCTTTCCTTAATGCGTGAACAATGATGTATTGTTGATCAGTTTTAGTAATCATTCCACAACTTGTATACAACCCTAGGGTAATACTGCAGAAGAATTGAAAAAATACCCAACAAAACAAATCCCACTGAAAAAAAAAAAAAAAAAAAAAAGAAACCAAACCCCCAAATCCAGAATTGACAGTCAATGTATTAACTGCCATTTCAAACAGAAGCCTAAACAGAAAGTGACATAAAGTAAAGGGGCAGAAAGTAACATAGTAATACTAAAAGTGACATAGTGACACTAAAAGTGACATAGTAATACTAAACCAAATACTAATACATAGTAACACTAAACCAAATACATAGTAACACTAAACAAAATACACTAAGCCGAATACTAAAACATAGTAATACTAAAGCAAAACGCATCTGCTTTCAGGAAAATCCATCTGAAATAGATCCTAAGTGCTGCTTCTTTGTTTCTTGAAGGGAGAGTCTGTTCTAACATCTTCTGCTGTAACTGGCTGTCTTGGTTTTCTCGCACCTTCTAACAAATCAGCCTTGCAAAATCCTTCCTTCTCATCCCCTCTTCTTCTCTTCCGGTGTTTCTTCTGCATATCTCCTGGTCTTAACGTGGAGTAGGTATACGAACTGGAGTAAAACGAAGCACTATAGGGAGACTTGGACCTTTAAAAAAACACAACGCAAAAGCAATAAATGAAAGTATTCTTTTTCCTCCCAAGTTTGGTTTGCTTTGGGTTTTCTTCCTCTCCATATGCTTATGTGCAACCTTCTTTCAGCTGCTGACAGCGCTACTGCAAATTGAAGAACTTGATGGCATGTAAATGTTTCTGCTTCCAAGACAGAACAGCTGCTGCTTTGTTAGTGTCAAAGCATACGTAAGGGTAAGTCTGTTTCCACTCACTTCTAGCACACGAGCTACCATAGCTGTTGATTGATTTAAGGTGCTGTGCACTGGCCTCTACTGGTATGTCAACGCACACGTTTCACTACTGGGCAACTACGTGCAGTGCAAACCCGTTTGGTTGCAGTAAGAGGCAAAAAGAGAAATCTTAATGTGTACAGCGCATTATCAAACATCAAGAAAACACGATTCAGCCTGAAGACAGTCAACCGCAAGTTTAAAATGCCAGCTTAGGCTACTGAGCTTCACTGAATATTTGGCAATTTGTACAGGTGGCAAAATACTTGTACTGCAATCCTACGCGCAGGACTATTTAACCAACACTTCTAGCCAGCTGTCCTAGCAAACTTTAGCACATAATCGCTCACACCAAGGACAGTGACGGCATTTAAGGAAATGTCCCATCTAAAGGCATCTCTAAACTCAGCCTCTAGTACTATGACTCAATGCCGTTTCTCGAGGAAAGATACTGGCAGCATTACTAATAGAGAGCGATTCAGACTCCTGCCCAAGTGATTTTGGGCGATAGAAACATCAGCTACCCTGAGATATGTCTTCACAAGTTTTTCTTGCATTATGTGGAGGAGGAGGCACGGGCACAGAGACAGGTGGTGATGCTGGCAGTGTTGGGGCTCGGGTCCCGCTGTCTAATTGGGAAATCAATTTCTTCAGCTCTACTCAGCAGTAATCAAAAGGGTGACTTTCCATCTGATCCTTTCCTTATGTTTAGTTTTCATGTGTAATTATGGTTTTCTCAAAAAGCACTCCATTTTCAGAGTCCTCTTTGCAGTCCTGCACTGGGGTTTTATTTTAAGTAATTTTACTGCATGCACACATCCCCTCTGTTAAAGCCAACTGATATTAAGCCGTTTAAAAATCAGTTACCACTTGTATTCTCCACAACTGTCCGTGCATGCTTTTTTCATTATAAATCAGCTGCTGTGTGAGTGACACCTTATGGCCTCATTTAACAGGTTACAAGTAGGAACATATGGAATTTCGGTAGAATACTTACAGTTGGCAGCCCGGTCTGCCACCTGCTGAGCGAGGTGTACTGGCTCTCACTGGGTGACCTTTTGAAGTGGGGAGAGGAAAAAGAATAAAAATCCCATTCAGTTGATCTGCAGGTAATTTGTTTAAAGACATTCGGAAGATGCAGGTACTTACCAGTTGTGGGTAGGGATTGTCCTTGGGGGCACCTCTGTGACACCGACACCGGATGTGCCGTCACCAGAGCAGCAGGAGGTAGAACACTATTGGCACCACTACAACAAAAACAAAACAAAACAAAACAAATTTCTATAATTCAAAGCGTGTTTTGGAGTGCTACGTGAAAGATAAAGCCACTTCAGAGGCTGCCCGAGAGGTTCTTTTGAATTGTGACCCTTTGTGTTCAACGGTACGGCTGAGCCTGACCGTCTGCTGGGCAGAGTGGCTGTTTGCATTCAAGGCGTAAAGTCAAAAGGGTATAAGCCCGAAGGGATCATCCAGATTTTTCATGTAGTTTCATGTGACTGCACTGGGTTGCACACTTAGACGGTCAGGTTTGTAAATTCCTCAAGTGTACAGTGTTTCAATGTTTATTATCCAATCTCTATGCGTCACTGACTACACTGTGTATTACTGAGGATGACTCTGACTTATCATAATATTGATGACAGAAATACTACAGAAAAAAAGTAGTGTGAACACGCCTGGCCAATTTTACCTAGGACTGTACTTTTACACTTTCCATGAAAATATTATTCCCCCAGTAGTAACGAGAAATTAATGCACCCAGGAAGGTTTGACATAGCTGAATGGCTTCTTTAGGAATTGCTAGCCACTTACAATCAAAGGGCTCCTGGGGAAAAAACTTTCCTCTCTCAGGGTAAACCTGTACTGAGCGACTGATAAGGGAACCAAACGGGAAATGCTTTGGAGAAAATTCGTGCAGGACGCACCCTTCCAACTTACCAAAGTGTCCTCGTTCAAAGTAAAAACGAAAAAGAGAGCTTCCACACTTATGTGGAACTGTCACTAATGATATCTATAAACCGCTAGCAGAGAAGCTCAAGAAGAAGAATCTGACTCCAGCATTTTGGTGTCTCTTCTATTCATGTTGAGCTACAGATTGCCTACCAAAAAGGTCCAGGAGGTGTAACAGGCATGAGCGGTGGTGGAGGTGGTGGCGCTGGCGGCAGCTGCTGCTGCTGCTGCTGAATCCGCTCAGGGAGCCTTTTTGTGTAGCCAATCCCGTTGCTGAAGTTGTTCACGGCCTGGAGGCAGAAAAACAGTTACAGAAAGGGAATATGAAACTTCAGCAGATGTACAAACAAAAGCCTCCCCCGAGTAACATTACTTGTCTGTTCCTGCAAGTGCTACCAATCCTAAAATGAATCAACATACCCATGTACGAGCACGTGGCATCAAACGCTGATGTTAATGACGCGTAACTCAGAGGATCTGAACTTAAAGTACTTCAGTGTTAACACTGAATTTGAAAACAAAAGTGGGACCTGAATTGGCCTGATTGTCTCTGAAGAGTTGTACGCTTCTGTGACGAGAGAGAATGTGTTTGAGAAGTACGTGTAGCCCTATTCAATCTAGCCTTGCTTAAGGAGATGTAAATTATTATTGTCTTCCCTTTCAGCTTTTTACTAAGACCCTCTTCTTACAAAGAGTTTGCGTAGAAGTCATCACCTTACCTTGCGTAGGAAGTGGTTGGCAACTAAAGCATCAGGGGAAACGTCTGTCTGGTGGCACGCTGGGCATGTGTGTTCCTCCGAGTCCAGTAATGCCGTTCTAATACCTGTGTATCGTTAGAGTCATCCAAGGAGGTTTAGCCAAAGTAAAGCAGTTTCGGGGATTCTCATCAAGTTTAAAAAAAATTATATGTTCGATGGGTGAAGATGGTCTTGAGCTGAGAGCATGAAGCTCTAGATGTTCAACAGTGTCAAAAATTTCTCGGATGCAGCAAATAACTATACAGTTCTGGTATTTCACTAGTTAACACTTGAAGCTGTCTGTGTCTTGATGTTCCGACTGGTCTGTTTTCCACTGTCGAGTACAGTGAGAAGTCACCAGCCTCAAGGCTCATGGATAAAACGCACCTCAACAAAACATTAATAGGTTTGAGTCCTGAAGGGTTTAACCGACTGTCCCGTGCGGAAGAATGCGGATTACATGCCCAACGACCCGTTTGTTGCAGACCACAGTAAGTCACCAGAGTTGGCTGCGTAATTTTGTGTGAGAGAGAGGGCTGTGAAAAAACTAAACGCGTTCGATATCTAATACTGTAATCCCCGGTGCAGTTATGCACTCTTCTCATACTCGTCCTTCCGCATGTAAAGAGGATTTAACTAGATACCTAAAAAGGAGAATAAAGCTTTCTGCCTTTTTTTTCCCCTTTTACGAGAAGCGTCCTTCCCTATTCAGGGGATACTTAAGTATGAAATAGAACAGGTGACAAAGTAATTTCCTCAGCTCTGATTTCTGCTTTCAGAAAATCAGATGTGATGTTTGGAATGAACAAAGACGGGAATAACACGTACATTCGTCACAGTAACTGTTTCCACAGCAGGGAATAACAGCGGCATCAGTCATGATCTCATTACAAAGGAGACACAACAACTCCTCTGGAATAGGGTCTTCTGAGGAGGAGGAGGAGGAGGAAGAGGAGGAGGACGGCTCCTCTGGTAAAAAGGGAGGCTTCTCCTTCTTTCCTCGAGCATAAGCTTCCCTGGAGGGCGGGGTGGAGAAGGAAAAAGCAAAACGTTAAAGCTGGGTAAAGGAAAACTGTTCCAAGCTTTGCATGTTATCAGAGGAAGCAAACAGATGGAATTCTCACTCTGCATTAGCCTTCGGAGAGGTGGGCATACAGTTTAAATTGCTTTGCAATAGCCACAGCGCTAGCAGAGGGAGGGGGAACCAATTTTCCTTCTGCAGAACTCTCCCATTCATTGGATCAACATCATTTTTTGACAGCTGTGAATCAAGTGACCTGAATCCCACCTCTGCCTTCCAAGAGAACGACTCCACTGAAAATACTACGGAAATGTTTGGCAGAAAGCCAGATTCTCAGCACATCGCAAGTCGAACCTAGTTGCCGGGGCAGGAACAGTAGGACCACCCCGTTTTAATACTAGCGAGTATCACAGTTTAGAAGGTTACGATACAGTGACAGTGCTTCCTCCCCCGTCACTACAGACGCTGGCCAACTCGGTTGCAGTGCCACTCAGGCATTTGCCCATGGTTTCTCTCGTTCCCTTTGTGCTCAGTCCAGTTCATTCCATACGTACGCATTAATGATTGGTATTGCGTATTGCCCGGTGCTTGTCAGCATAACACCCTTCGTATTGGGATCTTCCACCTCCATCATGAAACTCCGTGGAATTCCTGTGCTCTTTTTAATTCTGGGAGGAGGCTTGAAATTTTTGTCCTGTTAAGAAAAGAAATGCAGACATCTCTCATCTGAAGACCCACACTTAAAATGATATTTCAACGGTGATTTTAAGCAGCACAAGCCCTTTATCCTCTCCTTTTACCTAGCCTAAGGGTTTCTCTTATTGTCCCAAACTAATACAACCAGGATGCTGCAAAGACTTGAGCAGCGTTTTGCGCTCAAGCGACATTCTTTTGCTTCACTCCAGGTTCCGTAAGGGTTACATATTGCTTGGCTCACCACCCACCCCGACAAGAGACACAAACCCGCTCCTCCTCCAAGGCGCAATTCAGAGGGAGAGCTCGTCTTACTTCCCTTCACCGTCTCTAGAGAGGAAGGCTGCATACACATCCAGCGAGTAACGTTACAGGGCATGAATACTCAGCCACAGACGTGTGTCATTAAAACACGCACATATTCAATAGGCGGGAGCGACAGAAACGCCTTGTTTTTCTATGGAATACTAAAAACTGTCAACTGCCATTAAAAAGCATTAAAACGCAATCTTACCCCGTTGGTTGGGCAGTGCTTCCTATAGTGGCCAGGTATTCCGCAACGAAAGCAAATATATGATGGTGGAGGTGGAGCCAAGGGTTTCTTCCCGTAACTAAAATTTTTGGGGGAAAAGAAGAGAAAGGTACGCATGTGTCTCTCTTGTTCAAACAAACACCTCTACAACTTTTCCATAATCTTTGAAGAAGAGATGTGACATTATCAACACTTACTTCATTGGATCGTATTCACGGCACGACTGGAGCATCGTAGCTTTTGTTACATCTTCTTCGGAAGCACCGGCCACATTGTCAGTCTGTGTAACGGGGAAGGATTTGACACACACACCTTAGAAACATGTTTAAGCCCACACAGCCCAAGACAGCACCGCTCACCCCATCCTGTAAAGAGCAGCACAACGCTAGCTGAGGTTGCATGAAAACTGCTGCTTCGATCAAATACAGTCGTCCTGAAGATGTTCTGGGGAGTCCTTATGCCATCGCGTGATGTTTATGTGCCCGTTCACCCACTTGAAAAGAGCATTCTCGGGCACTCGGAACCTTCGGCTCTGTTTGTACCTCACACAAAGACTGCTGTAACCAATCCAATTTTCTCCCAAGTGGACTGAAGCTACATGTAGAAAAAATTATACTATCCAGTACTTCCAAACTGATTTTTAAGCTCTGGCCTGCTGGAAGGAGAAGCTATCCACCGTGCATTTAATGGGGAAAGATGCGTGCAACTCTCATTCTTTACATTTTGCAGCATTAAAAGGACACTCAGGGGTCGGGGATGTTGTTTCTGCTTGCTGAACTTCAGCTTCAGACACAGAAGCCTGAAAAGGAATCATGCTTTTCAGAATCCCTCGGCAAGACAAAAGATTCTTTGCAGTAGAAATTTGACAATCATGTGCTCGAGACTGTCCAAACTGCACGTTCTCCCCCCCAGTCTAACTTCTTCCTATTAGGTGATGTAACTAGAGTAAGCAAAACCTGCAGTGTTTTTGCAGTTGGCTCTGTCCATCTAACAGGCAAATGGTACCAAAAACCTTATGCAGAGCTAGATCTTCCAATTATGGAAGCCAGCTGATTAGGTTAAGCAGGATTTCTTAAAACGTTTTTATTATACACTAGTCCAGGTACAAGCAGGGTCCAAGGGAGTGGCTGTCAATGACTTGGACCTTCAAGTACCCATCATTCACATCAACCCCTTCTTGGTTTTGGTTTTACATGCGCTCATTCACAAAAGAAACAAACTAGGTTCACAATTTTATTAAATGCTTGTTTCATAGGCAGTTTCTTTTCAACAGTAACATAATCCAAATCGACAGCTATGAAATAATTTCCATGAACATTTAGAGGAACCTTTACCGATGCTTGACTAATTTGTCGGAATCCAAACGGTTTAGAAAACTCATCCAAACCCCACAAAACATTACTCGGGATAGACCCAAATGCAAATATGGCAGTTAATACGCAGGAATAACAGACCCGAAGACTGTTAGCACCTCGCCTCCAGGCTAAGCCAGTCTGCACTAAAGTGGTCAGAGAAAGTAACAGTTTTGAGCTGCTTTCACAGAATCACAGAGTCACAGAATTTTCAGAGTTGGAAGGGACCTCTAGAGATCATCTAGTCCAACTCCGCTGCTAAAGCAGGGTTGCCTAGAGCACATTACTCAGGACTGCATCCAGGCGGGTCTTGACGATCTCCAGAGAAGGGGACTCCACAACCTCCCTGGGCAGCCTGTGCCAGTGCTCTGTCACCCTCACTGTAAAGAAGTTTTTCTGTGTATTTGAACGGAACTTCCTGTGTACTAACTTGTGCCCATTACCCCTCGTCCTGTTACTTGGAACCATTGAAAAGAGCCTGGCTCCATCCTCCTTCAACCCACCCTTCAGATACTTGTACGCCATAATAAGGTCTACCCTCAGCCTTCTCTTCTCCAGGCTAAAGAGTCCCAGCTCTCTCAGCCTTTCCTCATAAGGCAGATGCTCCAAGCCCTCAGTCATCTTAGTTGCCCTTCGCTGGACTCGCTCCAGCAGTTCCCTGTCCCACTTGAACAGGGGAGCCCAAAACTGGACACAGTATTCCAGTTGTGGCCTCACCAGTGCAGAGTAGAGGGGGAGAATGACCTCCCTCGACCTACTGGCCACACTCTTCCCTATGCAGCCCAGGATTCCATTGGCCTTTTTGGCAACAAGGGCACACTGCTGGGCTATGGATAATTTACTATCTACCACAACCCCCAGATCCTTCTCCTCTGAGCTACTTCCCAGCAGGTCCGCCCCTAACTTGTACTGGTGCCTAGCATTCTTCCTCCCCAAGTACAGGACCTTGCACTTGCTTTTGTTGAACCTCATTAGGTTCTTCTCTGCCCAGCTCTCCAGCCTGTCCAGGTCACGCTGCATGGCAGCACGGCCCTCTGTCACATTCCTGGATTTCTCTGAAATACCGAAATTTTTTCAAAAGCTTAAATGTGTACAGAGTTTTTCACATTTCAGAGTAAAACTTCACATGAGTTTACCGAACCACGGACACGATTAGGGACAGCACTAATGCAGACCAATGCCTTTTGGTTGCTGCCTTCCAAACCTTTCCTTTTTTTCCCCGAAATGAACACATTGTGAAATGTGTCTCACTGCAGTGAGAGAGGGAAATGAACTCCTGCCTTTATTTTCAGAAGGAAGAACTATTTTTATGGACTCGCGCTACGCCTTTTCACAAGGTGCAATCACCAGTGCTTTGCCAGGCAAAGTTACGCACTGTTGAGCAAAAAACGCAAGCAGTTCTGTAGCGAGACATGGTGTTACAACAGTTTCAGAAGGTCACGTCTGTGAATATGCCACACAGACACACTGGTATATTCCGATAAACAAGGAGGTACATTTACAGCATTTACAGAGTCTGTGTTCAAACCCATGAGTTTGTGTTGTCCACTGTATATGCAGAGTAGAATTTATGAAGTTGTGCAGCATTCAGAGAATGGATCTGTAACTCTAACGACTAGAAACTCAGAAATAGCCATGCCATTGTACGTGTTACAGAAATGCTTCTGTTTTGGCTGTGGCAAAGCCTCCTGAAATGTCCATAACTTGCAGCCAATTAGACTCTTCTGTAAAAATTGTGTTAGATTCCAATGCAAAAATAACAAGACGCATGAAAAACGGTAAACAGCATGTGAAGGGCTTCTTTGTGCCTTGGAGATGAGTGATACTGCTCCATTACGCTGAGGCTGATAAGGTACTCCCCTTCTATCTCCCCAAACCGGGAGCTACTCTTTACAGGACAGTATGACTTTTACAAACAAAAGGCATCCAACAACCCATACAAACCTACGTATTCCTAGCTCCAGACAGACAGATGTAGAACATGGCACCGAGTTCACCTCTGCAAGCCTTGAACCTGCATGATCTAAAAACGGTCCTACACTATCTGAACAACACAAAGTCATACAGGAAATAGTCCGGCACAGTCACTGTGAAATACAATACGTGGCTAGGCACAAACACCAATATTCACATGAGAACCGTGCAAAGGATGGCATTCCTCACTTTCTACTAGGCTGAATTAAATACATTGCATTTGCAACATATACTACATTTTACTGGAAAATAGGTCAAGTTAATGTTTGGAAAATTACTACAAGGCTCCATTGTTTAGGATTAAGTGCAGTGTGTAGAAAAAAGAGTGAGATTGTGTTTTTACGTACTGCTTTAACTCCTCCAGCGGGGACTCTTCTGACTATTACTGATGAATTCTTGGGAATCAGGGCATTGTCATCTGTGTACTCTGAAAACAACATGAATGCAGAAAAAATATCAGTCAGTTTGTGAGAATGTCTGTTACTATGTAGTTACATCGCACTTCAGAGAATCCTTTTACAGATATGAAAGCAAAACTTTACATGTAACATTGCGCTGTTACCATCTCAACACTCTAACGCTACGTTTCAAGAGATCTTCAGGTTTCATAATCAAACACAAGCAGCAAAATCATCTTTTTTTTTATATATATATAGTTTGAATGCCAACAGCACAGTTATCTCAAAGTCACAAAAAGGAAGTCTGCTAAGGCATGAGGCTCTTTCCGGATCTAGCTTAAGCTGCTTTTGCTTCAGTTGAGGCTACAAACCCAAGAGATCTTTTGAGAAAAACAAACCACAGCAGTCTCCCCTGCATAAAGCAGATACTAAGGTCTGACACGCTTGCCCTGCAGCAAAACACGCCCTTGGCTAAAGCATGGAAACTCTGCGCCATGGCTTTCATAGCTATTACCTAAAAATGATTCACCTAACACCACCGGTGCTCAAGACTGACAGAACACAGAAGAGAGCCCGCCATTTCGCTCTATTTCTTGGAGCATCAACAACCAAACTGACCAAACTGCTCAGTTTCTGTTTCTGTTACGTTTAAACAGAAACAAAGCTGGCAGTGCTAGAATGTGGACCGCAGAAATTTGGGGGTATTTCAAGCTTGCTTTCACAAGTAGGGCAGAAGTGGCTCCAACGAAAATGGTATCTCCCCTCTTAAGCTGATCATCCAGTTTGAATTAACCACAGGGACGTGAATTCCTTCTATTCGTTTTTCACAGAGCAGACAGACTTGAACAAAATTACTGATGGAAACAGCCTGGAAATGCCTTTCAAAAACAGCACGTGCCAGAAGCTCTCCATGCTTTGCCTTGTCTTACACATCCTTAGTCTTTTGCAGAGACAAAACCAAAACAAATCTGGTTAGAAATGAATGACGAAATGGGGCTCAGTAGCGTCTGAATGACAATGTCTTTGGTGTAGAAAAGAAGTTATATTAAAAAGAAATTCCAGAGTAGAATTCAGATACGGAGAACACTCCTGTGCAAGATGGCTTTCAAGGGTCTGCATAGATTATAACTCACAGAGACACTCTGGATCCAAAATGTTGCTGGTGAGCAGTTTCTGCAACAGCCACAAAACCAGTTTCCCGACGCAGTGCATTAAAACACGTTGAAACAAAAGTAAGTCACCCAAACAACTTCTTTGCTTCAGACTATGCATCTGTTCTATCACTTTCACATTTCTCCACCAGCTTTCAAAGAAATCTGGCAAGTGTGTTACCATAAGGTATCCTCCCACTTTTCCCCGCGCCCGCCCTCCCCCGCACCTTCTTCCGTCTGGGCGTTGCTGATCCTCAGGTCGCAGTGGGCCGCCTTCAGCTTCTCGCGGCCCATGATCTGGCGCCTGAGGTCCCTCAGGGAGATGTCTTGGCCCTGGAAGATGACCCTGTCATGCCGCAGCCTGGAGGCGAACTTGTAGTGGATGCAGGACATTGCCAGAGGCGGGCAGTGCCTGCTCCACGACAGCGTCTCCTGCGGCAGAGGCTGTGGCGGCCCCTGTGCCGGGCTGGGGTGCGCGGCGGCGCGGGGAAGGGTCCAAACAGGGGCTGGGGCAAGCGGTGCGGGCTGAGCCCAGAGCTGCTGCTGCTCCTTCTCTGGCACGCAGCGCGGCCAGGCCTGACCGGTCACTATGGCCACGGGGACACGGCACGCCGCCCCCCCACGCCTCACGCCCATTGTGACCAAAGGCCTGTCACTGCCCCAGGCTGCTGCTGTCCCTGCTGTCCCCCAGCCTGCCCCCACCCGCTCTCCTGGCACCCTCCAAGGCTCCGGGGTCCCTCCTGTCCCCCAGGGGCCTTCACCACCTGGAGTCACCTCCCGGCAGCCCCTGGCCAGTGCTGGCTCTCCCCGCAGCCCTGGGCCCATCCTGCCACCCCCCATGCCTCTCACCGCCTGCTGGCCCTCCTGTCACCCCCCTGGCTGTCACCCCCGCTCTCCCCTCCTCTCCGCAGCCAGCCAAGGCCACACAGCCCGGGGCAGATGCAGCGCGCTTTGCCCTGCGGCTCCTGGCTGCCCACGACGCAGGGCCAGCCAAGGCAGGGGACATCTCGGGGACTCTGAGTGGACCTTGGGGCAGGGACGGAGAGTGCAGCCAAAGAGGTCAACGGCCACCTACGCTCATTGCCGTAAAGCAATGCACTTCCCAACCGTGGCGCACCCACACTTGCTTCAACTCTGCAGAGGAGGACGAAGCAGTCAGGAATGAACCGTGAGCGTTACGAGGTGCCCCAGGACGACACGTCTTGCTCTCTCCATCACTACAGCTGCTGCTGCAACAGCCCTAGCGCATGAAATCCTGCCCTGAATGACGAGGTCTGGCTCTGATGACTGAGATGCTGTGGCTTGCAGACACTTCTGGGCCAAGTGGCTACTCCTTTCTGGTCATGTAAATACAATATGAACACCTTGTTGTGGTCTGGCAGGGCTAACGAGGGACTTCCCACCACTGCTGGGTTTAGGTCTTTCAATGCCTTTTGCCTTTTCGGAGGGAGGAAACCCTTTTGATTTCAGGGCTGTCCTCTCTATCCGAGGGCGAGTTATTTTTGCTACGGGCGGCTGGTTGTTTTTCCTCTTCATCGGGATTCGGAAGCCTAGGTTTTCATACACTAGCCTTGCCCGTAAGCCTGCATCAGAGGCCAACAAGCCTGACCGATGGATATGCACTAAAAGCCCATCCTCTACCGGAAACAACTCGCCAGGGAAGCTGTCCCGCCAAATGCTCAGTGGCACAGGGACGGGCATCTGCGTTATGAATTTTCACTGAAGAAAGGAAGGATACATCCCTTCCGCCAAGAAGGGTCTGTCACTAGTCTGAAAGGAGACCCCTGGGTATGCTTGGAGAGCAAGCCTATTGACAAGCTGACTCACTCTGTAGGGGCTGAGAACTGGAGATGCCAGTAGAGTCTTAAGATTAATCGAATGGATGGAAATGGACAACTCAGATCTAGGGGCCACACAGATGAACAGGGGAGTCTTATGCAGGGAGCATTCCATACAGTTGTTCCTATGCCTAAAGGCAATTGGTTTTCCTTTACAGATTACTCCAAAACCTTACACCTCCACTGACCTTGAAAGGCAGATTCTCCAGAACCCCTTACATCAAACCTATTGTAATGAGCCATCACGCCGTGGATTTCTTCCTAGATGGAGTTTATCACACCCGGCAGACTCTGAGACCGTGTGGATACTCGCAGACAGATTAAATGGGTATTCTGCAGGAATCAATAATCATGCTGAAGATCAGGTTAAAAGTTTGGTTCCCACTATGGGCCTATAGGATCCTGATTGCTCTCAGTCATCTCCTCTGGATCCCAACCTTACTGGTTTACCTAAACAACCAAATCCGGCACGTGCTGACCCTTGACAGGAAATCATTTCCACGATTCAGACTTACGTGCACATTATACTACCCGTTGACACAACTACCCGGGCAATATTAGATAGGTGGGGAAAGGGCAGTCGAGGGGATTTACCCTCAACCTGAGCTGGAACGGGTATTCTGAGTGCATTAAGAGCATCCACACAGGTTAGAACCAGGATCTCTTCTGTCTCTGTAGCTCCCAGTTACCCTGACAGAACGTGGCACCGAGTTCCACCTGCCTGTCACAGCTTGTAGCCCACAGCTAGGGCTTGCAAAACTAGAAAGAGCTACTGCAAATGTGTCAAGAGAATCAGAAAAAGCCATTCATCAAAGCACAGGCACTATTACACCCTTACCGGAAGAAATCAAATTATTACCAAAAATGGTAATATCGAATCAATTAGCTCTCGAGCCACTGTTAGAAGTACACGACAGAGTATGTCAGTTATTGAGTAAGAGCTGCTGGGGTTTTTATGTAGATCCAGAGCAGAAAAGCAAACGCGAGAGAAACAAGATTTAAACAACATTTAAAGTATTACCTGAAGTAAGGCGGGGATCTCCCCTACATCTGTTTGGGTGGCTAACCTCTTGGCTCCCAGATGCAGGGACAGGACTGTGAACTACAAGGATTTGGGTTGTTGTATTCACTCTCTTCTTTTCCTTTGTAATGAGATGTGTGTGTTTACAGGGCGGTATTACCTTAGGAACTCAACTTACGACTTAAATAATGAAGAGTATAGTGTGACCCTGATGGTGAAAAGAAAGGCTGGGACTGTGGGGAAAAGCTCATTCCCTAACTATTGTCCTAATTAGTCCTTAGAGTCTGAAATGGAAGGAACTTTCTCAAGGTATACCGAGTTTACATTGTACCCTGCATAGCCATGGTTCAGTCAGCATGACCAAAGGACACAGCTCGTTGCAGGCAGGAGAAGGACAGCCCCCACCCCGAAGAAGAAAGGATACTCCGGGACTACGCAGATGACGCCAGCCTCCCAGCCCCTCCGACACCCCTGTGAAACCCTCCCCTCATCTGGCATCAGAGAGAAGGAACTGCAGCAAGACCCACTGCAGGGACATCTACATCAGGAAAGACGCAGGTGGATGATGATTCCACGCAGGCAGAGTTGCTTCGCAAAACAGCAGTCCATGTGTGCGTGCTATGAGCGATCAGTCAAATTGCATTGTACCTGAACGCTTGAAAGGCATAAGAACCATGCGTAAAACCGCATTCGGGGCACCCCAATTTGACTGGGACACCTCGTGCGCATGAATAGAGAATCACTCTTGTCGCCCTATACTTTGTGTCCTGGCCTCTCTCCTCGGACGGCATGGGCCAGTTGCAGAATCTTCATGAAAATACCCCTCTCCCCAGTCTGAAAGTTACCCTCCAAGACCGAGAATTGCCCCCAGGGCTGGCCCAGAAGCCGCTTTACTGCTTTTATCGTGCTGTCCTCCCAGGCAATGACCGTTCAAGAAGGACTCTCCCTGAAACCATAACTTGAATCGCACTGCCTCAGGAGTAGGTGAGCGGTGCGCCATCCTCTCCTGCGCACGATGCTCCCCCTTCCCACCTCGGTCATACTTTAGGAGTACCGTTTACAGACAGAAACGCCCACTTGAAAAATGCTGTTTGGTTTGGTAAATCCACAGCCTTTTCTGCAGACAGGAACGCAGAGTGAACGGAGGAAATCAAAGGTTCCCCCCAACGAGCTGAGTCCCTGGCCACCAGCCGAGCCTTTGAAGCTGGAGCCAGCACAGCTTCTGCTGACTCCCATGCTGCATGGGCTGGAGCCACGCAGTGCCTTGGCCCTGGGCAAGAGCTGCTGCGCTCCCTTCAGAGAAGCTGCAGGCAGGGATCCATCTCCGCCTGTGCTTTGCCTGGGAGAATCAGGACAACAGCAGCGGCCTCAAGCCCCACCTGCTATTTGGGCCCTGCACTGCTGTCATGCCTGTACTTCAAAAAGGCAAAGAAAAATTGCCTTTCTTAAGAAAAAGGTATGAAAAATAGGACCCCTGGTCGGTCATATGGGTGGCAGAACAAACACCATTTTATCAGACAAACGGACATGCTCTGTGAGCGAGCTGGTTACGTGTCAGTCCCCTTTCTCCTCCTCATCAGGCCCTGGAGGTCCTGTGTACCACGCAGACTTCTTCTCCCCCTCCCCATAAGCCTGAAGGTTCCTGGGTGCCAGGCAGACTTCTTCCCTCCTTACGGGCCTTGAAGCTCCCGGGCACCCCAACAGCCAGGTTGTGAACACCCCGTCACAGAGCAGGGAAGCGCAGCAGCACACCCAGCAGCCTCTAGAAAATCAAGCAGCACTCTTCCCCTCTTCTCCTCCATTTACGGCCTCATTGATGGAGGCAATGACAAACGGCACCGTCCCCTCTGGCGGTGAAGAGGTTTCCTACCTTGATACCACACATAAAATTGTACAGGAAAGGTGTGAACCTCACAGTCACCTGGGTCTTCCGCCTGCCCTACAGACCAAAAACTAACAGCACTTAATTAACAACACATTAAGAACGGGCAGGTACCCACCAGATGGCATGTGGAATGCGCTCATTCTCCTGCTCTCTGCAACCCACAAACACTTTAAACCCCCCCACTGGCAGCCCGTGGTGGTTCTCACGGTGACACGTGAAAAGGGCACGTGGAAACCAAGAGCCCAGAGAGGCGGTGGAGTCTCCTTCACTGGAGACGTTCAGGACAGAAGTGCCTGTCACCACCACGTGCTCTTTACTTTGCCTTCCAAGATCAAGCCAAGCTGTGATACAAGAGCTTTGGCCCTCCCCCTCTCCCATGGAAAGTTTGAAATCCTGTGGGATAGGAAGAAACTTGCCAGGCAGCAGCTGCGTCTTGCTGCATAGGCTTTGAACTAGCCCTGGGGAAAAAGCTGACCAGCCGACTGCGGTACGTCAGTGTGCAACTTGGATAATGAGGTGAAGTCTCAGTGCTCAAAGATCAATTAAGCCTGGCCTTGATGACTCGGGCGAGCAGAGACTGCCCTGGCTGTAACGGGATGCAGATAAGGAGGGAGCCCTGTGTAGGCAGGACGGCCCTGCCTTTCATCAGCTAAGACAACCAGATAACAGGAACCCGTGTACTTCTTTGTTTCTTCAAAAGGCTGTCATGCCCGATCACTGACCTCTGCCTCATTACCTGTGAAATGCATATCAAAGCTGACATATGCTAACGAAGATTATAGAGATCATGCTAAACATTCATGACTATAGCACTCGTCTCTCCACCCAAATCATACTACACGCCCCCTCGGGGAAGGAAACCTCGTAAGTTTGGGGATAAAAAGATGGGACGGTTCAATTGGGAGAGAAGAACCTCGATGCCTGACAGACCAGTTGCGTTCTCTTCCTCCAGCCCAGGCAGGGACGCCTTTCTGGGTATGCGCTGCGCCTTTCACCCTCGGGTGAATGGCACCCCCGGGCCGTGGTAGTATTATTATTATTACTTTTGCTAGCAATACTAACCTTAATTAGTAGCACTGTTGTAGTCGGTGAATTTATACACGGCAATCTTGAATCTGTTTGGTCACTCTCAATAAAATAACTCACTTGGATTGTTGTGAATCTGACTCAGTGAAAGTCCTTTGCTGAGACTCTGACAGATAAATCAGGGAAAGTCCTGGGACTCTGACAGACAAAGATCGAAACTACATTCCTTTTGACGCAACAATAAGAAAAAGCTCCAAAGATATGCGCAAGAGAACTTGACTGACTGTGACCTTGCCCATTTAAGTGAGTCTATTGTTAAAAGAAACCAGATGGAAACGAGCTGAAAGTGGCAAATTTCAAACAAAACAGTGCCAACTCAGCTCATAAATATGCATTAAGTGTGCTTGCACAGGGGGGCACGTGAACAAATACTCAAAAGTCAATGGTAGAAGGCAACCTCCTGGCCAAAGCAGTAGGTTTTTCAAACTGTAACCATCAATATGTGAGTAGCCTTAAGATGGTGCATAAGGAACGAAGAATTGTAACACGGGGTCCTTCTCAGGCTCCCAGCTGAGAGGCACCTTTATGGCCAGAAATAAAAAGGGGGTTTAGCTCGTGTGTACGTCTGCTGCCTTCTTTCCTGTACCCACGCATGGACTAGAAGAGAAGTGCCAACAAGTCCGTTTTGGTACAAGTTCAGGTCAACAGTTAAACAGCCAAAATTCTGAAAAGTTACACTGACCCTTACTTAGATACTGATTTTATCTGCCTTTGATGTGTAACTAAGCACATTCCCTCCTCCCCACAGTCTTTCCTCCCAGCCTCACAGCTCTCCTACGCAACAAAAACTGCACACCAAAACACCCGTGACTTTCTCAAACTCTTCACGGCCCCATCTGAGTCAAGGGACAGGATCTCCTAAAGGCTCTTTCACAGGCACTGCCCTCAAAAACCCCCGCTGCTTCTCTACTAGTGCACAAAGACATTAGGAAGGGTTGCATTTCTACGTCAATGGACACAGTTTCTGAAACGAGACAAATAGTTTTAAATGAGGATAAGCCCTTTGCCTTGCATCTGGCAACCAACAGAGATGCAGACCCGGCACATCAGACCAGGGCCAGGCACAAAACAACACCCGAGGCACAGGGAAAGCACAACACGTCAGATGTGGTAGTCAAGAACGACAACAAACGGCTCTTCCTATCACTTCTCTCTATGATCAGCTTAGTTCCTGTAGTCAGACACAGAAATTGGAAGTGATTTCTTCTTCTTTTGCTGAAGTAGACTCTAGAGTAGATATTGCCAAAAAATGCACAAACAACCCCCAAAAGTTAAAGCAGCTACTTTCACCCTCAAGAGACCCACTTACTGAAGTGGTTCTCACGTTCTCTTCTCTACTCTAAAGGGGGCCCACTTAAGATCCGTTTGAGTTACACTACCGCTAAGCATACACCGCTACCAGACATTTCTCTAGTCTGAAGGCTGACAGCAGGGTACAAGCACAGCCCTTTCTGGACATCTCACTCCTGGCTAGAAATCTTAGAGGCTTAGAAATCAGGAGCTAAGGACTGCGTGATGGCACCACCACGAGCAGACGTTCAAACCCAAAGCATCTGGAACACACAGAGAAACCTCCACCATTTGTTCAGCAATGTTTCAAGTCACGCCATACTCAGGCCAGGACTTTACAAAATGTCACCAAACATAATGATAGTAGCCTCTTTGCTCCAAAGCAAAGAAACAAAGAGCCACCTAGCCTTGGAGAAACCCTTGTCCTTCCGTGTGGCTGGTGTCTTCACAGGGCTCTTCCTCAAAACAGGAGAAATGACCATGAATTTGGCATTCAGAAGTACACTTAGTCCTCTGGCGGATGTTGCTTACAAGCCAGAAGTCCTCTCACCCCGCCCCAGAAGCACCCGTTAGTCGTCTGGCAGTCATTCTCCATGAACCCCAAGTCCTCCACACCTACCTACCTACCGACTCGCCAGAAAGGAGTCGGACCGCACCAGAATTGACACTGCCTGACCTGCACTAGACCTGCAGCAGGCCAGAAATGACGGCTTCAAGAAAGAAAACACAACCCAATTGAACAGAGCAGCAAAAAATCAACCAGAAGAAACATTGGACAAATTATACAAAAATCCAAACCCTAAACAGAGAAACAAGCTAAAAAAAGGATCCCCCACCCCCCAAAAAAAGACCACACAGAACACAAGATAAGGTAAAAACAACCTAACTTCCCTCTTTCCCGGGACCAACAAACCCAGATTCTGTCCATAACAATAACACACTTTAATCCTAACTCGCTTCAACTCTGGCATAGCATAGCCCTTGCCACCCCGTAACCCGAGCAAACTGCAGCCCTACCAGTCCATAACCCGCATCCCTGCAGGACACTCTCCAGCACTAGGTACATCTCTGCTTAATCTCCCTTTGGACAAAGATCGAAAGGGAGGGATGGGGTTTGCTTGGCTCCGTTCCCAGGGTGCCGCAAGAGAGACCTGTCGCCCCCAAATCACCGGTGTGTTGTGGACACCACATATGAACTGCAGACAAGGGTCAGGACAGCTTTGGGGAGCAGACAAGCCGTTTTGCGGTGCCCCCGCTGCTGGCAGAAAGCAGAGCTGGAGACAACATGGGGAAGTCCAGGGTAGCCAGTGGTGGTGGTGGGGCCCTGTAGGGTGCAGCACCCGCAGGAATGCCCGGCTCCTTAAGCCTCGGCCCCACGGCTGCAGCTCGGGACCAGCACCGGTTGGGGCTTCGCTGGGAAAAAACAGGCGAGGGTGACCCTGACACTCAGCAGGCGGACCTGGTCCCACTAACCTGTCGCTCTGCCTGTCACCACCACGGGATGCAGAAAGCAGTTCTGCTGGTCCTGGCGTGGTCCTGAGCCACGTCTCAACAGATGAGTCTTTAACCAGAGGGCCTAAAAAGAGGAAAAGGTGCCCAGAATTAGCCTGTGCTTAAGTTTTTACAGGCATTTTGGGCTTTTGAGCTACACAGTGGTGCTGCTCCAGGGGAGCGCTCAAGCGCCCCTGGGCCAGGGCAGCCCGAGGAGGAGGCCGGGGTGGCTGCGGGGTGGGGCGGGGGCCCGAGGGCAGGAAGGGGTGCCGCGGGGCATGCTGGGAGCAGGCGCGCCCCGGGGCATGCTGGGAGCTGTAGTCCCGGGGCACGGGGCTGCCCGGCAGCCATGCTCCTGCCCGGGGCACGCCGGCAGCTCTCATGGGCCCACAGGCCGCTGCCGGGCTGCCCTGGCGGTCTCAGGAGGCGCAGTCCCTGCTCCAGCTGCCGCTGGGCTGAGGGGAGGGCTGGGGCCACCCGAGGGCAGCGGGGGAGCCCCAAACCGCCCGCAGCCATGGGGTCCCAGTCAGCATGAGCCGGGAGTGGCAGGGGCAGCCCCGGGAGGGACCCGGGAGTCGGGGAGGGGAAGGGGATGGAGAGAGACCCCCCCGGGCACAGGCAGCGCGCACCCCGACTCCCAGAGCCCCCTCAACTGCCCTGGCCCCAGCGCCAGTGATGTATGATCTGAGAGAGACAGAGACAGAAGTGCCTGAACTGTCAAATTCTGCCGGCAGCACCGAGAGCAGGAACTGCGTTGAGTCCTGTGCCCTTGGGGCTGTGTCGCCCCTGTGCTGCATCTGGATCCCTCCCTGTGCCTGTGCTCCCCCAGCCTTTCCCTAGCTGGTTCCCTCTTTTGCTTCCCTGTACCTCTCTTAATCTGGCGATTCTTGTATCCTGCTCCCTGCCCCTGCTCTAGTCTCCAGCCCCTCTCTTTCTCTGGCATGCTACCTGTCCCTTTGTTGTTCTTGCTCTTCCTCTGTCCTGCTCCGTTTTCCTCTTTTTCTCTTCCTCTCACTCTGTCCTGAAGCACACTGCTGTTTTCTCATTCTCTGCCTCTTTGTCCCGCTCTGCATCCCTCTGTTGTTAACAGTCTCTCTGGCCTCTTCCCGCTCCTGCTTTTTCTGCCTGTATGTCTCACTCCCTGTACCCGTCCTCCTTGTGGTCTCTCTCCTTCCTCATCATCATAGAATCATAGAGGAAGGAATCATAGAGGAATCATAGCTTGGAAGGAACTTTAAAGATTGTCTCCTTCCAACCCCCCTGCCCTGGGCAGGGACACCTCCCACTAGACCAAGTTGCTCTAAGCCCTATCCGGCCTGGCCTTGAACACCTCCGGGATGGAGCTTCCACAGCTTCTCTGGGCAACCTCTTCCAGTGTCTTACCACCCTCAGAGTGAAAAATTTCTTCCTAATAGCTAATCTAAATCTACCCTCTTCCAGCATCAAGACATTACCCCTTGCCCTATGACTATAAGGTCTCCCCAGAGCCTTCTCTCCTCCCGGCTGAACATCCCCAACTCTCTTACTGGAAGATTCAAGCTTCCTTCTTCTCATAATATTTTGTGCCTAGTTCTGTGGAAAAACAGGCCCATGTTCTCTCATGGCAGGCACAGCCTCTCTCCTTTTGTGGTTCTTCAGGCACCAAGCAGACATTAGGAAAGCTCTCGACTGGAGTATTCTACAGGAATACCGAAGTATTGCCTCCAATCAGTCAAGGGGAAACAATATATCCATGATACTTGTGTTGCGTTGAGGGGCAAAGTAGTTTTGGCAGAAAATATACCCCCTCGCGTTCTAACACTCCTCACCGAGGTGGGAGGCGAGGTGCGGCTAGGTTTACATTCTGAGCGATGCCCACTTCACCCCTATCAGTCCAGGCGCGTTTCATATATTACACTGTTACGCTTCTGAATACACTAACAGAGGACTGCACCTTCAGCCCAGCTGTGCTCATGAACTAACACGGCCACGCTTCGGTCGCGTTCAATGAGAAACCCAAACGACGAGCTGCCTACACAGTACAGTTTATTTAAACAACAGCTACACAAGTTCTTTCGGATTGCCGGTGATAGTGACTGTCTGCAAAGCACGTGCAAATACGAAAGATGCTAGCAATAGAGCTCGGTTACAAAAGCGCTAAGTTATAAACCCACTCTGTACAGAGATTTCTAAGTTTCCGGGGGAAGCACTTGGTATAGCCAAGTGTTCGAATCTTACCCACAAGCGTCCTTATTGCGGGGGAAGAGAGACCTAGCCCGTCGACTGGTCCCAGAAGTCCACAATGGTGTCTTCACTCACATCCCCCTTTTCTTGGGCTATTTTTATACTATTTTTTATCTTCAAGGTGGAGTTTGAGTGACTCTAGTCATAAATACTTTCATTATGATAGGTGTAAAATTTCCTTGCCTCGCATTTAAAGGTATAGCTGACGAAAAATTCAGGGCGCAGACTCAAGGAGGAATGGTCGCACCTTGGAGGCGGGGAGCTTTTGGGATGGAGGTGTGTTTTGGTATTATAATGACACTCTAATGAGCAAAGTTCACTAAAGGACAGCCTTTCATCAAAAAAATGACAGATTGTTGGCTCAGGGTAACAAGTGGGCCGTTTATCAGTTCCATAAGACCTTCGAGGGCTCCATTTGGTCCCCAGGTTCTCAGTTTATCCCAAAGTTTTAGCTGCAGTGTCTCCACTCTGCTCCATCCTTCGCACTGTTTTCCTTCCGTGGTACCACCTCGTTCCCATGCTTTCCGGATTATCACAGGGTTTGGCCTTGGAGTCTCCAGCCCCCTCCACTCCCCGCGTTGCTTTGTAAGCAATATGGTACAGGCAATCACAGATGTAGCGGATTCTTCACCTACCAGCTGCGGCTGTATTTTGCCCTAGAAGCCTTTTGAGTTTATACCTTTCCTTAATGCGTGAACAATGATGTATTGTTGATCAGTTTTAGTAATCATTCCACAACTTGTATACAACCCTAGGGTAATACTGCAGAAGAATTGAAAAAATACCCAACAAAACAAATCCCACTGAAAAAAAAAAAAAAAAAAAAAGAAACCAAACCCCCAAATCCAGAATTGACAGTCAATGTATTAACTGCCATTTCAAACAGAAGCCTAAACAGAAAGTGACATAAAGTAAAGGGGCAGAAAGTAACATAGTAATACTAAAAGTGACATAGTGACACTAAAAGTGACATAGTAATACTAAACCAAATACTAATACATAGTAACACTAAACCAAATACATAGTAACACTAAACAAAATACACTAAGCCGAATACTAAAACATAGTAATACTAAAGCAAAACGCATCTGCTTTCAGGAAAATCCATCTGAAATAGATCCTAAGTGCTGCTTCTTTGTTTCTTGAAGGGAGAGTCTGTTCTAACATCTTCTGCTGTAACTGGCTGTCTTGGTTTTCTCGCACCTTCTAACAAATCAGCCTTGCAAAATCCTTCCTTCTCATCCCCTCTTCTTCTCTTCCGGTGTTTCTTCTGCATATCTCCTGGTCTTAACGTGGAGTAGGTATACGAACTGGAGTAAAACGAAGCACTATAGGGAGACTTGGACCTTTAAAAAAACACAACGCAAAAGCAATAAATGAAAGTATTCTTTTTCCTCCCAAGTTTGGTTTGCTTTGGGTTTTCTTCCTCTCCATATGCTTATGTGCAACCTTCTTTCAGCTGCTGACAGCGCTACTGCAAATTGAAGAACTTGATGGCATGTAAATGTTTCTGCTTCCAAGACAGAACAGCTGCTGCTTTGTTAGTGTCAAAGCATACGTAAGGGTAAGTCTGTTTCCACTCACTTCTAGCACACGAGCTACCATAGCTGTTGATTGATTTAAGGTGCTGTGCACTGGCCTCTACTGGTATGTCAACGCACACGTTTCACTACTGGGCAACTACGTGCAGTGCAAACCCGTTTGGTTGCAGTAAGAGGCAAAAAGAGAAATCTTAATGTGTACAGCGCATTATCAAACATCAAGAAAACACGATTCAGCCTGAAGACAGTCAACCGCAAGTTTAAAATGCCAGCTTAGGCTACTGAGCTTCACTGAATATTTGGCAATTTGTACAGGTGGCAAAATACTTGTACTGCAATCCTACGCGCAGGACTATTTAACCAACACTTCTAGCCAGCTGTCCTAGCAAACTTTAGCACATAATCGCTCACACCAAGGACAGTGACGGCATTTAAGGAAATGTCCCATCTAAAGGCATCTCTAAACTCAGCCTCTAGTACTATGACTCAATGCCGTTTCTCGAGGAAAGATACTGGCAGCATTACTAATAGAGAGCGATTCAGACTCCTGCCCAAGTGATTTTGGGCGATAGAAACATCAGCTACCCTGAGATATGTCTTCACAAGTTTTTCTTGCATTATGTGGAGGAGGAGGCACGGGCACAGAGACAGGTGGTGATGCTGGCAGTGTTGGGGCTCGGGTCCCGCTGTCTAATTGGGAAATCAATTTCTTCAGCTCTACTCAGCAGTAATCAAAAGGGTGACTTTCCATCTGATCCTTTCCTTATGTTTAGTTTTCATGTGTAATTATGGTTTTCTCAAAAAGCACTCCATTTTCAGAGTCCTCTTTGCAGTCCTGCACTGGGGTTTTATTTTAAGTAATTTTACTGCATGCACACATCCCCTCTGTTAAAGCCAACTGATATTAAGCCGTTTAAAAATCAGTTACCACTTGTATTCTCCACAACTGTCCGTGCATGCTTTTTTCATTATAAATCAGCTGCTGTGTGAGTGACACCTTATGGCCTCATTTAACAGGTTACAAGTAGGAACATATGGAATTTCGGTAGAATACTTACGGTTGGCAGCCCGGTCTGCCACCTGCTGAGCGAGGTGTACTGGCTCTCACTGGGTGACCTTTTGAAGTGGGGAGAGGAAAAAGAATAAAAATCCCATTCAGTTGATCTGCAGGTAATTTGTTTAAAGACATTCGGAAGATGCAGGTACTTACCAGTTGTGGGTAGGGATTGTCCTTGGGGGCACCTCTGTGACACCGACACCGGATGTGCCGTCACCAGAGCAGCAGGAGGTAGAACACTATTGGCACCACTACAACAAAAACAAAACAAAACAAAACAAATTTCTATAATTCAAAGCGTGTTTTGGAGTGCTACGTGAAAGATAAAGCCACTTCAGAGGCTGCCCGAGAGGTTCTTTTGAATTGTGACCCTTTGTGTTCAACGGTACGGCTGAGCCTGACCGTCTGCTGGGCAGAGTGGCTGTTTGCATTCAAGGCGTAAAGTCAAAAGGGTATAAGCCCGAAGGGATCATCCAGATTTTTCATGTAGTTTCATGTGACTGCACTGGGTTGCACACTTAGACGGTCAGGTTTGTAAATTCCTCAAGTGTACAGTGTTTCAATGTTTATTATCCAATCTCTATGCGTCACTGACTACACTGTGTATTACTGAGGATGACTCTGACTTATCATAATATTGATGACAGAAATACTACAGAAAAAAAGTAGTGTGAACACGCCTGGCCAATTTTACCTAGGACTGTACTTTTACACTTTCCATGAAAATATTATTCCCCCAGTAGTAACGAGAAATTAATGCACCCAGGAAGGTTTGACATAGCTGAATGGCTTCTTTAGGAATTGCTAGCCACTTACAATCAAAGGGCTCCTGGGGAAAAAACTTTCCTCTCTCAGGGTAAACCTGTACTGAGCGACTGATAAGGGAACCAAACGGGAAATGCTTTGGAGAAAATTCGTGCAGGACGCACCCTTCCAACTTACCAAAGTGTCCTCGTTCAAAGTAAAAACGAAAAAGAGAGCTTCCACACTTATGTGGAACTGTCACTAATGATATCTATAAACCGCTAGCAGAGAAGCTCAAGAAGAAGAATCTGACTCCAGCATTTTGGTGTCTCTTCTATTCATGTTGAGCTACAGATTGCCTACCAAAAAGGTCCAGGAGGTGTAACAGGCATGAGCGGTGGTGGAGGTGGTGGCGCTGGCGGCAGCTGCTGCTGCTGCTGCTGAATCCGCTCAGGGAGCCTTTTTGTGTAGCCAATCCCGTTGCTGAAGTTGTTCACGGCCTGGAGGCAGAAAAACAGTTACAGAAAGGGAATATGAAACTTCAGCAGATGTACAAACAAAAGCCTCCCCCGAGTAACATTACTTGTCTGTTCCTGCAAGTGCTACCAATCCTAAAATGAATCAACATACCCATGTACGAGCACGTGGCATCAAACGCTGATGTTAATGACGCGTAACTCAGAGGATCTGAACTTAAAGTACTTCAGTGTTAACACTGAATTTGAAAACAAAAGTGGGACCTGAATTGGCCTGATTGTCTCTGAAGAGTTGTACGCTTCTGTGACGAGAGAGAATGTGTTTGAGAAGTACGTGTAGCCCTATTCAATCTAGCCTTGCTTAAGGAGATGTAAATTATTATTGTCTTCTGCCGCGATTGAGAGACGGAGACCTAGCTGGGTGCACGCCAGATCTAACTTTATTGTTTTCAGCAACCATCTTTTATATGATCAAATATTCATTAGAAGACAGCGTGTTAGAGTCTGATTGGTTACACAGAAAATCATCTCATACATATTACAAAAGCTGAGCTCCTAATTGGCCAGTCATTTCAAAGTCGTCCGTCTCTTTTCGCATCCTGTTGCCCAATTTCTTTCAACCACCAATTCCTTGTTCTATAAACAAAGCCAGGATGTTGCAGTCTGTTGTTCCTGATGTTTATCTTGTGACAGATAACAGTCTTGCCCAAGCAGAGGCTTTTTTCAAGGCGCTGCATTGTTCAAACTTTCTGTAGTTCGCGCTGCATGAGCTCCAGCACATCCTTTTCGATTAGTTGGCTATCACTAGGAGTTCTTCCAAGGCTGATCAGATCATTCCCTTCATCTCCCCCCTCTTGTTGCACAATAAGGACCCGCTTCATTGAGTTTGCTATTAACCTCTGTAAACATTGCAACAGACAGGGTAAAAAGAGCAATAAAAGGACAAAGACAGCCAAAGCATACACAATTGTTTTTACCAGGCTTCTTAGCCAGCCAGACAAACCCCATCCTTTAAAAAGTTTGTCTAGCCAATCTCAGCTGTCATCCTGGTGGAGTTTAGAGACTCCTTCCTTAAGCTGCTGAATACTTGCGTGAATCGATTCAGAATGATCAGAAAGGTTCATACAACACATACCTTCAAAATCCTCACACCCATGGCCTTGTGCTAAAAGCAAAAAATCTATAGCAGCCCTATTTTGCAGTGTAGCATGGCGAACACTATCCACATCTAACAAGAGACCAGATAATGCCTTGCTGGTGGCATTTGTTTGCTTGGCAAGCCAACAGCCAAGTTTATCTAAAGTTGCCAAGGCTTTCCCAGCAGCAGCCCCAGGCAACAAAAAAGAAGCAGCAAAGCGTTGACCAAAAGACCAAAATTCCACACTATCATCACAGTCAGGGGTATAGGTATGGACACTACGTTTTGCCCTATGAGAAAGGCGGTGTTGCAAAATCATAGACGTGTTGGGGGTCAAGACTGAGAGGCGTCCAAGACTGCAGGGACCCCCTTTTATATGAGAAGGGATGCTAGGCCAAGCCTTATCCCCACAAATAAAGAATATTCCGGGGGGTAATAAGAGGGGGACATTCGTAGATTTAGACACATTTAAGGCTGTGGAGTTACACCAAACACTAGCATTCCGGAAGACAGGGTGAACGGGAGAAACATCCCACACCTTAGACTGATTTTTTCCTGTATAATTAAATTTAAAACAAAGATCCATTTTTACTGATCCCAATAACTCAATTTCTTGCGGTTCCAAACTGGCCTGCGGGAGTCGGGGGGCCCACGCGTCCCAATATTTTATTATTTCCCTGACGTCTACTTTTCTTAAATCTTGGGGTACCGGCCATTCATCTAGCGGCAAGCCCACGAGACAGGTAGAGAAAGGGTTGTTCGGGGAAGCAGTAGATAGACACAAGGTATCCTGTCCCGTGAGATTTGCTAGTGTTACCCATACATTAACCTTAGGCAATGCTGGCGGGAACAGATTGCCCCATGCTCCTCCCATTATATTGGTCATAATTATTATTGGGAAAATTGACGTCGCCACCCCCTTTTCATTTTCCAAGCAAACCGCCTTTTGCATTCTCTCTTTGTACGGTCCCAGTCCTTTCTTAAGACGGGCCAGATGGCGGGTACCAGATTGGTCCTACTACACTCCAAGTCACAAACCAATATTTTTCTGCTTGATCAGTCACTATTTTTGCCCAATCAGTAAGGCAGGAAAAGTATCGATCAGTGTCACCTAACTCGTGTCCTGTGACAAGCAGGAGTCTGGCCGTACTAATCTCTTTTTCTAAACAAATTTCACACCAGCGTCCAGCAAGCGTCGCCCGACGCCACCACTCCTTGTCACAAGTGTAACAAACACACAGGACCCAGGGGTCACAATGTCCACACAAGCCACAGGTAATGTTTCTAATGGGCACTTCACGACACTTATTCATAGAACGCTTATTTGTTCAGAGCAGCCAGTTCCTTTTGCTCTGTTTCCTCGATGAGAGATTCTTCTACGTGATGATCAGGATTCTCCGGTGAGGTTTGCGGTAGGGGCTCGCGGAAGGGTCGCACGTTCTTAGCAGGAATCCACCTGGGACCCTTCTCTGTGGAGACACAAGCATAACCTCTACCCCAGGTGATAAGAGGATAAGGTCCCACAATTTTACCTGTTTCTGGGTCTCGGACCAAGACTGGTGGCTTAATCCGCATTTCCAGCGAGGCGTTCATGTTAAAATGGCGAATTATAGGAGGATTGCTGTCTAATAAAGAACAGTTCAGAAAATTAAAAACATATAAAGCTTTCTGTAAGCGCTCCTCGGGGGTAGCAGTCCCTACTCCCCCTTTCTGCTGTAGTAAGAGGCGTTTTAAGGATTGATGGGAGCGCTCGATTAACGATTGTCCTGTAGGGGAGTGAGGAATTCCGGTGACATGATCGATTCCCCAGGAGTCAAAAAATTTTTTAATTGCTGCTGATATATATGCAGGACCGTTATCAGTCTTAATTTGGGAAGGTATACCTAAAGTGGCAAATGCACGTGCTAAATGCCTTTGGACATCGCGCGTCCTTTCTCCTGTATGGCAGGAGGCAAATAATGCGCCAGAGAAGGTATCAATGGAAGAATGAATATATTTTAGGTGGCCAAATTCCGAAAAGTGGGTGACATCGGTTTGCCAGAGTTGCAAACTCTGCAAACCCCTAGGGTTAACTCCTCCTGCTACTGAGGGAAAGGAGTGTTTTTGACAATCAGGGCATACAGCAATGATAGTCGTTGCTTGCTGAGTAGTAAGACCAAATTGTCGTTTAAGACCTCCAGCATTTTGGTGGAAAAAGGAATGACTTAATTTGGCTTGTGCTACACGGTCCGGTAACACTTGCACTGGTAATGTAAGCAGATCGGCTTGTCGATTTCCTTCTGCAATAAAACCAGGCAAAGAAGTATGAGACCTAACATGCATAATAAAATAAGGGTGAGGACGTGAGTCGAGGAGGTAAATAAGCTCCTGTAACAAAGAAAATAAGTCAGCATGTGAAACATCACGCAACAAAGATGCCTCGGCTCGCTCAACAATTCCTGTAACATAAGCAGAGTCTGTAACAATATTAAGTGGCATCGACCATTTTCTAAATGCGCGGACAACTGCTGCTAATTCTACTATTTGAGGAGAGCCTGGCACAGTCTCTATATCAGAGTCCCATTGTCCACTGTGGTTATCCCACCAGAGAATAACTGACTTGTGTGATTTTCCGGATCCGTCTGTAAATACAGTTAAGGCTTGCAGAGGTTGGTCACTTCTTTTTGGCTTGGACACCAGACGGAAGTCGGCGCTAAACAGTTTATGAGAAGGTGGGTGAGAAGAAAGCTGACCTGCGTAGCCGGCTACTGCTATACTGAAGGCCTCTGATTGTTGGTGGAGCCACTGCAGATATTCGTTTGCTATAGGCAAATAAATACAAATAAAATCTATTCCTGACAATGTTAATAAACGCCTCCGGGCTCGAATGATTAAAAATGCAAACATTTCATGCTGTGTTACGATAGTCTTTGTGGGCTGATTTGGCAAAAAGACCCATTCAATAATTAACAATGGATCGGATTTCTGAAAATCCCATTGAAATATCAAGGCGTAAGGCTGTCGAGCAGGATTTAAGATGATTAGATAAAAGGGTGACTCAGGAGCCCATCGGTGTGCTTGTCTAAGGGCAATTGCAGTTGCGACTCTTTGCAGAGAGTCAACAGCCTCAGGGCTGAGAGCCCGAGGGGAGTTTAAATTAGTATCTCCTAACAACTTTTGCACATCATGCAAGTTTTTTATGTCTGCCCGAATTTGCAGGGGCTGAGGAACTATGGTTTGCGCTCGTATGCGCCAGCCTAGATATTTCCATGGTGCAATTTTTTGAATTTTTTCTGGCGCAATACAGAGACCTGCTGAATTAACAGCAGCTGTGACAAGGGCTACAGCTTCCTCCAGGACCTCGTGATGTTGTGCAGCCATCAGGATATCATCCATATAATGATACAATAAGACACTGGGCATCTTAGTCCTAACAGGACTAAGGACTTTGGCTACATACCATTGGCATATCGTAGGGCTAGTTTTCATTCCTTGTGGCAGCACAACCCACTGATATCTTTGCAACGGGGCTTGCATGTTGACACTTGGAACTGAGAAGGCAAATTTAGGAGCATCATCCGGATGCAACGGAATATTAAAAAAGCAATCTTTAAGATCGATAACAGTTAAATGCCAATCTCGAGGGATCATAGTAGGGGACGGGAGCCCCGGTTGGAGGGCTCCCATGTCCTCCATCGCGTCATTGATTTTTCTAAGGTCATGGAGCAAGCGCCACTTGCCGGTTTGCTTTTTAATAACAAAGACAGGGGAATTCCAAGGACTAACAGAGGGTACAATGTGGCCTTTTGACAGTTGTTCTGTAACTAATTCCTGGAGAGCGCGAAGCTTTTCTAACGGTAGGGGCCATTGGTCAACCCAAACAGGGGTATTGGTTTTCCAAGTCAATTTCAGGGTGTCGCGCTCTTCAATGGCCCCACCTAAAAATGTGTCTGAATAGACATCCCCCACTGGGACAACACATCTCGTCCCCACAAGATCATAGGAACAGGCAACACAAAGGGCTTAACAGAAGCTACATGTCCCTCTGGGCCTTTAATTTGGATCAAATCCAAACTTTGTTGGCTATTACCAGTCCCTCCAATGCCCGCCAACGCCTGAGAAATATTAGCTAGAGGCCATTGCGGGGGCCATTTGGCCTGAGAGATTACTGTAACATCAGCTCCAGTATCAATGATTCCGCTTAACACTATTTGCTGTCCCTCGCGGGTAAGAGTACATTGACATACGGGCCTTCTCTGGGAAATGGATTGTACCCACAAGATTTGCGGGTTTCCCGTAGACCCAAAGCCCCCCTTCCTCTGTTGGGATTGAGTGGGGATAGGGGCGCCAGTCTCCTTGGGAATTAATATCAGTTGCGCTATACGGCTACCTTTCGGTATTGTACAGGGGGGGAATGGAGTCCATGCCATGATCTTAATCTCATCAATACTATCAGAGTCAATAACTCCCGGCAACACAAAAAGTCCCGACAAAGTTGTAGATGATCTTCCTAACAATAACGCTTGCGTTCCAGGGGGCAGAGGCCCCGAAACATTTGTAGATAATAGGTGGACCGAGGAATCGAGTACCGTTACTGTGTGGGCGGTTGCCAGGTCCAGTCCGGCGCTCCCGGCCGTTGCTGGACGAAGACTTGAGGCGCTGCTGCCCCCCCCTGAGGGTTTGGGAATGTCTGCTGCGGCATTTGTGTCTGCACGCGTCGCTGCCCCGCGCTCCGCGATCGGTTTCCCTGGATTAATTGACCCTGCAAATCATACTTAGACCGACATTGATTAGCATAATGACGCCCTTTCTTACATCTGGGACAAATTCCCGGAGCTCGAGGTTTAGTACTGCCGTTAGCGGCTAAGCAATTTTTCTTCAAGTGACCAGGCTTACCGCACCCATAGCAGACACCCGGACCCATTGGGCCGCGCATAGCCGCAAAGGCAGCTGCCATGGCTTCATACTTATGATCCGCAGTACCAATCCTATTACAGGCTTCAACCATTTCAACTAGGGTGGGGTTTTGATTAGGGAGAGATTTCAAAAGTTTTTTGCAATCTGCATTAGCATTTTCCACAGCCAGTTTTAACAACAAAATTTCTCGAGCTTCCGCATTATCTATCTGACGTTCCAGAGCTTGTTTCAATCTGTCAATAAACTGCATATAGGGCTCCCGAGGTTCTTGTACGATAGTAGTAAAGGCCTTTTGCGGCTTTTGAGAGTCTGGGACTTTTCTTAGAGCCTTTCTAGCTTCTTCCCGTATCGCCTCAAGAGCTTCCCGTGGGATGTCCCGCGCCTGGGCAACTGGATTTGCCCATTGTCCCGTACCCGTAAGATGTTCTATAGTCAGTGCAGCAAGGCCTCCATTGTCGTGACCTACATAGGTCAGCAGAAGAGCTTGGAGTCCTCCCCTCCAATGCGATTCCCACAACGAGTACTGAGTGGGGGTTAGTAACAATTGTGCAAGGGACTTTAGATCATGCGGAGTCATCACATAAGTATCAAAAACGGAGGACAGCAGGCTCGCAAAATATGGGGAGGAGAGCCCGTGCTCTGTGATAGTACGGCGTAGTTCCTTCACTACCGGGAAAGATAGAGCCTCCCATTGTGCCCCTCCCCCACGACCTTGATATATCACAGGAGCCACGATTGTCCGAGCTATGTCCAGTTCTCCCTCTTTCAAGGCTTGTCGCTTGATATTAGCCCATACATCGTGTGGGTCAGGGGGGTAAAGTTGTGGCTCCTTATCAGGGTCTATGGGTCCTGGGTCAAAGGGATCCTCCTCCGGGGGATACCCTGCCGCTCCCACCGTGAGGGGCCCTTTAGTATGCTCGGTACCTGGCGGGTTATCGGTGTCTCTAGCCTCTCTACCGTCCTTGCCCTCCTGCGCCTTTAAGGTTTCAAAAATAGTTCGCCACCACGGAAGCATACGCTGCACTTCAACGTTTCCAGTTGTGGCTGCATGCCACAGTTTCACCCCTACATCATCCCACAGTTCCCGTGTAAAAATAGTGGAGGCAGTCACAGTGGGTATTTTTACTTGTACCCATTTAAGCATCATTTTAAGGTCTTGCCCAGAAATATTCTTTCCATGTTTCTTAAGAAGAGCTTTCATAAGCTCATATACGTCTCTCTCTGGGGAAGACGCTTGATTTCCCATGTTTCCCACAGCTCACCTCTTCGTTCCAGAGGGATTCTTAGGCCGGCTCCTGCTTCCTTTCAGCAGCTCATTTAAAGTTCTGTGGGACTCGCAGCCTGCCACGCAGTTAGGTGGTTGTCGAACCCGGGAATCACGTCGGGGTCACCAATTTGCCGCGATTGAGAGACGGAGACCTAGCTGGGTGCACGCCAGATCTAACTTTATTGTTTTCAGCAACCATCTTTTATATGATCAAATATTCATTAGAAGACAGCGTGTTAGAGTCTGATTGGTTACACAGAAAATCATCTCATACATATTACAAAAGCTGAGCTCCTAATTGGCCAGTCATTTCAAAGTCGTCCGTCTCTTTTCGCATCCTGTTGCCCAATTTCTTTCAACCACCAATTCCTTGTTCTATAAACAAAGCCAGGATGTTGCAGTCTGTTGTTCCTGATGTTTATCTTGTGACAGATAACAGTCTTGCCCAAGCAGAGGCTTTTTTCAAGGCACTGCATTGTTCAAACTTTCTGTAGTTCGCGCTGCATGAGCTCCAGCACATCCTTTTCGATTAGTTGGCTATCACTAGGAGTTCTTCCAAGGCTGATCAGATCATTCCCTTCAGTCTTCCCTTTCAGCTTTTTACTAAGACCCTCTTCTTACAAACAGTTTGCGTAGAAGTCATCACCTTACCTTGCGTAGGAAGTGGTTGGCAACTAAAGCATCAGGGGAAACGTCTGTCTGGTGGCACGCTGGGCATGTGTGTTCCTCCGAGTCCAGTAATGCCGTTCTAATACCTGTGTATCGTTAGAGTCATCCAAGGAGGTTTAGCCAAAGTAAAGCAGTTTCGGGGATTCTCATCAAGTTTAAAAAAAATTATATGTTCGATGGGTGAAGATGGTCTTGAGCTGAGAGCATGAAGCTCTAGATGTTCAACAGTGTCAAAAATTTCTCGGATGCAGCAAATAACTATACAGTTCTGGTATTTCACTAGTTAACACTTGAAGCTGTCTGTGTCTTGATGTTCCGACTGGTCTGTTTTCCACTGTCGAGTACAGTGAGAAGTCACCAGCCTCAAGGCTCATGGATAAAACGCACCTCAACAAAACATTAATAGGTTTGAGTCCTGAAGGGTTTAACCGACTGTCCCGTGCGGAAGAATGCGGATTACATGCCCAACGACCCGTTTGTTGCAGACCACAGTAAGTCACCAGAGTTGGCTGCGTAATTTTGTGTGAGAGAGAGGGCTGTGAAAAAACTAAACGCGTTCGATATCTAATACTGTAATCCCCGGTGCAGTTATGCACTCTTCTCATACTCGTCCTTCCGCATGTAAAGAGGATTTAACTAGATACCTAAAAAGGAGAATAAAGCTTTCTGCCTTTTTTTTCCCCTTTTACGAGAAGCGTCCTTCCCTATTCAGGGGATACTTAAGTATGAAATAGAACAGGTGACAAAGTAATTTCCTCAGCTCTGATTTCTGCTTTCAGAAAATCAGATGTGATGTTTGGAATGAACAAAGACGGGAATAACACGTACATTCGTCACAGTAACTGTTTCCACAGCAGGGAATAACAGCGGCATCAGTCATGATCTCATTACAAAGGAGACACAACAACTCCTCTGGAATAGGGTCTTCTGAGGAGGAGGAGGAGGAGGAAGAGGAGGAGGACGGCTCCTCTGGTAAAAAGGGAGGCTTCTCCTTCTTTCCTCGAGCATAAGCTTCCCTGGAGGGCGGGGTGGAGAAGGAAAAAGCAAAACGTTAAAGCTGGGTAAAGGAAAACTGTTCCAAGCTTTGCATGTTATCAGAGGAAGCAAACAGATGGAATTCTCACTCTGCATTAGCCTTCGGAGAGGTGGGCATACAGTTTAAATTGCTTTGCAATAGCCACAGCGCTAGCAGAGGGAGGGGGAACCAATTTTCCTTCTGCAGAACTCTCCCATTCATTGGATCAACATCATTTTTTGACAGCTGTGAATCAAGTGACCTGAATCCCACCTCTGCCTTCCAAGAGAACGACTCCACTGAAAATACTACGGAAATGTTTGGCAGAAAGCCAGATTCTCAGCACATCGCAAGTCTAACCTAGTTGCCGGGGCAGGAACAGTAGGACCACCCCGTTTTAATACTAGCGAGTATCACAGTTTAGAAGGTTACGATACAGTGACAGTGCTTCCTCCCCCGTCACTACAGACGCTGGCCAACTCGGTTGCAGTGCCACTCAGGCATTTGCCCATGGTTTCTCTCGTTCCCTTTGTGCTCAGTCCAGTTCATTCCATACGTACGCATTAATGATTGGTATTGCGTATTGCCCGGTGCTTGTCAGCATAACACCCTTCGTATTGGGATCTTCCACCTCCATCATGAAACTCCGTGGAATTCCTGTGCTCTTTTTAATTCTGGGAGGAGGCTTGAAATTTTTGTCCTGTTAAGAAAAGAAATGCAGACATCTCTCATCTGAAGACCCACACTTAAAATGATATTTCAACGGTGATTTTAAGCAGCACAAGCCCTTTATCCTCTCCTTTTACCTAGCCTAAGGGTTTCTCTTATTGTCCCAAACTAATACAACCAGGATGCTGCAAAGACTTGAGCAGCGTTTTGCGCTCAAGCGACATTCTTTTGCTTCACTCCAGGTTCCGTAAGGGTTACATATTGCTTGGCTCACCACCCACCCCGACAAGAGACACAAACCCGCTCCTCCTCCAAGGCGCAATTCAGAGGGAGAGCTCGTCTTACTTCCCTTCACCGTCTCTAGAGAGGAAGGCTGCATACACATCCAGCGAGTAACGTTACAGGGCATGAATACTCAGCCACAGACGTGTGTCATTAAAACACGCACATATTCAATAGGCGGGAGCGACAGAAACGCCTTGTTTTTCTATGGAATACTAAAAACTGTCAACTGCCATTAAAAAGCATTAAAACGCAATCTTACCCCGTTGGTTGGGCAGTGCTTCCTATAGTGGCCAGGTATTCCGCAACGAAAGCAAATATATGATGGTGGAGGTGGAGCCAAGGGTTTCTTCCCGTAACTAAAATTTTTGGGGGAAAAGAAGAGAAAGGTACGCATGTGTCTCTCTTGTTCAAACAAACACCTCTACAACTTTTCCATAATCTTTGAAGAAGAGATGTGACATTATCAACACTTACTTCATTGGATCGTATTCACGGCACGACTGGAGCATCGTAGCTTTTGTTACATCTTCTTCGGAAGCACCGGCCACATTGTCAGTCTGTGTAACGGGGAAGGATTTGACACACACACCTTAGAAACATGTTTAAGCCCACACAGCCCAAGACAGCACCGCTCACCCCATCCTGTAAAGAGCAGCACAACGCTAGCTGAGGTTGCATGAAAACTGCTGCTTCGATCAAATACAGTCGTCCTGAAGATGTTCTGGGGAGTCCTTATGCCATCGCGTGATGTTTATGTGCCCGTTCACCCACTTGAAAAGAGCATTCTCGGGCACTCGGAACCTTTGGCTCTGTTTGTACCTCACACAAAGACTGCTGTAACCAATCCAATTTTCTCCCAAGTGGACTGAAGCTACATGTAGAAAAAATTATACTATCCAGTACTTCCAAACTGATTTTTAAGCTCTGGCCTGCTGGAAGGAGAAGCTATCCACCGTGCATTTAATGGGGAAAGATGCATGCAACTCTCATTCTTTACATTTTGCAGCATTAAAAGGACACTCAGGGGTCGGGGATGTTGTTTCTGCTTGCTGAACTTCAGCTTCAGACACAGAAGCCTGAAAAGGAATCATGCTTTTCAGAATCCCTCGGCAAGACAAAAGATTCTTTGCAGTAGAAATTTGACAATCATGTGCTCGAGACTGTCCAAACTGCACGTTCTCCCCCCCAGTCTAACTTCTTCCTATTAGGTGATGTAACTAGAGTAAGCAAAACCTGCAGTGTTTTTGCAGTTGGCTCTGTCCATCTAACAGGCAAATGGTACTAAAAACCTTATGCAGAGCTAGATCTTCCAATTATGGAAGCCAGCTGATTAGGTTAAGCAGGATTTCTTAAAACGTTTTTATTATACACTAGTCCAGGTACAAGCAGGGTCCAAGGGAGTGGCTGTCAATGACTTGGACCTTCAAGTACCCATCATTCACATCAACCCCTTCTTGGTTTTGGTTTTACATGCGCTCATTCACAAAAGAAACAAACTAGGTTCACAATTTTATTAAATGCTTGTTTCATAGGCAGTTTCTTTTCAACAGTAACATAATCCAAATCGACAGCTATGAAATAATTTCCATGAACATTTAGAGGAACCTTTACCGATGCTTGACTAATTTGTCGGAATCCAAACGGTTTAGAAAACTCATCCAAACCCCACAAAACATTACTCGGGATAGACCCAAATGCAAATATGGCAGTTAATACGCAGGAATAACAGACCCGAAGACTGTTAGCACCTCGCCTCCAGGCTAAGCCAGTCTGCACTAAAGTGGTCAGAGAAAGTAACAGTTTTGAGCTGCTTTCACAGAATCACAGAGTCACAGAATTTTCAGAGTTGGAAGGGACCTCTAGAGATCATCTAGTCCAACTCCGCTGCTAAAGCAGGGTTGCCTAGAGCACATTACTCAGGACTGCATCCAGGCGGGTCTTGACGATCTCCAGAGAAGGGGACTCCACAACCTCCCTGGGCAGCCTGTGCCAGTGCTCTGTCACCCTCACTGTAAAGAAGTTTTTCTGTGTATTTGAACGGAACTTCCTGTGTACTAACTTGTGCCCATTACCCCTCGTCCTGTTACTTGGAACCATTGAAAAGAGCCTGGCTCCATCCTCCTTCAACCCACCCTTCAGATACTTGTACGCCATAATAAGGTCTACCCTCAGCCTTCTCTTCTCCAGGCTAAAGAGTCCCAGCTCTCTCAGCCTTTCCTCATAAGGCAGATGCTCCAAGCCCTCAGTCATCTTAGTTGCCCTTCGCTGGACTCGCTCCAGCAGTTCCCTGTCCCACTTGAACAGGGGAGCCCAAAACTGGACACAGTATTCCAGTTGTGGCCTCACCAGTGCAGAGTAGAGGGGGAGAATGACCTCCCTCGACCTACTGGCCACACTCTTCCCTATGCAGCCCAGGATTCCATTGGCCTTTTTGGCAACAAGGGCACACTGCTGGGCTATGGATAATTTACTATCTACCACAACCCCCAGATCCTTCTCCTCTGAGCTACTTCCCAGCAGGTCCGCCCCTAACTTGTACTGGTGCCTAGCATTCTTCCTCCCCAAGTACAGGACCTTGCACTTGCTTTTGTTGAACCTCATTAGGTTCTTCTCTGCCCAGCTCTCCAGCCTGTCCAGGTCACGCTGCATGGCAGCACGGCCCTCTGTCACATTCCTGGATTTCTCTGAAACACCGAAATTTTTTCAAAAGCTTAAATGTGTACAGAGTTTTTCACATTTCAGAGTAAAACTTCACATGAGTTTACCGAACCAAGGACACGATTAGGGACAGCACTAATGCAGACCAATGCCTTTTGGTTGCTGCCTTCCAAACCTTTCCTTTTTTTCCCCGAAATGAACACATTGTGAAATGTGTCTCACTGCAGTGAGAGAGGGAAATGAACTCCTGCCTTTATTTTCAGAAGGAAGAACTATTTTTATGGACTCGCGCTACGCCTTTTCACAAGGTGCAATCACCAGTGCTTTGCCAGGCAAAGTTACGCACTGTTGAGCAAAAAACGCAAGCAGTTCTGTAGCGAGACATGGTGTTACAACAGTTTCAGAAGGTCACGTCTGTGAATATGCCACACAGACACACTGGTATATTCCGATAAACAAGGAGGTACATTTACAGCATTTACAGAGTCTGTGTTCAAACCCATGAGTTTGTGTTGTCCACTGTATATGCAGAGTAGAATTTATGAAGTTGTGCAGCATTCAGAGAATGGATCTGTAACTCTAACGACTAGAAACTCAGAAATAGCCATGCCATTGTACGTGTTACAGAAATGCTTCTGTTTTGGCTGTGGCAAAGCCTCCTGAAATGTCCATAACTTGCAGCCAATTAGACTCTCCTGTAAAAATTGTGTTAGATTCCAATGCAAAAATAACAAGACGCATGAAAAACGGTAAACAGCATGTGAAGGGCTTCTTTGTGCCTTGGAGATGAGTGATACTGCTCCATTACGCTGAGGCTGATAAGGTACTCCCCTTCTATCTCCCCAAACCGGGAGCTACTCTTTACAGGACAGTATGACTTTTACAAACAAAAGGCATCCAACAACCCATACAAACCTACGTATTCCTAGCTCCAGACAGACAGATGTAGAACATGGCACCGAGTTCACCTCTGCAAGCCTTGAACCTGCATGATCTAAAAACGGTCCTACACTATCTGAACAACACAAAGTCATACAGGAAATAGTCCGGCACAGTCACTGTGAAATACAATACGTGGCTAGGCACAAACACCAATATTCACATGAGAACCGTGCAAAGGATGGCATTCCTCACTTTCTACTAGGCTGAATTAAATACATTGCATTTGCAACATATACTACATTTTACTGGAAAATAGGTCAAGTTAATGTTTGGAAAATTACTACAAGGCTCCATTGTTTAGGATTAAGTGCAGTGTGTAGAAAAAAGAGTGAGATTGTGTTTTTACGTACTGCTTTAACTCCTCCAGCGGGGACTCTTCTGACTATTACTGATGAATTCTTGGGAATCAGGGCATTGTCGTCTGTGTACTCTGAAAACAACATGAATGCAGAAAAAATATCAGTCAGTTTGTGAGAATGTCTGTTACTATGTAGTTACATCGCACTTCAGAGAATCCTTTTACAGATATGAAAGCAAAACTTTACATGTAACATTGCGCTGTTACCATCTCAACACTCTAACGCTACGTTTCAAGAGATCTTCAGGTTTCATAATCAAACACAAGCAGCAAAATCATCTTTTTTTTTTTATATATATAGTTTGATTGCCAACAGCACAGTTATCTCAAAGTCACAAAAAGGAAGTCTGCTAAGGCATGAGGCTCTTTCCGGATCTAGCTTAAGCTGCTTTTGCTTCAGTTGAGGCTACAAACCCAAGAGATCTTTTGAGAAAAACAAACCACAGCAGTCTCCCCTGCATAAAGCAGATACTAAGGTCTGACACGCTTGCCCTGCAGCAAAACACGCCCTTGGCTAAAGCATGGAAACTCTGCGCCATGGCTTTCATAGCTATTACCTAAAAATGATTCACCTAACACCACCGGTGCTCGAGACTGACAGAACACAGAAGAGAGCCCGCCATTTCGCTCTATTTCTTGGAGCATCAACAACCAAACTGACCAAACTGCTCAGTTTCTGTTTCTGTTACGTTTAAACAGAAACAAAGCTGGCAGTGCTAGAATGTGGACCGCAGAAATTTGGGGGTATTTCAAGCTTGCTTTCACAAGTAGGGCAGAAGTGGCTCCAACGAAAATGGTATCTCCCCTCTTCAGCTGATCATCCAGTTTGAATTAACCACAGGGACGTGAATTCCTTCTATTCGTTTTTCACAGAGCAGACAGACTTGAACAAAATTACTGATGGAAACAGCCTGGAAATGCCTTTCAAAAACAGCACGTGCCAGAAGCTCTCCATGCTTTGCCTTGTCTTACACATCCTTAGTCTTTTGCAGAGACAAAACCAAAACAAATCTGGTTAGAAATGAATGACGAAATGGGGCTCAGTAGCGTCTGAATGACAATGTCTTTGGTGTAGAAAAGAAGTTATATTAAAAAGAAATTCCAGAGTAGAATTCAGATACGGAGAACACTCCTGTGCAAGATGGCTTTCAAGGGTCTGCATAGATTATAACTCACAGAGACACTCTGGATCCAAAATGTTGCTGGTGAGCAGTTTCTGCAACAGCCACAAAACCAGTTTCCCGACGCAGTGCATTAAAACACGTTGAAACAAAAGTAAGTCACCCAAACAACTTCTTTGCTTCAGACTATGCATCTGTTCTATCACTTTCACATTTCTCCACCAGCTTTCAAAGAAATCTGGCAAGTGTGTTACCATAAGGTATCCTCCCACTTTCCCCCGCGCCCGCCCTCCCCCGCACCTTCTTCCGTCTGGGCGTTGCTGATCCTCAGGTCGCAGTGGGCCGCCTTCAGCTTCTCGCGGCCCATGATCTGGCGCCTGAGGTCCCTCAGGGAGATGTCTTGGCCCTGGAAGATGACCCTGTCATGCCGCAGCCTGGAGGCGAACTTGTAGTGGATGCAGGACATTGCCAGAGGCGGGCAGTGCCTGCTCCACGACAGCGTCTCCTGCGGCAGAGGCTGTGGCGGCCCCTGTGCCGGGCTGGGGTGCGCGGCGGCGCGGGGAAGGGTCCAAACAGGGGCTGGGGCAAGCGGTGCGGGCTGAGCCCAGAGCTGCTGCTGCTCCTTCTCTGGCACGCAGCGCGGCCAGGCCTGACCGGTCACTATGGCCACGGGGACACGGCACGCCGCCCCCCCACGCCTCACGCCCATTGTGACCAAAGGCCTGTCACTGCCCCAGGCTGCTGCTGTCCCTGCTGTCCCCCAGCCTGCCCCCACCCGCTCTCCTGGCACCCTCCAAGGCTCCGGGGTCCCTCCTGTCCCCCAGGGGCCTTCACCACCTGGAGTCACCTCCCGGCAGCCCCTGGCCAGTGCTGGCTCTCCCCGCAGCCCTGGGCCCATCCTGCCACCCCCCATGCCTCTCACCGCCTGCTGGCCCTCCTGTCACCCCCCTGGCTGTCACCCCCGCTCTCCCCTCCTCTCCGCAGCCAGCCAAGGCCACACAGCCCGGGGCAGATGCAGCGCGCTTTGCCCTGCGGCTCCTGGCTGCCCACGACGCAGGGCCAGCCAAGGCAGGGGACATCTCGGGGACTCTGAGTGGACCTTGGGGCAGGGACGGAGAGTGCAGCCAAAGAGGTCAACGGCCACCTACGCTCATTGCCGTAAAGCAATGCACTTCCCAACCGTGGCGCACCCACACTTGCTTCAACTCTGCAGAGGAGGACGAAGCAGTCAGGAATGAACCGTGAGCGTTACGAGGTGCCCCAGGACGACACGTCTTGCTCTCTCCATCACTACAGCTGCTGCTGCAACAGCCCTAGCGCATGAAATCCTGCCCTGAATGACGAGGTCTGGCTCTGATGACTGAGATGCTGTGGCTTGCAGACACTTCTGGGCCAAGTGGCTACTCCTTTCTGGTCATGTAAATACAATATGAACACCTTGTTGTGGTCTGGCAGGGCTAACGAGGGACTTCCCACCACTGCTGGGTTTAGGTCTTTCAATGCCTTTTGCCTTTTCGGAGGGAGGAAACCCTTTTGATTTCAGGGCTGTCCTCTCTATCCGAGGGCGAGTTATTTTTGCTACGGGCGGCTGGTTGTTTTTCCTCTTCATCGGGATTCGGAAGCCTAGGTTTTCATACACTAGCCTTGCCCGTAAGCCTGCATCAGAGGCCAACAAGCCTGACCGATGGATATGCACTAAAAGCCCATCCTCTACCGGAAACAACTCGCCAGGGAAGCTGTCCCGCCAAATGCTCAGTGGCACAGGGACGGGCATCTGCGTTATGAATTTTCACTGAAGAAAGGAAGGATACATCCCTTCCGCCAAGAAGGGTCTGTCACTAGTCTGAAAGGAGACCCCTGGGTATGCTTGGAGAGCAAGCCTATTGACAAGCTGACTCACTCTGTAGGGGCTGAGAACTGGAGATGCCAGTAGAGTCTTAAGATTAATCGAATGGATGGAAATGGACAACTCAGATCTAGGGGCCACACAGATGAACAGGGGAGTCTTATGCAGGGAGCATTCCATACAGTTGTTCCTATGCCTAAAGGCAATTGGTTTTCCTTTACAGATTACTCCAAAACCTTACACCTCCACTGACCTTGAAAGGCAGATTCTCCAGAACCCCTTACATCAAACCTATTGTAATGAGCCATCACGCCGTGGATTTCTTCCTAGATGGAGTTTATCACACCCGGCAGACTCTGAGACCGTGTGGATACTCGCAGACAGATTAAATGGGTATTCTGCAGGAATCAATAATCATGCTGAAGATCAGGTTAAAAGTTTGGTTCCCACTATGGGCCTATAGGATCCTGATTGCTCTCAGTCATCTCCTCTGGATCCCAACCTTACTGGTTTACCTAAACAACCAAATCCGGCACGTGCTGACCCTTGACAGGAAATCATTTCCACGATTCAGACTTACGTGCACATTATACTACCCGTTGACACAACTACCCGGGCAATATTAGATAGGTGGGGAAAGGGCAGTCGAGGGGATTTACCCTCAACCTGAGCTGGAACGGGTATTCTGAGTGCATTAAGAGCATCCACACAGGTTAGAACCAGGATCTCTTCTGTCTCTGTAGCTCCCAGTTACCCTGACAGAACGTGGCACCGAGTTCCACCTGCCTGTCACAGCTTGTAGCCCACAGCTAGGGCTTGCAAAACTAGAAAGAGCTACTGCAAATGTGTCAAGAGAATCAGAAAAAGCCATTCATCAAAGCACAGGCACTATTACACCCTTACCGGAAGAAATCAAATTATTACCAAAAATGGTAATATCGAATCAATTAGCTCTCGAGCCACTGTTAGAAGTACACGACAGAGTATGTCAGTTATTGAGTAAGAGCTGCTGGGGTTTTTATGTAGATCCAGAGCAGAAAAGCAAACGCGAGAGAAACAAGATTTAAACAACATTTAAAGTATTACCTGAAGTAAGGCGGGGATCTCCCCTACATCTGTTTGGGTGGCTAACCTCTTGGCTCCCAGATGCAGGGACAGGACTGTGAACTACAAGGATTTGGGTTGTTGTATTCACTCTCTTCTTTTCCTTTGTAATGAGATGTGTGTGTTTACAGGGCGGTATTACCTTAGGAACTCAACTTACGACTTAAATAATGAAGAGTATAGTGTGACCCTGATGGTGAAAAGAAAGGCTGGGACTGTGGGGAAAAGCTCATTCCCTAACTATTGTCCTAATTAGTCCTTAGAGTCTGAAATGGAAGGAACTTTCTCAAGGTATACCGAGTTTACATTGTACCCTGCATAGCCATGGTTCAGTCAGCATGACCAAAGGACACAGCTCGTTGCAGGCAGGAGAAGGACAGCCCCCACCCCGAAGAAGAAAGGATACTCCGGGACTACGCAGATGACGCCAGCCTCCCAGCCCCTCCGACACCCCTGTGAAACCCTCCCCTCATCTGGCATCAGAGAGAAGGAACTGCAGCAAGACCCACTGCAGGGACATCTACATCAGGAAAGACGCAGGTGGATGATGATTCCACGCAGGCAGAGTTGCTTCGCAAAACAGCAGTCCATGTGTGCGTGCTATGAGCGATCAGTCAAATTGCATTGTACCTGAACGCTTGAAAGGCATAAGAACCATGCGTAAAACCGCATTCGGGGCACCCCAATTTGACTGGGACACCTCGTGCGCATGAATAGAGAATCACTCTTGTCGCCCTATACTTTGTGTCCTGGCCTCTCTCCTCGGACGGCATGGGCCAGTTGCAGAATCTTCATGAAAATACCCCTCTCCCCAGTCTGAAAGTTACCCTCCAAGACCGAGAATTGCCCCCAGGGCTGGCCCAGAAGCCGCTTTACTGCTTTTATCGTGCTGTCCTCCCAGGCAATGACCGTTCAAGAAGGACTCTCCCTGAAACCATAACTCGAATCGCACTGCCTCAGGAGTAGGTGAGCGGTGCGCCATCCTCTCCTGCGCACGATGCTCCCCCTTCCCACCTCGGTCATACTTTAGGAGTACCGTTTACAGACAGAAACGCCCACTTGAAAAATGCTGTTTGGTTTGGTAAATCCACAGCCTTTTCTGCAGACAGGAACGCAGAGTGAACGGAGGAAATCAAAGGTTCCCCCCAACGAGCTGAGTCCCTGGCCACCAGCCGAGCCTTTGAAGCTGGAGCCAGCACAGCTTCTGCTGACTCCCATGCTGCATGGGCTGGAGCCACGCAGTGCCTTGGCCCTGGGCAAGAGCTGCTGCGCTCCCTTCAGAGAAGCTGCAGGCAGGGATCCATCTCCGCCTGTGCTTTGCCTGGGAGAATCAGGACAACAGCAGCGGCCTCAAGCCCCACCTGCTATTTGGGCCCTGCACTGCTGTCATGCCTGTACTTCAAAAAGGCAAAGAAAAATTGCCTTTCTTAAGAAAAAGGTATGAAAAATAGGACCCCTGGTCGGTCATATGGGTGGCAGAACAAACACCATTTTATCAGACAAACGGACATGCTCTGTGAGCGAGCTGGTTACGTGTCAGTCCCCTTTCTCCTCCTCATCAGGCCCTGGAGGTCCTGTGTACCACGCAGACTTCTTCTCCCCCTCCCCATAAGCCTGAAGGTTCCTGGGTGCCAGGCAGACTTCTTCCCTCCTTACGGGCCTTGAAGCTCCCGGGCACCCCAACAGCCAGGTTGTGAACACCCCGTCACAGAGCAGGGAAGCGCAGCAGCACACCCAGCAGCCTCTAGAAAATCAAGCAGCACTCTTCCCCTCTTCTCCTCCATTTACGGCCTCATTGATGGAGGCAATGACAAACGGCACCGTCCCCTCTGGCGGTGAAGAGGTTTCCTACCTTGATACCACACATAAAATTGTACAGGAAAGGTGTGAACCTCACAGTCACCTGGGTCTTCCGCCTGCCCTACAGACCAAAAACTAACAGCACTTAATTAACAACACATTAAGAACGGGCAGGTACCCACCAGATGGCATGTGGAATGCGCTCATTCTCCTGCTCTCTGCAACCCACAAACACTTTAAACCCCCCCACTGGCAGCCCGTGGTGGTTCTCACGGTGACACGTGAAAAGGGCACGTGGAAACCAAGAGCCCAGAGAGGCGGTGGAGTCTCCTTCACTGGAGACGTTCAGGACAGAAGTGCCTGTCACCACCACGTGCTCTTTACTTTGCCTTCCAAGATCAAGCCAAGCTGTGATACAAGAGCTTTGGCCCTCCCCCTCTCCCATGGAAAGTTTGAAATCCTGTGGGATAGGAAGAAACTTGCCAGGCAGCAGCTGCGTCTTGCTGCATAGGCTTTGAACTAGCCCTGGGGAAAAAGCTGACCAGCCGACTGCGGTACGTCAGTGTGCAACTTGGATAATGAGGTGAAGTCTCAGTGCTCAAAGATCAATTAAGCCTGGCCTTGATGACTCGGGCGAGCAGAGACTGCCCTGGCTGTAACGGGATGCAGATAAGGAGGGAGCCCTGTGTAGGCAGGACGGCCCTGCCTTTCATCAGCTAAGACAACCAGATAACAGGAACCCGTGTACTTCTTTGTTTCTTCAAAAGGCTGTCATGCCCGATCACTGACCTCTGCCTCATTACCTGTGAAATGCATATCAAAGCTGACATATGCTAACGAAGATTATAGAGATCATGCTAAACATTCATGACTATAGCACTCGTCTCTCCACCCAAATCATACTACACGCCCCCTCGGGGAAGGAAACCTCGTAAGTTTGGGGATAAAAAGATGGGACGGTTCAATTGGGAGAGAAGAACCTCGATGCCTGACAGACCAGTTGCGTTCTCTTCCTCCAGCCCAGGCAGGGACGCCTTTCTGGGTATGCGCTGCGCCTTTCACCCTCGGGTGAATGGCACCCCCGGGCCGTGGTAGTATTATTATTATTACTTTTGCTAGCAATACTAACCTTAATTAGTAGCACTGTTGTAGTCGGTGAATTTATACACGGCAATCTTGAATCTGTTTGGTCACTCTCAATAAAATAACTCACTTGGATTGTTGTGAATCTGACTCAGTGAAAGTCCTTTGCTGAGACTCTGACAGATAAATCAGGGAAAGTCCTGGGACTCTGACAGACAAAGATCGAAACTACATTCCTTTTGACGCAACAATAAGAAAAAGCTCCAAAGATATGCGCAAGAGAACTTGACTGACTGTGACCTTGCCCATTTAAGTGAGTCTATTGTTAAAAGAAACCAGATGGAAACGAGCTGAAAGTGGCAAATTTCAAACAAAACAGTGCCAACTCAGCTCATAAATATGCATTAAGTGTGCTTGCACAGGGGGGCACGTGAACAAATACTCAAAAGTCAATGGTAGAAGGCAACCTCCTGGCCAAAGCAGTAGGTTTTTCAAACTGTAACCATCAATATGTGAGTAGCCTTAAGATGGTGCATAAGGAACGAAGAATTGTAACACGGGGTCCTTCTCAGGCTCCCAGCTGAGAGGCACCTTTATGGCCAGAAATAAAAAGGGGGTTTAGCTCGTGTGTACGTCTGCTGCCTTCTTTCCTGTACCCACGCATGGACTAGAAGAGAAGTGCCAGCAAGTCCGTTTTGGTACAAGTTCAGGTCAACAGTTAAACAGCCAAAATTCTGAATAGTTACACTGACCCTTACTTAGATACTGATTTTATCTGCCTTTGATGTGTAACTAAGCACATTCCCTCCTCCCCACAGTCTTTCCTCACAGCCTCACAGCTCTCCTACGCAACAAAAACTGCACACCAAAACACCCGTGACTTTCTCAAACTCTTCACGGCCCCATCTGAGTCAAGGGACAGGATCTCCTAAAGGCTCTTTCACAGGCACTGCCCTCAAAAACCCCCGCTGCTTCTCTACTAGTGCACAAAGACATTAGGAAGGGTTGCATTTCTACGTCAATGGACACAGTTTCTGAAACGAGACAAATAGTTTTAAATGAGGATAAGCCCTTTGCCTTGCATCTGGCAACCAACAGAGATGCAGACCCGGCACATCAGACCAGGGCCAGGCACAAAACAACACCCGAGGCACAGGGAAAGCACAACACGTCAGATGTGGTAGTCAAGAACGACAACAAACGGCTCTTCCTATCACTTCTCTCTATGATCAGCTTAGTTCCTGTAGTCAGACTACAGGAAGTAGTAGTAGTAGTAGTAGTAGTAGTAGTAGTACAGTAGTAGTAGTCTAAATGGGGGCCCACTTAAGATCCGTTTGAGTTACACTACCGCTAAGCATACACCGCTACCAGACATTTCTCTAGTCTGAAGGCTGACAGCAGGGTACAAGCACAGCCCTTTCTGGACATCTCACTCCTGGCTAGAAATCTTAGAGGCTTAGAAATCAGGAGCTAAGGACTGCGTGATGGCACCACCACGAGCAGACGTTCAAACCCAAAGCATCTGGAACACACAGAGAAACCTCCACCATTTGTTCAGCAATGTTTCAAGTCACGCCATACTCAGGCCAGGACTTTACAAAATGTCACCAAACATAATGATAGTAGCCTCTTTGCTCCAAAGCAAAGAAACAAAGAGCCACCTAGCCTTGGAGAAACCCTTGTCCTTCCGTGTGGCTGGTGTCTTCACAGGGCTCTTCCTCAAAACAGGAGAAATGACCATGAATTTGGCATTCAGAAGTACACTTAGTCCTCTGGCGGACGTTGCTTACAAGCCAGAAGTCCTCTCACCCCGCCCCAGAAGCACCCGTTAGTCGTCTGGCAGTCATTCTCCATGAACCCCAAGTCCTCCACACCTACCTACCTAACGACTCGCCAGAAAGGAGTCGGACCGCACCAGAATTGACACTGCCTGACCTGCACTAGACCTGCAGCAGGCCAGAAATGACGGCTTCAAGAAAGAAAACACAACCCAATTGAACAGAGCAGCAAAAAATCAACCAGAAGAAACATTGGACAAATTATACAAAAATCCAAACCCTAAACAGAGAAACAAGCTAAAAAAAGGATCCCCCACCCCCCAAATAAAGACCACACAGAACACAAGATAAGGTAAAAACAACCTAACTTCCCTCTTTCCCGGGACCAACAAACCCAGATTCTGTCCATAACAATAACACACTTTAATCCTAACTCGCTTCAACTCTGGCATAGCATAGCCCTTGCCACCCCGTAACCCGAGCAAACTGCAGCCCTACCAGTCCATAACCCGCATCCCTGCAGGACGCTCTCCAGCACTAGGTACATCTCTGCTTAATCTCCCTTTGGACAAAGATCGAAAGGGAGGGATGGGGTTTGCTTGGCCCCGTTCCCAGGGTGCTGCAAGAGAGACCTGCCGCCCCCAAATCACCGGTGTGTTGTGGACACCACATATGAACTGCAGACAAGGGTCAGGACAGCTTTGGGGAGCAGAGAAGCCGTTTTGCGGTGCCCCCGCTGCTGGCAGAAAGCAGAGCTGGAGACAACATGGGGAAGTCCAGGGTAGCCAGTGGTGGTGGTGGGGCCCTGTAGGGTGCAGCACCCGCAGGAATGCCCGGCTCCTTAAGCCTCGGCCCCACGGCTGCAGCTCGGGACCAGCACCGGTTGGGGCTTCGCTGGGAAAAAACAGGCGAGGGTGACCCTGACACTCAGCAGGCGGACCTGGTCCCACTAACCTGTCGCTCTGCCTGTCACCACCACGGGATGCAGAAAGCAGTTCTGCTGGTCCTGGCGTGGTCCTGAGCCACGTCTCAACAGATGAGTCTTTAACCAGAGGGCCTAAAAAGAGGAAAAGGTGCCCAGAATTAGCCTGTGCTTAAGTTTTTACGGGCATTTTGGGCTTTTGAGCTACACAGTGGTGCTGCTCCAGGGGAGCGCTCAAGCGCCCCTGGGCCAGGGCAGCCCGAGGAGGAGGCCGGGGTGGCTGCGGGGTGGGGCGGGAGCCCGAGGGCAGGAAGGGGTGCCGCGGGGCATGCTGGGAGCAGGCGCGCCCCGGGGCATGCTGGGAGCTGTAGTCCCGGGGCACGGGGCTGCCCGGCAGCCATGCTCCTGCCCGGGGCACGCCGGCAGCTCTCATGGGCCCACAGGCCGCTGCCGGGCTGCCCTGGCGGTCTCAGGAGGCGCAGTCCCTGCTCCAGCTGCCGCTGGGCTGAGGGGAGGGCTGGGGCCACCCGAGGGCAGCGGGGGAGCCCCAAACCGCCCGCAGCCATGGGGTCCCAGTCAGCATGAGCCGGGAGTGGCAGGGGCAGCCCCGGGAGGGACCCGGGAGTCGGGGAGGGGAAGGGGATGGAGAGAGACCCCCCCGGGCACAGGCAGCGCGCACCCCGACTCCCAGAGCCCCCTCAACTGCCCTGGCCCCAGCGCCAGTGATGTATGATCTGAGAGAGACAGAGACAGAAGTGCCTGAACTGTCAAATTCTGCCGGCAGCACCGAGAGCAGGAACTGCGTTGAGTCCTGTGCCCTTGGGGCTGTGTCGCCCCTGTGCTGCATCTGGATCCCTCCCTGTGCCTGTGCTCCCCCAGCCTTTCCCTAGCTGGTTCCCTCTTTTGCTTCCCTGTACCTCTCTTAATCTGGCGATTCTTGTATCCTGCTCCCTGCCCCTGCTCTAGTCTCCAGCCCCTCTCTTTCTCTGGCATGCTACCTGTCCCTTTGTTGTTCTTGCTCTTCCTCTGTCCTGCTCCGTTTTCCTCTTTTTCTCTTCCTCTCACTCTGTCCTGAAGCACACTGCTGTTTTCTCATTCTCTGCCTCTTTGTCCCGCTCTGCATCCCTCTGTTGTTAACAGTCTCTCTGGCCTCTTCCCGCTCCTGCTTTTTCTGCCTGTATGTCTCACTCCCTGTACCCGTCCTCCTTGTGGTCTCTCTCCTTCCTCATCATCATAGAATCATAGAGGAAGGAATCATAGAGGAATCATAGCTTGGAAGGAACTTTAAAGATTGTCTCCTTCCAACCCCCCTGCCCTGGGCAGGGACACCTCCCACTAGACCAAGTTGCTCTAAGCCCTATCCGGCCTGGCCTTGAACACCTCCAGGATGGAGCTTCCACAGCTTCTCTGGGCAACCTCTTCCAGTGTCTTACCACCCTCAGAGTGAAAAATTTCTTCCTAATAGCTAATCTAAATCTACCCTCTTCCAGCATCAAGACATTACCCCTTGCCCTATGACTATAAGGTCTCCCCAGAGCCTTCTCTCCTCCCGGCTGAACATCCCCAACTCTCTTACTGGAAGATTCAAGCTTCCTTCTTCTCATAATATTTTGTGCCTAGTTCTGTGGAAAAACAGGCCCATGTTCTCTCATGGCAGGCACAGCCTCTCTCCTTTTGTGGTTCTTCAGGCACCAAGCAGACATTAGGAAAGCTCTCGACTGGAGTATTCTACAGGAATACCGAAGTATTGCCTCCAATCAGTCAAGGGGAAACAATATATCCATGATACTTGTGTTGCGTTGAGGGGCAAAGTAGTTTTGGCAGAAAATATACCCCCTCGCGTTCTAACACTCCTCACCGAGGTGGGAGGCGAGGTGCGGCTAGGTTTACATTCTGAGCGATGCCCACTTCACCCCTATCAGTCCAGGCGCGTTTCATATATTACACTGTTACGCTTCTGAATACACTAACAGAGGACTGCACCTTCAGCCCAGCTGTGCTCATGAACTAACACGGCCACGCTTCGGTCGCGTTCAATGAGAAACCCAAACGACGAGCTGCCTACACAGTACAGTTTATTTAAACAACAGCTACACAAGTTCTTTCGGATTGCCGGTGATAGTGACTGTCTGCAAAGCACGTGCAAATACGAAAGATGCTAGCAATAGAGCTCGGTTACAAAAGCGCTAAGTTATAAACCCACTCTGTACAGAGATTTCTAAGTTTCCGGGGGAAGCACTTGGTATAGCCAAGTGTTCGAATCTTACCCACAAGCGTCCTTATTGCGGGGGAAGAGAGACCTAGCCCGTCGACTGGTCCCAGAAGTCCACAATGGTGTCTTCACTCACATCCCCCTTTTCTTGGGCTATTTTTATACTATTTTTTATCTTCAAGGTGGAGTTTGAGTGACTCTAGTCATAAATACTTTCATTATGATAGGTGTAAAATTTCCTTGCCTCGCATTTAAAGGTATAGCTGACGAAAAATTCAGGGCGCAGACTCAAGGAGGAATGGTCGCACCTTGGAGGCGGGGAGCTTTTGGGATGGAGGTGTGTTTTGGTATTATAATGACACTCTAATGAGCAAAGTTCACTAAAGGACAGCCTTTCATCAAAAAAATGACAGATTGTTGGCTCAGGGTAACAAGTGGGCCGTTTATCAGTTCCATAAGACCTTCGAGGGCTCCATTTGGTCCCCAGGTTCTCAGTTTATCCCAAAGTTTTAGCTGCAGTGTCTCCACTCTGCTCCATCCTTCGCACTGTTTTCCTTCCGTGGTACCACCTCGTTCCCATGCTTTCCGGATTATCACAGGGTTTGGCCTTGGAGTCTCCAGCCCCCTCCACTCCCCGCGTTGCTTTGTAAGCAATATGGTACAGGCAATCACAGATGTAGCGGATTCTTCACCTACCAGCTGCGGCTGTATTTTGCCCTAGAAGCCTTTTGAGTTTATACCTTTCCTTAATGCGTGAACAATGATGTATTGTTGATCAGTTTTAGTAATCATTCCACAACTTGTATACAACCCTAGGGTAATACTGCAGAAGAATTGAAAAAATACCCAACAAAACAAATCCCACTGAAAAAAAAAAAAAAAAAAAAAAAGAAACCAAACCCCCAAATCCAGAACTGACAGTCAATGTATTAACTGCCATTTCAAACAGAAGCCTAAACAGAAAATGACATAAAGTAAAGGGGCAGAAAGTAACATAGTAATACTAAAAGTGACATAGTGACACTAAAAGTGACATAGTAATACTAAACCAAATACTAATACATAGTAACACTAAACCAAATACATAGTAACACTAAACAAAATACACTAAGCCGAATACTAAAACATAGTAATACTAAAGCAAAACGCATCTGCTTTCAGGAAAATCCATCTGAAATAGATCCTAAGTGCTGCTTCTTTGTTTCTTGAAGGGAGAGTCTGTTCTAACATCTTCTGCTGTAACTGGCTGTCTTGGTTTTCTCGCACCTTCTAACAAATCAGCCTTGCAAAATCCTTCCTTCTCATCCCCTCTTCTTCTTTTCTGGTGTTTCTTCTGCATATCTCCTGGTCTTAACGTGGAGTAGGTATACGAACTGGAGTAAAACGAAGCACTATAGGGAGACTTGGACCTTTAAAAAAACACAGCGCAAAAGCAATAAATGAAAGTATTCTTTTTCCTCCCAAGTTTGGTTTGCTTTGGGTTTTCTTCCTCTCCATATGCTTATGTGCAACCTTCTTTCAGCTGCTGACAGCGCTACTGCAAATTGAAGAACTTGATGGCATGTAAACGTTTCTGCTTCCAAGACAGAACAGCTGCTGCTTTGTTAGTGTCAAAGCATACGTAAGGGTAAGTCTGTTTCCACTCACTTCTAGCACACGAGCTACCATAGCTGTTGATTGATTTAAGGTGCTGTGCACTGGCCTCTACTGGTATGTCAACGCACACGTTTCACTACTGGGCAACTACGTGCAGTGCAAACCCGTTTGGTTGCAGTAAGAGGCAAAAAGAGAAATCTTAATGTGTACAGCGCATTATCAAACATCAAGAAAACACGATTCAGCCTGAAGACAGTCAACCGCAAGTTTAAAATGCCAGCTTAGGCTACTGAGCTTCACTGAATATTTGGCAATTTGTACAGGTGGCAAAATACTTGTACTGCAATCCTACGCGCAGGACTATTTAACCAACACTTCTAGCCAGCTGTCCTAGCAAACTTTAGCACATAATCGCTCACACCAAGGACAGTGACGGCATTTAAGGAAATGTCCCATCTAAAGGCATCTCTAAACTCAGCCTCTAGTACTATGACTCAATGCCGTTTCTCGAGGAAAGATACTGGCAGCATTACTAATAGAGAGCGATTCAGACTCCTGCCCAAGTGATTTTGGGCGATAGAAACATCAGCTACCCTGAGATATGTCTTCACAAGTTTTTCTTGCATTATGTGGAGGAGGAGGCACGGGCACAGAGACAGGTGGTGATGCTGGCAGTGTTGGGGCTCGGGTCCCGCTGTCTAATTGGGAAATCAATTTCTTCAGCTCTACTCAGCAGTAATCAAAAGGGTGACTTTCCATCTGATCCTTTCCTTATGTTTAGTTTTCATGTGTAATTATGGTTTTCTCAAAAAGCACTCCATTTTCAGAGTCCTCTTTGCAGTCCTGCACTGGGGTTTTATTTTAAGTAATTTTACTGCATGCACACATCCCCTCTGTTAAAGCCAACTGATATTAAGCCGTTTAAAAATCAGTTACCACTTGTATTCTCCACAACTGTCCGTGCATGCTTTTTTCATTATAAATCAGCTGCTGTGTGAGTGACACCTTATGGCCTCATTTAACAGGTTACAAGTAGGAACATATGGAATTTCGGTAGAATACTTACAGTTGGCAGCCCGGTCTGCCACCTGCTGAGCGAGGTGTACTGGCTCTCACTGGGTGACCTTTTGAAGTGGGGAGAGGAAAAAGAATAAAAATCCCATTCAGTTGATCTGCAGGTAATTTGTTTAAAGACATTCGGAAGATGCAGGTACTTACCAGTTGTGGGTAGGGATTGTCCTTGGGGGCACCTCTGTGACACCGACACCGGATGTGCCGTCACCAGAGCAGCAGGAGGTAGAACACTATTGGCACCACTACAACAAAAACAAAACAAAACAAAACAAATTTCTATAATTCAAAGCGTGTTTTGGAGTGCTACGTGAAAGATAAAGCCACTTCAGAGGCTGCCCGAGAGGTTCTTTTGAATTGTGACCCTTTGTGTTCAACGGTACGGCTGAGCCTGACCGTCTGCTGGGCAGAGTGGCTGTTTGCATTCAAGGCGTAAAGTCAAAAGGGTATAAGCCCGAAGGGATCATCCAGATTTTTCATGTAGTTTCATGTGACTGCACTGGGTTGCACACTTAGACGGTCAGGTTTGTAAATTCCTCAAGTGTACAGTGTTTCAATGTTTATTATCCAATCTCTATGCGTCACTGACTACACTGTGTATTACTGAGGATGACTCTGACTTATCATAATATTGATGACAGAAATACTACAGAAAAAAAGTAGTGTGAACACGCCTGGCCAATTTTACCTAGGACTGTACTTTTACACTTTCCATGAAAATATTATTCCCCCAGTAGTAACGAGAAATTAATGCACCCAGGAAGGTTTGACATAGCTGAATGGCTTCTTTAGGAATTGCTAGCCACTTACAATCAAAGGGCTCCTGGGGAAAAAACTTTCCTCTCTCAGGGTAAACCTGTACTGAGCGACTGATAAGGGAACCAAACGGGAAATGCTTTGGAGAAAATTCGTGCAGGACGCACCCTTCCAACTTACCAAAGTGTCCTCGTTCAAAGTAAAAACGAAAAAGAGAGCTTCCACACTTATGTGGAACTGTCACTAATGATATCTATAAACCGCTAGCAGAGAAGCTCAAGAAGAAGAATCTGACTCCAGCATTTTGGTGTCTCTTCTATTCATGTTGAGCTACAGATTGCCTACCAAAAAGGTCCAGGAGGTGTAACAGGCATGAGCGGTGGTGGAGGTGGTGGCGCTGGCGGCAGCTGCTGCTGCTGCTGCTGAATCCGCTCAGGGAGCCTTTTTGTGTAGCCAATCCCGTTGCTGAAGTTGTTCACGGCCTGGAGGCAGAAAAACAGTTACAGAAAGGGAATATGAAACTTCAGCAGATGTACAAACAAAAGCCTCCCCCGAGTAACATTACTTGTCTGTTCCTGCAAGTGCTACCAATCCTAAAATGAATCAACATACCCATGTACGAGCACGTGGCATCAAACGCTGATGTTAATGACGCGTAACTCAGAGGATCTGAACTTAAAGTACTTCAGTGTTAACACTGAATTTGAAAACAAAAGTGGGACCTGAATTGGCCTGATTGTCTCTGAAGAGTTGTACGCTTCTGTGACGAGAGAGAATGTGTTTGAGAAGTACGTGTAGCCCTATTCAATCTAGCCTTGCTTAAGGAGATGTAAATTATTATTGTCTTCCCTTTCAGCTTTTTACTAAGACCCTCTTCTTACAAACAGTTTGCGTAGAAGTCATCACCTTACCTTGCGTAGGAAGTGGTTGGCAACTAAAGCATCAGGGGAAACGTCTGTCTGGTGGCACGCTGGGCATGTGTGTTCCTCCGAGTCCAGTAATGCCGTTCTAATACCTGTGTATCGTTAGAGTCATCCAAGGAGGTTTAGCCAAAGTAAAGCAGTTTCGGGGATTCTCATCAAGTTTAAAAAAAATTATATGTTCGATGGGTGAAGATGGTCTTGAGCTGAGAGCATGAAGCTCTAGATGTTCAACAGTGTCAAAAATTTCTCGGATGCAGCAAATAACTATACAGTTCTGGTATTTCACTAGTTAACACTTGAAGCTGTCTGTGTCTTGATGTTCCGACTGGTCTGTTTTCCACTGTCGAGTACAGTGAGAAGTCACCAGCCTCAAGGCTCATGGATAAAACGCACCTCAACAAAACATTAATAGGTTTGAGTCCTGAAGGGTTTAACCGACTGTCCCGTGCGGAAGAATGCGGATTACATGCCCAACGACCCGTTTGTTGCAGACCACAGTAAGTCACCAGAGTTGGCTGCGTAATTTTGTGTGAGAGAGAGGGCTGTGAAAAAACTAAACGCGTTCGATATCTAATACTGTAATCCCCGGTGCAGTTATGCACTCTTCTCATACTCGTCCTTCCGCATGTAAAGAGGATTTAACTAGATACCTAAAAAGGAGAATAAAGCTTTCTGCCTTTTTTTTCCCCTTTTACGAGAAGCGTCCTTCCCTATTCAGGGGATACTTAAGTATGAAATAGAACAGGTGACAAAGTAATTTCCTCAGCTCTGATTTCTGCTTTCAGAAAATCAGATGTGATGTTTGGAATGAACAAAGACGGGAATAACACGTACATTCGTCACAGTAACTGTTTCCACAGCAGGGAATAACAGCGGCATCAGTCATGATCTCATTACAAAGGAGACACAACAACTCCTCTGGAATAGGGTCTTCTGAGGAGGAGGAGGAGGAGGAAGAGGAGGAGGACGGCTCCTCTGGTAAAAAGGGAGGCTTCTCCTTCTTTCCTCGAGCATAAGCTTCCCTGGAGGGCGGGGTGGAGAAGGAAAAAGCAAAACGTTAAAGCTGGGTAAAGGAAAACTGTTCCAAGCTTTGCATGTTATCAGAGGAAGCAAACAGATGGAATTCTCACTCTGCATTAGCCTTCGGAGAGGTGGGCATACAGTTTAAATTGCTTTGCAATAGCCACAGCGCTAGCAGAGGGAGGGGGAACCAATTTTCCTTCTGCAGAACTCTCCCATTCATTGGATCAACATCATTTTTTGACAGCTGTGAATCAAGTGACCTGAATCCCACCTCTGCCTTCCAAGAGAACGACTCCACTGAAAATACTACGGAAATGTTTGGCAGAAAGCCAGATTCTCAGCACATCGCAAGTCGAACCTAGTTGCCGGGGCAGGAACAGTAGGACCACCCCGTTTTAATACTAGCGAGTATCACAGTTTAGAAGGTTACGATACAGTGACAGTGCTTCCTCCCCCGTCACTACAGACGCTGGCCAACTCGGTTGCAGTGCCACTCAGGCATTTGCCCATGGTTTCTCTCGTTCCCTTTGTGCTCAGTCCAGTTCATTCCATACGTACGCATTAATGATTGGTATTGCGTATTGCCCGGTGCTTGTCAGCATAACACCCTTCGTATTGGGATCTTCCACCTCCATCATGAAACTCCGTGGAATTCCTGTGCTCTTTTTAATTCTGGGAGGAGGCTTGAAATTTTTGTCCTGTTAAGAAAAGAAATGCAGACATCTCTCATCTGAAGACCCACACTTAAAATGATATTTCAACGGTGATTTTAAGCAGCACAAGCCCTTTATCCTCTCCTTTTACCTAGCCTAAGGGTTTCTCTTATTGTCCCAAACTAATACAACCAGGATGCTGCAAAGACTTGAGCAGCGTTTTGCGCTCAAGCGACATTCTTTTGCTTCACTCCAGGTTCCGTAAGGGTTACATATTGCTTGGCTCACCACCCACCCCGACAAGAGACACAAACCCGCTCCTCCTCCAAGGCGCAATTCAGAGGGAGAGCTCGTCTTACTTCCCTTCACCGTCTCTAGAGAGGAAGGCTGCATACACATCCAGCGAGTAACGTTACAGGGCATGAATACTCAGCCACAGACGTGTGTCATTAAAACACGCACATATTCAATAGGCGGGAGCGACAGAAACGCCTTGTTTTTCTATGGAATACTAAAAACTGTCAACTGCCATTAAAAAGCATTAAAACGCAATCTTACCCCGTTGGTTGGGCAGTGCTTCCTATAGTGGCCAGGTATTCCGCAACGAAAGCAAATATATGATGGTGGAGGTGGAGCCAAGGGTTTCTTCCCGTAACTAAAATTTTTGGGGGAAAAGAAGAGAAAGGTACGCATGTGTCTCTCTTGTTCAAACAAACACCTCTACAACTTTTCCATAATCTTTGAAGAAGAGATGTGACATTATCAACACTTACTTCATTGGATCGTATTCACGGCACGACTGGAGCATCGTAGCTTTTGTTACATCTTCTTCGGAAGCACCGGCCACATTGTCAGTCTGTGTAACGGGGAAGGATTTGACACACACACCTTAGAAACATGTTTAAGCCCACACAGCCCAAGACAGCACCGCTCACCCCATCCTGTAAAGAGCAGCACAACGCTAGCTGAGGTTGCATGAAAACTGCTGCTTCGATCAAATACAGTCGTCCTGAAGATGTTCTGGGGAGTCCTTATGCCATCGCGTGATGTTTATGTGCCCGTTCACCCACTTGAAAAGAGCATTCTCGGGCACTCGGAACCTTCGGCTCTGTTTGTACCTCACACAAAGACTGCTGTAACCAATCCAATTTTCTCCCAAGTGGACTGAAGCTACATGTAGAAAAAATTATACTATCCAGTACTTCCAAACTGATTTTTAAGCTCTGGCCTGCTGGAAGGAGAAGCTATCCACCGTGCATTTAATGGGGAAAGATGCATGCAACTCTCATTCTTTACATTTTGCAGCATTAAAAGGACACTCAGGGGTCGGGGATGTTGTTTCTGCTTGCTGAACTTCAGCTTCAGACACAGAAGCCTGAAAAGGAATCATGCTTTTCAGAATCCCTCGGCAAGACAAAAGATTCTTTGCAGTAGAAATTTGACAATCATGTGCTCGAGACTGTCCAAACTGCACGTTCTCCCCCCCAGTCTAACTTCTTCCTATTAGGTGATGTAACTAGAGTAAGCAAAACCTGCAGTGTTTTTGCAGTTGGCTCTGTCCATCTAACAGGCAAATGGTACTAAAAACCTTATGCAGAGCTAGATCTTCCAATTATGGAAGCCAGCTGATTAGGTTAAGCAGGATTTCTTAAAACGTTTTTATTATACACTAGTCCAGGTACAAGCAGGGTCCAAGGGAGTGGCTGTCAATGACTTGGACCTTCAAGTACCCATCATTCACATCAACCCCTTCTTGGTTTTGGTTTTACATGCGCTCATTCACAAAAGAAACAAACTAGGTTCACAACTTTATTAAATGCTTGTTTCATAGGCAGTTTCTTTTCAACAGTAACATAATCCAAATCGACAGCTATGAAATAATTTCCATGAACATTTAGAGGAACCTTTACCGATGCTTGACTAATTTGTCGGAATCCAAACGGTTTAGAAAACTCATCCAAACCCCACAAAACATTACTCGGGATAGACCCAAATGCAAATATGGCAGTTAATACGCAGGAATAACAGACCCGAAGACTGTTAGCACCTCGCCTCCAGGCTAAGCCAGTCTGCACTAAAGTGGTCAGAGAAAGTAACAGTTTTGAACTGCTTTCACAGAATCACAGAGTCACAGAATTTTCAGAGTTGGAAGGGACCTCTAGAGATCATCTAGTCCAACTCCGCTGCTAAAGCAGGGTTGCCTAGAGCACATTACTCAGGACTGCATCCAGGCGGGTCTTGACGATCTCCAGAGAAGGGGACTCCACAACCTCCCTGGGCAGCCTGTGCCAGTGCTCTGTCACCCTCACTGTAAAGAAGTTTTTCTGTGTATTTGAACGGAACTTCCTGTGTACTAACTTGTGCCCATTACCCCTCGTCCTGTTACTTGGAACCATTGAAAAGAGCCTGGCTCCATCCTCCTTCAACCCACCCTTCAGATACTTGTACGCCATAATAAGGTCTACCCTCAGCCTTCTCTTCTCCAGGCTAAAGAGTCCCAGCGCTCTCAGCCTTTCCTCATAAGGCAGATGCTCCAAGCCCTCAGTCATCTTAGTTGCCCTTCGCTGGACTCGCTCCAGCAGTTCCCTGTCCCACTTGAACAGGGGAGCCCAAAACTGGACACAGTATTCCAGTTGTGGCCTCACCAGTGCAGAGTAGAGGGGGAGAATGACCTCCCTCGACCTACTGGCCACACTCTTCCCTATGCAGCCCAGGATTCCATTGGCCTTTTTGGCAACAAGGGCACACTGCTGGGCTATGGATAATTTACTATCTACCACAACCCCCAGATCCTTCTCCTCTGAGCTACTTCCCAGCAGGTCCGCCCCTAACTTGTACTGGTGCCTAGCATTCTTCCTCCCCAAGTACAGGACCTTGCACTTGCTTTTGTTGAACCTCATTAGGTTCTTCTCTGCCCAGCTCTCCAGCCTGTCCAGGTCACGCTGCATGGCAGCACGGCCCTCTGTCACATTCCTGGATTTCTCTGAAACACCGAAATTTTTTCAAAAGCTTAAATGTGTACAGAGTTTTTCACATTTCAGAGTAAAACTTCACATGAGTTTACCGAACCAAGGACACGATTAGGGACAGCACTAATGCAGACCAATGCCTTTTGGTTGCTGCCTTCCAAACCTTTCCTTTTTTTCCCCGAAATGAACACATTGTGAAATGTGTCTCACTGCAGTGAGAGAGGGAAATGAACTCCTGCCTTTATTTTCAGAAGGAAGAACTATTTTTATGGACTCGCGCTACGCCTTTTCACAAGGTGCAATCACCAGTGCTTTGCCAGGCAAAGTTACGCACTGTTGAGCAAAAAACGCAAGCAGTTCTGTAGCGAGACATGGTGTTACAACAGTTTCAGAAGGTCACGTCTGTGAATATGCCACACAGACACACTGGTATATTCCGATAAACAAGGAGGTACATTTACAGCATTTACAGAGTCTGTGTTCAAACCCATGAGTTTGTGTTGTCCACTGTATATGCAGAGTAGAATTTATGAAGTTGTGCAGCATTCAGAGAATGGATCTGTAACTCTAACGACTAGAAACTCAGAAATAGCCATGCCATTGTACGTGTTACAGAAATGCTTCTGTTTTGGCTGTGGCAAAGCCTCCTGAAATGTCCATAACTTGCAGCCAATTAGACTCTCCTGTAAAAATTGTGTTAGATTCCAATGCAAAAATAACAAGACGCATGAAAAACGGTAAACAGCATGTGAAGGGCTTCTTTGTGCCTTGGAGATGAGTGATACTGCTCCATTACGCTGAGGCTGATAAGGTACTCCCCTTCTATCTCCCCAAACCGGGAGCTACTCTTTACAGGACAGTATGACTTTTACAAACAAAAGGCATCCAACAACCCATACAAACCTACGTATTCCTAGCTCCAGACAGACAGATGTAGAACATGGCACCGAGTTCACCTCTGCAAGCCTTGAACCTGCATGATCTAAAAACGGTCCTACACTATCTGAACAACACAAAGTCATACAGGAAATAGTCCGGCACAGTCACTGTGAAATACAATACGTGGCTAGGCACAAACACCAATATTCACATGAGAACCGTGCAAAGGATGGCATTCCTCACTTTCTACTAGGCTGAATTAAATACATTGCATTTGCAACATATACTACATTTTACTGGAAAATAGGTCAAGTTAATGTTTGGAAAATTACTACAAGGCTCCATTGTTTAGGATTAAGTGCAGTGTGTAGAAAAAAGAGTGAGATTGTGTTTTTACGTACTGCTTTAACTCCTCCAGCGGGGACTCTTCTGACTATTACTGATGAATTCTTGGGAATCAGGGCATTGTCGTCTGTGTACTCTGAAAACAACATGAATGCAGAAAAAATATCAGTCAGTTTGTGAGAATGTCTGTTACTATGTAGTTACATCGCACTTCAGAGAATCCTTTTACAGATATGAAAGCAAAACTTTACATGTAACATTGCGCTGTTACCATCTCAACACTCTAACGCTACGTTTCAAGAGATCTTCAGGTTTCATAATCAAACACAAGCAGCAAAATCATCTTTTTTTTTATATATATAGTTTGAATGCCAACAGCACAGTTATCTCAAAGTCACAAAAAGGAAGTCTGCTAAGGCATGAGGCTCTTTCCGGATCTAGCTTAAGCTGCTTTTGCTTCAGTTGAGGCTACAAACCCAAGAGATCTTTTGAGAAAAACAAACCACAGCAGTCTCCCCTGCATAAAGCAGATACTAAGGTCTGACACGCTTGCCCTGCAGCAAAACACGCCCTTGGCTAAAGCATGGAAACTCTGCGCCATGGCTTTCATAGCTATTACCTAAAAATGATTCACCTAACACCACCGGTGCTCAAGACTGACAGAACACAGAAGAGAGCCCGCCATTTCGCTCTATTTCTTGGAGCATCAACAACCAAACTGACCAAACTGCTCAGTTTCTGTTTCTGTTACGTTTAAACAGAAACAAAGCTGGCAGTGCTAGAATGTGGACCGCAGAAATTTGGGGGTATTTCAAGCTTGCTTTCACAAGTAGGGCAGAAGTGGCTCCAACGAAAATGGTATCTCCCCTCTTAAGCTGATCATCCAGTTTGAATTAACCACAGGGACGTGAATTCCTTCTATTCGTTTTTCACAGAGCAGACAGACTTGAACAAAATTACTGATGGAAACAGCCTGGAAATGCCTTTCAAAAACAGCACGTGCCAGAAGCTCTCCATGCTTTGCCTTGTCTTACACATCCTTAGTCTTTTGCAGAGACAAAACCAAAACAAATCTGGTTAGAAATGAATGACGAAATGGGGCTCAGTAGCGTCTGAATGACAATGTCTTTGGTGTAGGAAAGAAGTTATATTAAAAAGAAATTCCAGAGTAGAATTCAGATACGGAGAACACTCCTGTGCAAGATGGCTTTCAAGGGTCTGCATAGATTATAACTCACAGAGACACTCTGGATCCAAAATGTTGCTGGTGAGCAGTTTCTGCAACAGCCACAAAACCAGTTTCCCGACGCAGTGCATTAAAACACGTTGAAACAAAAGTAAGTCACCCAAACAACTTCTTTGCTTCAGACTATGCATCTGTTCTATCACTTTCACATTTCTCCACCAGCTTTCAAAGAAATCTGGCAAGTGTGTTACCATAAGGTATCCTCCCACTTTCCCCCGCGCCCGCCCTCCCCCGCACCTTCTTCCGTCTGGGCGTTGCTGATCCTCAGGTCGCAGTGGGCCGCCTTCAGCTTCTCGCGGCCCATGATCTGGCGCCTGAGGTCCCTCAGGGAGATGTCTTGGCCCTGGAAGATGACCCTGTCATGCCGCAGCCTGGACGCGAACTTGTAGTGGATGCAGGACATTGCCAGAGGCGGGCAGTGCCTGCTCCACGACAGCGTCTCCTGCGGCAGAGGCTGTGGCGGCCCCTGTGCCGGGCTGGGGTGCGCGGCGGCGCGGGGAAGGGTCCAAACAGGGGCTGGGGCAAGCGGTGCGGGCTGAGCCCAGAGCTGCTGCTGCTCCTTCTCTGGCACGCAGCGCGGCCAGGCCTGACCGGTCACTATGGCCACGGGGACACGGCACGCCGCCCCCCCACGCCTCACGCCCATTGTGACCAAAGGCCTGTCACTGCCCCAGGCTGCTGCTGTCCCTGCTGTCCCCCAGCCTGCCCCCACCCGCTCTCCTGGCACCCTCCAAGGCTCCGGGGTCCCTCCTGTCCCCCAGGGGCCTTCACCACCTGGAGTCACCTCCCGGCAGCCCCTGGCCAGTGCTGGCTCTCCCCGCAGCCCTGGGCCCATCCTGCCACCCCCCATGCCTCTCACCGCCTGCTGGCCCTCCTGTCACCCCCCTGGCTGTCACCCCCGCTCTCCCCTCCTCTCCGCAGCCAGCCAAGGCCACACAGCCCGGGGCAGATGCAGCGCGCTTTGCCCTGCGGCTCCTGGCTGCCCACGACGCAGGGCCAGCCAAGGCAGGGGACATCTCGGGGACTCTGAGTGGACCTTGGGGCAGGGACGGAGAGTGCAGCCAAAGAGGTCAACGGCCACCTACGCTCATTGCCGTAAAGCAATGCACTTCCCAACCGTGGCGCACCCACACTTGCTTCAACTCTGCAGAGGAGGACGAAGCAGTCAGGAATGAACCGTGAGCGTTACGAGGTGCCCCAGGACGACACGTCTTGCTCTCTCCATCACTACAGCTGCTGCTGCAACAGCCCTAGCGCATGAAATCCTGCCCTGAATGACGAGGTCTGGCTCTGATGACTGAGATGCTGTGGCTTGCAGACACTTCTGGGCCAAGTGGCTACTCCTTTCTGGTCATGTAAATACAATATGAACACCTTGTTGTGGTCTGGCAGGGCTAACGAGGGACTTCCCACCACTGCTGGGTTTAGGTCTTTCAATGCCTTTTGCCTTTTCGGAGGGAGGAAACCCTTTTGATTTCAGGGCTGTCCTCTCTATCCGAGGGCGAGTTATTTTTGCTACGGGCGGCTGGTTGTTTTTCCTCTTCATCGGGATTCGGAAGCCTAGGTTTTCATACACTAGCCTTGCCCGTAAGCCTGCATCAGAGGCCAACAAGCCTGACCGATGGATATGCACTAAAAGCCCATCCTCTACCGGAAACAACTCGCCAGGGAAGCTGTCCCGCCAAATGCTCAGTGGCACAGGGACGGGCATCTGCGTTATGAATTTTCACTGAAGAAAGGAAGGATACATCCCTTCCGCCAAGAAGGGTCTGTCACTAGTCTGAAAGGAGACCCCTGGGTATGCTTGGAGAGCAAGCCTATTGACAAGCTGACTCACTCTGTAGGGGCTGAGAACTGGAGATGCCAGTAGAGTCTTAAGATTAATCGAATGGATGGAAATGGACAACTCAGATCTAGGGGCCACACAGATGAACAGGGGAGTCTTATGCAGGGAGCATTCCATACAGTTGTTCCTATGCCTAAAGGCAATTGGTTTTCCTTTACAGATTACTCCAAAACCTTACACCTCCACTGACCTTGAAAGGCAGATTCTCCAGAACCCCTTACATCAAACCTATTGTAATGAGCCATCACGCCGTGGATTTCTTCCTAGATGGAGTTTATCACACCCGGCAGACTCTGAGACCGTGTGGATACTCGCAGACAGATTAAATGGGTATTCTGCAGGAATCAATAATCATGCTGAAGATCAGGTTAAAAGTTTGGTTCCCACTATGGGCCTATAGGATCCTGATTGCTCTCAGTCATCTCCTCTGCATCCCAACCTTACTGGTTTACCTAAACAACCAAATCCGGCACGTGCTGACCCTTGACAGGAAATCATTTCCACGATTCAGACTTACGTGCACATTATACTACCCGTTGACACAACTACCCGGGCAATATTAGATAGGTGGGGAAAGGGCAGTCGAGGGGATTTACCCTCAACCTGAGCTGGAACGGGTATTCTGAGTGCATTAAGAGCATCCACACAGGTTAGAACCAGGATCTCTTCTGTCTCTGTAGCTCCCAGTTACCCTGACAGAACGTGGCACCGAGTTCCACCTGCCTGTCACAGCTTGTAGCCCACAGCTAGGGCTTGCAAAACTAGAAAGAGCTACTGCAAATGTGTCAAGAGAATCAGAAAAAGCCATTCATCAAAGCACAGGCACTATTACACCCTTACCGGAAGAAATCAAATTATTACCAAAAATGGTAATATCGAATCAATTAGCTCTCGAGCCACTGTTAGAAGTACACGACAGAGTATGTCAGTTATTGAGTAAGAGCTGCTGGGGTTTTTATGTAGATCCAGAGCAGAAAAGCAAACGCGAGAGAAACAAGATTTAAACAACATTTAAAGTATTACCTGAAGTAAGGCGGGGATCTCCCCTACATCTGTTTGGGTGGCTAACCTCTTGGCTCCCAGATGCAGGGACAGGACTGTGAACTACAAGGATTTGGGTTGTTGTATTCACTCTCTTCTTTTCCTTTGTAATGAGATGTGTGTGTTTACAGGGCGGTATTACCTTAGGAACTCAACTTACGACTTAAATAATGAAGAGTATAGTGTGACCCTGATGGTGAAAAGAAAGGCTGGGACTGTGGGGAAAAGCTCATTCCCTAACTATTGTCCTAATTAGTCCTTAGAGTCTGAAATGGAAGGAACTTTCTCAAGGTATACCGAGTTTACATTGTACCCTGCATAGCCATGGTTCAGTCAGCATGACCAAAGGACACAGCTCGTTGCAGGCAGGAGAAGGACAGCCCCCACCCCGAAGAAGAAAGGATACTCCGGGACTACGCAGATGACGCCAGCCTCCCAGCCCCTCCGACACCCCTGTGAAACCCTCCCCTCATCTGGCATCAGAGAGAAGGAACTGCAGCAAGACCCACTGCAGGGACATCTACATCAGGAAAGACGCAGGTGGATGATGATTCCACGCAGGCAGAGTTGCTTCGCAAAACAGCAGTCCATGTGTGCGTGCTATGAGCGATCAGTCAAATTGCATTGTACCTGAACGCTTGAAAGGCATAAGAACCATGCGTAAAACCGCATTCGGGGCACCCCAATTTGACTGGGACACCTCGTGCGCATGAATAGAGAATCACTCTTGTCGCCCTATACTTTGTGTCCTGGCCTCTCTCCTCGGACGGCATGGGCCAGTTGCAGAATCTTCATGAAAATACCCCTCTCCCCAGTCTGAAAGTTACCCTCCAAGACCGAGAATTGCCCCCAGGGCTGGCCCAGAAGCCGCTTTACTGCTTTTATCGTGCTGTCCTCCCAGGCAATGACCGTTCAAGAAGGACTCTCCCTGAAACCATAACTCGAATCGCACTGCCTCAGGAGTAGGTGAGCGGTGCGCCATCCTCTCCTGCGCACGATGCTCCCCCTTCCCACCTCGGTCATACTTTAGGAGTACCGTTTACAGACAGAAACGCCCACTTGAAAAATGCTGTTTGGTTTGGTAAATCCACAGCCTTTTCTGCAGACAGGAACGCAGAGTGAACGGAGGAAATCAAAGGTTCCCCCCAACGAGCTGAGTCCCTGGCCACCAGCCGAGCCTTTGAAGCTGGAGCCAGCACAGCTTCTGCTGACTCCCATGCTGCATGGGCTGGAGCCACGCAGTGCCTTGGCCCTGGGCAAGAGCTGCTGCGCTCCCTTCAGAGAAGCTGCAGGCAGGGATCCATCTCCGCCTGTGCTTTGCCTGGGAGAATCAGGACAACAGCAGCGGCCTCAAGCCCCACCTGCTATTTGGGCCCTGCACTGCTGTCATGCCTGTACTTCAAAAAGGCAAAGAAAAATTGCCTTTCTTAAGAAAAAGGTATGAAAAATAGGACCCCTGGTCGGTCATATGGGTGGCAGAACAAACACCATTTTATCAGACAAACGGACATGCTCTGTGAGCGAGCTGGTTACGTGTCAGTCCCCTTTCTCCTCCTCATCAGGCCCTGGAGGTCCTGTGTACCACACAGACTTCTTCTCCCCCTCCCCATAAGCCTGAAGGTTCCTGGGTGCCAGGCAGACTTCTTCCCTCCTTACGGGCCTTGAAGCTCCCGGGCACCCCAACAGCCAGGTTGTGAACACCCCGTCACAGAGCAGGGAAGCGCAGCAGCACACCCAGCAGCCTCTAGAAAATCAAGCAGCACTCTTCCCCTCTTCTCCTCCATTTACGGCCTCATTGATGGAGGCAATGACAAACGGCACCGTCCCCTCTGGCGGTGAAGAGGTTTCCTACCTTGATACCACACATAAAATTGTACAGGAAAGGTGTGAACCTCACAGTCACCTGGGTCTTCCGCCTGCCCTACAGACCAAAAACTAACAGCACTTAATTAACAACACATTAAGAACGGGCAGGTACCCACCAGATGGCATGTGGAATGCGCTCATTCTCCTGCTCTCTGCAACCCACAAACACTTTAAACCCCCCCACTGGCAGCCCGTGGTGGTTCTCACGGTGACACGTGAAAAGGGCACGTGGAAACCAAGAGCCCAGAGAGGCGGTGGAGTCTCCTTCACTGGAGACGTTCAGGACAGAAGTGCCTGTCACCACCACGTGCTCTTTACTTTGCCTTCCAAGATCAAGCCAAGCTGTGATACAAGAGCTTTGGCCCTCCCCCTCTCCCATGGAAAGTTTGAAATCCTGTGGGATAGGAAGAAACTTGCCAGGCAGCAGCTGCGTCTTGCTGCATAGGCTTTGAACTAGCCCTGGGGAAAAAGCTGACCAGCCGACTGCGGTACGTCAGTGTGCAACTTGGATAATGAGGTGAAGTCTCAGTGCTCAAAGATCAATTAAGCCTGGCCTCGATGACTCGGGCGAGCAGAGACTGCCCTGGCTGTAACGGGATGCAGATAAGGAGGGAGCCCTGTGTAGGCAGGACGGCCCTGCCTTTCATCAGCTAAGACAACCAGATAACAGGAACCCGTGTACTTCTTTGTTTCTTCAAAAGGCTGTCATGCCCGATCACTGACCTCTGCCTCATTACCTGTGAAATGCATATCAAAGCTGACATATGCTAACGAAGATTATAGAGATCATGCTAAACATTCATGACTATAGCACTCGTCTCTCCACCCAAATCATACTACACGCCCCCTCGGGGAAGGAAACCTCGTAAGTTTGGGGATAAAAAGATGGGACGGTTCAATTGGGAGAGAAGAACCTCGATGCCTGACAGACCAGTTGCGTTCTCTTCCTCCAGCCCAGGCAGGGACGCCTTTCTGGGTATGCGCTGCGCCTTTCACCCTCGGGTGAATGGCACCCCCAGGCCATGGTAGTATTATTATTATTACTTTTGCTAGCAATACTAACCTTAATTAGTAGCACTGTTGTAGTCGGTGAATTTATACACGTCAATCTTGAATCTGTTTGGTCACTCTCAATAAAATAACTCACTTGGATTGTTGTGAATCTGACTCAGTGAAAGTCCTTTGCTGAGACTCTGACAGATAAATCAGGGAAAGTCCTGGGACTCTGACAGACAAAGATCGAAACTACATTCCTTTTGACGCAACAATAAGAAAAAGCTCCAAAGATATGCGCAAGAGAACTTGACTGACTGTGACCTTGCCCATTTAAGTGAGTCTATTGTTAAAAGAAACCAGATGGAAACGAGCTGAAAGTGGCAAATTTCAAACAAAACAGTGCCAACTCAGCTCATAAATATGCATTAAGTGTGCTTGCACAGGGGGGCACGTGAACAAATACTCAAAAGTCAATGGTAGAAGGCAACCTCCTGGCCAAAGCAGTAGGTTTTTCAAACTGTAACCATCAATATGTGAGTAGCCTTAAGATGGTGCATAAGGAACGAAGAATTGTAACACGGGGTCCTTCTCAGGCTCCCAGCTGAGAGGCACCTTTATGGCCAGAAATAAAAAGGGGGTTTAGCTCGTGTGTACGTCTGCTGCCTTCTTTCCTGTACCCACGCATGGACTAGAAGAGAAGTGCCAGCAAGTCCGTTTTGGTACAAGTTCAGGTCAACAGTTAAACAGCCAAAATTCTGAATAGTTACACTGACCCTTACTTAGATACTGATTTTATCTGCCTTTGATGTGTAACTAAGCACATTCCCTCCTCCCCACAGTCTTTCCTCCCAGCCTCACAGCTCTCCTACGCAACAAAAACTGCACGCCAAAACACCCGTGACTTTCTCAAACTCTTCACGGCCCCATCTGAGTCAAGGGACAGGATCTCCTAAAGGCTCTTTCACAGGCACTGCCCTCAAAAACCCCCGCTGCTTCTCTACTAGTGCACAAAGACATTAGGAAGGGTTGCATTTCTACGTCAATGGACACAGTTTCTGAAACGAGACAAATAGTTTTAAATGAGGATAAGCCCTTTGCCTTGCATCTGGCAACCAACAGAGATGCAGACCCGGCACATCAGACCAGGGCCAGGCACAAAACAACACCCGAGGCACAGGGAAAGCACAACACGTCAGATGTGGTAGTCAAGAACGACAACAAACGGCTCTTCCTATCACTTCTCTCTATGATCAGCTTAGTTCCTGTAGTCAGACACAGAAATTGGAAGTGATTTCTTCTTCTTTTGCTGAAGTAGACTCTAGAGTAGATATTGCCAAAAAATGCACAAACAACCCCCAAAAGTTAAAGCAGCTACTTTCACCCTCAAGAGACCCACTTACTGAAGTGGTTCTCACGTTCTCTTCTCTACTCTAAAGGGGGCCCACTTAAGATCCGTTTGAGTTACACTACCGCTAAGCATACACCGCTACCAGACATTTCTCTAGTCTGAAGGCTGACAGCAGGGTACAAGCACAGCCCTTTCTGGACATCTCACTCCTGGCTAGAAATCTTAGAGGCTTAGAAATCAGGAGCTAAGGACTGCGTGATGGCACCACCACGAGCAGACGTTCAAACCCAAAGCATCCGGAACACACAGAGAAACCTCCACCATTTGTTCAGCGATGTTTCAAGTCACGCCATACTCAGGCCAGGACTTTACAAAATGTCACCAAACATAATGATAGTAGCCTCTTTGCTCCAAAGCAAAGAAACAAAGAGCCACCTAGCCTTGGAGAAACCCTTGTCCTTCCGTGTGGCTGGTGTCTTCACAGGGCTCTTCCTCAAAACAGGAGAAATGACCATGAATTTGGCATTCAGAAGTACACTTAGTCCTCTGGCGCACGTTGCTTACAAGCCAGAAGTCCTCTCACCCCGCCCCAGAAGCACCCGTTAGTCGTCTGGCAGTCATTCTCCATGAACCCCAAGTCCTCCACACCTACCTACCTACCGACTCGCCAGAAAGGAGTCGGACCGCACCAGAATTGACACTGCCTGACCTGCACTAGACCTGCAGCAGGCCAGAAATGACGGCTTCAAGAAAGAAAACACAACCCAATTGAACAGAGCAGCAAAAAATCAACCAGAAGAAACATTGGACAAATTATACAAAAATCCAAACCCTAAACAGAGAAACAAGCTAAAAAAAGGATCCCCCACCCCCCAAAAAAAGACCACACAGAACACAAGATAAGGTAAAAACAACCTAACTTCCCTCTTTCCCGGGACCAACAAACCCAGATTCTGTCCATAACAATAACACACTTTAATCCTAACTCGCTTCAACTCTGGCATAGCATAGCCCTTGCCACCCCGTAACCCGAGCAAACTGCAGCCCTACCAGTCCATAACCCGCATCCCTGCAGGACGCTCTCCAGCACTAGGTACATCTCTGCTTAATCTCCCTTTGGACAAAGATCGAAAGGGAGGGATGGGGTTTGCTTGGCCCCGTTCCCAGGGTGCCGCAAGAGAGACCTGCCGCCCCCAAATCACCGGTGTGTTGTGGACACCACATATGAACTGCAGACAAGGGTCAGGACAGCTTTGGGGAGCAGACAAGCCGTTTTGCGGTGCCCCCGCTGCTGGCAGAAAGCAGAGCTGGAGACAACATGGGGAAGTCCAGGGTAGCCAGTGGTGGTGGTGGGGCCCTGTAGGGTGCAGCACCCGCAGGAATGCCCGGCTCCTTAAGCCTCGGCCCCACGGCTGCAGCTCGGGACCAGCACCGGTTGGGGCTTCGCTGGGAAAAAACAGGCGAGGGTGACCCTGACACTCAGCAGGCGGACCTGGTCCCACTAACCTGTCGCTCTGCCTGTCACCACCACGGGATGCAGAAAGCAGTTCTGCTGGTCCTGGCGTGGTCCTGAGCCACGTCTCAACAGATGAGTCTTTAACCAGAGGGCCTAAAAAGAGGAAAAGGTGCCCAGAATTAGCCTGTGCTTAAGTTTTTACAGGCATTTTGGGCTTTTGAGCTACACAGTGGTGCTGCTCCAGGGGAGCGCTCAAGCGCCCCTGGGCCAGGGCAGCCCGAGGAGGAGGCCGGGGTGGCTGCGGGGTGGGGCGGGGGCCCGAGGGCAGGAAGGGGTGCCGCGGGGCATGCTGGGAGCAGGCGCGCCCCGGGGCATGCTGGGAGCTGTAGTCCCGGGGCACGGGGCTGCCCGGCAGCCATGCTCCTGCCCGGGGCACGCCGGCAGCTCTCATGGGCCCACAGGCCGCTGCCGGGCTGCCCTGGCGGTCTCAGGAGGCGCAGTCCCTGCTCCAGCTGCCGCTGGGCTGAGGGGAGGGCTGGGGCCACCCGAGGGCAGCGGGGGAGCCCCAAACCGCCCGCAGCCATGGGGTCCCAGTCAGCATGAGCTGGGAGTGGCAGGGGCAGCCCCGGGAGGGACCCGGGAGTCGGGGAGGGGAAGGGGATGGAGAGAGACCCCCCCGGGCACAGGCAGCGCGCACCCCGACTCCCAGAGCCCCCTCAACTGCCCTGGCCCCAGCGCCAGTGATGTATGATCTGAGAGAGACAGAGACAGAAGTGCCTGAACTGTCAAATTCTGCCGGCAGCACCGAGAGCAGGAACTGCGTTGAGTCCTGTGCACTTGGGGCTGTGTCGCCCCTGTGCTGCATCTGGATCCCTCCCTGTGCCTGTGCTCCCCCAGCCTTTCCCTAGCTGGTTCCCTCTTTTGCTTCCCTGTACCTCTCTTAATCTGGCGATTCTTGTATCCTGCTCCCTGCCCCTGCTCTAGTCTCCAGCCCCTCTCTTTCTCTGGCATGCTACCTGTCCCTTTGTTGTTCTTGCTCTTCCTCTGTCCTGCTCCGTTTTCCTCTTTTTCTCTTCCTCTCACTCTGTCCTGAAGCACACTGCTGTTTTCTCATTCTCTGCCTCTTTGTCCCGCTCTGCATCCCTCTGTTGTTAACAGTCTCTCTGGCCTCTTCCCGCTCCTGCTTTTTCTGCCTGTATGTCTCACTCCCTGTACCCGTCCTCCTTGTGGTCTCTCTCCTTCCTCATCATCATAGAATCATAGAGGAAGGAATCATAGAGGAATCATAGCTTGGAAGGAACTTTAAAGATTGTCTCCTTCCAACCCCCCTGCCCTGGGCAGGGACACCTCCCACTAGACCAAGTTGCTCTAAGCCCTATCCGGCCTGGCCTTGAACACCTCCAGGATGGAGCTTCCACAGCTTCTCTGGGCAACCTCTTCCAGTGTCTTACCACCCTCAGAGTGAAAAATTTCTTCCTAATAGCTAATCTAAATCTACCCTCTTCCAGCATCAAGACATTACCCCTTGCCCTATGACTATAAGGTCTCCCCAGAGCCTTCTCTCCTCCCGGCTGAACATCCCCAACTCTCTTACTGGAAGATTCAAGCTTCCTTCTTCTCATAATATTTTGTGCCTAGTTCTGTGGAAAAACAGGCCCATGTTCTCTCATGGCAGGCACAGCCTCTCTCCTTTTGTGGTTCTTCAGGCACCAAGCAGACATTAGGAAAGCTCTCGACTGGAGTATTCTACAGGAATACCGAAGTATTGCCTCCAATCAGTCAAGGGGAAACAATATATCCATGATACTTGTGTTGCGTTGAGGGGCAAAGTAGTTTTGGCAGAAAATATACCCCCTCGCGTTCTAACACTCCTCACCGAGGTGGGAGGCGAGGTGCGGCTAGGTTTACATTCTGAGCGATGCCCACTTCACCCCTATCAGTCCAGGCGCGTTTCATATATTACACTGTTACGCTTCTGAATACACTAACAGAGGACTGCACCTTCAGCCCAGCTGTGCTCATGAACTAACACGGCCACGCTTCGGTCGCGTTCAATGAGAAACCCAAACGACGAGCTGCCTACACAGTACAGTTTATTTAAACAACAGCTACACAAGTTCTTTCGGATTGCCGGTGATAGTGACTGTCTGCAAAGCACGTGCAAATACGAAAGATGCTAGCAATAGAGCTCGGTTACAAAAGCGCTAAGTTATAAACCCACTCTGTACAGAGATTTCTAAGTTTCCGGGGGAAGCACTTGGTATAGCCAAGTGTTCGAATCTTACCCACAAGCGTCCTTATTGCGGGGGAAGAGAGACCTAGCCCGTCGACTGGTCCCAGAAGTCCACAATGGTGTCTTCACTCACATCCCCCTTTTCTTGGGCTATTTTTATACTATTTTTTATCTTCAAGGTGGAGTTTGAGTGACTCTAGTCATAAATACTTTCATTATGATAGGTGTAAAATTTCCTTGCCTCGCATTTAAAGGTATAGCTGACGAAAAATTCAGGGCGCAGACTCAAGGAGGAATGGTCGCACCTTGGAGGCGGGGAGCTTTTGGGATGGAGGTGTGTTTTGGTATTATAATGACACTCTAATGAGCAAAGTTCACTAAAGGACAGCCTTTCATCAAAAAAATGACAGATTGTTGGCTCAGGGTAACAAGTGGGCTGTTTATCAGTTCCATAAGACCTTCGAGGGCTCCATTTGGTCCCCAGGTTCTCAGTTTATCCCAAAGGTTTAGCTGCAGTGTCTCCACTCTGCTCCATCCTTCGCACTGTTTTCCTTCCGTGGTACCACCTCGTTCCCATGCTTTCCGGATTATCACAGGGTTTGGCCTTGGAGTCTCCAGCCCCCTCCACTCCCCGCGTTGCTTTGTAAGCAATATGGTACAGGCAATCACAGATGTAGCGGATTCTTCACCTACCAGCTGCGGCTGTATTTTGCCCTAGAAGCCTTTTGAGTTTATACCTTTCCTTAATGCGTGAACAATGATGTATTGTTGATCAGTTTTAGTAATCATTCCACAACTTGTATACAACCCTAGGGTAATACTGCAGAAGAATTGAAAAAATACCCAACAAAACAAATCCCACTGAAAAAAAAAAAAAAAAAAGAAACCAAACCCCCAAATCCAGAATTGACAGTCAATGTATTAACTGCCATTTCAAACAGAAGCCTAAACAGAAAGTGACATAAAGTAAAGGGGCAGAAAGTAACATAGTAATACTAAAAGTGACATAGTGACACTAAAAGTGACATAGTAATACTAAACCGAATACTAATACATAGTAACACTAAACCAAATACATAGTAACACTAAACAAAATACACTAAGCCGAATACTAAAACATAGTAATACTAAAGCAAAACGCATCTGCTTTCAGGAAAATCCATCTGAAATAGATCCTAAGTGCTGCTTCTTTGTTTCTTGAAGGGAGAGTCTGTTCTAACATCTTCTGCTGTAACTGGCTGTCTTGGTTTTCTCGCACCTTCTAACAAATCAGCCTTGCAAAATCCTTCCTTCTCATCCCCTCTTCTTCTCTTCCGGTGTTTCTTCTGCATATCTCCTGGTCTTAACGTGGAGTAGGTATACGAACTGGAGTAAAACGAAGCACTATAGGGAGACTTGGACCTTTAAAAAAACACAACGCAAAAGCAATAAATGAAAGTATTCTTTTTCCTCCCAAGTTTGGTTTGCTTTGGGTTTTCTTCCTCTCCATATGCTTATGTGCAACCTTCTTTCAGCTGCTGACAGCGCTACTGCAAATTGAAGAACTTGATGGCATGTAAATGTTTCTGCTTCCAAGACAGAACAGCTGCTGCTTTGTTAGTGTAAAAGCATACGTAAGGGTAAGTCTGTTTCCACTCACTTCTAGCACACGAGCTACCATAGCTGTTGATTGATTTAAGGTGCTGTGCACTGGCCTCTACTGGTATGTCAACGCACACGTTTCACTACTGGGCAACTACGTGCAGTGCAAACCCGTTTGGTTGCAGTAAGAGGCAAAAAGAGAAATCTTAATGTGTACAGCGCATTATCAAACATCAAGAAAACACGATTCAGCCTGAAGACAGTCAACCGCAAGTTTAAAATGCCAGCTTAGGCTACTGAGCTTCACTGAATATTTGGCAATTTGTACAGGTGGCAAAATACTTGTACTGCAATCCTACGCGCAGGACTATTTAACCAACACTTCTAGCCAGCTGTCCTAGCAAACTTTAGCACATAATCGCTCACACCAAGGACAGTGACGGCATTTAAGGAAATGTCCCATCTAAAGGCATCTCTAAACTCAGCCTCTAGTACTATGACTCAATGCCGTTTCTCGAGGAAAGATACTGGCAGCATTACTAATAGAGAGCGATTCAGACTCCTGCCCAAGTGATTTTGGGCGATAGAAACATCAGCTACCCTGAGATATGTCTTCACAAGTTTTTCTTGCATTACCTGCATATTCTGCTGGTATGTCATTGCAGGTGGAGAAGGAATTAGCAAATGTAAAGGCTGAACTAGAGATCCCCACAAGAAGAAAACAATAGAGCACTCACAGCAACGCTGAAAAACCTGGTGGAACAGTGGAAGAGCCAGTTAGGCAAAAAAGAGAAGCAGCAGAAAGTTAGTCAACAAAAATTAATCCCTATGTCACATAAACGTTTCACGTTGCTTAATGCTTCAGACTCCGTGTATAGTACAGCAGGGTGTAGAATATAATTGCATAATATAAGAGAGTGAAATATAATTGGCTTTTCTTGTTTTGTAATGTTCATATTAGCAGCTCCTTCACTTAATAGAATGTGAATTTCTTATTTTCAGTCTTTGAGTAAAGCACTTCTGGACCACCGAGCAGAAACGACTGCTGATGCTGAACAGCAGACTATTTCTGCTGCAACACAAATAGAACGTCCAGGAGACTGTTGACAAACAAAGGGGCTGACAGTGAGTACTGGGTAACATATCATTGTATTGCATTGTTGTATTGTTGATAGTCCTGATTTTGGGGGGTTGCTGTTTGGTTGGCTGGTTGGTTTGTTGTCTTCTAGACACAGATAGAGAAATTAAAATATCCAATTACAAAATTTACAGATAACCTTAAAATAAGGAAAAGCAGGGAAAGTGCTTTGTCAGATGAAAAGGCTGAGCTGAACCAAGAACTCTAGAGAAAACAAAAAGCGTTTGCTAAATTGCTGAGAGAAAAACATGAAGTGGAAAAATAAGATGAAGAACTGAGGAAAGGAGTCAGGAGGCTGAGCAGCAGCATTGAGGTAGAAGTGATTTTTAAAATCATGTTTGATGTTGGTCAAGTTTCTGCATCGATGTTCTGGGTTTGGGGGGAAAGATTAAGTACTCTTGGCTAAGCGTTGAGACTTACACTTGATTTTAAAATTTACGTTTGCTCATCAGCTGGGTTACCTGTGAGCTGTTATCTTTGCTGTTGGAAGATGCCTTAAACAACATGAAGAGCCTGAAAAAATACTTGCTCCTTGAAATAAGTTTGAAGGAGTGTGAGGAGTTGAATTACCACTTTTAAGGCTTCTTTGGAAAATGGAACTTGGTGATCTTCCTGGCTGTTCCTTTTTTCTCCTTTCAGAAGAAAAGTAAAGGATTTACAGTGGAATCGTCTATTTATTTTTTAATTCAGCTACTTGCTGCTTGTTATTCACTTTAGAATGTAAACTAATTCTGCCAATAGGAAGTCCTTCTTTTTTGAGTGGAGAAAAACACTTAGGTAGTGGTCATTAAACTTTATGTTTGTGAAAGCGTGTAATTTTTCAGAGCAAAGCTGATGAGTAAAATCTGATAGCTGCACTTCAGAAAAAAATTAAATAGTTGGAAAACAAACTTGAGAAGAAATGTGAAGAAACAAACAAACAAAAAAAGATGTAAGAGAAGACAAGGAATGTGTTACTTAGACCGTGGCTTTGAAAGACATCAGCCTCGGTGCAGGCAGGCCAACTCTCCCTATTGCCTCTAAAAAAACCGACCCACCCAACCAAACCTGACCAGAAGAAAAGCAGTTTCGTGACTGTAACTTCTTCACGTTCACCGTGCTCTTTGTTACTGCTCCTGTTGCTCAGTACTGCTATATTAATGCTTTCTGATCTTTTTGTACAATTTAAGATCCCTTACCAATCATAAAGTATACGGGGATATTATAGCATGCTTGTATAATGACATTCAGACTATTTAGGAAATTAAATATTACTCTAGGCCTGCACTTACGCTTCCAATTAATTTGAGGCTTTTAAAATACATGTTGCTTAATGTCTAGAGATATTTTTCTCAAATTGTGCTTGTTTTTTCCTTTTTCCATGACTTTGCTTTCTGTCTGCCCCTTAGTAGCAGCAGTTGTTTTGAATGAAGGCAGGGCCAAACCGGAGAAGTCCAATTAAAAAGACCCAGAATTGCTTACAGGAATATTGACTGTGATTTTTTCAGTAGCCATTCATGATCACATAGGTGTCTTAAAGACATATGTGCAAACCCTCTGCAAATGTTCCGTTTACTTCAGTACCGTAATGGCAGGGTTTGACTGCTAAAAGATGCAGAAGAGAAAGGAAACGGTGACGGTGGTTGTTGCTGTTGTTAGATTGTGGTCTGAAACGGCTGCAAAATGGCATTTATTCTTAGCAAGTCTCTCATGAATTTCATGTAGAACACAGCCACGATCGTCACGTGGTTTATGACATGTGTGATACTGTTCATTGTTTTTTCCAGGTTTGGGGCTGTTTTGGTTTTTTGGTTTTGTTTTTGGTAAAGCTATACTGTCTATAAGGTAACCTTATTAAAGATAAAAGGGGGTGTGATTCAGTAAGCAATTTGCAAATGCGGATTCTTTAAGACAGAAAATATTTTCTCCTAAAGGAAGAAAGTTAGCAAATGAAGTTTTCAATGTAAATTTACTGGATGTTGTGGGCCTGAGAAAGAGAAAATTACTCTACAGCAAAAACTGAGAAGTACCAGTGTCGCTGTTGACTGTGCTGTTGGAGTAAGAGCCTCCAAGACTGAAAAAGAACTGGAAGAACTAAGAAAACAGAATGTAGATTTTGAAAATGGTTGCTCACATGAGGTGAGAGGCATTCCAAAAGAATCTGTAAAAACTAAAAAAATCTAAATGAGACAAAAAATCTGTGGAAAGAGATGATAGTCTCTGTTAGGTCAACTGATGCAGTAAGGACAGGGCAAGACTCTTTTCAGCGGTGCCCAGTGACAGGACAAGGGGCAACGGGCACAAACTGGAACATGGGAAACTCCATCTCAACATGAGGAGGAACTTCTTTACTTTGAGGGAGCCAGAGCGCTGGAACAGGTTGTCCAGAGAGGTTGTGGAGGCTCCCTTTCTGGAGAGATTCAAAACCCACCTGGATGCATTCCTGTCCAACCTGCTGTAGGTGACCCTGCTCTGGCAGGGGGGTTGGACAAGAGGATCTCCAGAGTACCTTCCAACCCCTGCCAGCCCGTGATTCTGTGAAAAAAAAGATGGGAATTTCAAAAACCCGTGGAGCCTGTGATGAGCAAACTTAAAGCTGCTTGAGGTATTTTGAGAAAACAGTTGGCTTATTAATTTTCATTGACTAAACTGTTAGATGATTTAGCGCTACCTAGTTAACTTCTGTTCTCAGGGTCAAACATGGTCAGTACATGTTTGGACTGGGCTATCAACAAAGAACATTTATTTAATCTTGTCTTCCAGCCTCCAGTCTCCTGCAATATGTCAAATTTTGAGTAATAGCCCAACTTTATTGTTTAAGTTTGTTTTTTCACGTTTAGGAATTCACACTTCAGACCCCAAAGTAAAACCACGTCACCAACAAAGGGGTCGACATAAGGATGGTGAAAGTGCTGCTTCTACACCTTATGTGAGAGAAACTGGAAGAAAGACATTTCAGTTCTTCAGAACCTCGAAGCGCAGCATGTGTAGTCCACTGTACTGTCACTGTCACCCAAGAACCAAAGTTCAATGGATCTACAGGTGGGTTCCTGCTTACACAAGGTTCTTAAAATGCCTCAAATATACCTGTCTGTATTGTGCTGCTTTTGGTTTTGTCCCTGCGGGTGACTATTAAGTTATTTCTGCCTAAATATGGGCAAGAGTAAATTTGATCCAGCATAATTTTCAGAAGTAGTTTGCAACGGTATGCATAGGGAGAAATGTAAAGCTTTGTAAAGCTTTACAATTAGTCAGACAGAATATTAACGAAGAGTAATTTAGCTGCCTTCATAGCAGGAATTAATTTCTCTGCCAACAGAGGGATGAATGCGATAATGTGCCAATGTGCAGTAACATACTCATCCCCACTTTTTACACCCTCTTTTATGTGATTAATTCTTTTGAAATATGTAATAAACTGTGGATTAGTCCACCTTTGACTTCTCATTTTCATTGATATCTAAATATTGATAGCAATAGTATCAGTTTTGCAGTAAAATTTCAGTTTTTTCTCAAGAAGAGTTTCTTGTTCAGATGTTTCCTCCCAGCAGGGGATGAAAGAATGACCTTGCTTTGCATGGTGTTTTTCCACAACTATGATTTCACTGGAGGTTTATGATGGATTTATGATTTTTTTCATTATTTAGGATTATTTTTCATGTTGGATAAACATGGGCTTGGGTCTTGTTCAGATTTCTGTTATTGATTTAAATGTACTCTAACTTTTTGTGATTTATATTGTTATTTTTTGCATGTGATTTTTGTGGGACAGATGACTGAATTCACTCTTCCTGCCATTTGTGCAGGATGATATTTTCCTTCATCTTTTTTCCATCTTTGAAATACGCTACTGTCACCTTCATAACACATACTGTGTCATAAATTTGACAAGAAGCCTGCAGGTGGCTTCTGAGTCTTGCATCTTTCTTTTTGGCTATCTGTTTCAGATGTAACAATCATTTTACATATTTCACTTTATTTTTACCTTGCCAATAAAGCCGCGTGCAATCTAGTACCGTACGTCATTGGCATTTTATTTGCCAATGGTAGTACTTACATGTTGCGTATAAACTGCAAATTTGGGGATTATTGTGCAATTAGTAATTGGAATGAACGGAATTAGTCTGCAATGCCCAGAAAACCAGGGTATTAATAATAAAGATTTTTAACCAAGTGTTACAGAACGTGGTCAGTCATTAGGCAGCGTGCTCTGATGCAAAATCCCTGCCCAGCACAAACCGTAATACTGCCCGGCCGCTCGTGCCTTCGCAAGCAGAGATAAAGGAGGAGACTGCACTATGGAGTCATCAGATCCAAAAGCAGTTGATGCCTTTGGGAAGGTTTTCAGCACAGGAACATTCCCTTTGTTGAGGTCAAGGGTGTCTGTGGCAGAAACGCCTCATTTGGAAGATCCTGTGAGGCTGACGCAAACGCTGCGAGTTACAAATGGTCTTTAAAATGCCAGAGAGAAAGTCTGTATTTAACAGCAGCTTGTAGGGCAAAGACGGTGTACGATTCGCCTGATGCCTTCACTGACACTTCAGCTGATGTAACATTCAATTCACTGCTCAGACTGAGAGAGTCTTTCCTGAAATTGTAGCTGGAATTAGGAAACAATGTCTGTATTTTTTCTATAGACAAATATCCTTCAGGATCTTCTAATGCACCAACTTGGGGGAAAAGAAGTCCACGTGCGAAACCATCATCTAAGAATAAAACAACCATTCAGGTGACTGTTTGATATAAATTGTTACAGTTCAGTCTTTTTGGAAAAAGCAATGTGTCTCTCCCCAACTTGGAAATGTAAAAGAGCGCTTCAAACTTCCCCAACCAAAGTCCCGCAGGATTCTAAGCAACGCTGAGCAGTTTTGTTTATGTGCAGACATGTAATTCTGCCTGTATGACTGTCCTGGTTTGAGGTAAAACAGAACCAATTTTGTTCAGTAACTTCGCTTCTTAGCGGGGCCTCTTCTAACTACTGAAGTTAACTGCATATTGTGCAGACAGCGTTCACTCTCTCAGAGAGGTCAGACCAATGTTTACAGCTGATGCCCGGGCGTGGGATGCAGAGAGGCTCCTGCTTATACTCATTGCTATAACCCCCACGGCCAAACAACTTTGTGATTTGCCCCGTTGGAGGGTCGGAAGCGGAAAAGCATAGTGGGGTCCCACCTGCAGGGAGGAGCGGACAGGACAGGTGACCCCAAACTGACCAACAGGGTATTCCATCCCATCTGCCTCATGCTCAGTATAAAAGCTGAGGGATCAAAGGGTCAGCGCTCTTCCTTCAATGGCCGACGTCTGAGGGGGACTCTGTTTGTCTGCCTGTGATCCCCATCCTGAATGCCGATCCGGAATCCAGTTCCCGTCCGTCACTGAGTCCAGCCTGGGACTGCCCCAGTGCCAGCCGGTGACGTGATTGTCATCTCGGGAGCTTGATATGGTTTTGTATATATTTTTCATTATTTCTTTTTATTTTATTATTAATATTTCATTAAAGTAGTTTAGTTCCTTCTAAACTCCTAAGTCTCTTTTTCCTCCTCTGCCTCTCTCTTTGTAGAGTGGTAGAGGGGAGCATCTGTCGGTCCCATCCGGGGTCCCTCAGGTCCCCAGGAGTGGATTTTGGTCTAAACCAGGACAGATTAATTGGCGCCCAACGTGGGGCCCGAGCAGTGCTCCACCAGAGCTGTGATAAATTGCCTGAATAGTTTGAATTCCAGCTTGCTCAGAGATTAAAACAGACAGCTTGCATCATGTCATTCTTAGAGGAAATATTGTATCATGCCTTTAAACAGCTGTGGTTGACATTAGTGCAGTCAACTTGGTTTAACCTGCCAAAGGTGTTGCAAAGTTTGTTTATTCTTTGTCTTTTTATGCGAAGGTTTAAAGGTGCTGTTTTGGTATGGTTCACAATTCAGATGTATAACACGATGAGTTGGGTAACGGCTCTACCTGTATATCTCGGGCATCAGGTGATGGGTTCTGTTATTAGCTACACTTTCGGTTCTACCTGGGGAATGTTTACTTTGCCCTTTGATAATTATGCTGATGTGACACCCTCAGAGCTGGGGCATGGAAACCTTTTGGGCTCTGACTATAGGGATTGGTACCTTCTCAAGATCATGATTTTGTTGTTGGTGCTCCTGAATGTGGTGCAGGGGTGGTTTCATAGGAAACATGGGTGCAGGGGGAGCCGTAAGGGACCATGCGCTGCTGCCACTCAGACCTGCGCAGCCGCTCGGCGATCTGCAGCGGTGCAAACCGCAGCCCCGCCCGGCCCGGCCACAACCGCCCCCCCACCGCAGCGGCACCGGCACCACCGGCAGCCGCCCCCCGCACCGCAAGAACACCGGCCCCTCCGCCGCCTGTCCCGCCCCCCCCCCCCCCCCCGCAGCGGCACAAGCCACGCCGCCGCCTGTCCCGGCACAACCTACTGCAGCCACTACAACCAGCACCAAAACTACTCCAACTCCATCAAAATCGGTACAAGCTGCCCCGGTAACCAGGAGGAAGAAGAGGTCAACTCCTTCCCCTGCCCCTTACGACAAAGACCACCTCAAGTCACATAGCTTGGGGGAGAGTTCTGAAGAAGATCCAGGGGAGGGTCCTTCAAGACCAGAGAAGGGAAAGAGACCTTTGAAAACAGACAGAGGCGAGAGTCCTTCTAGAGCAGATGCTGGAGAGGCCCCTTCTGGGGCAGCCTCACCACAGGAGGACTCAGATGTAGAGGGAGTTGTTAAATCCTTCTCTAGGAAAGATCTGAGGAATATCAGGAAGGACTTCAGTTGTCACGAAGGTGAAACACTTATCTCCTGGTTGCTCCGATGCTGGGATAGTGGGATAATAAAGACGATATCGAATGCCATCCAAGTAAATGGACCAAAATGGAAAAAGGTATTAAGTACCTGAGAGAACTGGCTGCGCGAGAGGTGATTTATAGTGATGGGCAAGTGATAGTAGACCCTGAGGAAATGCCATGCAAATGGTCTATGCTGAAAAAGTTTGTACAAAGTGCACCATCGACATATTCCCACACATTGTCAACAATGGTCTGGGGAGGATCTGATACTGACACACGAACTGTAAATGAAGTGCTTAATAAGGTACGACAGTAAGAAGACAGTCTCTCTCGTCCCTTCTTTGTGGCAGCTATGGAAAAGCTGACTGTGACCACTGAGAAAATAGAGCAAATGACCCAGAAAATAATTGAGCAAACCAATAAACTGTTTGATAAACTAACCAAAGTGGAGGAAAAACTCCATTCTTTCCCTGCACAGACCCATGTTGCAGTTGCTAAGAAGAAACACCCTCCTGCTCAAGAGAAAAAAAAAACCCTCCTACTCTGGAGAAAAACCATCCTCCAACTCAAGACCATTCTAACCCATTCTGAGATTTCCTGTGTCTTTGCCCCTGGAACTTTGGAGAGGACTTGAGGAAGTGGGATGGAGAACCTACCTCAGCCCTACAGGCACGGGTGCTTGAGTTGCTAAGTAAAGCAGAGAGAAGAAAGGGTTCTTACAGGAGGAAGGCTGCTCTGACCTGCTGTGAGCAATCCTACAGAGCAGGTAGGAACCGATCTGCTAATCACAGGTGCTGTGGTCAACATTAGAGGTGCCCTGCCTCCAGCCAGGAGGAGGAGAGGGACAACCAAATTTATTGGACTGTGTGGATTCAACGGCCTGGCACATTAGAGCCACAAAAGGATAAAGCCCTGGTGGACACTGGTGCACAGTGTACCCTATTGCCATCAAATCATAAAGGGGCAGAAACTGTCACCATTTCTGGAGTGACAGGCGGATCTCAAGAACTGACTGTATTAGAGGCTGAAGTGAGCCTAACTGGGAATAAATGGGAGAAACACCCCATTGTTACTGGTCCAGATGCTCCGTGCATCCTTGGCGTAGACTATCTCAAGAGAGGGTATTTTAAAGACCCAAAAGGGTATCGGTGGGCTTTTGGTATAGCAGCTGTAGAGACTGAGGATGTTACACAGCTGTCTACCTTACCCGATCCTTCAGATGACCCTTCTGTTGTGGGACTGCTGAGGGTTGAAGATCAGCAGGTGCCAATTGCTACCGCCACGGTGCATCGACGACAGTATCGCACCAACCGGGACTCCCCGATTCCCATCCATAACCGGATTCGACGGCTAGAGAGCCAAGGAGTGATCAGCAGAACTCGCTCACCCTTTAACAGCCCTATATGGGCAGTGCGAAAGTCTGACGGGACTGGAGATTAACAGTAGACTGTGGTAGCCTGAATGAAGTCACACCACCACTGAGTGCTGCTGTGCCAGACATGCTACAACTTCAGTATGAACTGCAGTCAAAGGCAGCCGAGTGGCATGCTACCATTGACATTGCTCATGCCTTTGTCGCTATTCCTTTAGCAGCAGAGTGCAGGCCACAGTTTGCTTTCACTTGGAGGGGTGTCCAGTACACCTGGAATCCACTGCCCCAGGGGTGGAAACACATCCCTACTGTTTGCCATGGACTGACCCAGACTGCACTGGAGAAGGGTGGAGCTGCAGAACACCTACAATACATGCATGACATCGTTGTGTGGGGTAATTCAGCAGCAGAAGTTTTCCACAAAGGTAGGGAAATAATTAAGATTCTTCTGAAAGCAGGTTTTGCTATTAAAAGAGGCAAGGTCAAGGGACCTGCACAAGAAATCCAGTTTTTGGGAATTAAGTGACAAGATGGCCGTCGCCAGATCCCAATGCATAGGATTAACAAAATAACATCTATGTCCCCACCTCCTAACAAAAAGGAAACACAAGCCTTCTTAGGTGGTGTGGGTCTCTGGAGAATGCAATGGAGAAACCGTAATGCAGGTTACAGTCAGCTTGTGACACCTCTCTATGAAGCAACGCAAAAGAAAAAGGAGTTTGTGTGGGGCCCTGAGCAACGACAAGCCTTTGAGCAAATTAAAGAAGAGATTGTGCATGCAGTAGCCCTTGGACCAGTCCGAACTGGACGGGACATTACAAATGTGCTCTCCACTGCAGCCAGGGACAATGGCCCTACCTGGAGCCTCTGACAGAAAGCACCAGGGGAGACTCGAGGCCGACCCCTGGGATTCTGGGGTTGAGGATATAAAGGCTCCGAGGCCAACTATACTCCAACTGAGAAAGAAATCTTGGCAGCATACGAAGGAGTTAGAGCTGCTTCAGAAGTAATTGGTCCTGAGGCACAGCTCCTCCTGGCGCCCCCATTACCAGGACTGAGCTGGATGTTCAAGGGTAAAGTTCCCTCTACTCATCATGCCACCGATGCTACCTGGAGTAAGTGGGTTGCCTTAATCACGCAGCAAGCTCAAACAGGAAACCCTAATTGCCCAGGAATGGTAGAAGTGATCACAAATTGGCCCAAAGGCAAGGCCTTTGGGGTGCCACCAGAGGAGGTGGTGACACGTGTTGAGGAAGCTCCACCATATCATGAACTCTCATTCCCTCAGTGTCCTGGTTCCGGCAAGGATGGGGTTAATTTCCAAGGAGCCGGCAGGGGAGGCACGTATTCCATACCACGTGACCCATGCCCCGCTATAAAAGGAGCTAGCCGGGGCGGGGGAGTCAGTCGCCACTCGGGGGCGGGTCGCGGCGGTGCGGGTCCGGTCGGTGCGCTTCGCGGCGGTACTGTAATCGCGTTCTTGTATTCCTTTACCGGTGTTATTGTTTTCCTTTCTTTCTTTTTTCCCTTTGTCTGTTCTGCTAAATTATAATATTTCAACCCACGAGTTTTGCCCTTTTCTGCTGATTTTTCCCACGGCTGTGGGAGTCGTGCGAGCGGCTGCGTGGTTCTCTGTTGCTGGCTGAGGCCAAACCACGACACTCAGCTAATGAGAACCAGCATGCTCTGGTTACTGATGGGCCTTGTCGTACTGTAGGAAAGCATCGAAGGTGGAATGCTGCGGTGTGGAGTCCTACAGGACGAGTGGCAGAAGCTGCTGAAGGACAAGGTGAGCGGAGTCAATCTGCAGAGGGAAAAGCCATCCAGCTGGCGTTAGCTGTTGCTGAAGGAGAAAAGTGGCCAAGACTCTCTCTCTCTCCTGACTCCGGGACAGTGGCAAATGCTCTGTGGGGGCGGCTAAAGCAGTGGAAGCAGAGCAACTGGCAGCCCTGTCCTGCCGGCTGGGCCTGTACTCTGTGTCTGTCGGGGCTCTGGTTGCCGGGGGCAGCTGTGAGGCGCTGAGGCGGGGAGGCTGGTTGGTGGCCATGCCAGTGATGCGCTCTGGTGCTTGTGACATCGGAGGGGCCGTGTCACAATGGGGGCAGCTATAAAAGGCGCCCGCAGGCAGCGCTGCCCCAGCACAGCCTGAGCCAGAGGTGAGTGCGCAGGCGGCGGGAGGCTGAGCCGGAGCGGGGCCCGGGCAGAACGGCGGGCCCCCAGGGGGGTGGGTTCTCATCCTGCATCAAGGGCCCAGCTGCTGGCGGGAGCGCCTGGGGCCGGGCACGCTGCCACCGCCACTGCCGGGGCTGGGCGCAGGCCTTGCTGCCCCCCAGCTGTCTCGCCCCCTCTCCTGCCTGCCCCCAGCTCCCTGCAGTGCAGCGGCAGGGCCCTTGCGCCACCACCTCCTGCCCTCCCAGCCCCACTCAACCTCTTCTCTCCCTCCTCCCACAGGCCATGGCTGACACAACCTTCCTCACCTTGCTCGTGCAGAGCATCCTCCAGCTCCTGCACATGGTCTGCCAGGAGCTGGGTGAGGCCACCTGCGAGCACATGCAGCAGCACGCGCAGCAGCTGAACCAGCCCAAGACTCGGCTGCTGCAGGACATGGAGCAGAATGCCTCGGCCTGGGGAGACCTGCTCTTCGCTGCCTTGCAGCACTGGCAGGTCTGGGCGCTCGCTGCAGTCCTCGTCCTGATCTTCAGGTTCTGCTGGTGCCTCAGCAAAAGGAGCCCCCAGCCAGGCAGCAGCGCTGCAGAGGAGAGCTCCAGCAGCAGCACAGAGTGCGGCAATGAACAATGTGCAGGAGAAGGTTCTGGCGACTACGAGAAGTGTGTGTTTGGGCAACTTTGGACAAGGCAGAAGGCAAGAAAACGAGCAGGTTCTATGGAGACTGCTGCGGAGGGGCTTCTTCCTTCTGCCATAGTTGGCTAGCACGATAACGTAGAGGGCTGGGCAAAGGTGCTGACACAGGGGTTAAATTCTCTTGACCATCGGAGTCACTGGAAATACGTAACAGATACTACTTTTGTTCTCACCATAAAAGCCTGAGTATCTCACGTGGATCTAGAAGGAAAGAAGAATTGCTCAGTACAGGGAACTAGAGAGAGAGCACGAGGTGGAGGTAGTTAAAATATACGTGTTATCTCGTGTAATCCAAGTTATTCCTGAAAGCGCAGTGTCGAGATGCCGGATGTGATACCTGGCCAGTTTGGCACAGTGCTGCGGTCACACCTCTCATGACTGAAACTTCAGACTTTGGGGACATTATTGTCTTTTGCCCGGTTAGGTGCAGAGTCGGTCACTCCGTGTGGGTTAGTAGTCGGTCCAGAAGGGACTGCAATGGGAAGATTACTGGCAGTTGTGTATGCAGCTTGTATTGTAAAGCTGCTCACTTTGTCCACGAGTGGGGACAAATCGCTACTCGTGAAGAGAAACACCAGAAATGGAGCACTGAATGCTCTCTTCTATCCCTTCAACACATGAACTGTTATCTTGTAGCAGAGAGTACCTTGTACATGTCTTAACTTTTTACACCCAGTGGTGATCTGAAAGGAAAAGCAGCATTTCACTGTCCTCGGTTTCATCTAGTTCAACTTGAAGTTAGTCTGTTTGATAATGAATATTGCCTTAACGGACCTTTTTTAACTTCAGGGGATTGAAGATAGTGCAGCACTGGGAGCATCTCCGTGTCAAGGAATGGGCCAGATTGACACTGCTCATGAGATAAAAACGGCAGTCAGTCCCAGAAGAAGTGCAAGAAAACAGAAAAACCTTAAGGTACAATTTGCTGAAAATAGTCAGGGATGAAGAGGCGCAGCCTAGTGACCAACCTCTTTTAGCTGGGGAAGCAGACCATCCTGTGCAGCTTCAGGATTTAGACCCGGACTTGTCTTGCCAACCTGTCTTCTCGCCCCCTCTTTTGAGGTCGAGGGGAAAAAAATGTGTCTAGCATTTCCCGAATTGTGAAAGAACCAGTAAGCAAACCTCTGGTTGTCTCATGTTCTTGATTTTTGCTCTGTACCGCTTTTTCAAATCATACTTAGCAAGGCCTTGCCTTTTTCCTTGAAAGTATATCGAAAGAGAGCTTGAAATTAATCAGCTAAATGATTTGATTATTTTTTTCCTTCATGGAAACTAGCGACAAAAATCACCGTTGAATCTGTGTAAGTCAAGAATTAGGAAGCGTTGCTTTGCCTTTAACAAAAGGCAGAGTAGCTTTCTTTAAACTTACTTGGTGGGCTACCTCTTAATTGCAGACTTTCAACTTGTAGGATGCTAGGAGAATTTGAGAGGGAAGGTTTGTTTTTGTGGAGAGAAACTGTCATGCTTTTGAGAATCACTTTCTCATGACTTCTTCATGAAAGAAACATTCATTTGTGTTCTGTAGAAGTGTAAGAACTTGTGCACGAGTAATGTTTTTGTTGCCTTGACACAGGAGCTTCCAACTCAAGAGGAGGAGGATACCAACTCCCGAGAGTCTGTGGGAAAGCAAAAACTCAAGAGAGGGAGAGCTGCAAAATCAAAAATGAAGCAAGCAAGCAAGTATGAAATTCTTTTTGAGCACTTATTTGCATTCCTTTGTCGTGCTAGCGATTCAGCTTTTAGCCACCGAACTGCCTCTTCCTCACTTGGCTCTACAGTTCTGCTCTGACTTTCTGAGCCTGTGCAGCTTGCTGGTCTGCTGGGCACCATTTTCCCCACTTAGGGGTTTAGTTTTCTAATGGAAACAGAAGAGGGATGGGAGAGAAAAGGGCAAGTGGGCACTACTCTTTGCAACGATGGTGCGCTCTTCTATCTGTCTGTCTGTCTATCTGTCTATCTAAGGTCTTATTCCACCTTATGAAACCACACTCTTATTCCACCTTATGAAACCACACCACTTTAGCTCCCTATAGAATGCAGGAGAAGGTCAGACAAGGAGTAAAGAGAACTTCTTGTTTCTGGCCATGTTGTCTGGTTCCCTCTGGAAAACCGTTTGAGGACGGTTGCCTCTTAAAACCTGGGAGGTGGGAGGGGCTCTAAAAGCTCATGCGAATAGTGACTGAGAATGCTTGGGACAGTCTGGCAAGGAATGACAGCAGAAGGAAGCTTCTTGATGTACCTTTTCTGCCTTGATCCTGTCTACAAAGAAGGCCATAAATAATTCCTTGGCATTGATTTTGTAACTCCACGGGGTTTCTTTTCCTCTACTAAATACTGTTGGTAATAAAAGAATCAATTTGATACTTCTCTGTCTTTGCAGAACCACAAGAAAAGAAGGTCCTTGGTCACCTCCCCCAGTGGAAACAAGATTCATCTCTCCTTTTGGAAGCGCACTAGCTAGAGCGACGGATCGTCTTGCAAGAATATGCCCAGTGTGCATGTCCACAGCCAACCAAGTAGTTTAATTCCCCTTCAGAACTTCCTCTCGTAGAAGACTGCTCTCAGGGTTGTTAATGCATTAAATTTATTTCCTGCCATTTCTTCAGTTCTCATGTAACTGCCCCTAAATAGCTTTGTAGTTGATTTTAGGGGGGGGAGGGGAAGAAGCCACAGGTAGAAGCCAATCCATAGTTTCTCGTGAGTCGTTGCCTTTTAATTCTTATCCATAGTCTTGCTGTTAGAGAACGGGTTTTTTGGCGTTAGTTGGTCACCTCCACCAGTGGAAATAAAATTCATCTCTCCGTTTGGAAGTCCAGTGGATGGAACAAAAAGCAAACAGAAAGAAACTGCAGACGCGGCAGAGAAGACTCTACAAAAGAACAAAAAAAGACTGTCTCATTTTCCACAGCCACTTGTGCACCAGAAGATGCTGTAACTGTTTTTCAAGTTTATAATGAACACCACTGTTTGTAAAGTCATCCAAATGGTGTGGATTAGGAGAAAAGAAAAACGTCATCTAATTTGGAAGCGATCATTTATAGAAATGACTGTAAAATTTCATAAACAACGTCAGAAACTCCACCAGCGTCTTCACCTGCACACATGACAGCCCTGGTTTCAGCGCAGGTGCCTGAAAACGCGTCAAGCAGCCTTTCCTACTCCTGACCCTGGCCTCTGCGCAGAAGGCTGTCACTGCGGGGCTGCTCTTCCAGGTAGCCACCCCACCAGCGCTTGTTGGAGAAAGGGGACAGCCAGGGACCTCTGCACAGCCAAGCTCTGATGGGCCAGGAAGGCTGCAGCTGGCTGGTCGTTACAGCGTACCTTCTCAGACACCTCCAGCATGGCCTCCAGTGGGAGCAGGTCCTCGTTGGGTGGGCTCAGCAGGTTTGGCCCAACGCAGATGGCCAGATTGCTGCAGCTCATCCTGCTGGTGGACGCGTTGTGGCCGATATGCTGGAGAAGGGACAGCAGCCGCTCGAGAAGGAGGACATTTGCTGCAGGCAACTTGCCGGCCACCCTGAGGGAACAGGAATACAACGTTAAAAAAGTCACAGCCATCCCCGAAACTTGCACAAGGCAGGTGGGAGCCAGCGGTTGTGCTCTGCAGCTTTCCAGGTGCTCTCAGCCAGCGGTCAGTGCTCCTGCGCTTCAGGAAGGAAGCACGGTGTTGCTCCCCAGCTCCTGATTTCCCCCAAGCCCGTGCAAGGGAAGGCTCCCTGTCCGTGTGCTTTTCCTCAAAACCCAACTCCACCCCAGCAACACTGGGCTGCCAGGAAACATGGCTTTTTAAGGAGCCTGTCCCTTTGCAGGCAAGTCCCAGGCCTCTACCAGTTGCTGCTCAAAAGGCAAGCTGCTGGCCACACTTACGCTTTCAGCTCTTCCACCTTCTTGCTTGGCTTCTCCATGGCTTGCATCCAGTCCCCATAGAGGTCAATGACGAGGAGCTTGGCAGGGATGCTTCGGAGGAAGTCCTGCAGTGCCAAGAGCTCCAGGTGAGCCTTTGAACACTCACAGTATCACAGTATCACAGTATCACAGTATGCTAGGGATTGGAAGGGACCTCAAAAGATCATCTAGTCCAATCCCCCTGTCAGAGCAGGAACACCTAGATGAGGTTGCACAGGAAGGCGTCCAGGCGAGTTTTGAATGTCTCCAGAGAAGGAGACTCCACAACCTCCCTGGGCAGCCTGTTCCAGTGCTCTGTCACCCTCACTGAGAAGAAGTTTCTTCTCAAATTTAAGTGGAACCTCTTGTGTTCCAGCTTGAATCCATTACCCCTTGTCCTATCATTGGTTGCTACTGAGAAGAGCCTGGCTCCATCCTCATGACATTCCCCCTTTATATATTTATAAACGCTAATAACATCACCCCTCAGTCTCCTCTTCTCCAAACTAAAGAGACCCAGCTCCCTCAGTCTTTCCTCATAAGGGAGATGCTCCACTCCCTTAATCATCTTAGTTGCCCTACGCTGGACTCTCTCCAGCAGCTCTCTGTCCCTCTTGAACTGAGGGGCCCAGAACTGGACACAATATTCCAGATGCGGTCTCACCAGGGCAGAGTAGAGGGCAAGGAGGACCTCTCTCGATCTGCTAACCACCCCCCTTCTAATACAGCCCAGGATGCCATTGGCCTTCTTGGCCACAAGGGCACAGTGCTGGCTCATGGTCATCCTGCTGTCCACCAGGACCCCCAGGTCCCTTTCCTCTACACTGCTCTCTAACAGGTAGCTCCCCATCCTATACTGGAACCTGGGGTTGTTTCTGCCCAAATGTAGGACCCTACACTTTCCCTTGTTGTATTTCATTAAGTTATTCCCTGCCCAAATCTCCAGCCTGTCCAAGTCTCTCTGGATGGCAGCACAGCCCTCTGGCGTGTCAGCCACTCCTCCTAGCTTAGTGTCATCAGCAAACTTGCTGATAGTACACTCAATTCCCTCATCTAAATCATTGATGAATATATTGAATAATATGGGCCCCAGTACCGACCCTTGAGGCACTCCACTGGTTACCGGCCTCCAACTGGACTCTGCCCCATTGACTACGACTCTCTGGCTTCTCTCCTTCAGCCAGTTCGCAGTCCACCTAATTATCCGATCATCCAGTCCACACTTCCTCAGTTTAGCCATGAGGATGCTGTGGGAGACCCTGTCAAATGCTTTACTGAAGTCAAGGTAGACCACATCTACTGCTCTGCCATCATCCATCCACCTCGTTATTTCCTCATAAAAGGCTATGAGGTTGGTCAAGCATGACTTCCCCTTGGAAAAGCCATGCTGACTGCCCCTAATAACCCTCTTACCCTTGATATGCCTTGAGAGGGCACCAAGGATAAGCTGTTCCATCAGTTTCCCAGGGATGGAGGTGAGGCTGACCGGTCTATAGTTACCCAGGTCCTCCTTCTTGCCCTTTTTGAAGACTGCAGTGACATTTGCTTTCCTCCAGTCCTCAGGCACCTCGCCCGTTTCCCAAGACTTGGTAAAGATGGTGGAGAGTGGTCCAGCAATGACTTCAGACAGCTCCTTCAGCACCCGTGGGTGCATCCCATCTGGACCCATGGATTTATGGATGTCCAGGTTGCTTAACTGGTCTCTGACCCAGTCCTCATCAACTAAGGCAAACTCATCCATTGACTTGACTTCATCTTCATCTGAGGTCTCAGCGGAACAGGACTCCTCAGGACAGCCCCCGACAGAGTAGACAGAGACAAAGAAGGCATTCAGTAGTTCTGCCTTCTCTGTATCTTCTGTCACCAGGGCACCCACCCCATTCAGTAGTGGGCCTACATTGCCTCTGGTGTTAGTTTTATCTGCCATGTATTTGAAAAAGCTCTTCCTGTTGTCCTTGACCCCTCTTGCCAGGTTTAACTCTAAGGAGGCCTTAGCTTTCCTAGTTGCCTCTCTACATCCCCTGACAGCAGCCCTGTACTCTTCCCAAGTGGTCAGCCCCTCCTTCCATGATCTATAAACTTTCTTCCACTTGAGCTTGCCAAGCAGTTCCCTGTTTAGCCACACAGGTCTCCTGGCTCCCTTCCTTGACTTCCTACATGTCGGGATGCTCTGATCTTGAGCTTGGTAGAAGCAGTCCCTGAACGCTGACCAGCTACCCTGGGCACCTTTACCTTCAAACAGCTTTGTCCACGGGATTTCCCCTAGTAATTGTTTGAAAAGGCCAAAGTTTGCCCTGCTGAAGTCCAGGGTTGCAATTCTGCTTGCTATTCTGCTTCCACCAGCCGAGATCATGAACTCCACCGTCTCATGGTCGCTGCAGCCAAGGCAGCCTTCAACCTTTACTCCTTGCACCAGACCCTCCTCGTTAGTGAGGACGAGATCCAGCAGTGCACCTCTCCTAGTCGGCTCCTCCACCATTTGCATCAGAAAGTTGTCATCAATGCATTGGAGGAACCTCCTAGACTGAGGCTGGCTGTCTGAGTAGTCCTTCCAGCAAACATCTGGAAAGTTAAAATCCCCCACGACAACCAGGGCCTGTGACTGTGAGGCCACTCTCAGTTGCCCATAGAAGGCCTCATCAACTTCCTCCCCTCATCTGGTGGCCTGTAATAGACACCCACAACAGTGTCACCCCTGCCAGCCTGTCCCTTAATCCTCACCCACAGACTCTCAACTTGCTCCTCAACTGCACGTGGACAGTACTTGGTACATTGTAGTTGCTCTCTCACGTAAAGGGCAACTCCACCACCTCGCCTGGCTGGCCTGTCTTTCCTGAAAAGGACATAGCCACCCATGACCACATTCCAGTCATGTGAGCTGTCCCACCATGTCTCTGTAATTGCCACCAGATCATAATCTCCTGACCGAACAAAAGTTTCTAACTCTTCCTGCTTATTCCCCATGCTGCGTGCATTGGTGTACAGGCATTTCAGGGAGCGAGCTGAGCACACCGATTTCACCCTATGGGTATGGGAGGCCTCCCGGCCTTTATCAATTCTGGAGTGCTGCCCCACCAATGCAAGCTCAGTAACAACCCCATCCCCCTTTGAATCTAGTTTAAAGCTCTCTAAATGAGCCCGGCTAGCTCCTGCCCCAGCATCCTTTTGCCCCTGTGAGATAAACCTTTCCCACGTCCAGGCCAGCCAGGAGCTCTTCCAGCTGCAGGTGAGAAGCGCTCACCTTCAAGATGACGGCCAGCAGGAGCACGGGCTGGCTGCCCAGGTCGACATCTGCGCCGCTGTCGAGGGCCTCCTTCAGCTCCTGAACTGCTGTCCCGCTGGCAGCTCTCCGGAATATTCCCTCTGTCGACGGTCCTTGTTGGTGCAGGATATTCAGGAGCTCTTGCAGGAGACACAGCAGAACAGTTGCTTGGCTGAAAAGCTGCCTTCTGACAGCAGTGGCCATGGCCAGAGCTCTGCCCCAGACCCGGCTGCCTCCCCCGCAAAGGGGCTGGGGCCAGAAGCGTGAGCCAGGGGTGAAGAGCCCAATGCCCCGTCCTCGGCGCTCCTCGGGACACTGCCCCTCCGGAGCAGCCGGAGGGAGGGCTGGGGCCCCCTGTCCAGACTGGCTTACCTGGATGGGCTGGGGCAGCGTGCCATCATCCCCGCAGAGGGCTGCAAGGGGCTGTCCAAAGAGCGCCCTGCGGCAGTCTGCCTGCCAGGAGGCTGGGCAGCGAGCGGGGTCTGCTGCAAAGCAAAGGGCCAGGGCAGCCCTCTCCTCCTCCTCCTCCCGGTCCCTCCTGCCACAAAGGAAAACAGAGCAAGAGCCCCTCAGTGGAGACCACCGGAGCAGCACTCTTGGAGCCTGCCCTGCCCTGCCCTGCCCTGCCCTGCCCTGCCCTGCCTGCAGCACAGTGATGAGTGGTGCAGCAGGACCGGCAGGGAGCCAACAGCTGGAACCGCCTCTGCTGCTCAGCGGCTCCAGCTCGAGGCTCCTGACAGCCAGCGTGCCACCGGGACAGCCTGGCCCAGCCCTCGCCCTGCCCTCCACCAAGCTCTGCGCAGCAGCAGAGGCTCCGTCTCCTTGGAGAACCACATTCAGCAGCCGCTGCCCAGCGAGAGTCCTTCCTCGTCCAGGTGACATCCTTCCTTGGGGGGCCAAACCTGCATGGCAACACTCAGGGGACAAGTGAGCAGAGCTCCTGCTGACTCCAGCCGAGGGGCAGAGAGCCATCTGCCTGGCTCTCGGGATGGAGCAGAGGCAGGCATCACCTCGAGCGCACTGCCCTGCACGCAAGGGACACATGTCAGGTGGGAGCAAAGGGACCTCAAGGGCTCAGCTCTCTCCTGCTCTACAGCAATGGGGACCGACTTGCTCAAGGCGAAGGGCAGCTGCAGCAGCATCCGGTCTTCTGCAGAAGTGCTGGTTGCAGAAGCAAAGGTGCCTTTCCTCACCTTTTTTTCCAAAACTCACCTTCCGAGTGGCAACGTCCCCCTTCTTTGCCAGAAGGGACTGGCAGAGGCCCTTGCTTGAGATCACCCTGCAAGAACCAGGCTGTGCTTAGAGAGCAGCCCTGCAGCAGAAAGGGCCACCAGTGAGCTGCCACCCGGCACCAGCAGCCTGAGCGTGGCAGAGCTGGGACCATCAGCCCTGCCAGACTCTCTGCCCCGTGCAGCAGGTTTCCTCCCAGCGTCGCCAGCAAGGACGTGCCAGTGTTCCTGGTGGCTCGCCAACCCTCTCAGCTCCCCAGGTGGTACCTTGGGACCCTCCCACAGAAGCTCACCCCACTCGCCAGAGATGCCTGGCAGTCCAGCACAGCGAGAGGTGGGTGAAAGGCAGCCACTCTCACCTTTGCCTGGCCCTTGATCAGGGTCTCCAGGCTCCTGGTGCTTAATGTCCTCCACTGGGCAAGAGAGAAGGAGTGGAGGAAGGTGAGAAGCGATGCCTCTGCTGCTCGGCTGGAGGAGCAGTGCTCAGGGGACAGAGCTGAGATGAGAGACACTCACAGCATGGCGGTTGCTCAGCTTCTTCTCTAGGAGTTTGAGGGAGGGCAGTCGCGTCACCCGGGCTCTCTTCACTCCACCTGGTGGCCTATGCAGCAGAAGAGAAAGAGTGAGCCCCAAGCCACCTCTTCTCTCTCCAGTGAAAGGGATCCTGACCCTCCTTGGGTACCACCCCAGCGCCAAGCAGAGAACAGAGCTGCCTGCAGAGCTCCTGCCTGCCAAGCACTCCACCCTACTTCTCCCTCTTCTCCTCCTTGCTGTAAACAGAGGAAGAAGAGGCTTTCCGTTCCCGCTCATCCCTCGCCTGCCCAAGAGCTGCCCACAGCCATGCAGAGCTGTGTTCCCCCATACGGATGCACCTGGAGCATCCCCTCCGCTTACCCCAGCAGCGTGTCTACCCACAGCTCCTTCACCACGCATGAACTGCAGAAAGAGAGGAGAAACAGCGTCAGGCCCCACTGCCCCCCAGCCTGTGGGCAGAGTGTGCGCCTGCACAGCCCTGCCCTGTGGGGAGGGACACAGTGGCAGGATGAAGCCCCGTGGGGCAGGACAGAGGCGCTGCCAAAGCCCTGGCCTCCCTCTGTCATGCCAGAGCAGCTGCTTTTGGCCTTCCCTTCTGGTGACCAAAAGGTGAGCAGGGGATGCAGGACACAGAAATGCCCCCACCCCTCTCCTTCCAGCTGCCTGCAGGCCCACCCCTCAGCCCTCACCTGGCCAACCCGGCCTCCCTCCTTCCCTGCCGGTGTACTGCCTGCTCCCTGCCCAGGGTCTGCACGGCGGCCAGAGGCCCTTCACAGGATGGCGTGGGCATGGTAGGGATCCTCTCCTGCTTCTTGCCAGCCCTGACTGCAGCTGCCATACCCCAGAGATGATGGGGGCCAGCACCGCCCTGCACCGCCCAGCCCGTGGGATGTGGCATCACAACTTACTTGAAAGTGGCAAGGCAGTAGCCTGTGGGCCAGACAAGGATGAGGGAGTTGCTGCCCTCGCTGCTGCCATCCTCGTCTTCTTCTTCCTCCCCTGCTGCGTCCATCCTCCTGCTCAGCACCCACAGCTGGTCCAGGGCCAGGCGGAGCTGTGGGCGCACACTGGTGCCATGTCTGCTGAGAGGAGAGGCAGGCAGTGAGCTGGAGGTGGCCTCCTCAGTCCCTGGCCAAAGCCCTGTCTCCACCTGCCCTTGGGTTGGACACCACAGGGCCTGGGACTGGTGGCAGGGTGTCCATGCCCTGGTCCCAGGGCCGGGGATGGGGCAAAGGCAGCTGGGGTCTCAGGGGCTTACTGCCGCTTGGCAATCACCAGTTCCTCCTGCAGGAGGAGCAGGCGCCTCTCATTCCTCTTGCGTCCCCGGGTCAGCTGCACGCCAGTGCTCAGCACCGGCTCAACGTCAGTGAGAGCCTCCCTGCAGAGCAGAGAGTGGGGGGCATGAGCGCTGAGGGGCCCCGCTGTGCCCCCGTGTCCCTCCTCTGTGGAGAGAGCCCACCTGGGCCTGCAGCAGCAGTTGGCCTGGCCCATCCAGCCCAGGCCAGGAGGACCGTCATGGTGTGCAGCGCTGGCTGACACCAAGGACGTGGGCCAGTGTGCAGGAGCGTGGCTGGGAAGCCAGTGCCAGTGGTGGTGCCCGGGCAGCGCTCCTCGGCTAGACCCTGCCTCCTCCAAATGCCGCTCTGCACCAGCACAGCTCCGTCCTGCCGCACTGGTGGCTGTTGGCTCCAACAGACCAACGTTCCGACCCCAACAGAAACTTGGGGGGAGCTGGGGGCGGAGCTGGGCTGGGGGTTCTCTCCAGTAGGGCCATGTCTGTCTGGCACTGGGGAGCCCAGGGGTGGACGCAGCAGAAGGTAAGCATCACCTCCCTCCACCTGCTGCTACGGCTTTGCCTATTGCAGCCCAGGACGCAGTTCACCTTCCTGGCCCTGAGGGCACTTTGCGGGCTCCAAATCGGTCAGCACGGGGTCCACTGTAAGCCCAGGTGTCCAGCTGGGTTTCCCCAAGCATATACTGGTGCAAGGGCTCGTTCCTCCCCGGGTGCAGGACTTGGCTCTAACCCTTGTTGAACTGTACCAGGTTCCTGCCAGCCCCTTTCTCCAGCCTGTCAAGCCCCCTCTGCTTGGCAGCACCACCCTCCAGTGCATGAGCCTCTCCTCCCGGTTTTGTGCCACCTGCAAGCTATCTGAGGGGGCGCTGCCCCATCCTCCACATCACTGAATGCCAACAGGACCCACATCATGCAGCGCAGGGGGTTGCAGACATGCACCTTGATGTGGCATGACTTGTCACAGAAGGTTCAGAAATTTAGGGGAAAAATCCATGTGATTTTTTTATTATCTATACAGTGCTTCCCCTTTTTATTCATTCAAGCTATTAAAAGGTGTTCAAACTGTCTGATTTTTCATTTGAACATCACGTCTCTTCATAGTTCTGATGTTACGTGGAACATCGGATCGGGTTGTATTCTTGCATAGATCGTTAGACAGTAGGTAGCCGAGATTATTCAATAGTAGGTAGCAGATTACCTGCATTAGTTGTGCTAACAGCAGTGGCAGGAGGTTGCATTTAGCGCCTGAGCCAAAGGATAAAAATCCAAGGGCTCCAATGAACTCAGTGGGCTTTTGATCAGCAGATTGAATTCGCCACATTCAGAAAAAGAAAAGGTACATGAGAAAGGCGTGCTCTACCTGGACTGCCACAATGCATGTTTTAGGAGGTATGAAGCTAAATTATTCTAGCCCTTCCCCTCACCCCCTTCCAAAAAACCCAAAGCACTAGAAAAAAAAAAAAACAACAACTTCCAGAGCAATGGGGCTTCTAATAGCCAAGTAATTTTCTCCGTATCATTCCCATTCAATGAGCCACTTTGTCTGCTGGGTACCAATGTAAGACTCTTCCAGGAAAAAGTAAACAAAGAAAAAAACTTGTTGCTCAGGCAGTTACCCCTGCTATGCTATGGAAGATGCAGAATTCCTCCCTCATCCAGAACCTTCCACCTACATACAAAACCGTGCTGACGTTTTCCTCCATCTCAACAACTCACAGGTGCCTCTTCCCTGGGAAAGTCTTTCCACTGTCACGCTGTGGGGATGGCTGATCATAGGCAATGCAAGCCCCAAGCCTCAGCCGCCATCTGAGGCCACCATCCTCCTTTGGCCATGAGCAACAGCTCAAATTCCTTTTCAGCTTTAGCACAATCTATTCCTGAATAGCCACAGTTGCTAAAAGCTTTCTGTGTCCTGGATTGGTGGTTTGCAGGACCACCTCCTGGCTCCACGTGAGCCAAGGCTAGCGACAGATGGATTTCAGGGAGGTCATTCAGGTTTGATCCTTTGTCCCCCGAACCATCCCCACAGGCCCAGCAGCACTGAAAGTCACAGCGGGCTGTGCGTGAGCAACCTGCTCCACTGGACTTTTGCCTCAGTCTTCACTGGCAAAGACTGCAGCCACACTACCCGTGAGGCAGAAGGCAAAGGCAAGGACTGGGAAAATGAAGAACTACCCACTGTAGGTGAAGATCAAGTCTGAGACCACCTGAAGGTGCACAAGTGCATGGGATCTGATGGGCTCTAGGGAGACCTTAGAGCCCCTTCCAGTCCCTAAAAGGACCCTACAGGAGAGCTGGGAGGGACTTTTTACAAGGGCATGTAGTGATAGGATGAGGGGGAATAGTTTCAAACCGGAAGAGGGTAGATTTAGATTAGATATTAGGAAGAAGTTTTTCACTCTGAGGGTGATGAGGCTGCCCAGGGAAGTTGTGGAGGCCCCATCCCCGGAGGTGTTCAAGGCCAGGTTGGACAGGTGGAGCAACCTGGTCTGGTGGGAGGTGTCCCTGCCCAGGGCAGGGGGGGGGGTGGAACTGGATGATCTTCAAGGTCCCTTCTGACCTAAACCGGTCTGTGATTTTCTGATGATAAGGAAGGAGCAAGACAAAAAGGAGGATGGGTACAGGGAGTGAGACATACAGGATGAGAGAGAAAAAGCAGGACAGGGAAGAGGCCAGAGAGACTGTGAAAAACAGAGGGATGCAGAGCGGGACAAAGAGGCAGAGAATGAAAAAAAACATCAATGTGCTTCAGGACAGAGACAAAGAAAGAGAAAAAGAGGAGCAGGGAGCAGGACAGAGAAGGAACAAGAACAAAAAAGGGACAGGTAGAATGGAAGAGAAAGAGAGGGGCCGGAGACTAGAGCAGGGGCAGGCTGCAGGATACAAGAATCGCCAGATGAAGAGAGGTACAGGGAAGCAAAAGAATGACACCAGCGAGGGAAAGGCTGGGGGGCACAGCCACAGGGAGGTACCCAGACGCGGCAGAGGGGCGACACAGCCCCAGGGGCACAGGACTCAATGCAGTTCCTGCTCTTGGTGCTACCAGCAGAATTTGACAGTTCAGGCGCTTCTGTCTCTGCCTCTCTCAGCTCTTACAACACGAAGCTTCCCGGAGACACAGCCTCGCACATGCACACTCACACTATATGGCCGTACCATACTTTTGGTTACGGATATGGACCCCACGGTGCATGTTGCGATCAGGTCTGCTGAGGACCACTCACAGGGACCCTTCCTCACCTGGAGAGGGCGGCTGTCTCTTGTCTGCAGCTGGGGGCAGCTTCCAGCTCCATCCCCTTTGTGTCCTTCTCCAGCAGTTTCACCTTTTCTGATCAACTTCAGCTAGAGCCAGAGGCAGCCACCAACATCCCAGGGGGAGGGACGGACAACTGAGCCCTCAGTGCGGCCTCGGGGAGAGGGAGAGAACGGCGATCCCCTCAGCCGGCTCCGGGCTGGAGCCCCTCCTGCTGCAGGAGCTGCTGCAGACACCGCTCCTTCCCCGAGCAGGCGCTGACAGCACTGCGTTACCAGGGATGGAGCGCGCCTGAGGCCCAGCTGGCTGCTGCCAGGCCAGGCCATGGGGCGGCCTGGGGCTGTGGGACAGCCCTCGGGTGAGGCGCTGGGGCCGGGGCGGCTGAGGGGGGCTCAGGGGGTCGGGGGGCCCGCTGCCTCTGCCCGGCTCTGGCTGAGAGGGACCCCATCGCTGCGGGCAGTTCGGGGCGGCCCCAGCCCTCCCCTCAGGCTGCGGGGCCATGGCAGCTGCCGGAGTGCCCCGGGCAGGAACATGGCCGCCGGGCAGCCCCGTGCCCCGGGACTACAGCTCCCGGCATGCCCCGGGGCGCACCTGCTCCCAGCATGCCCGGCACGCACCTTCCCGCCCTCGGGCCCTGCGGGACACCGCCCCCGCCCCCCGCAGCAGCCATGGCCGCCTCCCCGGGGCTGCCCCGGCCCAGGGCCAGGCCCCGGAGCCCCGGTGGGGCCGGGAGGAGGGGCGGGAGGGAGGGGGAGAGCGGGGAGAGGGGTGGGACGGGGCGGTGGGGTGGGATGGGTGGAGAGGGGCGAGAGATTAGAGAGGGAGGGGAGAATACATAGGGGAGAGGGAGAGAGAGCAGAGAGAGAGGAGGGGGACGGGGAGCGGAGAGGGACAGAGGGAGGTGTGAGAAACGCGCTCACTGTATTGAATTTTAGTCCGGGGCAAATTCGGTGGAGCAAAGAATATTTATTCCAGCGCTGGGAGTTACACGGGGGATTTCTCCTCCTTTGGCTCATTTTTCCCTTTACAACCGCTTGTCTTTATTTCGTATTCCTTATAATTATTCATGTTTCTTCTTGGAACATAGTTTGCATAATCAATGAGTTTTTGGAACGCGACCCACCCCCAAATACATAATCAATGAGTTCTGGGAATGCAACCCACCCCGCAATTTACATAATCAATGGCTTCTTGCAATGCAGCCCACCCCCGAGCACGCCCCTCCCTTCCAGCGGCGCAGGCGCTGCCCTGCCTCAGGGGTCTCCTGGTGGTCGTTGGAGGGAGGTTCGAAGTCTTTATCGCCATGTCCTTCCTGCGGCTTCTTCATTCCTTACACTCCTGTGGTTATCTTAGCTAACGACACCACCCTTTGCCCTGAAAGTTTCTGTACTTCCAACTGTTGCTCTCGTCTGATACCCTGTCTAACACTATCCCTTTCCCAAACGCACAGCGAGCACAGACCCATCTTAGCTGAAGCCATAGCGAGCACACATTTATTTGAGCTGAAGCAAAATTTTTGCCAAATTACTTACTACAATTCCACCCTTTTTATCATCTAATTTTGCTGAAGCGTTTTACATTTATCTTGCAGGATTCTTCCATTTTAGCAAGAATTTGAGTGGCTTCTTCGAGGTTTTCTTCTTTTTTGGCTTTTCTCAAGATCATGATTTTCTGAGGAGTGGCTGCCACTTGCAGTCTTTGGACTACACTGTGAATTAATCTTATGAAACAGGGTATTTAAACAAGGCAGAAATAAGAAACTTTCAAAAGGCACACAGCAGAATCAGTCTTAATTTCTTCCACCAAGCGATTTTCAGTAATTCATTTCACCAACTGGTGTTTACCATTGAATTTCTTTTTTGCACCAGCACGTGTTATTTTTTGGATATCAGCAGCGATTTCTCATACTGCTTTTTCATTATCATCAATTTTTAAACAACAATCAGATATGTTAAATTTTCTACACACCTCTCCTTTTACTGCTAGCAGATAGTCTAGTGCGAGCCGATTCTGGTTGACTGCTGCCCTTGTCTGAGTTTGTTGGTGGGTTAACAGTTTTAGTCCTGAAGCCGTTTTGTTAGTGATCAGCTCAACTAGTGCTTGTAGTCTTATAATTTGATTCAGCGTATAGATGGGGTTTTATATCCCCAGCTACCGTCTTGGGCTCACGCGGCTGGTTTGTATGTCCTGGTTGAATTACTCTCAAGGTGCAGGTCTTTCTTCAGTGAGGTGGTAATTCTGGGAATGCCCAGTTTCTACATATCCGGAACAACGCATCCGGTGCCTGCCAAAACTCTTTCATTGTATCTTCTACATTTTCTTAATATTGTGAGTTGTTTTTCATTCCTGAGAATGGATTCATACCCATATTTTAAGGATCTATAAACATTCTGTTTGGGTCGGTCCACATTACGTATTTCTCTGTGGGTTCTGCAACAATAATATCTAATCTACTTACAGTTATCTATTGGGGTTTTATACTCACATTGGATACACTAAAGATCGAGGACTTGGGAGAGGTACTGCTCCTGTCTGCAACGGGGACCTAAAATGACCTTATTACAATTATTACACTTAACCCGTAGATACACGCAACAATTACAATAGCAGCAAAGTAGGGTCGAAGGGGTTGGATGCCACTTTAGTCTGAAGGCACTTTCGAGGCTTTTGCTGTCTGTTGCTCTCATGCAGCAGTACTGACTCTTACGCGCCTTCTGAAGGCTCTCCAGGGCTTTTTCCTGTCAAAGCAAAAACACGAGACTTCCTTCTCATGGTTAATTTCCATATGCGTACTTTGAATCTGTATAGATAATGCCTTCTTTTCTCTGGAGATAATATAAAGCTCTCTTCAGAGCGTATAGTTCACAACTCTGGGCTGACTAATTCACTGTTAATCCTCCTTCTTCAATTACTGCTTTTTTTTCCCCATCGATGATGACATAACTACTTGCTCTCTTTCCATCTAGACATCAGGAGGAATAGTCTATAAAAAATTTTTTTGATATTTTTGTTGTTGTTGTTTTTTGTTTGTTTGTTTTTTTTTTTTAATATATATATAGGGCATCAGTGTGTTTATTAGGTCTCCTCTTATCCTGGTTTGGTAATCTATAAAGTCTAAACAATCATGTTCCATCTCCCCACTTGCCTGTCCCTACAGGAATTGTGAAGGATTCGTGTTTCCGTCTACTATGAGGGTCAAATCATTCTTTTCTATTAAAATGGTTTCGTACTTCACAATTCTGGAATCTGGTAACCACCGGCCAGACTTCTGAGATAAGATAGTTCTTACAGTGTGTGTGTGGATGTACGATTACGGTTCTTCTGGAAGTTAATTTTTGGCTTTTTTCTACTAATATTGCTGTGGCCACTACTGCCTGTATGCATGTGGGCCACCCCCAACATACCGGGTCCATTAATTTTGGATAGATATGTCACCGGTTTTCTTTCTCTGACGCATTCCTGCATTATGACTCCATGCGCTATCCATTCTTCCGTGTTTACAAAAAGGTGAAACTTTTTTTTTTTTTTCCTTAGGGAGGGGAGGGCTAAAACAAGGGCTTCTATTAACTTTTGCTTTAATTCTTTAAATTGCTCTTGTTTGTCTTCTGTCCACTGTATTGGACTGTCTTTTACAAGTTTGTCATACAGAAATTTTATTGATTGAGTGTACCCTTTAACCCATAATTTACAATACTCTAGTAACCTTAAAATCTTCTTTATTTCTCATTTCATTCTTGGGACACTTAATGCTGTAATTCGTTCTGGATTGATCTTTCTTTTTCTTTCACTAATTAGATGCTCTTATTTTCTTTTGTACAAACTGCAGTTTTGTTGTTGAGACTCTTAATTCTTGTTCTTCAAAAAAAAATTCAGCAAACTTATTGATGTCTCCTTCTGACTTTTTGCTCTCTCTCTCTTGATACCAACAGGTCATTTCCATATTGCAAGATTCTTACTTCGGGTTCTGCCTGGAACTCCTCTAAAATTTTCTCTAGTGTCTGTTCAAATAGATTTGGGGATTTTGTGAATCCTTGAGGCAGGGATGTCGAGCGGAGTTGCTGCTTCTTCCCGGTGTCTGGATCTTCCCATTCAAAGGCAATTTCATAATACAAGACTTCTCAGCTCCCGAGTCTACTAAAAAGGTGTAAATTTCCTCCTGGGGGCCTAATTTTAAATTTATCAAGGGCTCACTGATTCTTTCTTCCCCCAGGAGGTAGAGCCTTTGACACCCTTAATTGGTAGTGTATTCTTCCTGTTGACGTAACACTCCATCTCTCTTTTGCCTGGGACACTCTTTCTTAAAATGTTCTTCCTGCCCACAATAGTAACACTTTCGGCCGTCTGGGGCTCCTGATTTCATTCATATGGGCTTTTTTGAGCGGTGGCAGATGGGCTCCCTGTATCTTGTATGGTCTCATCCCTGGCCCTGGATTCTGGGGCGCTTTATCTTTAGTTTTTGTTATTTCTTTTACAGTCGCTACCATTAGTTTTGCTTTTGCCCTCTGCTTCTCTTCATCACGCCTCACATATATACTTTTTGTGCTTCTCGTAGCAACTCATTGATTCTTCTCTTATGTCAGTTTTCCATCTTTTTCATTTTTTTTCTTAATATCTGGCCAGGCATGGGTGACAAAATTTACTTTTTAATAATTCCTGGCCAGCCACAGTCTCTGGGTCAATCTTAGAAAACTGCTGAATATTCCTTTGGAGCCTCTCCAACCACTCCATTGGAGATTCCTCTTTCCCTTATTTACTTATTAAAAGTTTTGCTCACATTTGATCCCCTCAGGGCTGCTTCTTTAATTCCCCTTATGATTAACGTCCGATAATCAGACACGTTTCTCCTTCCTGCGGGGTCATTTTGATTCCAATCAGGTCTTTGTAGGGGTAACTTTTGGTCCCCCGCCACTCCATGAACGTTTTTCCTTTCTCATATTCTCATCCCTGCTAAACAAATCATTTGTCTGTCTTCCGGGGAGAGCAAAGTTCCCATGATGGATTGCATTTCTTCCCAAGTGTATACATTTGGACTTAAAAATTGGTCTAATTGTTCTGACAAACTTAGGAGATCTTCCAACAATTTCTTCATTTCTTTTTTAAAGTTCTTGACTTCTGTACTGGTTAGGGGCACATTCACAAATCCTGCCCCATTTTGAACTCCTGGCATTGGGACTTCCCATAAAGGATGCAGCCCGATTGGTTCCGTCATCTTCTCATTTTCTTCCACTATGGACCTCCCCACTTCCCGCCTCCATTTCCTCTGGCTTTTCCTTCTAACGGGGGCCTGAGGCTCTCTTGCGCTTTCCGGAGGGTCCGGGTTATATGGGGAGGTAAGTATTCAAGAGGATCCCAGACTGGTCTCTGGTCTTCCTCCTTCTCCTTTTGTATCTCCCATTTAAAAACCCCTGCAGCTCCTTTCCAACACGCTGCATATTCGCTCTCTTCTTCATCAAATGATTCTTTAGAGTTAACGTATACATTTAGTGCTTGACACAGCCATCCCTCTATAGAATCATACTTTGGCCAATACAACTTCTCTGGCCTTATGGGCTCTTTGGTCCATTTAAACATACAATATATAATCTTCTTTCCTTTATCCTTACCCCGGGTGCAGGACTCTCCTTCCTGCCCCCATTGTAACAACATCCTCCCTAATGGACTATCTGGAGGTATTCCTGGAATTTCCCTTAAATTCCTTTAAATTCCGTCCAGGAGCCTGGCCCTGGATCGTCAGCATCCAGGACCCCTGGGAAGGAGGCACGGGGCACGTATGCGGAGGGTCCCTCATCAGCCCACAGTGGGTGCTGACGGCAGCACACTGCTTCATCGAGGCCAGGTAAGGAGGGCCAGGGAAGGGGGCTGTCCCCACCACCCTCGCGGGTGCCCTGCGCACAGCACCGCCTGCTACTCCCATCCCCGTTCCTCCCAGTACGCCTAGTGCCTGGGCACTGCCAAGCCCATCCCGAGAAGGCTGGGCTCAGGCCACTGCTTCCCAGCAGCCTCCAGCGCCACATGGCTCGTGCCTAAGGCATGCCAGGGCAGTGGCAGCCTGCGTGGCACTGCTCTCCTCTCTGCCCTGGGAAGCAGAAGGCAGGGAACGGCGGGGCTGCTGCAGCGCGTGGCTCCGCTCCCTCTGACCCCCCTCTCCATCTGCCTTCCAGGAATATCAGCATGTGGCGCGTGGTGATCGGGGCCACCCAGTTGACTCGGCTGGGCCCCGAGGCCCAAGTGCGCCACATTAAGCGGCTGCTGGTTCATGAGCATTATAGGAATATCACGCAGAGGAACGACATCGCCCTGCTGGAGCTGGACCAGCCTGTCCAGTGCAACTCCTACACCCAGCTTGCCTGTGTGCCCGACGCCTCACTTAGAGTGTCAGAGCTGCGCACCTGCTACGTCAGCGGTTGGGGCGCCACCACTGCAAGATGTGAGTTCCCCAAAAGTGCTGGTGTCCTGAGTGCAAGCTCGGCACACTGGGGAGAGGGGTTGGGCTTCCCAAGAGCAGAGGCGAAAGCCAGAGTGAGGCTGTGGGGACGTATGCCTCCGGGGAGAATGGGCTGACCCACCGCCCAAAGCCAGACAGAGGGGAAACACAGGCACAGTGCCTTCAGGACGCAAAGCCAAGCCCTAGGGAAGGGGTTCACCCAGACGGGGGGGAGCTGCTGGGGCTTCATTGCTTTCTGTGCTCACAGCTGCAGGGTCAACGGATGTCCTGCAGGAGGCCAAGGTCCAGCTCATTGATGTCAACCTCTGCAACAGCAGCGGGTGGTACAGAGGGGCCATCCACAGCCACAACCTGTGTGCTGGCTATCCGCAGGGTGGCATCGACACCTGCCAGGTACGACGTGCTGCAAGTCAAGCCCCGGCAGCACCGGCAGCCCTCTCGCAACGCCCAAACATCACCCGGCACGTGCTCGGCCTGGCAAGTCACCCTGCCACCGCTGGGTCTCCAGTGCTGCTGGGGCTCACCTCCCCTTCCCCAGCTGCAGGTCCTTGCCCAGTGCCCGCCTTGTCCCAGAGCCCGGGGACGCTGCCCAGAAAGCCCATCCCGTGCTCCCGGCAGCCCATAGGTCCAGATCCCAAAGCATCCCCCTTCCACACAGCCGGGAGCACTGTGCAGAGATGAGAGAGCGCCCGACCTTACAGGCCCACCACCCCCTCCCACACGAGGCTCTGTAGGCTCCAGCGCCAGAGCAGAGCCGTTGTGTGCAGTGAGCAGAGCTCTGGCAGGTGCTGGGAGAGAGAAGGAGCCGGCCAGAGCGCTGACAGCGGCCACCCAACACCACCTCAACCCTCTCTCCTCCCCTGCAGGGTGACAGCGGTGGTGCTCTGGTGTGCAAAGACAACAACGCGGACTACTTCTGGCTTGTTGGGGTGACCAGCTGGGGGAGAGGCTGTGCCAGAGCCAAACGGTCCGGAGTCTACACCTCCACCCAGCACTTCTACGACTGGATCCTGGTCCAGATGGGACTGCACCCAGCACCATCGGCTACTACAACACCACAGCCAGTCTTTATTTCAACCCCTTATCAGAGGCCAAGGCCAATACCCACACAGTCAGGCGGGTTTGCACCATGTCCATTTCCACGCCAGAAGCTGGTGGAATTTTTTAAGCTGCTGCAGGAGCTGCTGCAGGTCCTGTGGGGGAAAAAGGCTCGAGCAGCGTGACGAAGAGGCTCCAGAGCAGGCCGCCCTGTTCCACGACCATTTCCTTCCGGGGCAATGCCTGCTGAGCCAAAGGCAGCCTCAGTGCCAAGGCCTGCTCTGTCCTGCCCGCGCTCCTCTGAGCGCAGAAGGGCTGATGTTGACTCGGTTGTAGAAATAAAGTTCCTGATTTTCACAGCTGAGCGTGCTTGAGTCCAATTCAGTCTCCGGTGCAAGGCAAGGACTTGCATGCCCGGCGCCTGCCAATGAGGCTGCAGGCAGACAGCAGGGCACGAAGGGAAAGAGTGACTCCCAAGGGCTGAAACGGTGCCTGGTCAGAGAGGAGGGTGCTCAGAGCCACCATGGGACGGAGAAGACTGGCACATGGAGGATAGGAAACAGTGATGTGACCTGCAGATGACTTTGGGGGTATGCATTAAGGCACACAGCTGGAGATTAGGGCCCAGTGTAAGCCGTAGCTAATTGAACAGACGGTGTGAAACTGCTGAGCGTGACAAGAGAAATTGCTGACCACAGCAAAGAGTGAGAAGCCAACAGGGCTCTCAGTCCCAGAAGGAAGAGCCGGATTTCAGGGGTAGTTAACGGGGGATTGATCCCCCCTTGTCTCCATTTTCCCTGCTTGAACATCCCCCTCATCTTCCTTGACTCCTCCCTTTCTCCTCCCTTGTCTCTCCTCCCAAACAAGGGACCCACCCCAGGTCACTTCCTCTCCTCCCAGGTTTGCTCCATCGCTGAAGAGATTTGGTGTTTCAGGTGCTGGTAGCTCGGTCGCCTGGGACCGCCATGGCATTACTGATGCGGCTTCCTGGGCACTGCTGTCCCTGCTAGATTCCTCTGCCCACACTGACCCCAACCATTCCTCCAGTTGTCTGTGCAGTGTGGCCACTCTCATCATTCCTCCTTGACCACCTGCCAAACGTGGTGCTGGAATAGCAGAGTACCCACAGAAGAAGGTTTGCTCCATCGCTGAAGAGATGGGGTGTTTCAGGTGCTGGTAGCTCGGTCGCCTGGGACTGCCTCGGTCCCCGCCACTGCCTGCATGCATGTGGGCCACCCCCACGTACTGGGTCCATTAATTTGGATAGGTATGCCACTGGTTTCCTTTCTCCGCCCCATCCCTCCATTAGGACTCCATGCGCTATCCCTTCTTCCACGTTTACAAGAAGGTGAAATGGTTTTGGTTTCTTTTTTTTTTTTTTCTAGGGAGGGGAGGGCTAAAACCAGGGCTTTTATTAGCTTCTGTTTCAGTTTTTGTAATGGCTCCTGTTTGTCTTCTGTCCACTGTAGTGGACCTTCTTTTACTAGTTTGTCATACAGAAATTTTACTAATTGAGTGTATCCCTCAACCCATAGTCTACAGTACCCTAGTAACCCTAAAATCTTCCTTATTTCTCTTTTTGTTCTTGGGACACTTAAAGCTGTAATCCCAGAAATTCGTTCTGGATTGATTTCTCTTTTTCCTCCACTAATTAAATGCTCTAAATACCTTACTTCCTTTTGTACAAACTGCAGTTTTGCCTTTGACACTCTTAATCCTTGTTCTCCTAAAAAATTCAGCAAACGTATCGATGTCTCTCTGACTTTCTGCTCTTTCTCTCCTGATACCAACAGATCATTTACATATTGCAAGATTCTTACTGGGGGTTCTGCCTGGAACTCCCCTAAAATTTTCTCTAGCGTCTGTCCAAATAGATTTGGGGATTCTGTGAATCCTTGAGGCAGGGAGGTCCAGCGGAGTTGCTGCTTCCTCCCAGTGTCCAGATCTTCCCATTCAAAGGCAAATAAGTTTCTACTCTCCTCCCCTAATGGACAGGCCCAAAAGGCATCTTTAAGGTCTATTACACTAAACCATTTACGATTATGCGATATTTTACTCAGGAGGGTATATGGGTTCGAAACCACAAGCTGCCTAGTCTGTACTTGTTTATTGACTTCTCGTAGGTCTGTGACTAATCTCTATCTCCCCTCAGCCATCCTGACCGGTAGAATTGGACTATTGTAAGGTGACATCCAGGGTTCCAACAATCCATCCTTCAACAATGAATCAATTTCTGGTTTTAGACCTTTCCTCCCCTCATAAGATACGGGATATTGTTTTATCCTTACTGGTCGGTCCTCTTTAACTTCTATTTTCGTGCGGGTTCATTTACTTGTGCTGTTTTCTTCTCCTGGCAACGCCAGCAGCAGAGCGGTCGGAGGAGAAGGGTGAGTGCCAGGCTGGTGGTGCGGAGGGGCGTGAGTGTGATGTGCGCGGTGGCCCCGGAGGGCACTGAGAAGGGTCGGTTGGTCTGGCTGTGCGGGAGGATGTTCTGCCCGCGGCAACCGCCTGAGCAAGCGCGGCCTTGGGGAAGCATCTGGTTGAGCGTTGGTGTGCTGGAGAAGAGCTGGGCAGGTGTCCCAAAGGGCAGCGTTTGGTGGGACCCCCTTCACCCCAAAGCTTTGTGGGACCTTTTTGAAGCCACCCTGGTGAGGCCTCTGCTCCTTCCACCCAAGTACTTTATGTTTCACACCATGGAGTGGTCATTTCTGACTGCATCCTCAGCAGGACCTGGGGCCTGTGGCTGTATCTTCAACTGTGGAGCTGTAGAGACCTGGCAAGGATGGAGGAGAAGGAATGAGGCTCCTGGTGAAGGGAGGGAAGTGAGGAGGTGCGGTGTCCACGCTGGCGTTGAGGAGTGGCTGGGCAGGAAAGGACATGTTGGTGTAGGAGCCATGGAGCAGCCCGTGGCCAGAAGCAGAGGGTGGACACGGGGAGTGTGGGCTCAATGTGAGAGGGAGCACAACCTCGGCGCAGCGGGTTTAACTAGAGGGCTGGGAGCGAGAGCGGCGTCCAGCATGGGCAGGGGAGCTGGGTCTGCTCCTTCTCCACATGAGAAATGGTGGTTTGCAGGTAGCATCTGGTTGCACTTGCTGGAACGCAGAGCGGGAGAGAGTTGTGTCCTGGTTTTCCCCTACAAAGGCAAGACATGGGTGGAAACGTGGCAGTGGGGAGGGACTGGGAGTAACTGGGACCCCCCATCCGCCTCCCAGCCCCATCGCGCTGGGATGGGGCTGCACATCACCCCAGGGTTTCAGGGCTTGAAGGGTTGTCCCCGTGTCCCTGCCGGGCTCACAGTGGTGGCACGCTGCTCTGCGTCGGGCTGGGGGTGGCTGGGAAAGGTCTGGCATGCTGGGGCAATCACTGACTCTCATTTTCTCTCCCACCATAGAGCTCCTGGGCGTACCTCTCAGGTCTGTACGGAGCCCCCCTGGCCGGCGCCTGCTCCAGGCTGAACAACCCCAACTCTCAGCCTGTCCTCCCAGCAGAGGGGCTCCAGCCCTCACAGCATCTCCGTGGCCTCCTCTGGCCCCACTCCAGCAGGTCCATGTCTTTCCTATGTTGGGGGCTCCAGAGCTGGATGCAGTACTCCAGGTGGTGTATCACCAGAGCAAAGCAGAGTGACAGAACCCCATCCTTCACCCTGCTGGCCACACTTCTGATGCAGGCTGGGATATGTGTGGTTTTCTGGGCTGTGATCACGCATTGCCATCTCATGTTGAGCTTCTCATCAGTCAGCACCCCCAGGTCCTTCTCCTCAGGGCTGCTCTCCATCCATTCTCCGCCCAGCCTGGATTTGTGCTTGGATTGCCCCGACCCAGGTGCAGGACCTTGCACTGGGCCTGGTTGAACTTCATGAGGTTGGCATGTGCCCACCTCTCCAGCCTGTCGTTAGTAGAAGGCCAGGCCTGCAGCACCCTGGTTATCAACCCGGCTCGGGTGGGAGGGGATGCTCCTGCATGGTGGGGTTGCCCTGCGCTGGGGGGGGACATCCCACCGAGGGAAGGTCTTGCTGAAGTGGGGGCCGCGCTCATGCTCCCTCTCCCCCATCCCTCCCCAGATCGCCCCGTCAGAAGGTCCCAAGGCCAGTGAGCGGATGGTCATCATCACGGGGCCGCCCAAGGCTCAGTTCAAGGTGCGCTGGGTGGGGGCTGTGGGTGGGGGAGACAGTAAGGGACAAGTCGAGAGCATCCCTGTGGTCACCACTGTGCTGCCAGCCTGGCTTGGCCTCCCTCAGCTCCAGGGGAGCTCTTTGCTGGGTACCGTGGTTTTGATGCTGCTGGACGTGGGGACATCATCAGCTTTGGGGATGGAGGGGCACAGCGGGCGCTGCCTGATGGTTTTCCTTCCTGTCCGTCTCCTCCCCAGGCCCAAGGGTGAATATTTGGGAAGCTGAAAGAGGATAACTTCTTTAACCTGAAAGAAGAAGTGAAGCTTGAAGTCCACATCAAGGTGCCTTCCTTCGCCGCCGGCCACGTGACAGGCAAAGGTGGCAAAACGGTGGGGGGTGGTGCCCCGGGGATGCAAAGTTGGGCATCACCCATCACCCCTGCCCACCCCAGGGGGACAAATCCTGGGTGCTCAGTGGTCTCAGCGATGTCTTGACCCTCAGCCCCCATGTTCTGGTGGTGGTTCTCGTTGGTCCCAAGGAAGGGGGAGACACACAGGGTGCCTGGTGCTGTCGTGACTGTGGCAGTGGAGGATTTTGGCTCTTCCACAACAGAAGCCTCTTGTGGTTCGCTCCAGGTGAACAAACTGTAAAACTTAACCAGCGCGGAAGTCCTTGTGCCACGAGACCAAACCCCGGACAAGAACGAGGAGGTCATCGTTAAAGTCATTGGGCATTTCTTTGCCAGTCAGGTACAGTTTGGCCGCGGCTTTACCCGATCCTCCCCGGCCGCTTTCATCCACCGAGGAAAGGCGTGGGGCTTGCTGAGCCCAGCAGCACCCGAGCACCCTGCCACTCTTCTTTTGGGAGGTCCCTGTGTCCCCAAGATGCACTGAAGGTGTTTCGGTAGCTCCCCCCGGCTGTGCGAGCACTGAAATTGAAGATTGGCTTGATTGATCTAAAAATGGGTGTTTTGAATACCGTGCAGAGCAGCACCCAGGGTGTGAATGGACTCCTCTGTGCAGGCAAAGCCACCCGCATCCCACCTGGGTGCATTTTTCCATAACCTTGTCTCCTGTCCACTCGAGCAGGATCGCAGCCCCCCAGAAAAATTCAGGTGCTCTCGAGGAGCAATGGAGGAAGCACAAGTTAAAAAAAAAAAAAAAAACCAACAAAAAAAACCAAAACAAAACAAAAAACAACACCCATAACCGCCCCCAGAATTAATTATGGCTTGTCCAGAGTGACAAGTTGGGAGCAGCAAGATGCTCGGTGGGGGCTCGGGAGTGGGTGGTGGGGGGAGAAGCGGTGCCCTGACCCCCACCTCTTGCTTTTCCCCTCTCCTCCCCAGGACTGCACAGCGCAAGATGAGGGAAATGCTCCAGCAGGTGAAGCAGCAGGAGCAGAAACACGCTCCGGGAGCCCCGGCCTGGCAGCACAGCAAGGGAGGCTCCCGCCGTGCCGCCCAGCACCGCCCGATGAATGTAACCCCACTGCCGGATATCCCACCACCCCCTCCCCAAACCCTCCTCCCCCACCCCCAGCAGGTCAGGGGAGCAAACCAAAGACCCCCCCAAACACACAGTTCCCCCATTCCCCGTGGCACTGCGAGGATGCACAGCCGAGGGGTACGGGGAGGGCTCTCTCCATCCCACAGCCTCCCCCTTCCTCCTCCCTCGCCTCCCGACGCTATCCCTTTAGTTGGACTAACAGAGGCAGAGAGAGTTTTTAGTATTTTTTTTTATTATTTTTAATTTACTAAAAGCCACCTGTTTTTCACCTCAGGCACAGCAGGAGGAGCTGGAGGATTTTTCAGTTTTGTAAGGATTTTAATTTTTTTTTTTTTTTTCCAGAGGGGGTGGGGGCGGGAGGAGGATGTTTGGTTTTTAGCAAAAGCCGGCTTTTCTGGAGGTTAAAGGACAGGAACTAGTCCAGTGGTTCTCTAATGCCCGGTAGAGCAGGGATGTAGGATTGCCAGCAGGGGGTGAAACCCCCCATAATAATTAAAGGAGCGTTAAAAAGCGATTTCTTAAGGGCTTTGAGAAGAGCAGTGCCTGTATGAGCCAAGAGAAGGGATCCCGTCTCCTCAAAGAGGCATTTCTCTTTCACGCGCCCTTTCCTCTTTGCTTCCCTGAGTCCCAAACTGGGGTTGGCATCTGCTGCGTCCCCCTGTCCCGGCTGTCCCTCTGTCCCTTCGCTCTCCATCACCGCCCCGACGCGGCTGAAAGATGCGGGTTGCAGGAGAGAAGGGGGGAAAGAGGGGCGGGGGGTGTCCTGGTTCCGGCAGGGATGGGGTTAATTTCCCCGAGGAGCCGGCAGGGACACAGGTATCCCATCCCCTGTGAGCCATGCCCGGGGCTGGCGGGAGCTCGCCGGGGGAGGGGGCGGGAAGTCGCGGCTGGGAGCGGGCTGCGGCGGTGCGGGGCCGGTCGGTGCGCGGAGGCGCTGTCATCGCGTCCGTCTATTCCTTTACCGCTGTTATTGGGATTGTTTGCCCTTCCCGTTGCTCTTCTCTTAAACTGCCTTTATCTCAACCCGCGAGTTTTTTGCCTTTTTCTTCCGATTTTGCCCCCGGCTGCGGGAGTGGAGCGAGCGGCCGCGTGGTTCTTTGTTGCCGGCTGAGGCCAAACCACGACGGGGAAACACCGGATTTCCAAGAGGTTGTCAGCCCAGGGCTGGGGAAAAAAAAAAACAACAAACAAACAAACAAAAACCTAGCAAAATTATTATTTTTTTAAAATTTCAAAAATAAAGCACACACAACCCCCAACCCCAGATGACACACACACATCCACACAGAAAAAAACACCTCAGGTTTTCATACCTCAGCACCTTGCGTTTGTGTTTCCCTTCTAGAGATTTTGTGTGCCTTGTAAAACTGATACTTAGAGCTTTTTTTGTTGTTTAATTTGTTAAAAAAAAAAAAGACGAGTTGGAAAAAACGATCTCTACCGAGTGTGAAGCAGGAGAAGGAAACCACTCCCACGGGTGCCAATGCTCTTCCGTAGTCTTCTTTGGCTACCTGAGAGCCAGGGGCTGTTCCTTTAGAGAAAGCTTGAGAAATGTTAAAAAGGAGGAAAAAAAAAAGGTGAAAAAAAAAAGTGGTGGAAAGAAAAAGAAAGGGGGAAAAGAAAAAAAAGCAAAAGAAAAAAGGAGAAAAGAAAAAAGGAGAAAGAGAAAAAAGGGGGGGGAAGAAAGGTGGAAAAAAAAAAGGGAAAAAAAACCCCAACCCAAATATAAAAAAAGGTTGTAAGGAAAAAAAAAAAAAAAACACAAAACAAAACCAAGCAAGGAAAGTGGTGAAAGCCGCTGGGAAGAGGAGGGACAGGAGCTGGGGGGGGCAGTGTGAGGTGGCGGTGCCAGTGTGGCCCCAGGACTGTGACACCATATTTTTGTCCTCTACTGCAAAGTGTTCCGTGAAAAAAAAACAACCAAACCCCACGCAACGACAACATCATCACAAGAAAAAGAGAAATCTCTCCAGCTCACACGAGCCTGAGCTCGCTCTCCGTTGCTCTCTTTCCAGTGTCTCGGGGGGGTCACGGCCGAGCTGAGATTGGGGGGTGGTGGAGATGGGAGTTTGCCCCATGGCTGTGATGGGAGGAGAAGGGGTGGGTGGGGAGTGGGGGACGTGGTGTGGGTTGTTTTTGAGGTGGTGGTGTTTTTTTGCCAGGCATCGCTTTACCCAGTGGCTCGGGGAGGCGTTGGCATCAGGAAGCCTGTGCTAAAGTGGGGTGGGGGCCTCGCCGCAGTTGGTTAGCAGAGCCAAAGTGGTTATTAATGGTTATTAACGGCACAGTAATTAGGCCTGTGTAGATGCCCCCTAACCAACCCCCCCGGTGCTTCTCTAGCCAGGCGAGCGCTGGGCGTCCCCCCCGCAGGAGAGGAGCGCACCTCCGGGGTGGGTGGAAGGGCGTCACCCAACAGGGAGAGGACCAAGATGGGGCTTGGGTGTCCTTGGGGTGGCCGGGTGGCGGGGTAGGGCTGCTGGGGGCTGCCACGATGAGGGACACCCCCACGCCTTTCTCCATGGCTTCCAGAGCTGTGCTCCCTCCCTCCCTCCCACCCATCCAGTGCCACCAGAGAGGTGGTGTCCCCCCTCCCGGGGCGGGCAGGGGCTGCTGCCACCCCACCTAACACCTCAACGCACCAAACCAGCTTTCAGCAGTCACAGCCACCCGGGCACTGCCAAGGGGGCAGCAGGGGCTCCCCACAGGGGGTTTACAGAACACAGAGAGCGTCTGTACACCACTGACCCCTCTCCAGGGGCGGATTTTTGGGATGCTGCTTGCTCATCTCATCACTGAACAACACCCCAATTGCCCCTGCAGCATTGTGTGACCATTGCTTCGTGGCTTTTGTGCTCCGATGCTCATCCTGGCTCCAATCCTCTTCCTGGGGGATTGTGAGGGAGCGAAAAACCACATCGCTACATCCAACTTTTTTTCAGTTAAATAAAAAAAGAGAATAAATCACCCTCTCTCATTACCAGGTAGAGTTTCGTTCCATTAAGGCTCTTTTTATTAAAATAAATATTTAAATTATATAAAGAAATAAATACTTCTCTTTTCACATTAGATAACTCCCTGGAGACAGCAAAAAAAACCCAACAGCACTGTGCACGAGTGTCCACCAGGGCTTTATCCTTTTGTGGCTCTCATGTGCCAGGCCATCGAATCCACACAGTCCAATAAATTCGGTTGTCCCTCTCCTCCTCCTGGCTGGAGGCAGGGCACCTCTACTGTTGACCGTAGTACCTACGATTATCAGATCGGTTCCTACCTGGTCCGTAGGATCGCCTACCGTAGGTTGGAGCAGCCTTCCTCCTGTAAGAATCCTTTCTTCTATCGGCTTCATTTTGCAACTCAAGCACCCGTGCCTGTAGGGCTGAGGTAGGTTCTCCATCCCTCTTCTTCATGTCTTCTGCATATTCACAGAGGCAAACCCACAGGATATCTCGCATCAGCTTTGATTTGTCTTGAGTCGGAGGGTGGTTTTTCTCTTGAGTAGGAGGGCGTTTCCTCTTAGCAGCTGCAACATGAGTCTGTACAGGGAAAGCATGGAGTTTTTCCTCCACCTTGGTTAGTTTATCAAACAGTTTATCGGTTTGCTCAACTAATCTCTGGGTCATTTGCTCTATTTTCTCAGTCAGTTTCTCAGTCATTTTCTCGGTGGTCACAGTCAGCTTTTCTATGGCTGCCACAGAGAAGGGACCAGAGAGACTGTCTTCATACTGTCGTACCTTCTTAACCCCTTCATTTACAGTTGGTGTGTCAGTATCGGATCCTCCCCAGACCATTGTTGACAATGTGTGGGAATATGTTGATGGTGCACTTTGTACAAACTTTTTGAGCAGAGATCGTTTGCATGGCATTTCATCAGGGTCTACTGTTGCTTGCCCATCCCTATAAATCACCTCTCGCACAGCCAATTCTCTCAGGTACTTCATACCTTTTCCCATGTTGGTCCATTTACTTGGACGGCATTCGATATCGTCCTTGAAGGGATACCTGCGCTTTATGGCTGACACCAGTCGCCTCCAGAGACTGAGAGTGCTTGTCTTTCTCCCAATTTCTTTATCAATCCCTCCATCCTTGGCCAGGTTTCCCAATTGCCTAGCTTCTCTGCCATCTCAATCTACGGTATCTGCCCCGCTATCCCAGCATCGGAGCAACCAGGAGACAAGTGTTTCGCCTTCATGACGACTAAAGTCCTTCCTGATACTTCTCCGATCTTTCACGGAGAAGGATTGAACAACTCCCTCTACATCTGAGTCCTCCTGTGGGGAGGCTGCCCCAGAAGGGGCCTCTCCAGCATCTGCTCTAGAAGGACTCTGGCCTTTGTCTGTTTTCAAAGGTCTCTTTCCCTTCTGTGGTCTTGAAGGACCCTCCCCTGGATCTTGTTCAGAACTCTCCCCCAAGCTATGTGACTTGAGGTGGTCTTTGTCGTAAGGGGCAGGGGAAGGAGTTGACCTCCTCTTCTTGCTCCTGGTTACCGGGGCGGCTTGTACCGATTTTGATGGAGTTGGAGTAGTTTTGGTACTGGTTGTAGTGGCTGCAGTAGGTTGTGCCGGGAGAGGCGGCGGCGTGGCTTGTGCCGCTGCAGGGGGGGGCGCGGCTTGTGCCGGGACGGGTGGCGGAGGGGCCGGTGGTGTTGCGGTGGGGGGGGCGGCTGCCGGTGGTGCGGGTGCCGGTGCCGGTGCAGGCGGCGGCGGAGGCGCCTGTGCCGTGGCGGTGCGGAAGACGGCTGCCGGTGGCGCCGTTGCTCCGGGGGGGACAGCTGCGGCCGGGCCGGGCGGAGCCGCGGTTCGCGCCGCTGCAGATCGCCGAGCGGCTGCGCGGGTCTGAGTGGCGGCAGCGCACGGTCCCCTCCAGCTCCCCCTGCACAGATGTTTCACAAGAAACCACCCCTGCACCACATTCAGGAGCATCAACAACAAAATCACGATCTTAACAAGGTACCTGTCCTTATCCTCAGAGCCCAGAATGTTGCCATGCCCCAGCTCTGATGGGGTCACATCAGCATAATTATCAAAGGGCGAAGTAAACATTCCCCAGGTAGAAGAACCCTTTGATCCCTTTGGTCCCTTTTCTACTGAGCATGAGGCAGATGGGATGGAATACCCTGTTGGTCAGTTTTGGGTCACCTGTCCTGTCGCTCCTCCCCGCAGGTGGGACCCCACTATGCTTTTCCGCTTCCGACCCTCCAACGGGGCAAATAACAAAGCTGGTTGGCCGTGGGGGTTATAGCAATAAGTATAAGCAAGAGCCTCTCTGCATCCCATGCCTGGGCATCAGCTGTAAACATTGCTCTTATCGCTCTGAGAGAGTGAACGCTGATGGCACAATAGGCAGTTAATTTCAGTTGGTAGAAGAGGCCCAGCTAAGAAGCCAAGTTACTGAACAAAATTGGTTCTCTTTTACCTCAAACCAGGACACAGGGAGAGTTTCCTTCCATTAAGGCTCTTTTTATTAAAATAAATATTTATATTATATAAAGAAATAAATACTTCTCTTTTCACATTAGATCACTCCCTGGAGACAGCAAAAAACAAACAACCCCAAACCAGCCTAAAGGACAGGGGCTTTGGTGAGAAATCAAGAGATGGTAAACGCTTTCTTTCCGTGGTCGTGACAAATCCAGTTTTAGGAATCAAGTAGACAGTAGATATTCCAGAAACAGAGGAAAACTCTCTTTGAGGAGACGGTAGTTCAGCACGTTGTCCTTGGGAAGGTAAGTTGGGCAAACACGACTGTAACCACCACCACAGATGTTTCCCATTTGTCTGTAATGTGGTCGCGTGCGCTGCGAGGCGCGAGCGTGCGGCTCAGCCATGGAAGTTGACGATGTTCCTTCTTCACTCTGCCCTTAACGAGGTCACACCCATCTTTCTGGCTCTCGCTTAAGGTGCGTTAGCTAATTTCAAAGAGAGTTACTGTCTCCAAAATAAGGGGGGGGTGGGGTGGGTGGTGGTGGTGGGGAAATAAACTGTCTTAACCACTACTTCATAACTTGAAGAGGAAAACTTGTGTACCAAAACCCCAGAGTTACTGTCTCCAAAATAAGGGAGGTGGGGGGAACAAACCATCTTAACTTCTACTTCATAACCTAAAGAGGAAAATTCATCTAAGAAATGTAACTAAAGGTCTAAGAAAACTAACTAAAGGTCTAAGAAAAGTAACTAACGGTCTAAGAAATGTAACTAAGGTCTAAGAAACGTAATTAAAATAAGAACTCTAATAGTCCATGTGTCACAGCAGCTGTTGGTGGATTATCTCCCACACCATCTTCTTCCGGAAGTATGGCATGTGAGTCTGAAAAGAGAAGAGAAATCCATTAAATAATGACATCACGGTAGAAAGAGGCGGCAAACAGGCATAAACGCCCAGCGGAGTCCTTAATATGAAGTTCCCTTTAAGAACTGTCAACCGTTTGGGTACAACACCCCACGCGGCTCCTAAGAGGGTGACACGACAACCCGACAAAACCAGATTGACTTGACTGCGCGACAGCTTACAAGCACGCTAATAAAAGACCGGTGTAAAATGAAATCAATAAAAATGAGCGCTGTCTTGACTGGTCAAAGGGTAGAAGCCATTTCTCCAAAAGATACGAGCCCAGATATGCCAAACCCGCTGGCAGCAGTATCTTGCCCAAGAGGAATCTCACCGGCAGCAGCTCCCAAAGGCGGGGATGGAGAACCACAGCTCTGCCCTGCCCAGGCCACTTGGAAGTTCTGACCCCAGCAACTACGCACCGAAACGGGGCACGAAACCTCAGCCCCTGCCCCGGACACAATTAAGAGCTGCTGCGTAACCTCCCCGGCTCCTGTCCCTGCGCGAAAGGGGCTGGAGGGGTTTATGACCTTCACTCACCTGGCTAAAGTTGAACGGTTTCTCTCTGGCGATGTACTCTGCGTATTTGCACATAAAGACGCCGCAGTCGCTTCCGTTCAGCTGCTGAGGGATCTCCTAAGGAATGCAAAGAAGATGGAGGATTTCCCTCTATCTCAAAAGAAAAGCAACTTGGAAGTAGCGCACATTACCCACACCGACACTGCGCTCACCGCACACTCCTGACCCTACTTGCGTAATCCCGAATACCCACTCCTGCCCACGAGGAACAGACCCAGTTCACTGCACACCATCCCTCCCCTCTGCCTCCCGGACTTGGACACTACAATCTAAATTCTTGGCAGGCCCAGAAGGGGCAGCAGCCCTCCTCCCTGCGAGGCCTCTCGAGGTTCGCACCGCCTTTTTCTTAAGTGACCTTTCTTAAATCCAGTCTTTAGGGACTGCTTTTTACTATCAACTCCTCGAGAAACATCAGCTCAGCCCTTTCTTTGTCACGTGCCAGGATCTGGGCCCCAAAGAAGCACTGACAGTTCCCATTTCAAACCCAAGTGGTGCTCACGTACACGTGGCTCCATGCTGTGAAGAGTCCACTCCAAAACATTCAGCTCCAGGTTTCTTTTTTCCCAGCTTTCTTTTTGCAGGTATTGGCTGGTTAAAACAAAAGGGAAAAAAAAATCCCTTTTCATCTCTGTAATTTAGGCCAACAACAAAATAAAGTGGCTGAAGGATCACAGGAAGACAAACAGCAGGACGGTAAAATGTCAGAGGATCCTCACTGCAGCTGATTTAAGGCTGATTTTGAGGAAAAATCCCAATCTGAAACTTACAAACACAGGGAGAGGCTGTGAGCTAATGGTCAAGAACAAGGCCAATGATTCCATTGCTTCAGAGAGGTCAAAAAGCCCCAAATCACATGTTATCAGAAGACAAAGAGACAAACCAAGCAAGGAACTGTAATGCCATAATTCCACCGGGTGCCTTCATCCCACATACTGGGATCCAACTAACAAAGCCGGTAGACGTGTGCCACGGGGCTATGGTGGATTTGGCTGTGCCTGCCACGGGAAGGTGGCAGAATCCAGGCACCCCAGACCCTGGGCAGAGGGGACGCTGTGACACCAGATAAGCAGCCGATGCCAGACAAGTCGCAGCAAGCAACGCCAAGATTCCGGGTTGGTTATCTACAAGCCATGTGAAAACTTGCAGTCGCCTTACAGGGACTCAATCTAAAATCCCTCTCCTCATTCACACCATAAAAGCAGTGACGGAGCGGTTACTTACAGCAAAGTCTGACAAATCTTGTCCCCTTTCTGGCCCAGAGAGTCCAAGTACATGATGGTCTTCCTCCTGAGATCTATGACCTGTTATTAAAAGGTGACCATTAGACAAAGCACAACCTTCTGCCGCACACCCCCCAACATCTAAATGACTTCTCTTGCCAGTTTTTGCTCCCCGTCCAATTCTAAAGAAAAAGCCCGTGGGACTCACGGCTAGTGTCCAGTGCGCTTTCATGTTTACAGGCACGAAGATGATATCCTGCTTGAAGACATCAACACTTCTGGTCCATCTTCTTACTGCATCGTAGCCACCAGATCTTAGTTTGGCATAAAAGAAAGTACTGAAAGCGTGGACCGCTGGATATCCTTCCTTCTTGCCTCTTTCCATCAGCAGACCCATGTAGAAATTAACGACCTGTACCATAAAGAGGAAACGTGAGGTGTAAAAATAAGACGCTGCCTTCCCCAACCAAAAATACAGCACCATGTCTTTTCTGGCCACCCTTAAGCACGCAGCAGAGAGAACTCCAGCCTCAGCTGTCAGCTTTTGTTCCCAGAATTTCACACGGGGCTACATCGTCAGTTTGATCAAAACACCTGCCCACCACACCAAAAACCCGGACGAACTCCGGGAAGCTGCATCATACAAGAAGTAACGGAACTTCCAGAAACGCTCGACCCTTCAATACCTCAAATAAGACTTCTACAGAGGTTTTTAGGCTCTGCCACGGAGGTCGTCAAAGAACGTTGACGGGACTTCTGTACACGGCAGAGGGGTATTTTTCAATAAAGGCTGAGTGAGACTAGCCCTGTGCTGCAGCTGGTTTTACCTCATCGTTTAGCCAGCAAAGGTTCCTGAGCGTGCGGATGTCTTCGCGAGTGACCTTTAGTTTGAAGGCACTGCTCATGATCTCATCTGGCTCACCTCTGCCAAATGCGGCACTGACCTCTCTCTCCATGGCCTGAAAGGAACAATTCAATGGGGAAGGACTTGTGAAACAGCGCATGGAGCACGCTGACCTGGGGGCAGCTTTCCACTGAAACACGGCCTGTAAATTCAGCTCAGGTGACAGAGCAACTGCCTCCGACGGTTTCCTGCCTCAGTGAGCGATAGCGCTTTTGCCTTGCTTGGTTGGTTTCAGCATCCTAACTTTGAACTTCACAGCCCAGGCTTGCTGCCATTTCTTTTCACCAAGGACGTTGGGATCAAACCCGTAAACTCAGCAAACACACTAAAGCAGCTGAAAATGGAACACAACTCTGGCAAACCCCTTTCCCACGTGCTGCCGCGGTCCTCGCAATACCCAGGTTTAAGCCAATCCCAGCGGGGAATGCAAAGAAACCACTACGGATGGTGGTATAAAATACTCTGATCTGCAATAGCATCTCCTTCTTGCTTGAATCTGGGCGAGCAAAATAAGAAAACCACCCGGTTTCCCTTGTACCCAGCATCAACTCTGCAGACTTTGTAAACTCTGCATTTGCCCGCCCTTTCCGAGTCCATCCTCAACAGGCAGGAAAAGGTGGGGGGAGCTCAATTAGACTGCAACTCCAAAGAATAAAAGCAGCCAAAATTCATACAAGCAGGGGAAACTGAACTCCCACTCCCTGGGGAACGGCATCACGGACCAGCACAAGCTGATCTTTCAGGTTCTATCACCACGGTAGGACAAGAGGCACATCCAATATAACTGGATGAGTCGGGTTAGCACTGCTCTGGAGACTGGTGTTCAACCTGGACTCATTTTTTGTCCTGCTAACAGAAGGCCCACAAACCCTCAGGGCAGCACAACTGAAGGAGCGCTGGAGCACACGAAATCCTTCAAACCAGCTTTAGTGCTGACCCTCGCACTGCAAAGTCACAGCCGCAGACACTCGCTAACAGGTTCAATGCAAGTTCTTCAGATTTCAAAAAGCCTCAAGAACCACCGAGAATAAGAGGAGTTCCCTGCAGCTCTGTCACAACCTTCTCTTTTGTCTCACAGACTGTCGGCTGTGGTACCTCTGTGAGCGGAGGAAAGCGTTCCGCTGTTTTTCCCAAGCCTGGCACTTTCTTTCCTTCCACGGTGAGGCTGGCTGACTTTTTGGACCGAACAGGTATAGGATGTCCTTGGAATAACGCATCTTCTGAGATTTCAGCTCCATGCTGCCTCTGTTAGACAAACGGACATTAAGCTAGCAATCAAGCACAGATTTGTTTGCTTGGGGACAGGACAGAAAACTGGAAGAGTTTTTGTACACACATCCAAACAGCAAACCCCAAAGTGACTTTTTATTGACGACTGCATTCCAACTGTGCACCCATGGAGTGCTGCACTTGGAGGCAAGAGAGGCAGAGAGCTCGTTTGGCTTGGGCTAGCGTTAAGAACCCCAGCAAAGCCTCCACGTGTAGGTATTAAGTTGAGAGTGAGACTACTATTTATGATTTCCATGATTAAAATTTTATTTTTGACCTCAATCCTGACCAGAGATGGAAGTCAGGGATGTACTTCCCATCCCAGCAAACAAGATAAGACTAAAGACACCCCAGTCCAGCTTTGCAGGTCAACTAAGGCTGTGCAGTAAAGATTTTGAGGCTATACCCAACACATGAAAGGGGAAGAATCAAAATGCTATAGTGTAGCGTGCTCCTAATAGTCCAGAAACAAAATTAAAGGTAGCGGAAAACACTTTGCCATAGCGCTACTCATCAAATAACGCTCCCGCTTTCCCGGGGAAAAACAACCTGGGCAAATACAGATATTGTTGAGTAAGTCACGTGAAGTGGAGAGTGCTGAAGTTTCTGATCACAAATAGCTCTATTTTCCTTGTGAATAACGCAAGCTTACCCCCGCGATGGTTTGTTTCGCTGCTCCTTCCTCTTCCTGAGAGTTTTCTTCTGGTGTGCAGTACCTGCCAGGAGAGGGAGAGAGAGAAGTGAGCTTTGTATCTGTCCTCTCCCATGGAATTCTCAGGAATTCACCTTCTGGACAAGAAAGGCTTTTTCAAGGCTTATTCTGACTACAGCCCCAGTTGCACACATCAACACGTGACAATATCGCCTCAACGTCCAGCACCATTCTTTCTTAGCAGCAGGACTGGGATAGAATGAAGAGCTGGGAGCTTTGCAATTTTTTTTTTTTCCCATTTACTTGTACAAGACTCCTTTTCCTTCTCTTTATCAGTTGCATTATTTAGAAAACAGAGAAGCAACCAGCACTTCCTCTATCGAGTGCTTTGTGATCTACTGCTGATAAACACTGCACGCTGGGTGTTCTACTGCAAGGTGTAACAGGAACATCTGCAACTAGACTTGCATCCAAACAGAGTGAGCTTCGGGAAACTAAGGCCAGCACACTGAATTCCAAATGGGACAGCGACAGGATGTTTACTTGCCTTCTACAGGCCAGTCAAGAGAGTGACTATCCCCATTTGGAGAGGATTGTCATTCAAACCACACAGACTCTGAAGAGCAAACAAATACACAGACATTAAAGTTGTCCAGATATATGTCCCTGCTTCAAAAACAAGAATTCGCATTGTCACCAAAAGACCCCTTTGAGAGAGGCTGCTGGCCTCTCAAACCCAACCGCACGCTGCCTTTTTTCCCCCTCCTAGTCAAACCCCACGCATCCTCTAAGTCCCAAAAACTGCCTCAAGTCCCACCAGGCTTTACAAGCTCTCTAATCCTTATGCTCAGGATGCGAGTTTCCAAGTGAAAGAAATGAAATGTCAGCTCCTTGATGGCTCGGCAGAATGACTCACAAACAAAAACGGATTCTGCACATCCAAGGACAACTTGGGACGGCCACCACTCGCACCCTTACTGGCTTTCTTCCCACAGCAAACACCACACCAGCACAACCCTCTTTGTCACGCAGCACGGCTCTCGCATGGCAGCTGTGTTGGAGATGCAACTGGCTTGCGAGCAATTCCGGAGCCGCAAGGTAGCTACTCATTACTACATTAAAAGAGACTCTACCTGATCGTATCACCTCTCTGCGACCACTGCGGGCAGCAAACATCTATACATTCGACACCTGCACAGAAAAGAAGTAGTAAGAAAACAAGAAGTCGATTTTCAATCACCATTGGATGTACATAGCTCTCCATTTCTGAGTGATAATTAAAAAAAAAAAAAGAAAAACTTTGAATGCTGACTGTATGGTCAGGAAGTTTGAATTCTGGCAAGCGCTTTGAACATCATCTGCCAGTGTATAAGAAATGCCCTATTCCGATTTGAAGTCTACCTACAAAGTGGAACGGATTGGAATCATGGGGATACTCACCGGTCCTTAGTGTTGGACGTGGATAGACGTCTCCTCCGTATTTTGGTTCTTCCAGGTGACTCACAGTCATCACTGGTTCCTTGGAGGAGGCTTGAACACTTTGGGGCAGGAAAAAACCAACAGAGAAGAATCACAATTTTTATATGTGGGGCATTTGTTATCAGTGCATACCAATTCACGGTGGCTTTTTGGTTTTGCTTTAAAAAGAAAAAAATATTCTTGCACATCCGACAAATATCTGCATCAACCTGAGGAGGCCACTTTACTCTGCGGGACAAGACAGCGTTCATTTCAACCAGCCTTGACCAATTCTGCTCAATCTATTTGTTAAAGATTATGCTGACAGTGAGAATGGCAATGTCCACAGCATCCACACTGCTGGGACATTTTACTTCAGACCTGCCCTGCTCTGACCTCAGGGACTATATGCTCAGTAGCAGTTGGAGTGCATTAGACACGTTCCCCAGGAACCTTCTCTGGTTTACCTTCCTCTGAAAGGAATCTCTTTCTCATGCTGCAGATCTGCTCCAAAATATGAGCCAAACCACAATAAGCAACGACTGGCAGATTAGACGCCGAAAGCAGAGTCTTGACCCGCTCTCAAATGCTATTGCCAGCGCACTTAAGATTACATGAGAAACTGTTTTCTGTATCATTTTCATGATATGGATTTTCATCTGAAGTGGCGGATTCTGGCACAGCGCGCTCCTTCATGGGTGGCCTCAGTGGTAAGAAGCTGTCTGGAGCAGCTTTGATGCTCTGTTTGCCGTTCCGGCTTGTGCTGAAAACATCAACGGCAAAAGAAATGGTATCCAGAGAACATTCCAATATGCACCTCCACCACCAACTACTTTGTCAAGCACGTAC